>NC_058519.1:618660386-619285386 GCF_904849725.1 Hordeum vulgare subsp. vulgare | reverse complement strand
AGAAGTATTGATTGAAAGAATCAAATATGTAGACACGAGCACAAAGACTAGATCAAGCAGATCCAGGTAAGACTAGCACCGACCAAATCTCGTGGGATCCGTTGAAAAATCATGAACATCAAGAAAAACAAAGCTTAGATATTTTTCTTGCTGTTTTGAACTTTTAAGGAAAATCAAATTTATGTAGCTAAAAAATCAAGAAAATGTTTTAAAGTCAAGAAGCCTTCAAAGGCACCTCGCCCCGCATGGGTGTGAGGAGCCCTGCGGTCCCTACATGGCCAGGCAATAAATGGCATTGCAAAGCATCCATCGATGCATATTTATATCGCGGTAACACGCAAAAATTGCTTTTGGAGCTCGGCCTCCGTGGTGGTCTTTAAATTTAAAATTCAAAATTTATGAAAAAAATTATATTTCTATATTTCAAAAAATTCTGAAAAAATACAAAGACTGGTGAGGGCGTAACACGTGTATAAATTTTCAGAAACAAATACGCTGAAATGTGGCATGTACAAAAAAAACAAATTCACATGATACTATTCATATTTCCATGCCATGGATTTGTTTTTTTTGTGTAGATTGTACTTCAAGGTATTTCATCCTAAAAATTTGCACACATACACATAACATCCTCTTTTACTTGCATATTTTTTTATATTTTTTTTAAACCAAAAAATATGAAATTTGATTTTTCAAAAATTTCAACTCCATAAAGCTCGGCCTCCAAACGTCCGTTCTCGGTAACACATAGATATTGAACATAGCTAACTAAAATTTAGTAACCCAGATAATTAAGCACATTATAATGCTTTTATGTTTCTCTCCATTTTCACGAGTGACATTGAAATCACGTCCCATCACAATGAGATATGAAGCTGAGATGAAAGGCCATTATTTTTGCTAGGACGGCCTCTACACCGTGGTCAACGGCACTATAGACCCAGTTCCAAACGAAATTGCCCCCACACTCTAGATTGTGAAGCTCGATCAGTGCTGCCGCTATACATAATAATGTTGTAATATATTCAGTTATATTTAGATGATCATAATTAACTAAACAACGGAACACTAACACATGATAATCTTGTACTGCCTCCGATCAACAATAATTTGAACTAATTTAGTACAACTTTGTGCTAAATCAACAACAATTAATATGGATAGAAAGAAGTGCTAGTACATTCACTCACGTCCAGATAATGGTAAATAAACTTAACATCATATAGAGACTGTCATCATAATTTACGAATATTCCATTATGAGCCCGGCTTATCTGCACCAGGTCAGAAAACAATAGATAAAAATTCAAAAATTCTTTTTATTTGTTTAAGGTAGTTAATTTGATGCATGAGGTGCGTTCAAATTTCAGACCATTTAAACATTTGATAGCTCTCGGAAAAAAACAAATTGGGTCCGAACAATACATGATACACTTTTTAAAAGCCCCTAAATTTGTTTTTTTGCCGAGAGCTACTCGGATGTTCAAATAATTTGAAATAGGAGCGGACATCACGCATCAAATTTTTTATTATGATTGCTTTTTGTAAATTTTCTGGATTTTTCTAGTATTTGTTTCCAATTTTTTATTCAGCAAGGGCACAGATGAGCCTGGGAGCCAAAACGCCTCACTCCATAATTTTGTACTATACTGTACAAGTAATCAACCAATACTCTCTTAATAAAGTGAACCGTAAAAAATATCAATGTTATTCTTGAAATAAGCTTTCGCCCTGCTATATAAATATAGCAACCGCCTGATACATCAGTGAGTCCAATGTTGGGGTAAACAACACACGTAGGTCCAAACAAAACAAAAGACAAAAACGATGATGACCCGCAACCACAGTGGCCACCGAAGAGTATCCACCTCACTCGTAGCACATCGAACCTCTAAATACCAAGCAACACCTTCAAGAAGGAACATGACGACGACGACGCTGGCACCCGGACTAGTCCTAGAGTTCCGCTGGTATGCAGAGGGGCGTGGAGAAGGGGAATATCCGACACCTTTTAGGAAGGAATAACGACGTCCACGGGCATCACTGCATCGGTGTTGGTAAGCCAACAAGGATTTCTCCCGTCCGAAAAAATCCACAACCCCGGATGATCCTATGTGCTCCATCAAACCTGCCACCCATCAACATGCGCCACCACGGTCTTGCCATCATCACGGCCTCCTCATCATGGTCATCGAAGCGAGACCGACAGAGCCGAGTGGGAGCAGCCGGGAACGAGGAGCGGCAGAGTCAGCAACCACGCAGGAGGGACAACCCCCGCCGCCCTCGGTCGTCAACGATCGGACACTGCAATAGGAGCAAACAAGTCCCTCTAGGCCCGGCCGAGCCCGAAAGGTGTCTGTGAAGCTCCCGTCACCGTGCTGCATTAGGCGTGCCGCCGTCTCCGCTACTTTGTCACATGAATTATGCCTTGAAGTAGACAAATGTCTTTAAATTTGTACTGCAAGTCTGCAACTAATCTGCCATGCTCTCTAAAAAACTAAGATAATAATAATGCTATTTACTAGCATAATTATGTCGAGGTATTAATAAAGATTACATGATATAAAAATGGCATTACAAAGCGTCCATGGATGCATGATAGTATCATGGTAACACATGGACATTACAATGGAGTAGATAATTAAACATGAATAGGATAGGTGTTTAGTCATCTTGATCTTTTAGCCATTCCAGGCTGCGGCGTGATGTTCGCCATGTATCTCTTTTTTCCTTTTTATATACTCTGTACTTACTGGATACTTATTTTGATTAATATATGGCCGTATGCATCACTCGATGCAGAAGCCGGGGCAGGGCCTCCTTTTCGAAAAAAACAAAAATCTAGCTAGTACCCCGCATAAGCATAATTAAGCACATGGTCATCTGTCCTCTCAACTAGTCACCATATGACACCTTGTCCAATATATCCTTCATGGCGGAAGGACGAGTTGCTAGCAAATCCTTGAATCCATCAGTCGCCATGACAGCACATAGCACTTTAGGTGGAGCCATGAACTCAACGCAAGCCTGTAGGGCATCCTTGCAACCGTGTTTCTCTGCTAAAACCAGTGTCGTTGCAACCGTCTGCACGTCAATGCTGTCACACAATTTGCGTTCACAAAGCACCTTCAACCTGTCCAATCTGTAGATCCGCCGCAACCAGCAATTGATATAGTCTCGCAACTTTGCCTTCTTTATAGTGCTTGTTGTCATCTGGCAAAGAATCCGTGTAGACAAAGTGCAGTAGCCCTTCAAAGATTGGAGGCTCAATGCCTTCAATATTGATGCATTGTGTTGCCTTCTGCTTTGTCGGGCCGAAGAGCTCCGCCATGAAGACCGGAGACCGTGCAGCCAACAAGCATCTGTGGGCTTTGAAGGATTGGTCACGAACAATGAATGTCACATCTGCTCCTTGTCCACCCTTCCACATCTGCTGGAGATGGTCTGTCAAATTCGACTGGGGAGCCAAGACATGGTGGCTCCTCTAAACCACGGTGTGTGGTTTTTCGATGACGGTCAGATGGCACCTTATTGTCAAGTAGTCGGATGATGATTCCAGCATTGGTTTTTCAATGAACTTCATAAAGCCCCAGTAAAATATTGGCGCCGAAAATGCACGTTCCTGTACCGTGAAGGCTGTTATTGGTACTTTGCCGTCTTCCTCCATCGCGATGAAGGAGAACTTGGCGCGCACATCCTTCACTTGGCTTAGTTCGCTGACACAACACAGAAATGCTGAAGCATGGCCGGCGGACTCGACCTCGCTGAAACCATCTGGGTAGAACCTGATAGCGAGATCGTAGCCGCCGACGTTGAAATTGCCCGAGCTAACATACTTGCCGACGCCCATGCCGTTGAGAAGAGGGTAATTGGTCACGTCGAAATCGTGAGTCGCGCTGAAGCTCTCCGTGAGGCATCACGACGACGTCTTGGATACGCGCCCGGCCGCGGTTAACCGCAGAGGTGCAGTACTAGCAATGGCGGAAGAAAAACGCCGGACCATGCTGGTTGTTGGTATCATGACGAGTTTCATCGGAATAGCACTTCAATTGTATCGGCGTTAGAGCTATAACGCACGAACTCGCATAATTCTGATGAGTATACGGGCTTGGTTTAATTTTCTGGCTATAACAAAGCCTATATACTCGTTCGGCCAGTAATTCTGTTTACCACGGCCCACAAACCTCACGCCTGAAGCCGTATATTTACGCGTTTGCCAAGCAAATACGGGTCGAAACCCTATCCCCCGCCGCCGCGATTCCCCACTCTCTCCCTCGCAATTCTCGCCGCCGGTGAGCCCTCTTCCGCCTCCAAACATCATGTGGGGCCATATGTGGAGCTCTGGCCACAGCTCTGGCGGTGGCGACGACCTCGAACGGGAGCGGTGCGTCCGCGTAGATGGCGTGAGGAAGCGTGGCAAGGAGGTGGATGAACCAAGGCCTCGAGCCGTTGTCAAGCCTCTCGCGACTGAGTACGACCATCAGCACGGGCGGACGCCCTCCTCGACTGCGGGCGCTTCCTCGGTCGTGGGCTCTTCCTCTTCCGCGCGGGGGGGGGGGGGGGGGCATCTGGTGTGGCGCTTCTCCTTGTGAAGAGGGAGTGGGCGGATGAGCCGGAGGACCGCGAGCTCGTCGTCGTCAAGCAGGAGCTGGGGGAGTTCGCGTGTCGAGGCGTCGCCGGGCCCGAAGATTACGTCGACGACGATGTTGATGTGGTTGCAGCCACCATTACCGAGCGGAGCTTGCGCAAGGAGGCGGAGCGCCGCCGCTACGACGAGGAGATTGAAGACCTCTTGTTCAAGCAGGCGGTCACGGCCAACCTCGCCGCTAAGGACAAGGACGACGAGTGGCGACACATCCACGAGGAGCAGAGGGAGAAGTTCATCGAGCTTGTCGGCTCCGACGAGGAGGACTGAACTCCTCCACCACCTCGTCCTCGGCCGTGAGCTCGTCCATTTTGGTACATCGACCTTGGCCTCACAGCCCCAAGATCCCTCACTCCCTTTAGTAGTAGTAGTAGAATGTAGTATATATGATCATTTAGTATGTGATGAACTAAAAAGGGTAATATTTCCAAACTAGAAGTAAAATCTTCTTTTACCAAAGATTTATTTTCTTTATCAAAAAAATGAAATTCTTTCTAGAGGTTTCATCCACGCTAGCCCATTCGAGCCAATTTGTTAATTCATTTGTGTCTGACGGGTTGGGGCACCTAGGATAAGCCCAAACGGAAATGGACGTCCCAAGCCTTTTAGTTCTCAAAAAAGTATATATTTCTATATAATATAGCGAAATATTTTAGTACAACATTAGTAAAGCAGAAATCAGATTTTAAGTAATCCATATCCGCCAAAAATTGAAATATGTTTTAGAATTTACATATAATATTCATGTATGTTAAATTAAATGTTGATGAGTGACACAAAATAATACTATCATAACATCTAATCATTTTTATGTTCAAATTTTGATGAGTGACACAAAAGGGATCAAATGAACCGACGAGTGAAAAGGACACTTGTCAAATTATGTTCAAATTTACACTGGGACCAAAATCAGCCAAGCTCGCTCTTGAAACATAAAACGAGCAAACATTTTTGTCAATCACTAGCGTAATAATGCATTGATGTATAATAAATATTACTCCTACATGTATAATAAATATTACTCCTAGCGTAATAATGCATTGGTGTATGGTTCTCCTATCACTGTGAGAACGCACCGTATAATGAAGCTCCCATTGTTTGCGAGCGACAGTGATATCAGCCTCGATCTGTTGACGAACTGAGGAAAGCCCCGATAGATGCATTCGGGGGTGAAGGTATACTCCACCTCCTCAAACTTGGTAACCTGTACTTCATCTTTGTCAAGCAGGTTCAAGGTGAACCTTGCTCTCACATCCTTTTCTGGCCTGACACAATTCAAGAACGCCGAGGCGTTGCCGAAACTGCCAACTCTCACGCCGTCCGGGAAGAAGCTGACCGCCCACCGGAAGCCACCGACGGTGAAGACGGTCGAGCTGACGGGCTTTTCGACGCCGATGCCTTCGAGCAGCGGGTAACTGGTGATCTCGAAATCATGGGTCGAGGTGAAGCTCGGGGTGTAGCATGTCGACGAGGACTTGGTGGAGTTGTTGCTGGCCATGGCAAAAGCCAAAATGTTTAAACTTTTTGCCCCAAAATTTATAGATAGCATTTGGATGTGACTAAGTACACAAATAAACTTTGCCTTAATTTTTATTTCATTTCGCTTTCTTTTTTTTGGCCCCAGGAGCATACGCTCATAGGAGCCAAATTGGCTGTCCGCATAGAAGTGGTACTAAAACTGGTATGATCAAAATAGCATCAAAATGCATAATACTCCCTCTGTTCTTAAATATAAGTCTTTGTAGAGATTTCACTAGTGGACCACATACGGATGTATATAGACATACTTTACATTGTACATTCAATCATTTTGCTCCGTATGTAGACACCTAGTAAAATCGCTTAAAAGACTTATATTTAGGAACGGAGGGAGTATCATGGTAAAACAGAAAAATAGAAATGCAAATGATTGTTTGTCCTATTTACAGGACTAAACACTACATGAAACTTTGTCCAGTATTTCCTTCATAAGCAGACGACAGCTTGCAACCAAATGCTTAAATCCGTCAATTGCCATAATATCCGGTAGCACATTCCATGAGGCAAGATTACTCCCAACAGGCGTTGCAAGCTCTTGCACATAAACTACCTATACGTACGCGCCTACTTATACAGCTTTCCTCAATACATATATATAAAGCAATACTGCCGAACTGATCACGATCAGAACCCGCGACTTTGCCAAGCATCGGTTGATTTGTTGACTGCATAACGTCGGGCATCCGGCAAATAATTCTTTGCCCGAGTGCATTTTTTTCTCCACTCGGCAAACAAATTGTTGTCGAGTGCTACGTTTTGTTTTGTTTGCACTAGGCAAACACATAATTTAGTTGCTCAGAAAAATATCTTTTTCCTTTCTTCTCCTTTCCACTGTTTCTTTTATTTTGTACATCACTTGTTTCTTTTTCCCTTTGATACTATGTTCTTTTCTACATTTTTTTATTTGATCATTGCCCCCCCCCCCCCCATCCCCCCCTCTCTCTCCTTTTTTTTTGTTTTCTTTTATATGCACTAAGACGGTTATCATTGCGTTGGAGTCGAGTTGTCCTTGCTATTCAATCGGAGACTTTTTGGGAAAGGAGGATTACCCCGGCCTCCCTGCATCAAAATGATGCATGCAGTCATATTATTAAACCGAACAGTTGACAAGTACTTAGTCAGTACAAGCTCGAACAGAATTGGATGCTAAATAAAACTTGCCACAACCGGCACAAATAGTTCAAGATAACTAGATACATATCCTATTATTGGACCATCATCCAAATCGATTGTAGTTATCATGTGCTACTGTCTTTCAGTCGGTGCATAAGCGATATGCTCCTCGGCTTTCGCAAGTTTGAATGACGACCACGCACAAATCCAGCTAGTTGGTATGTATATGACCTACAAAAGAATCGTTATGGTTTGTCTATTAAATATCACGTTATTTCGACGATTTGATATACCCCCAAAAAATGCACACACTCTGAACCGAATATGTGCCGCTATTTTAGGCTCTACCGATTTTGTCACGTCTCAAATAATATGTCAATACTATTAAAAGGACTGACATTAAAGGTCACATGTAATGTTGTCATAGTAGCTTGGTTAGTGGGCATTTGAGAAAAACATATTGGATAGTCTCATCCTGATTGTAAAAGCAACATCATGTGTTGCCTTCCCAAGTACATTTTGTTTTATTATGTTATCCTTAGTCAAGATCACTTCTTTGTGAAGGAACCACGTAAATAAAGGCACCTTAATTTCTCATATATGAAATGATTCTGAAATTGTATTGGAGTTAATCAAATCTAAATACGTAAACTTCACTAAGAAAATCCTCAACACATAGTGTTTCCAGTGCATTGTATATGGCTCATCATATAAGGAACTAGCCCGCCCACCTGGCCGTCCTCTTTGGCTTGCCCAATGAGAACCGCCAACACATCTATAACTATATTGAACAAGATAGAAGACAAGATCCCCTGTCTTAGTCCCTTTTGCGTCTGAAAATAATGACACATGTCATCATTTACCTTGATCCCTATGCTGCCCTTTTTTGTAAAGGATGTGGCATGCTTCCTCCAAGCATCATCAAAACCCTTTATACGCAGAGCACATTGCCGGAGTGTCCATTTACCTTTACCGTATGCCTTTTCGAAGTCCACTTCGAAGACGACTCCGTCTAGATTCTTCAAATGAATCTCGTGTAAGGTTTCATGTAGAATGACCACACCCTCCAGGATGTGTCTGCCTGGCATGAAAGCCGTCTGAGTTGGTTGCACCACACTATGTGTAATATGGGTTAGACAATTCAAACCAACTTTTGTAAATATCTTGAAACTCACATTAAGCAGACAAATCAGTCTGACCTGCTCAATACGAATTGCATCCTCCTTCTTTACCAACAGTGCAATGGTTCCAAAGTTGAGGTGAAATAATTGTAGTTGGTCATTAAATAAATCATGAAACATGGGCATAAGGTCACATTTTAATGGTATCCAACCACCGCTTGTAAAGTTCAGATGGAAAACCATCGGGTCCTAGTGCCTTATTATTCATTTAAGATATCGCATCAAACACCTCCTTCTCTGACAAGGGTGCCGACAGAATCTCGTTCTCATTGGTCCCTAGTTGAGGCAAATCCTCACCCATATGTCCCTAAAGCGAAATAGAATACTCTCTCGTGCCCCAAAGAGAATTTTGTAGATCTTTGAGATATACAATTCTAGGTTCTCATGTTGTAAAATCGTACCCTCATCCTTTCAGCTGGATAATTATCTTCTTCTTGTGGTTTCCATTTCTCAGTCAGATGAAAAAACCGGGTATTATTATTCCCACGAACCACTTGTCAGACCTTAGCTCTAAATGCCCATTTCATCTCTTTTTCTCTAAGAAGTTTACCTATCATATCATCGGCTTCCCTCTCAGGCTCTCAGCAATCTAGACTCGGCCCTTAATTTTAAGTCGTTAATAAGTTGAAGAAGCCTTTCTTTTTCCACTTTATAGATGCCATTTTCATTTTTTGCCTAGCCCCACAAGAACTGTTGCAGATGTCTAATCATATATTGTCATCGTTTAATATTTGATTGACCTCTGGTCTATTTAGCCTATTCCCTGCCTACCAAATCAATAGAACCTTCCCTCTCGAACCATGAAAATTCAAAAGAGGAGACGTTCTTGTTGCCCACGTGGGTCGCATCCCCTGAGTCAACTAGGAGGGGATGTGGTCAGAAATTCCCCTTTGTAACGCTCACATCGTTACTAGAGAGAACTTCTGCTCTCATTCCACACTCGCAAGAACCTGATCCAACTTCTCATAAGTTGGATTCTTCAGATTACCTTATCTCTGGCTGCGAGTTTGCAGTGCAGTTTGGCAACGCCTCGGGCTATCTCCAACTGTTACCTCGGTCCGGAATCTAAATCTCTTGGAGGTTGCTCCGGTGGTCGGGGCTGCATCGCCTTCCGCTTTTTTGCTCCTCTATTGTCTACATCTATGAAAATAATAATTTTGTCGTGGTCTTCGGGGAAGACATGCCCTCTCTGAATGCCACAATGAAAAACTGCCACAGTGATGCGGTTCTATGAACGTCTTCGCATGTTGGTGTCGCGTTATTTTCTCTGGGTTTGGTGGTGTTGGGTCTGCCATTCGGAGCCGCGTGTAATTACCCCTCTCTATAAAAAACATGAATATTTTGGCCTCTTTTAATGATATAATGGACAACCGACTCTACAAACCAAAAAAGACCGAGTGGCATCCCAAAAGGAAAATTTGTGGGCACTCTCAAACTTACTCTACATAATGTAAATATTCCTGACAATTCTAAATATTCAGATGTTTTGTTAATCTTAATTTAGAATGTATCTGAACGTGATGTGTGTTTATAATTAGTAAATTTACTTCAAAATTGCTCATTGGTTTGAGTAATTCTACAGAGCTACATCACCGCAATACTCGGATAAATGTTCTTAGTACAGTATCATAGTAAATTCAATCGGGTAGAGATTATCTGAATAAACTGAAGAATGGGACCGTGCACAGCGTGCAGAGTATTATCCCAAAGGAAGAACCGATACAACTTTTTTTGCCAAATGAGCCTGGAAACAGTACTAGAATTGATATGATGAAAACAGCATCAAAATGCATACACGAATGCATAGTATCACGGCAAAACATAGAAAATGGAATTGTAGATGATGGATTGCTTGTCCTCTGGACAGGTCTAGTCAGTACGAGAAACTTTGTCCAATATTTCCTTCATGAGCAGAGGACGGCTTGCAAGCAAATGCTTGAATCCATCAGTTGCCATAACAGCTTGCAGAACATTCTGTGGAGCCATGAACTCAACACAAGCTTCTTGGAGATCCCTGCAATGGTGCTGCTCTGCTAAAACCAATGTCGTCGCAACAGTCTCGACGTCAATGCTCTCACAGAGCTTGCTTTCACAAAGCACCATTAACCCATCTAGTCCATACCTATCCGCCGCAACTAGCAAGTGCTGAAGCTTTGCCGTGCTCCCATCTCTGGAGTGTTCGTCGTCGGGCACTGAATCAGTGTACACGAAATGAAGAAGCCCCTCGAAGATTTGGGGCTCGATGTCCTCCACCTTGATGCTCTGCGTTGCCTTCTCCTTCATTGGACCAAACAGTTCTGCCTTGAAAACCGGTGATCTTGCGGCCAGCAAGCATCTGTGAGCATGGAACAGTTGGCCACACACCCTGAATGTCACGTCTGCTCCTTCTCCCTTCTTGCGCATCTCTTCCAGCTGGTCTTGCAGATTCGGCCGCGTAACAAGAGCACGGTCCCTCTTGACCTCGGTGCGGGGTTCTCCGATCACGGTGAGAACACACCGTATAACGAAGCTCCCATTACTGTCAGACCAAGATTTCAGCCACGATCTGCCGGCGAACTGAGCGTAGCCCCGATAAACGCATTTGGGGGTGAAGGTGTACTCCATCTCCTCAAACTTGCTGACCTGTGCTCCACTCTTGTCCAGCAAGTTCAAGGTGAACCTTGCTCTCACATCCTTCTCTGGGCTGAGACAGTTCAAGAACGCCGAAGCGTTGCCGAAACTGCCATGTCTCACGCCGTCGGGGAAGAAGCTGATTGTCCAGTTGAAGCCGCCGACGCTGAAGACGGTCGAGCTGACGAGCTTTTCGACCCCGATGCCCTGGAGCAGCGGGTAGCTTGTCACCTCGAAATCGTGCGTCGCGGTGACGCTCGGCGTGAGGCATCTGGACGAGGACTTGGGCAGGCACTGGCCATGGCTAGCTGCAGCTGTGGAGTTGGTGGCCATGGCGAAAGCGAAAGAGGAATGAATGCAAGGGGCGTCGCAGGCTAGCATAGGGTCCGGCTTTTCTAGGCGAGGGAAGTGAAGGCGCCGGCGCACGCTCGCATGGGTACTTGGAAGCCGGCCGTTTGGTCTCCCGGTGAGCAGGGGGCAGGGGCATTAACTCGGAATGCTTACCGTCGTTTGACCTCGTCGCATGCAGTGGGAACAGAGACGAAATTCAATGGATTGAACATGAATTAACTCCGATCCGTGCTGTTCACATGCATCATTATTTCGACGATTGTAGTTATCATGTGCTACCGTCTTTTATTAGCGAAGGGAGGTGAAAGGCACGGGATGACAAAGGGATTCATCATCCAAACTGATTGTAGTTATCATGTGCTACCGTCTTTTATAACTCCTTGGCTTTCGCATGTTCGAATGACGACCACATACAGATCCGGCCAGTTGCTATGTATGAGCAAGTACAATAGGATGACGTAGGCGGGCTGTAAGACTTAAAATAATATATTTCTGATGAGTTGGAAGAGAGAGAAGATGAGAGAGAAGAGAAACGGGCTACAAACTAACAGCCGGCTGTAACACTTGCTCCTAGACAATGTGTGAGAGGGGATGGTGGGCCTTGTATCAATAAAGTAGTGCTCATTTACATCTATCTATTATACTTGCGGGCTATAAGCTTGCTATAGATGACGTGTCAACATCATATAGCCAACAGCTGGTTGTATTATTAACCATTCTCTATATGACCTGCAAAAGAATTGTAATGGTTTGTCTATTAAATATTACATTATTTCAACGATTTCATATACTCCAAATAAATGCACACACTCTGAATCGAATGTGTGCCGCTATTTTAGACTCTACCTTCCATTAGTGCAGCGGCCCACAAGGGATGTAAAAGGCCCGGGATGACAAAGGGATTCATCACGCGAGCACGAGATGGCGATATTTTCGTTGACAAAGGGCAACTTTTTTTAGAAGAATAACTAGGATCCGTCCATAGGGGCATTGGCCTTCACAAAATTTCAAACAAAACAAATAATTTGCATCTTCTTGGAACCTTCCGCCAGTTTTCGGAAGGTTCCAATCGGCTTTTTCTTTTTTTTTTGTTTCTGTGTTTTCTCTTTAGAATCAACTAGTTTAATACCCGTGCGTTGCCACGGGAGAAAAAAACATAACTATTGAATAATTGTTTCAGTTCACAAATTTATTGACATGATGGTAGGTGGTTGTCATGAATAAATTGATTTTCTCCCGTTTCTTTCCCCACTACAATTATCGTTTTCTTCGCAACCATAGGCTACTCGCAAGAAGACAAAGTAATATCTCAACTTCTTCATGTCTCTTTTTACTGTCATTTTGGATCTTGTGCTTCTACAAATATACTATATTTATTGATTTAAAATAATATTTATTTTGTATCTCTCATTTTTTGATGGGCTACGAGTATCATATTCAGCAACCAAAATGACATACTAAGTGCGGATTGCCAGAAAGAATCTCTGTGTGTGAACTATTTTCCTGCTTGCAAACAGGCGGCAAAGCATTTTCATTTTCATTTTGTCGGTGTATTGTTACTAATCGGTATCCAAACAAAGCATTTTAACTGTACAAGTGTATTATTCTATCATAATATAATCAGATTATTCTATCATAAACTAATCGGATTACATTATGCTTAAGGGAGAAAAAATATAATATAATCCTAAAAGTTCTACAGTTTTCCAGTTCCTAGAATTATACAGATAACCCAAAGACAATCCACCATAAATGTGTTCTGAGAAAAACATATGTGAATTTTATCCGTCATATTGAAGTGACAGAATTCAAAGCGAGAAACAATATAAAACACTGAATTTTATACAACACATTGAAGTGGGCAGAATCCATAGCGAGACAAACACTATATTTAATATGTGTGAAAGTAATCTGAAAAAAACAACCTGGACAAAATTATAATAATCAGTGAAGATAAGAATGAAGAAAATACAATTTCATTAACAGCTACCAATAAATCTTTGCGGGCCTTAGCAAATCGTTTTAGCTGTCCTCCAATCATATTGAATAGAAGTGCATCGAGGGTCAGCAAGGGTGCCATTCCAGGCCTCTCAACTTTGATTGCGACAAGCTCTCCAGAGTGTAGATGAGCTGCATGACTTGAAATATCAAAGGCATGCATTTCAATTTGGAGAACACAGGTCTGAAATGTATGCTAAAGGAAGCAAAATAAAATAAATGAGGACAAGGATGATCATACGAAAATAGCCAAATCCTAATCAGATACAACTAACCTTTGTATACTTGCCTCAGTGATGCTGCTGCAATTGGCTCTGGACTGATATCAGCAAATAGATCAGACACTCGAGAGCCCAGTTCAGACTCGATGGTCCTGATTGCATTACGAGTAGGAAATGGTGGTATTTGATCCTAATGAGATTGTTGTCAGCAAACACAGTGAAATGAAATCATCAATAGATAAAAGAAAGAAGAATAAAATATAGTACACCGTACAACAAGTTCTTAGCTTTCAGATTCCGAATTTAGTGCTGTTAATTACAGAAAATCTCATTGGGCTATTGTCATTTTAGGATCAAAACTTTTCACTGGCCATATATTGATGCCTTGATTCCAGAACCTTATCTCCATCTCTAATCCCTGACCTTGTCATTCCAGTGCAAAAAGATTATATTCTTAAACGCTTGGTTGTCGATCAAGTGAAACTATGTAATGCACAATGAGATGATACCTGCAGCTTTGAGAGCTCTTGACAATATGCGATGGGCAATATATCAGGGCGCGTGCTCAATGCCTGTCCAAGCTGCATGGTGTGGAAGGATAAGAAAAGGATTACATTATGAACTCCCGACCATGGCCAGGGAAAAGGATTACATTATAAACCTTGGACATTGTAAACCAACCCAGACCATTGCATGAAAGAAAGTTGGTGCTGATGGCATGAAGTGCAGAATCATACAGACATATGAGTATGAGAAGACCACCTTGCTAATCATGGTGCTGCCAAAGACCCAGAGCTACCACTTGAGAATGCCATGCTCATCTCACGTGTCCTACACGCGTCGCTGGGGCACCATCTCCATAATTCACACCAAGAACCAAAGGTACTACACGTGTGATGCACCGTGTACTGCCATCGTGCTCTAAAGTGACAGTCGCCGCCTCCTACATCAACTTCAGTCTCTATTTATGGAATTTAAGCAGACAATTAATATGCATCGCGATATTTCTAATTCATCGCATAAATTAATTTGGGTTTAATCTCCCAAACTAAAATAATGATTAGTTGTACGGAACAACATTCAGACAGAAACATTATATCTCAAACAAAACCAATGTTTAATCAGGGATGCCATTCTCCTTTGTCCTTTGGATGTTCAGAATATCTATTACTCCTTATATTAGATAACAGAAAAGAACAAAAAGAGAAATAATCAACAGCAATGGTGACGAGCAAGATAAGGAGCATAGGGATGTTTAGAAGCAGTTACCCTGGGGCAGGTAGTACACGAGCATCGACCAATGCAAGTAGGTTCATGACTTTCATGCCAAATTCTTTTGAATAGTCATCATTGCCATAATTATTCCTATTAACAATCTGAGAAAGATAAAAAGATGGGATCAGTCATATATCCTCAAACCAAATGAATACAAAAATGTTGATATAAGAGCGATACAAAACAAATAACTGTACACTTATGCTCTGCTACAAATATGTAGTACACAGTAATGGGAATTAAGGGCTCAAGTTCACCTCTAGAACACTGCTCTCCCGTTGAGCTGGTCTTTCACATGTCATCTTTGGCATGCTTGAAACTTGGCGTTCATTCAACTTTCGAGAATATCTTTGTCCCGCGGTTATGCTGCAAACCTGAAGAAATCATATGTACACAATAATGATTTAACTACCAAAACAAAAGACAAACTTAGCGAGTTACAAAATAAGAGCAGTCATAAGCACCTCCATAGGCAAATATATCGGTCTGCTATCACAACCAGCTTGAAGGCAAGGTCGATTGATATATTTCAGAGAGTAATTGTATTGCTTCTTAAAGTACTGGACAACTGATACGCGCACACCATCTTGATCAAACCTGCAAAATCAAATAATGACTCGACTACATACACGATAAAAAAACACAACTAATTTATTATTTAACATTGTCATAAGAATACATGACAAATGTAAATAAAGTGCATCAAGGAAACTTAGCATAAAAGTGAGCATATACATTAATTCCTTCAGCGGAGCAGAGGATATGCTAGTGATCTTATAGCGTATGGTTTTATCCTTCCGATGAGTGGCATCAACCCGGACACCTCTAAGGGCTTTCTTCAACTATAATGCAGCAGCAACAACAACAACCAAGCCTTTCTTCAACTATAAGGCATACTACTTCAACTATAATGCAAAAAATAAAAAATAATGCAACAATTAGTTTCGCAGGGAGAAAAATAATAGAATAGTTAAAGAGAACAATATATTGTCATCTTTCATACCTTAATACGATCCCGATCAATCAAGGGCCTTGAAGCATCACAGATATTCAGATATTCGAAAGCAAAATCCATCACTTCTTAGGCCTTATAAAATGTCGTTGCAGAAATATCTGAGAACATAAAATCGACTGACAAAAAAAAATGAACATAATTTGATCAATATATGCTTGCCCACTAAAAATAATTTGAACTGCAAAGGGATATGTTTAAAATAATCTAAGTACATATTGGTAGCTAGATTGTTTATATACAACACAGAGTGAAGTTTTTTGACCATGTATTGAAACCGGAAGGTCTTTAATTTCTTTATAGAGTCGTATGTCTTACTCCCACTGAAATCCCTATCAATCACCATGTCCATCTCTCCAAACCTAGGTGCCACCTGAATACAAGAAGATAAAGTATGATGATGATGTCTCTCATGCTTCAACTTCACATTCTCGACAACTGCCTGAACAAGCAGCATAAGGATAACCGGGTTAACTAAAATAGTGGAAGCGATATATTCTAGTAGGGCTCTCTCCTACTATTCTTTGCTTGATGCAATAAATGTAAGGTAATTAGATATAGAACTCGCCTCGATTGCTAAGTCCAGTTGCAAAATTCATCAAAATGCAGCTGTCTACAATCACCGAGTCTTTCGACATGAGTGCTTGCGATTCTTCCTATATGATATGATATGCAATCACGGCATCAAGCCATAGCTATAATTCACGAATCACCATACAGAACAGGAATAACCAGCCAAGTTTAACATGGCACCAGCGATGCCAAATAGCAGAGCAAGTCAAAAAAGTTCCAGTGTCAGAACGATTGCGTGTATAATTTGGGAAGATTATCCGTACTAATAAAGATATTTAGCACAACTGAAAAAACATCGAATGGAAATGAGATACCCATGATGGCACATCGCAACACGATTTATAAACTACTAATCTAATCTAACTATGAACTATGACATGCTCAAAGCCTGAAGAATTTCCTCCTACAACACAAATTATACTGATAATTCTTCACGACTGCAAATCAAAAACACACTTGGTATGAAAAATCTAAGAAAGACAGTACTACCTTTGAATCGAAATAAGATACACATGATCGCACTTTGCATCACGATTTAAACGAGTAGTACAATCTAACTATGAACTGTGATGTGCCCAAACCTTGAAGCATTTACTCATCACAATCCCACTAATTAATAAGTCTGCATGAGCAAATAGGAACACATTTATGTGATACGAATAACTGAGGAAAGAAAGCACTACCTTTTGATCCGCCTGAGCATCTCCGGGCTGACCTCGGCCTCAGTATCGCCGGGCTGGATCCTCTTTTGGAGCACCTCGTTCCCCCAGCGGAGCCTGTCCACGGTCATGACCCCGCACCAGATGATCCCCTTGGTGACGTTCTTAGCGCCGGACGCGATGGCCCTGGCGACGGCGCTGCAGTACTCCTCGACGTTGGACGCGACGACGGTCCAGTACGCGACGGCCTCGACCTCGCCGCGCACCCCGTCGGCCAGCCCCTCGCTACCGGCGACGGAGTGGGCGGAGAACCTGGTGTAGGCGCCGAGCAGGGCGTCGAGGCGCGGGTCGGGGACGGAGAGCGTGAGGCCGTAGTGGAGCGGGTCGGGGGCCGGGTCGTCGGGGGAGGCGGGGAAGGCGAAGAAGAAGGAGTAGTGGAGGGGGTCGAGCTTGACGGCCGCGACGTCGCGGGCCAGCGGCCACTGGACGGCGCCGAGGGCCGCGATGGCGGCCAGGGGGGTGTCTCCGGCCCGGATGCGGTGGAGGGAGAGGTCGCCGGCAGCCAGCGGGTGGCTGCGCTGGGGGACTCGCAACAGCACGTCCTCCGACGGCGCCGGCGCGTCGAGGGTGGCCGAGGACCGCGGGATCTCGACCGGCGGCAGCGGCGTTGGCGATGAGGAACTGCTCTGCGTGGACAGGACGGATCTGGGGCGAGAGGTGGGGGAGACTGGGAGAGGGACGTGTGACGTGGGAGGAGGAGGTGGACGAACTTTTTTTCTCTTTCTTAGCGTTTTTCTTTACGTGGGCGTGGGAAAAGGAGGTCGAACGAAGGAAAGGTGGGATCGTACGATCGCTCGGAGGTCGAACCATCGCGGAGGTTGAACCATCACGACGACACATCCTGCTTTAATAGTAGAGATTAGTTTTATTTATTATTATTATGGGAGCAGCTACACGTCAACCGGCGGAAAAGATCCGCCGCCTCGCAAGTCGGTGGATGCCACACAATCCAATAGCTCAATGTCTCTATCTACTTTGCAAGAAAGGTCTCGTTGTCGAAACATTTGCAAAAAAGATTATATTATAGATTATAATTTTTGTAACATAGGTTGTGTTGCGGTATTTTTCTAGCAACGGAGTTTTTGTCATAGTTTTTTTTACAACAAAGATTTTGTTACTTTTTTTATTGCAACAGAGTTGATGTTACAAAAGCGAATCTCTCAAACGTGTGTGTCGTAAACTGCAACAAGTTGTTGCTGTGGTGTTTATTCCGTAACAGCGGCTTTGTTGCAAAACCACCCAAAGTGTCTTTTAAATGTGTCACGTTATAACCTTAAGTGTTATTTTTTCAATAAAGATTATGTTGCAGAAAAATATTTCCAACAGACATTGTGTTATAGTATTTTTTTTCCTTTTTCACATTCTTCTAACATAGGTGATGTTGCGGAAGATTTTTGCAACAAGAATGATGTTGCAAAAAAAAAAACGATGATCAAGTTATGTACGCGTGGGCTACTTGTTGGGGCTTTGTATGTTAGTAACATAGCCTGTTTTACAAGGTGTGTTTGCAACATGCCCAATATTGCATACTTTTTGAACTGTCTCACGTAACGTTACATGGTATATAATTAAAAACTAATCGTACGGTCACATAGACGACGAATACGTGAGAGTCATCCACGGGTGAAAATGTAATGTTTCCCCATTATTATTACTATTGTTTTTTAAATATATATTTTGACAATTTATTGGATATTTTTAAAACAGGGTGAAGATTTTATAGACACAGATTGAATATTTTTCATAAACATCACATTTTCTTTCAATAACATTGGACTGTTTTTTAAGTTTTGCAAATATTTATAAAATGTCATGAAAATTTTCCTAAGTGGTAATATAGGTATTTTTTTTTCAAAATTACGCAAACAAATTTTTAAATAGTGTAATTTTACGGGCGTTCTACGAAAGATTTACAGACTCGTTAGTTGTGATTGGTTGGAACTTGATTAAGAAGGACGGTCCCACCAGTGAAAATTTGGAAAGGGGAATTAAATTAGGCCACGTTACCATTTCGTAGAAGTCTATTAGAACCTGTCCGTAACTTTAGCATTTTTGGCAGCCCACACCAACGTCGTCACCCATTATCGTGCCTCGTCCACTCTCTAGACCATGGCTTGCTGGCTATTGTTACAGGAAAAGGCCAGCAACTGTCTTAAAAAAAAAGTCCAGCAACTATTGGTTCAATAAAAAATGGCATCAGTTTTTTCATAGATGATTTTTATTTTTGTATATATAAAAAAGGTTAATGGGTTTAATAAAGGTGGTTAATTTACAAAAGTTCACAATTTTCCACTACAATCCAGAAATTATTAAAATATTCAGCAATTAAGAAAACTCAGAAAAATGAATAATGCTCAAGATTTCAAAAACGTTCAAAAAATATTTGAAAATTTTATAAATTTTAGAAAACAATCAGAATTATTTCAAAAGGATTTTCTTTTCACAAAAGAAGAACAAAAGATTGAGTAAAGCCTCGCAAAAATATGCATAAAAGAAAACCAAGGCAGAATCTTTTGCGAACTTCCCCAAACTGGTGGGAGCTACTCCCTCCATTTCTAAATATTCCCTCCGTCCCGAAATAACTGTCTCAAACTTAGTACAACTTTGTACTAGAGCTAGTATAAAGTTGAGACATTTATTTTAAAACGAATGGATTGTAGTACTATTCATCATCCAGGGTGCAGAATAAGTTATTCTTCACCCGGGATAATCTTACTATTGTTTTATAAATAAATAAATTCCGAATATAAATAGTTACATTCATATTCATCCACTATGTAAATTTGGCACAAAAAAACAAAAATATAGACCATAAAGTAAGAAAAAATGTATTTTATGTATAGTTTTCACTATGGTTTTACATTCGTAATTTTACGTAATAAAAATATTTTTTACGATGATTACGGTGCATAAATTTACAGAACGTAAAATTACGGTGCATTGATGTTCAAATAGAGGGGGTGAAGAATAACTATTTTTCACCTAGGGTGACGAATAGCGCGTGTATATATATATATATATATATATATATATATATGTATACGCGCTATTCTTCACCCCCTCTATTTTCACATTAATACACCGTAATCTTACATTTCTTAAAATTTAATATTATCTCATACGTAAAAAGAAACCCTAAGAAAATACATAGTCACCGTAAAAGATATTTTATGTCACGTAAAATTACAAACATAAAAACATAGTGTAAATTATGCATAAAATGCGATTTTTCTGGTCTTATGATGTTTCTTATGGCAAATTTTCCGTAGTTAATCAATATAAATGTATCTATTTGCATTTCAAATTTAATTTATTTATGAAATGGTCGTAAAATTATCTCGAGTGAGGAATAATTTATTCTGCATCCTGGGTGATGAATAGAGTTTCTATATATATATATATATATATATAACGTATTTAAAATATAGATTCATTTATTTTGCTCCGTATGTGATTTTATAATGAAATCTTCTAAAGACTTATATTTCAGAAACGGAGGACGTACATGGGAAACACATTTCCCTAAAATGGCTGTCCGATTAGGAACAACGTAGAGCCCTGAATGTGCACTTGTTACACTTAGCACACTATTTTGCGCCTTAAGCGGCAAAGATCCCCCCCCCCCAATTGTTGCCATGCTCAGTAATGTCCCGCCGTGCATGGCTTATGTTGTAAGGAATGATTGCATTGACATTTTAATTGATTAATATATGCATAGCTCGGATGATTCGCTTCTGTGTGATGGAATCAATCCATCAGGGTTCAAGTCCTAGACTTGGCGCTGATGCTCTCATTTTCTTGGATTTACTTTAGGCTTTTGAGCTATGTACGTATTATGAAAGAAGACGTTCTCGTCGACTGCGAGACATCTGTGGTGACTTCTTCAAACTCAAGATGTTATGTTGAATCAGTGTCTCAGAGATGCTCATACAGATAGGATGTGTGTGCGTTCATTTATAAAAGTGAGTGTATGTGCGTGTTATGAGCGTATGCAATTGTACCGTGTTCAAAAAATGGATATATTAAAAAAAAATGTTGTCATGCTTACCTTTGAAGCCAACAAAGATGTTATTGATAATTTCTTTCACAACCAAGGACGACTATCAAAGTATCAAGTGTTCGCGCACCATGTCTCTCACGGGATGAGAGTTTTACGACAAGCAAAAGCCTTCTAAAACGTTGGGTCGGTTACGCCGAGAAACACCGTCACCGATGTCATCGGAACGTTCCCATTTGTTGTCGCAAACACACTAATAGTGTCACAGTTTTTATTTGTGGCAACTGTGCCGTACACATAGACTTTCGACACACCTGAAGGGAGAGGAAACCAACTTAAAGGGGTTGGTTGGCTGCATCGTCAGCGGACTTTGATGTTTTCTTTCAAGGATTAAACCTCAAGTATTGCGAATCTATATCACACTTGCCTGGTGTGTGTGGACTTGGCCAGCTTTCCTATTTTCCCCATTTTTCTTTTTCTTGTTATTTGGTTTGGTTTCTAAGTGCCCTTTTTGTTTGTTTACTTCCCCTTTTACCCTCTTTTTATAAGTTTTTTTTCAATTTCTTGTGTTTCTTTCATGTTTTTCATTTTTTTTCCTTTTTCTTATTTTTTATTTTCTTTATTCATTTTTGTTTCTGTTTTACAAATACACTGACAATCATTTCCCATTTTTATTTATATAAATTCTCTAAGTTCCTTTTTTCATCATGTATTATAAAATGTACATTACATGTTCAAAATTATTCATTGCTTATTTAACAGTGGTTTATTGTCTATTAAAAATGTATTATATATTAGGAAATGTTCATCGTTTATTTGAGAACTATTGAGGTGTATTTAAAAATGTTCATATGTATTTTGAAAATGTTAACCATGTTTCTACATTTTGTAAATGTGCACGTGTAATACAAAAATTTACATCACTTAAAAAAATGCACATAGTGTATTGAAAATGCGAATGATATTTTTAAAACTTTCATCCTATACAAAAAAAAATTCATTTTATATCTAAAAATTGTCCAAGTGTATTTACATAATGTTCACGTGTATTAAGGAAAATATTCATTGTGTACTAAAAATGCTAAAGCTGTATTTGAAAATCATTCATCATGTAAATTGCTCAGTATGCATTTTAAAAATATTGAACTATATTTAACTTGTTCACATCTATTTGAAAAATGGTCATCGTGTATTAATATGGTCAAGTTGTATTTAAAAATATCTAGTATAATTTTTAAAAATGATCATCGTATTAGGGTCAATAGTCTTTGTTGAACATAACACTGTCAGTTGCAAGATCGAGAAACATAATTGAAGGAAGAAAAAATGAATTGGGGGGGGGGGGGATGAGCCCATTCTATATTTCTTGGTGGTTCCATCACTTTCTTGATTTGTTGCCTAAGTTGGGAGCAGCAAGCGAGCTTTTTCTAGGGACGGTCGACTCTCACTCACTATTGGCGTGGAGCAGTTTCAGGAAGGCGGCGGGAGAGCAGCCTTTAGCTCAGCCTCAGTCTCACTGGTTACTTCACCAAGCCGGTAGAGCCACCAACAGGTAGAACTACTTTGTGAGGTCAATTTGTTACTTTCTTGCGCATTCATGTTGCTCTATCAATAACTCTGTAATTATCTATGATTAATGTGTATTAGCAATTCAAATTGCATTATCACAATTCTTGCCGATTCGTCTGTTGTCAGTAGGAACTTGAATCTCATTGTAGGTTAATCGTGCCACAAGGTCACCCGTTTGCCTTCTATTCAGTTCGCCATGGGAAACATCAACTCTTGCTGGGCTCCGCAAGCGCGGACGCCGGTAAGCACGACGACGACGTCGTCGGTATGCACGACGGAGGCCACCACGGCGGCGCACAACTTCGTGGTGAAGAACTACTCGCTGATCAAGCGCATGGGCGCCGACAAGTACGTCGCGTCGAGCAGGTTCAGGGTCGGCGGCTACGACTGGTGCATCGACTTCTGCCCTGGAGGCGACGCCCGGGCGCCTGGCTACGCGGCGGCCTTCTTGCGTCTCTGCGGCGGCGCGGCGGCGACGGACGTGATGGTCAGGTACCGCTTGAGCATGCGGGAGGAAGGCGGCAAAGTGCACAACGTTTGGCCGCTGTGGAGCACAACCTTCCGATCGGTGGGTTGTAGATTCGGCAGCCTCCGGATCGCAAACAAGTCCAAGCTGCGAGGGGACTGCTTCATCATCACGTGTGATCTGACCGTCATAGGAACCCCCACCGTGCAGGACTGCGTTCTGCTGTAAACCTTCTTTTCTTTTAGGTTTTTGGGGGAGTAACGGCTTCTACATGTGATATGAAACGTGTAGGATGACTTCATTTGTGTTGAGCGCAGTATTGTTTTTTTCCTAAGAATATACGGGTCGAGAATTTCATCCTTTCGCAAACATTATAATGTTTTTTATTTCAAGTAGTCTATTTTCTTAAAGAACTTTTTATACTGTGTTGGGGTTGTTACGAAAGACCTGTAACATGCATGCATATAGAAGCCCGTACGTGGATGTAGGAGTGTTGTCCTCATAATGCCTGGTGGAAGAGAGACGATGTGAACATCTCCAATGCAGATCAACAATGTGTCGGTACTGGCAGGACCAGGCCTCCTGTACAATTTTGAGACGGAAGGAGTACATTTTTTTAGGGTCATCTTCTCAACTAAAAGGATATCGAGTGTTGAACAGGCCACAATGCCATATGAATCTGTACGATGACTAGCTTGCTTCCGGTGTGCTACTATAGCTAATTTAGATGTCGGTTCGGATGGGACAACTATTGTGCATGCACATCTATGTATTGAACACATGTTGAACATTTTTGCATAACGGATGAACAATTTGTAGATACAGGTTGAATCTTTTTTTAATACATGTTGAACATTTGTAAAATGCATATTAATCAGTATTTAAATACATATGAATATGTTTTAGATACAAAGCTATCATTTTTAAACGCATGTTCAACATTTTTCAAAAAAAAATATAAATATTATTTTTCAAATATGCAAATATTTGTCAGGTGTTGGAATTTTTATTTCAAATGACATGGATATTTTTTATATATTATTCACTTCCTTCTTAAATTATTAGACTTTTATAAAATCGTGAAACATAATTTGAAAACACATGAACATTTTAAAAAATCCATTAAGAAGTTTTTGAAGTGGTATGCACATTTTTTCGCAATTACATGAATTTTCGATATTTTCATGAACATTTTTAAAAATGTCTTGGAAAATTGTAAATGTGCAAAAAAAATGAATATCATGAACATTTTTCCGAATGATACGAACAATTTGTAAAATTGTGCAAACATACATTTTACATCATGAATATTTTTTAACTTGCAATGAACTTTCAAAAAAGATAACCAATGTAATTTTTGAAATATATATATATATATATATATATATATATATATTTAGGATATAGACGTGCCCGTTCCCTTTACGTGTGTCAACTCCTTGGGCTTCGAGCACATGGCACACGAATGGTACAAGATTATGTCGTATATAGTGCTCCTCCTGAAAGAAAAAAAATCTTATATAGTACGCCTTCTACTTGTCTGTTCTTAATCAAATTTTTTTTGACGAATTACTGAATTCTTAATCGCTTAGTTTGCCGTCGCCAACACACAGCTGTAGTACGCCTTTCCTTGCACGTTATTCTATTCACGTAGTATAAGATAATCTCTTACAAGCTGAAGGTGCAGTATAAAATCACGAACACCGTCGCCGTTAATTAGCTGCCAACTGAGCGTGTTCGCAAGTGTTCATCTATGTGCCCAACAAGTCACGCATGAGGATAAACAATCTGGGAGTGGCAGATTTCACACCAAGAGTCCCCCCTCGTATATAAGCCAACCATCAAGCACAAACTCGGCACACGCAGCAAAACAAAAAGCATACTCCTACATCTGAAGGCACCAACACTGGAGAGAAGAGTTCAGTAGGAACAATATTTCCCCAGAGATGGCTAGTAGATCATCTCTGCTCCAACTGCTGGTCGTGGCAGTAGCCGCGACGCAGTTTCTCGGATCCGAAGCGGGCGGCATTTCCATCTATTGGGGTCAGAATGGCGGAGAGGGAACACTGGCTGCAACATGTGCCACCGGCAACTACAAATTTGTCAACATCGCATTCCTTTCCTCTTTCGGCAATGACCAGCCGCCAGTCCTCAACCTAGCAGGCCATTGCGTCCCAACCAACGGCGGTTGCTCTAGCCTGAGCTCTGACATCAAGTCATGCCAGAGTCGGGGCGTCAAGGTCATGCTATCCATCGGTGGCGGGGCGGGTGGGTACTACCTTTCCTCTTCCCAGGACGCCAAGAATGTCGCGACGTACCTGTGGAACAACTTCTTAGGAGGCACCTCATCTTCGCGGCCTCTGGGTGATGCAATCCTTGACGGCATCGACTTCGATATCGAGGGCGGTACACCCCTGCACTGGGATGATCTTGCAAGGTTCCTGAAAGGGTATAGCAACTCCGGCAGGAGAGTGTACTTGACGGCCGCGCCACAGTGCCCTTTCCCTGATGCATGGGTGGGAGGCGCCCTCAACACCGGCCTCTTTGATTATGTGTGGGTGCAGTTCTACA
Organism: Hordeum vulgare subsp. vulgare; assembly: GCF_904849725.1. Taxonomy (NCBI): domain Eukaryota; kingdom Viridiplantae; phylum Streptophyta; class Magnoliopsida; order Poales; family Poaceae; genus Hordeum; species Hordeum vulgare. The sequence continues at coordinate 619,259,547 of NC_058519.1, read as the reverse complement.
ACAACGCTCCTTGTCAGTATACTTCAGGCAGCACTTCCAATCTAGCTGATTCATGGAAGCAGTGGTTGACGGTTCCTGCAAAGCAGATCTTCCTCGGTCTCCCGGCGTCACCTCAGGCAGCTGGGAGTGGATTCATCCCAGCTGATGACCTAAAGTCGGATGTTCTCCCATTGATCAAGAGTGCAGGGAAGTATGGTGGGATCATGTTGTGGTCCAAGTATTACGATGACCAGGATGGCTACAGCTCTTCGGTGAAGAGTGATGTTTGAGAGGGTTGCCTTACGTGTGAACCATATGGTTGGCATTCCTTGTGTTGTGTGAGGACTCATCCATTTCCCCTTTCGATTTGTAAGTTATTATGTGGTACTGGTTTGTTGTGTGTAATATAAATAAATTTTTACTTACCTCGATCTTTCATTCCGCTATCTACTAGCGTTTTCAAATGAGGAAATGTAAATCAGTGATAATTAGTTAAACATGAAAAGATTTGCATATGATGGCTAGTTTTTATTATATTTAATGGTTTTGGGTGCACAAAGAACAAATGCAAAGCCTCTTTTGAACAAAGCTGCAAAAAAATGGCAAAAAGGCAACACAACAAGCCAATTCCACACCCACACCCAGAAATAATATTCCACGATGGGATATTAGTTTACGGAGATGTGTTTAGATAACTAAAATAGCAATCTAAATGCTCTTATATTAGTTTACGGAGGAAGTAGAACATTATTGGCACCATCCCACGATGGGATAGACGAAGTCAAAAACACACTTGAAACCTAGAGTCGTTAAAATCATCGAAAGCTGAAATGAATAATGATAAGGCGGGAATGATCTCGAAAAGAAGCTCGCGTGTGTTTGTTATTCCTTATGTTTTGTTTTTATGTTTTTATTGTTGTTTAGGTTCTTGAAAGTATTTAACTACTTGAGAATTCAAAAATGGTTAGGCATCAAGATGAAGAAACATTTTTACAAAAATGAAACCGAATTCCAAGTCTATCATCTTCAAAATGGGCCTCATGACTACCATTTTCTCCATCATTTAGCAAAATCTTAACCGCAAGGACCAAAATGCACTAGCACAATAACACAAAAATTACCAGGAAGCACTATACTTGAAGACAACGACTTCACTAAGAAATAGGTGATCACTCGGTGATGCTATTTGGCCTAACCGAAAAATAGTCTATGGTTTATCACGTCTCAAGTTAACACCTTCAAGATCACTGGTTCTCACCAGAAAAAAGGCACTCATTTATCAATTCGCTAAAAGCATCATCCACCATCTCTACCGTTCGACACTTGCTTACATAGAACACTATGCTTGATGGCCTCTTCCGCAAAAAGAAAAATCATTATGCCATGATCCATATAAGAAAAACATGTGGTTGTTCGCCCTGGAATCGAGGGTAGGTTTTCTCAGAGGAGGGAACCGACATTGTTGCCTCCTAAAGCCACCGAGCCTATGCCAAATATCAACAGTTGTTTTTTTTTCTTTTTGAAAAAGGAGGAGCGGAGCCCCCAGCCTCTGCATCAATCGATGCATGCAGCCATATTATTGAATAAGTTCAAAAATGAAGTCTTAGGTCCACAAAATGCTCATGATCTGAGCATAAAAACAAGTGCAAAGAATAAATAAAAACTGCCATAGCCGGCGAAACCAAAAGTAGGCTACGATGCCTCTACACTGAACCTATTATTAGCTCGCCATCCAAATCGGCTAAATATAGCCTGTGCGACCGCCCCCACCGGTTGCACCCAATAGCCATAAGCTCCCTCGAGTCTGCATGAGTGAGTAACGGTCACATATGGATCCAAGACGTGGCTCTGTAATAACCTGCAAAAAATTATTGAAGTTCTTGCCATTAAGAATCATATCATTTCTAGTGTTCCATATAGCCCAAAATAAAGCACTTATATCAATCCGGATAAGATTCGCTATAGTTACGTCTACTCCATTGAGTCACGTCCCAAATAGCGAATTAATGCTCGTTGGTGGATTAACGTTAAAGGTTATATGAACAAATCGCCATAATAGTCTTGCAAGTGGACAATCAAGAAAGACGTGTCTTATTGTTTCATTTTGATCACAATAGGAGAAAGTAGGTCTGCCTATCCATCTTCATTTTATCAAGTTGTCTTTGGTTAGTACAACCCCCTTGTGTAAAAACCACATGAAATTTTTCATTCAAAGTGGCACTTTGATTTTCCAAATATGCAATGATCTAGACAGAGACCCAAAGTTGATCAGATCCATGTATATGGACTTCACTGAAAAAATCCCGTTCGTAGCTAAATTCTAGTGGATACTATCTGACTGGTTACGGAGTTGAACGTTCATCAATCTTGTCACCAAGTGCCAGCATTCTCCCACTAGAGCTCGCCTGAGTTGTATCTTAAAAGGTATCATGTCTAATAGTGTGGCTACGTACTCTTCCATATATTGTACTTCCTCCGTCCGGAAATACTCGTCCTAGAAATGGATGTATCTAGACTTATTTTAGTTATAGATACATCCATTTTATTCATTTCTAAGACAAGTATTTTCGGACGGAGGGAGTACAATATTATATAAGGTAGGATATTGTAATGCTAGCGGTGTATCCTTGAGCCATGTGTCCTTCCAGAATCTTATTATGGTACCACTACCAACTACAAATTTCACCCGCTGGAATAAGGTTACCTTCATCTTCATTAACCCCTTCCAAAAAGGTGAGTCGTTAGATTTAGCTATAACCTGGGCCAATGTCTTGGATTGTAGGTACTTATTCTTCAATATTTGAACCCACATCCCTTCGGCCTCCGTAGATAACCTGTATAGCCATTTGCTAAGCACGCATTATTCTTCACTTTTAAGTTTTCAATGCCGAGACCTCCTTGGTCTTTGGGTGTGTAGATGATATCCCACCTTGTCAATTTGTATTTTTTTCTTAGCCTCATCACATTGCGAGAAGAAACGAGATCTATAGAAGTCTAATATTTTCTGTACCCCTACCGGTATTTCAAACAATGGTAGGAGGAACATTGGCACGCTTGTCAAAACCGGATTTATCAGCACTAGACGTCCTCTAGGAGACATAGGTTTGCCCTTCCAGCAACCTAATCTTTTTTTTCAAATCTATAATCAATACCCTTCCATTCACTATTTGTCAATCGTCTATGGTGAATGGGAATCCCTAGGTAACTAAACGATAGTGCTCCCATTTCACATCCGAATAGTTACCTGTAAGCATCTTGTTCCTCCTTTGCTTTCCCAAAGCAGAACAATTTTCTTTTGTTAAAATTAATCTTTAGTCCAGACATTTGTTCAAATAGGCAAAGAACATGTTTCATATTCCTAGCTTTTTCCATATCGTGCTCCATGAAGATGACCGTGTCATCCGCGTATTGTAGTATGGATACTCCCCCCTCTAGAAGATGTGGAACAAGTCCTCCTACTTGGCCATTTTGTTTAGCCCGACCAATAAGGACTTCCAACATATCCGCTACTATGTTGAACAGCACCGGCGACATACAATCTCCTTTGTCTCGATCCCTTATGTGTTTGAAAGCAATGACCTATGTCATCATTTACTTTAACCCCCACACTGCTACCTTTCTAAATGAAAGCATGCACCCGATCCCTCCAAGATACGTTGAGTCCCTTCATGCGTAAGGCTTGCTGAAGGAATGACCATTTGACTTTATCATACGCCTTCTCAAAATCCATTTTAAACATTACCCCATCAAGTTTCTTTGTATGGATTTAGTGCAATGTTTCATTCAAGACAATGACCCCTTCTAAGATGTGTCTCCCGGGCATGAACATTGTCTAAGTCGGTTGGACTACCGGATGAGTGATACGTCTCCATCGTATCTACTTTTCCAAACTTTTTGCCCTTGTTTTGGACTCTAATTTGCATGATTTGAATGGAACTAACCTGGACTGACGTTGTTTTCAGCAGAATTGCCTTGGTGTTATTTTTGTGCAGAAATCAAAGTTCTCGAAACGTCCTGAAAATTTACGGAGATCATTTATGGAAAATATGAAAAATATATGCGCCAAGTTCCACCTGAGGGGGTGGGCCAGTGGGCCACAAGACCTGGCTCCGCCACCCCCCCCCCCCCTGGTGGCGGTGCGCAGGCTTGTGGGGCGCACACGGCTCTGCCGCCCCCAATTCCAGCTCTATAAGTTCCCTTTCGTCCCAGAAAAAATAAAAAGAGAAGTTTTCGTCGCGTTTGCAATACGGAGGCGCCGCCACCACCTGTTCTTCATCTGGAGGGCAGATCTGGAGTCCGTCTTGGGCTCCGGAGAGGGGAAATCGTCGCCATCGTCATCATCAACCTTCTTCCCTCTCCAATTCCATGAAGCTCTTCGCCGTTCGTGAGTAATCTATTCGTAGGCTCGCTGGGCGGTGATGAGTAGGATGAGATCTATCATGTAATCGAGTTAGTTTTGATGGGATTGATCCCTAGTATCCACTATGTTCTGAGATTGATGTTGCTACTACTTTGTCATGCTTAATGCTTGTCACTAGGGCCCGAGTGCCATGATTTCAGATCTGAAATTATTATGTTATCACCAATATATATGTGTTTTAGATCCGATCTTGCAAGTTGTAGTTACCCACTATGTGTTATGATCCGGCAACCCCGGAATGACAATAACCGGAACCACTCCCGGTGATGACCATAGTTTGAGGAGTTCATGTGTTCACCAAGTGCTAATGCGTTGGTCCGGTTCTTGATTAAAAGGAGAACCTTAATATCCCATAGTTTCCTTTTGGACCCCGCTGCCACGGGAGGGATGGACAATAGATGTCATGCAAGTTCTTTTCCCTAAGCACGTATGACGACACACAGAATGCATGCCTACATCACATTGACGAACGGGAGCTAGCCACATATCTCTCCGTGTTATAACTGTTGCATGATGAATATCATCCAAACAAATCACCGACCCATTGCCTACGAGTTTGTCCTACTGCTGCTGTTACTACTGTTGCTACTACTGTTACTTGTCTTGCTCTGCTGCTACTACTGTCGCTTGCTACAGTTGCTACTTGCTACTGCTGTCACTACTGCTTTTCCTTGCCGTTGCTATTGCTCATTTCACTGCTGCTACCTGCTACAATTTTGATTCGCTGGTCGTTGACGGGAACTGACGATTTCCGTCAACGAGGCAACTTGGCGCCATAGGTACAATCGTTAGAAATAGTCTGCCGTGTCAACAGATCGTTTCTGACACCGTTGTTATCATATTACTTTGTTGTTACTACTTTGCTTGCAGATACTAATCTTCCAGGTGTGGTTGAATCTGACAAATTCAACTGCTAATACTCGAGAGTATTCTCTAACCTCCTGTTTGGCGATCAACAAATTTGGGTCGAATACTCTACCCACGAAAACTGCTACGATCCCACGCGCTGGTGGGCCGTCAACAACATTCTTCTAGTTTTGATTGCCGGAGAGTGCTAGCAGCATTCTTCTGGTGCCATTACAAGGGGAAGAACAACTAACATCAAGCATTTTTCTGGCGCTGTTGCTGGGGAGGTATTGCTATATTCTCTGAGTCACTTCGGATTTATATCTGCTGATCACTATGAAGAATCTGAAGGATCCAAAAACAAAAGTCTTGCCCTCAACTACGAGGGGAGGTAAGGAATTGCCATCTAGCTCTGCACTTGATTCACCTTCAGTTATGAGTAAGTTTGCGACATCACCTCCTGCTAGAAATCTTGATATGTCGCATGTGCTTGATGATGCTTATGATGCTACTGCTAGAGATGATATGCTTGATACTATGCCTGATGTTATGCCTGATACTGCTAGAGATGCAATGCTTGATACTGCTAGAGATGCTATGCTTGATACTGTGCCTGATGATGCTAGAGATGTTATTTTGCCTGACGATGCTATGCTTGATACTGCTAGAGACACTACTTTGCCTGATGTTCCACTAGGGGTGTTCCTTGATGCTCATATTGCTAGAATTACTGCCAATGCTCGTGATGCTTCTGTAACAACCGATACTATTGAGATAGAACCTGCTTTTGCTCCTGTTAGATCTAGCTCTCCTAGATATGAATTGCCTGATATACCTGAGGGTTACGTTATGGAGGGAGAGATAGCTGAGGATTTTCTTGCGTGTAAGGATGCCTATGATGCTGAGAAGTTACTTCTCAAGTGGAAGGAAAAATCTCTGAAAGCTAGGATGAAATACGACCCGAAGTTTGCCACTTCACCTATCTTTATCACCGATAAGGATTATGAATTCTCTGTCGATCCTGAGATAATCTCTCTAGTCGAATCTAATCCTTTTCACGGTTACCAGTCTGAGACGGTCGTAGCCCATCTTGCCAAACTACACGATATAGACACCCTTTTCACTAATGAGGAGAAGATCCGCCACTACTATATCCTTAAGTTGTTTCCTTTCTCTCTAAAGGATGACGCTAAAGCCTGGTTCACTTCTCTTGCTCCTGGATGTGTGAGTAGTCCCCAGGATATGGTCTATTACTTTTGTGAGAAATATTTCCCTGCCCATAAGAAGCAAGCTGCCTTGCACGAAATATACAACTTTGCTCAACTCCAAGAAGAGAGTCTTCCACAAGCTTGGGGGAGGCTCGCCCAGCTACAAAATGCTTTGCCTGATCACCCTGTTAAGAAGAACGAGATACTTGATATCCTCTATAACGGACTTACCGATGCCTCTAGAGACCACCTAGATAGTTATGCCGGTTGTGTTTTTAGGGAACGAACTGTAGAACAAGCTGAGACCCTACTGAATAACATCTTGATCAACGATAATGCTTGGACTATTCTCGAACCACCTCCTAAGCCAACTACGAAGAAAAGAGGTATTCTATTCCTCAGTCCCGAAGATATGCAAGAAGCCAAGAAATCTATGCAAGATAAAGGCATTAGATCTGAAGATGTCAAAAATCTACCACCTATCGAAGACATCCATGGTCTCGATAACCCGATACAGGTAGTGGAAGTGAATTCTCTGCGTAGGTTTGATGAGAGTGATATTCCTTTTGATAAACCTGCTAGCCTATGCTTTGATGAATTTTACAACTTTGTTGCCAAACAACAGAGTTTCAATGATTATATTAGCAGACATTTGGAACAAAGTACTCGTATGCTTAGCCATTTAAGTGCTTGTGTGGACAGAAATGTCAATGATCTGAAGCTTCTGAGTAAACACGCCTCTATGATTACTACTCAGGTAGAACAAGTACTTAAAGCTCAGAATGACTTGCTCAATGAATTAAATGACAACTCTGTGAGAGTCATTACTAGAGGAGGCAAAATGACTCATGAACCTTTGTATCCTGAAGGTCATCCTAAGAGAATTGATCAAGATTCTCAAGGAATCAATGCTGATACACCCAGTCATCCTAAGGAGAAGAAGAAAGATGATAGAAACCTACATGCCAGATCACCAAATACTGTCACACCGGAAGAACCTAATGATATTTTTGCGTCTGATGCAGAAACACAATCTGGTGATGAACATGAACCTGGTGACAATATGGACAGCGATGTTCATAATAATGCTCAACCTAGCAATGATGAGGATGTGGAGATTGAACCTATGGTTAATCCTGATAACCCACAACCTAAGAGATACTATAATAATGACTTCACTGCTAGGAAGCAAGGTAAAGAAAGGGAGCCATGGGTTCAGAGATCTATGCCCTTTCCTCCTAAGCCATCCAAGAAAAAGGATGATGAGGATTTTGAGCGCTTCGTTGAGATGATATGACCCATCTTTCTGCAGATGCGGTTAACTGATATGCTCCAAATGTCTCTGTATGCCAAGTACATAAAAGATATCATGACTAATAAACAGAAGATACCAGATCTTGAGATCTCCACCATGCTTGCCAATTACACTTTCAAAGGTGGAACTCCTAAGAAACTTGGTGATCCCAGAGTGCCCACTATACCTTGCTCCATTAAAGGAAACTACGTAAGAACTGCCTTATGTGACCTTGGAGCCGGTGTTAGTGTTATGACGCTCTCTCTTTATCGTAGACTTGAATTGGATAAGTTGACACCCACTGAAATTTCTCTGCAAATGGCCGACAAATCAACTGCTTTCCCTATCGGCATTTGTGAGGATGTGCCTGTTGTGGTTGCTAACACCACTATCTTAACAGACTTTGTTATCTTGGATATTCCCGAGGACGATGCCATGGCTGTCATCCTAGGAAGACACTTTTTAAACACTACAGGGGTTGTTATAGATTGCAACAAAGGCAATGTCACTTTCCATATAAACGGTAATGAGCACACAGTGCACTTTCCGAAGAAACGATATCAAGTACATTGCATCAATGCTATCGAAAAGTCTTCATCGATTCTCATTGGGAGCTTTGAATGCCCTATTCCTTGTGTCAAGATGAAGTATGATTTTCTTGTTGGGGAGATACATATCCCCATTGAGGTGACTTAGTGGCTATTACAAAATTCTCCGTTCTCTCTTGCGATTCGAGAAGGTTTTGTCATGAGGACTTGATCAACCCCATTGACGGATTTCTTTCGATAACCGTGAAACGGATGAATCAAAGAGTCACATACCTCTGTTTTAAGCTTTCATTTTCTGTTGCTTAGAAGAAAAATGATAGAATTAGTTTAGTTTTTCCTGTTTTCTGTTTTAGCGTCCCGGAGAAAAACACCTCGGAAATAAAAGTTCTCCGATGGTCCTGAAAATTTAGTATGATTTTTTCTGGAATTTTTAAAAATTACTCGGCCTGAGAGCTAGCCTGGGGGCCAGACCAGTGGGCCACAAGCCCTGCCACCGCCACCCACCCCCTGGTGGCGGAGTGCAAGCTTGTGGGGCCCACAGGGACCCCCTCCACTCATTCCAGCTCCCAGCCTCTTCTTCCACCTCCAGAAAAAATTGTTTCGCAGCTCAAACCCGTGTTCTTGCTCATTTGGCTGTGATTTTTTATCTCCTTGCTCAAAGCACCATTCTACGAACCGTTTTGGGGAAATTACTCCTTGGTAGTGACTCCTCCATTGGTCCAATTAGTTTTTGCTCTAGTGCTTTATCCTTCGTGTATTCTTGCTACCTTGGTGACCCTGTTCTTGAGCTAGAAATGTTGGTTTTAGCTGGTCCCAAGTAGTTTTAGCACGTGATACGGTCTCTAGGCACTAGTAGGAGTAGTTGCTACAAGGTGTGGTGGGTCTGTTGGGGAACGTCGCATGGGAAACAAAAAATTTCCTACACGCACGAAGACCTATCATGGTGATGTCCATCTACGAGAGGGGATGTGTGATCTACGTACCCTTGTAGACCGTACAACAGAAGCGTTACTGAACGCGGTTGATGTAGTGGAACGTCCTCATGTCCCTCGATCCGCCCCGCGAACCGTCCCGCGATCAATCCCACGATCTAGTGCCGAACGGACGGCACCTCCGCGTTCAGCACACGTACAGCTCAACGATGATCTCGGCCTTCTTGATCCAGCAAGAGAGACGGAGAGGTAGAAGAGTTCTCCGGCAGCGTGACGGCGCTCCGGAGGTTGGTGATGATCTTGTCTCAGCAGGGCTCCGCCCGAGCTCCGCAGAAACGCGATCTAGAGGAAAAACCGTGGAGGTATGTGGTCGGGCTGCCGTGGAAAAGTCGTCTCAAATCAGCCCTAAAACCTCCGTATATATAGGGGGAAGAGGGGGAGCCTTGCCTTGGGGTCCAAGGACCCCTAAGGGTTTCGTCCGAGCCAAGGGGGGGAAGGTCTCCCCCCCAAACCGAGTCCTACTTGGTTTGGTGGGTGGAGTCCTTCTTTCCTTTCCCACCTCCTCCTTTTTTTCTCTTTGATTTTCTTCCTATGGCGCATAGGGCCTTCTTGGGCTGTCCCACCAGCCCACTAAGGGTTGGTGTGCCACCCCCAAGGCCTATGGGCTTCCCCGGGGTGGGTTGCCCCCCCCCCCCCCGGTGAACTCCCGGAACCCATTCGTCATTCCCGGTACATTCCCGTTAACTCCGGAAACCTTCCGGTAATCAAATGAGGTCATCCTATATATCAATCTTCGTTTCCGGACCATTCCGGAAACCCTCGTGACGTCCGTGATCTCATCCGGGACTCCGAACAACATTCGGTAACCAACCATATAACTCAAATACGCATAAAACAACGTCGAACCTTAAGTGTGCAGACCCTGCGGGTTCGAGAACTATGTAGACATGACCCGAGAGACTCCTCGGTCAATATCCAATAGCGGGACCTGGATGCCCATATTGGATCCTACATATTCTACGAAGATCTTATCGTTTGAACCTCAGTGCCAAGGATTCATATAATCCCGTAAGTCATTCCCTTTGTCCTTCGGTATGTTACTTGCCCGAGATTCGATCGTCAGTATCCGCATACCTATTTCAATCTCGTTTACCGGCAAGTCTCTTTACTTGTTCCGTAATACAAGATCCCGCAACTTACACTAACTCACATTGCTTGCAAGGCTTGTGTGTGATGTTGTATTACCGAGTGGGCCCCGAGATACCTCTCCGTCACACGGAGTGACAAATCCCAGTCTTGATCCATACTAACTCAACGAACACCTTCGGAGATACCTGTAGAGCATCTTTATAGTCACCCAGTTACGTTGCGACGTTTGATACACACAAAGTATTCCTCCGGTGTTAGTGAGTTATATGATCTCATGGTCATAGGAACAAATACTTGACACGCAGAAAACAGTAGCAACAAAATGACACGATCAACATGCTACGTCTATTAGTTTGGGCCTAGTCCATGACGTGATTCTCCTAATGACGTGATCCAGTTATCAAGCAACAACACCTTGTTCATAATCAGAAGACACTGACTATCTTTGATCAACTGGCTAGCCAACTAGAGGCTTGCTAGGGACAGTGTTCTATCTATGTATCCACACATGTAAATGAGTCTTCATTCAATACAATTATAGCATGGATAATAAACGATTATCTTGATACAGGAATTATAATAATAACTATATTTATTATTGCCTCTAGGGCATAATTCCAACAGTCTCCCACTTGCACTAGAGTCAATAATCTAGCCCTCACATCATCATGTGAATTACATTGTAATAAATCTAACACCCATACAGTTCTGGTGTTGATCATGCTTTGCCCGTGGAAGAGGTTTAGTCAGCGGGTCTGCTACATTCAGATCCGTGTGCACTTTGCATATATTTACGTCCTCCCCTTCGACGTAGTCGCGGATGAGGTTGAAGCGTCGTTTGATGTGTCTGGACTTCTTGTGAAACCGTGGTTCCTTTGCTAAGGCAATGGCACCCGTGTTGTCACAGAACAAGGTTATTGGATTCAGTGCGCTTGGCACCACTCCAAGATCCGTCATGAATTGCCTCATCCAGACACCCTCCTTAGCCGCCTCCGAGGCAGCCATGTACTCCACTTCACATGTAGAATCTGCTACGACGCTTTGCTTGGAACTGCACCAGCTTACCGCACCCCCATTAAGAATAAATACGTATCCGGTTTGCGACTTAGAGTCGTCCGGATCTGTGTCAAAGCTTGCATCGACGTAACCTTTTACGGCGAGCTCTTCGTCACCTCCATACACGAGAAACATCTCCTTAGTCCTTTTCAGGTACTTCAGGATATTCTTGACCGCTGTCCAGTGATCCACTCCTGGATTACTCTGAAACCTACCTGCCATACTTATGACCAAGCTAACGTCCGGTCTAGTGCACAACATTGCATACATGATAGAACCTATGGCTGAAGCATAGGGGACGGAGCGCATATGCTCTCTATCCTCATCAGTTGCTGGGCACTGAGTCTTACTCAATCTCGTACCTTGTAAAACTGGCAAGAACCCTTTCTTGGATTGTTCCATTTTGAACCTCTTCAAAACTCTATCAAGGTATGTGCTTTGTGAAAGTCCTATCAGGCGTTTTGATCTATCCCTATAGATCTTAATGCCTAGAATGTAAGCAGCTTCTCCTAGGTCCTTCATAGAGAAACTTTTATTCAAGTAATCCTTTATGCTCTCCAAAAACTCTACGTTGTTTCCAATCAGCAATATGTCATCCACATATAATATTAGAAACGCCACAGAGCTCCCACTCACTTTCTTGTAAATACAAGATTCTCCAACCACTTGTATAAACCCAAAAGCTTTGATCACCTCATCAAAGCGTTTGTTCCAACTCCGAGATGCTTGCACCAGTCCATAAATGGATCGCTGGAGCTTGCACACCTTGTTAGCATTCTTAGGATCGACAAAACCTTCGGGTTGCATCATATACAATTCTTCCTTAAGGAAACCGTTAAGGAACGCCGTTTTGACATCCATCTGCCAGATTTCATAATCGAAAAATGCAGCTATTGCTAACATGATTCTGACGGACTTAAGCATCGCTACGGGTGAGAATGTCTCATCGTAGTCAACTCCTTGAACTTGTGAAAAACCCTTTGCCACAAGTCAAGCTTTATAAACAGTCACATTGCCGTCAGCGTCCGTCTTCCTCTTAAAGATACATTTGTTCTGAATAGCCTTGCGGCCCTCAGGCAGTACCTCCAAAGTCCACACTTTGTTCTCATACATGGATCCTATCTCGGACTTCATGGCTTCTAGCCATTTGTTGGAATCTGGGCCCACCATTGCTTCTTCATAATTTGCAGGTTCATTGTTGTCCAACAACATGATTGATAAGACGGGATTACCGTACCACTCTGGAGCAGCACGTGGTCTCGTCGACCTGCGTGGTTCGACAGAAACTTGAACCGGAGTTTCATGATCATCATCATTAACTTCCTCCTAAACCGGCGTCACAACGACAGAGGTTCCCCCTTGCCCTGCGCCACCATCCAGAGGGATGAGAGGTTCGACAACCTCGTCAAGTTCTATCTTCCTCCCACTCAATTCTCTCGAGAGAAACTCCTTCTCGAGAAAAGCTCCGTTTTTAGCAACAAACACTTTGCCCTCGGATTTGAGATAGAAGGTGTACCCAACTGTCTCTTTTGGGTAACCTATGAAGATGCACCTTGATGCTTTGGGTTCCAGCTTTTTAGGCTGAAGCTTTTTGACATAAGCATCACATCCCCAAACTTTAAGAAACGACAACTTTGGCCTTTTGCCATACAACAGTTCGTATGGTGTCGTCTCAACGGATTTTGATGGTGCCCTATTTAAAGTGAATGCAGTTGTTTCTAATGCATAACCCCAAAACGATAACGACAAATCAGTAAGAGACATCATAGATCGCACCATCTCTAATAAAGTACGATTACGACGTTCGGACACACCATTACGCTGTGGTGTTCCAGGCGGTGTCAACTGTGAAACAATTCCACATTGTCTTAAGTGAGCACCAAACTCGAAACTCAGATATTCACCCCCAAGATCAGACCGTAGGAACTTGATCTTCTTGTCACGATGATTTTCAACTTCACTCTGAAATTGCTTGAACTTTTCAAATGTTTCAGACTTGTGCTTCATTAAGTAGACATAACCATATCTACTCAAATCGTCAGTGAAGGTGAGAAAATAACGATATCCGCCGCGTGCCTCTACGCTCATCGGACCACACACATCGGTATGTATGATTTCCAACAAGTCACTTGCACGCTCCGTTGTTCCGGAGAACAGATTTTTAGTCATCTTGCCCATGAGGCATGGTTCGCACGTGTCAAGTGAATCAAAGTCAAGTGACTCCAAAAGTCCATCGGCATGGAGTTTCTTCATGCGCTTTACACCAATATGACCTAAGCGGCAGTGCCACAAAAATATGGCGCTATCATTGTTAACTCTAACTCTTTTGGTCTCAATGTTATGTATGTCTGTATCGCTATCAAGATTCAATATGAACAATCCTCTCACATTGGGTGCATGACCATAAAAGATGTTACTCATAGAAATAGAACAACCATTATTCTCTGACTTAAAAGAGTAACCGTCTCGCAATAAACAAGATCCAGATATAATGTTCATGCTCAACGCAGGCACTAAATAACAATGATTCAAGTTCATAACTAATCCTGATGGTAACTGAAGTGAAACTGTGCCGATGGCGATTGCATCAACCTTGGAACCATTTCCTACGTGCATCGTCACTTCATCTTTCGCCAGGCTTCGTCTATTCCGCAGTCCTGTTTCGAGTTGCAAATATGAGCAACAGAACCGGTATCGAATACCCAGGCACTACTACGAGAGCTAGTTAAGTACACATCAATAACATGTATATCAAATATACCTGATTTTTCTTTGGCCGCCTTCTTATCTGCCAGATACTTGGGGCAATTGCGCTTCCAGTGACCCATACCCTTGCAATAGTAACACTCTGTTTCAGGCTTAGGTCCATCTTTAGGTTTTTTTCGTCGGATTGGCAACAGCCTTGCCGCTCTTCTTTGAATTACCCTTCTTGCCTTTGTCGTTTCTCTTGAAACTAGTGGTCTTATTCCCCATCAACACTTGATGCTCTTTACGGAGTTCAGACTCTGCGACTTTCAGCATCGCAAACAACTCGCCGGGTGACTTGTTCATTCCTTGCATGTTGTAGTTCAACACAAAGCCTTTATAGCTTGGCGGCAGTTATTGAAGGATTCTATCAGTGATAGCCTCCTCGAGAGTTCAATCCCCAGCTCAGCTAGACGGTTTGAGTACCCAGACATTTTGAGCACATGTTCACTGACAGACTAGTTCTCCTCCATCTTGCAAGCATAGAATTTATCGGAGGTCTCATACCTCTCGATCCGAGCGTTCTTCTGAAAGATAAACTTCAACTCCTGGAACATCTCAAATGCTCCATGACGCTCAAAGCGACGTTGAAGTCCCGGTTCTAAGCCATACAAGACTGCACATTGAACTACTGAGTAGTCCTCCTTACGTGCTAACCAAGCGTTCTTAACATCCTGATCAGCCGTAGTGGGTGGTTCATCTCCTAGCGCAGCATTAAGGACATAATCCTTCTTTCCAGCTTGTAAGATTAGCTTAAGATTACGAGCCCAGTCTACAAAGTTGCTTCCATCATCTTTCAACTTAGCTTTCTCTAGGAACGTATTAAAATTCAGGGTGACTGTCGCGTGAGCCATGATCTACAACACAAATATATTCAAAGTGGACTTAGACTATGTTCAAGATAATTAGAGTTTAACTTAATCAAATTATTCGCTAAACTCCCACTCAAAAAGTACATCTCTCTAGTCATTTGAGTGGTTCATGATCCACTTACACTAGCTCAAGTCCGATCATCACGTGAGTTGAGTATAGTTTCAGTGGTAAGCATCCCTATGCTAATCATATCATCTATATGATTCATGATCGACCTTTCGATCTCATGTGTTCCGAGGCCATGTCTGCACATGCTAGGCTCGTCAAGCTTAACCCGAGTGTTCCGCGTGCGCAACTGTTTTGCACCCGTTGTATGTGAACGTTGAGTCTATCACACCCGATCATCATGTGGTGTCTCGAAACGACGAACTGTAGCAACGGTGCACAGTCGGGGAGAACACAATTTCGTCTTGAAATTTTAGTGAGAGATCACCTCATAATGCTACCGTCGTTCTAAGCAAAATAAGGAGCATAAAAGGATTAACATCACATGCAATTCATAAGTGACATGATATGGCCATCATCACGTGCTCCTTGATCTCCATCACCAAAGCACCGGCACGATCTTCTTGTCACCGGCGCCACACCATGATCTCCATCAACATGTCGCCATCGGGGTTGTCGTGCTACTCATGCTATTACTACTAAAGCTACATCCTAGCAAAATAGTAAACGCATCTGCAAGCACAAACATTAGTATAAAGACAACCCTATGGCTCCTGCCGCTTGCCGTACCATCGACGTGCAAGTCGATATTATCTATTACAACATGATCATATCATACATCCAATATATCACATCACATCGTTGGCCATATCACATCACAAGCATACCCTGCAAAAACAAGTTAGACTTCCTCTAATTTTGATGTTGCATGTTTTACGTGGTGACCATGGGTATCTAGTAGGATCGCATCTTACTTACGCAAACACCACAATGGAGATATATTTGTTGCTATTTAACCTCATCCAAGGACCTCCTCGGTCAAATCCGATTCAACTAAAGTTGGAGAAATTGACACCCGCCAGTCATCTTTGAGCAACGGAGTTACTCGTAGCGATGAAACCAGTCTCTCGTAAGCGTACGAGTAATGTCGGTCCGAGCCGCTTCGATCCAACAATACCGCGGAATTAAGAAAAGACTAAGGAGGGCAGCAAAACGCACATCACCGCCCACAAAAACTTTTGTGTTCTACTCGAGAAGACATCTACGCATGAACCTAGCTCATGATGCCACTGTTGGGGAACGTCGCATGGGAAACAAAAAATTTCCTACGCGCACGAAGACCTATCATGGTGATGTCCATCTATGAGAGGGGATGTGTGATCTACGTACCCTTGTAGACCGTACAGTAGAAGCGTTAGTGAACGCGGTTGATGTAGTGGAACGTCCTCACGTCCCTCGATCCGCCCCGCGAACCGTCCCGCGATCAATCCCACGATCTAGTGCCGAACGGACGGCACCTCCGCGTTCAACACACGTACAGCTCGACGATGATCTCGGCCTTCTTGATCCAGCAAGAGAGACGGAGAGGTAGAAGAGTTCTCCGGCAGCGTGACGGCGCTCCGGAGGTTGGTGATGATCTTGTCTCAGCAGGGCTCCGCCCGAGCTCCGCAGAAACGCGATCTAGAGGAAAAACCGTGGAGGTATGTGGTCGGGCTGCCGTGGAAAAGTCGTCTCAAATCAGCCCTAAAACCTCCGTATATATAGGGGGAAGAGGGGGAGCCTTGCCTTGGGGTCCAAGGACCCCTAAGGGTTTCGGCCGAGCCAAGGGGGGAAGGTCTCCCCCCCCCAAACCGAGTCCTACTTGGTTTGGTGGGTGGAGTCCTTCTTTCCTTTCCCACCTCCTCCTTTTTTTTCTCTTTGATTTTTTTCCTATGGCGCATAGGGCCTTCTTGGGCTGTCCCACCAGCCCACTAAGGGCTGGTGTGCCACCCCCAAGGCCTATGGGCTTCCCCGGGGTGGGTTGCCCCCCCCCCCGGTGAACTCCCGGAACCCATTCGTCATTCCCGGTACATTCCCGGTAACTCCGAAAACCTTCTGGTAATCAAATGAGGTCATCCTATATATCAATCTTCGTTTCCGGACCATTCCGGAAACCCTCGTGACGTCCGTGATCTCATCCGGGACTCCGAACAAAATTCGGTAACCAACCATATAACTCAAATACGCATAAAACAACGTCGAACCTTAAGTGTGCAGACCCTGCGGGTTCGAGAACTATGTAGACATGACCCGAGAGACTCCTCGGTCAATATCCAATAGCGGGACCTGGATGCCCATATTGGATCCTACATATTCTACGAAGATCTTATCGTTTGAACCTCAGTGCCAAGGATTCATATAATCCCGTAAGTCATTCCCTTTGTCCTTCGGTATGTTACTTGCCCGAGATTCGATCGTCGGTATCCGCATACCTATTTCAATCTCGTTTACCGGCAAGTCTCTTTACTCGTTCCGTAATACAAGATCCCGCAACTTACACTAACTCACATTGCTTGCAAGGCTTGTGTGTGATGTTGTATTACCGAGTGGGCCCCGAGATACCTCTCCGTCACACGGAGTGACAAATCCCAGTCTTGATCCATACTAACTCAACGAACACCTTCGGAGATACCTGTAGAGCATCTTTATAGTCACCCAGTTACGTTGCGACGTTTGATACACACAAAGTATTCCTCCGGTGTTAGTGAGTTATATGATCTCATGGTCATAGGAACAAATACTTGACACGCAGAAAACAGTAGCAACAAAATGACACGATCAACATGCTATGTCTATTAGTTTGGGTCTAGTCCATCACGTGATTCTCCTAATGACGTGATCCAGTTATCAAGCAACAACACCTTGTTCATAATCAGAAGACACTGACTATCTTTGGTCAACTGGCTAGCCAACTAGAGGCTTGCTAGGTACAGTGTTCTGTCTATGTATCCAGACATGTAAATGAGTCTTCATTCAGTACAATTATAGCATGGATAATAAACGATTATCTTGATACAGGAATTATAATAATAACTATATTTATTATTGCCTCTAGGGCATAATTCCAACAGGGTCTTCATTCACTTTTCTCTTGAACTTCAAAAATTTCAGCAAAAAGGAAACTATGTTCAGGAGGAAGTTTCATGGTGGTTCCTCAAGTAAGAAGGGTCCTCGTCTTTCTTTTCGGGAGCCCGAACCTTTCCGACTAAGGGACGCACCGGTACAACCTTGTGAATGGCCTTCCGATGAGTTCATGATTGAAGCAGGTTTCAAGGATGAGTTTGATACACTTGTCCGCAATGCCGGGTTAGAAGAATTTCTCTCGGATAAATGTGAACAGTATGCTATGCTCACTGCCTCTTTCGTGCGTAGATTTAAATTTTTAGTTGGTCGTGACTCATCCATACTGTTTGATCTGTACGATAAATCCTACCGTGGATCTGGAGGATTTTAATAGGATTTGCAAGATACCCGATGGGGGTAGTATTAATGATCCTTCTAAATCTTCGGTTAGAGACTTTGTCTCGAGTATAACTGTTGGAGAAACCAGAGATATCACGCAAGCCACCATAGGAAGCATCCATTTCCCTGCCTTGCACTACCTTTCCCTCTTCATAGGTAGGTGCATTAACGGCAAGGGTGCACATTTTCACCTATGCGCTTCCGACCTTAGCATCCTTAAGAGCGCAGTAACAGGTGACAGGAGCTTCAATATGGGAGCTATAATAGCAAGGAGGCTGAATAAAAATGCCAGTGAGGGGGATTTCTTTGGTGGAGTTTATGCTACACGCTTAGCAAATTTTCTTGGAGTATCCATCCGTCCAGAAGACCCTCCTCTCCGTACAACCTACCTTGATCGTGTCGCTCTAACACGCTACTAGTTCCTTGAGAGAGATCATGGATCCCTCCTATACCGCTTTCCATATTACCCTTCCTGCTCCTGCTTTCTTTGACTTTCAGGTAAAACGAAGATACTACATAACCATAGGAGAGGCAAAGGAGTATGAGAGGAAGGCGACGGCTGCTCGACTTCGTGAGGCAGCTATTCAGGCAGCGGCTGCATCACTCCCGTATAACACCCATTATGATTTTGGGTTTCGCCAGGACCATCCATGGCAGTAGACCAAGCTAGGCCAAAAGCCTAAGCTTGGGGGAGTACGTGTTCTCACCGACTTTACATTCATGCTTATGCTTTCACTTTGTTAGCCGGTGTTTACACTTTGCCATTGTATTATCCATGCTAGTTTATTTTCGTTTTCTTGTTTTCTTGTTTTGTGTCCTTTTGAGAAAACCCAAAAAGATTTTTCTTTCTTCTTTTGCTTGTTGGGAGCTTTCCCGTGTAAATAGTTTTCTTTTTCTTTGGGTCAAGGTAGAAGATATTGGTTACAATGTTTATTGGTTCTTGCATGCATACCTGTTTAGCTTTCAAAGAGCCATATTACTTTGTCTTCTCCTTTGTGTTTGCCTGCAGATTCAGCTTAGTCCAATGCACGAGCACTCTTATCATTGTTCACATCGTTCGATCATGCAAATGAAAGGCAATAATGATGATATATGATGAAGTGACTCAGACTGAAAAGCTGGTATGAACTCTATCTATTTTATTTTTGTAAATATGACTAGCTTGTCGACCCAGATTTAAGCTTTGTTGTGAGAGAACCATGTTTGCAATGACAAATTAGAGAACATAGTTTCTGATGTCATGCTTAGTAAGCTGAGAGTTTATAATGGTTTGTCTTGAATGCCAACATAGATTTTGAGATGACTATGATGTAGTATGATAGGATGGTATTCTCCTTTGAATGTTTCAAGTGGCTTGACTTGGCGCATGTTCATGCATGTAGTTGAAACAAAATCAACATAGCCTCTATGATGTTCGTGTTCATGGTGATTTATATCATGTTCATGCTTGCACTCAATGTTGGTCAAACTCATTGCATCTTGATGACTGTTGTCGCTCTGTAGTTGGTCGCTTCCCAGTCTTTTGCTAGCCTTCACCTGTACTAAGCGGAATACTGCTTGTGCATCCACCTCCATAAACCCAAAAGTTTTTCCATGAGAGTCCACCATACCTACCTATTTGCGGTATCTACCTGCCGTCCCAAGTAAATTTGCATGTACCACTCTCTAAACCTTCAAGAAATAATCTTTTTTGCATGCCTGAACCGCTCATGTGGTGACAGGGGGCTATTGGTATCTTCCATGCTAGAAGTGTTATCCTCAACATGTGTTTATTCACTGTCATTCACGAGAAAGGGGTCGGTAATTGGAATGCCCAGTTCCACGCTTAAATCGAAAACATAACTGTAAAACAAGACTCCCCCTGGATTGATGTTAGTATGGACGGTACCCGAGGATTCGGCTAGCCGTGGAGTGTGATTGATTGGTGGTGGAGGAGTTAAAACTTTACTTTTCTGTTTGGGAACCGCCTATAGCATGAGTAGCATGGAAGATATTGAGAACTCTTGGTCATTGCGTTGACAAATGAAAGCATGCCACCCAAAATTATTATCTCTGTTTTCAAAGCTTGAGCTCTGGCACCTCTGCAAATCAATGCTTCCCTCTGCGAAGGGCCTGTCTATTTATTTTCCTGTCGAGTCATCCTCCTCTTATATAAGCACCAATTAGAGAGCACCTCTGTCATTTTTATGCTTTGCTTTTGATTGATATTGACTATGATTATGACTGGATCTTTGTTGCTACGAATTACAATGTTTAGTCAGCCCTTGATCTTTGAAAGTGCTCTGCTTTTATGTTTTGCGGTCTCAAAAAGAGCTAGCGAGATACCACCTATTCATATTGCTTCATACTTGATTTGATTGAAGTGTTGGTATTTGAAACTCATTATTATTTGCTCGTTAGCTGATTATGCCATTGATATTAGTTTACCGTGAGACCTTTGTGTCACTTGCTTATGTGGTTAACTTGTGATCTTGCTGAAATTCTGGTTATGAGTTAGACATAGTTGCAACAACAAGATCAAACAGAGTTTGTCAAAGTTTTTCTTTCTCTCTCGGTTTGTCAACTGAGTTGCTTGAGGACAAGCAAGGTTTTAAGCTTGGGGGAGTTGATACGTCTCCATTGTATCTACTTTTCTAAACTCTTTTGCCCTTGTTTTGGACTCTAATTTGCATGATTTCAATGGAACTAACCTCGACTCACGCTGTTTTCATGAGAATTGTCTTGGTGTTATTTTTGTGCAGAAATCAAAGTTCTCCAAACGTCCTGAAAATTTACGGAGATCATTTATGGAAAATATGAAAAATATCTGCGCCAAGTTCCACCTGAGGGGGTGGGCCAGTGGGCCACAAGCCCTGGCTCCGCCACCCCCCTGGTGGCGGTGGGCAGGCTTGTGGGGGCCACACGGCTCTGCCGCCCCCAATTCCAGCTCTATAAGTTCCCTTTCGTCCCAGAAAAAATAAAAAGAGAAGTTTTTGTCGCGTTTGCGATACGGAGGCGCCGCCACCACCTGTTCTTCATCTGGAGGGCAGATCTGGAGTCCGTCTTGGGCTCCGGAGAGGGGAAATCGTCGCCATCGTCATCATCAACCTTCTTCCCTCTCCAATTCCATGAAGCTCTTCGTCGTTCGTGAGTAATCTATTTGTAGGCTCGCTGGGCGGTGATGAGTAGGATGAGATCTATCATGTAATCGAGTTAGTTTTGATGGGGGTTGATCCCTAGTATCCACTATGTTCTAAGATTGATGTTGCTACTACTTTGCCATGCTTAATGCTTGTCACTAGGGCCCAAGTACCATGATTTCAGATATGAAATTATTATGTTGTCACCAATATATGTGTGTTTTAGATCCGATCTTGCAAGTTGTAGTTACCTACCTATGTGTTATGATCCGGCAACCCCGGAGTGACAATAACCGGAACCACTCCCGGTGATGACCATAGTTTGAGGAGTTCATGTGTTCACCAAGTGCTAATGTGTTGGTCCGGTTCTTTATTAAAAGGAGAACCTTAATATCCCGTAGTTTCCTTTTTGGACCCCGCTGCCACGGGAGGGATGGACAATAGATGTCATGCAAGTTCTTTTTCCTAAGCACGTATGACGACACACGAAATGCATGCCTACATCACATTGACGAACGGGAGCTAGCCACATATCTCTCCGTGTTATAACCGTTGCATGATGAATATCATCCAAACAAATCACCGACCCATTGCCTACGAGTTTGTCCTACTGCTGCTGTTACTAATGCTGCTACTGCTATTACTTGTCTTGCTATGCTGCTACTGTTGCTACTACTCTCGCTTGCTACTGTTGCTACTTGCTACTGCTGTCACTAGTGCTTTTCCTTGCCGCTGCTATTTCTCGTTACACTGCTGCTACCTGCTACAATTTTGGTTCGCTGGTCGTTAACGGGAACTGACAATTTCCGTCAACGAGGCAACTTGACGCCATTGATACAATCGTTAGAAATAGTCTGCCGTGTCAACAGATCGTTTCTGACACCGTTGTTATCATATTACTTTGCTGTTACTACTTTGCTTGCATATACTAATCTTTCAGGTGTGGTTGAATCTGACAAATTCAGCTGCTAATACTCGAGAGTATTCTCTCACCTCCTGTTTGGCGATCAACAAATTTGGGTCGAATACTCTACCCTCGAAAACTGCTACGATCCCACGCGCTGGTGGGCCGTCAACAACATTCTTCTAGTTTCGATTGCCGGAGAGTGCTAGCAGCATTCTTCTGGTGCCGTTACAAGGGGAAGAACAACTGACATCAATGAGCTATCTGCGTCTCCCTATTCGTGTCAAACTTTGTAAAAAAATTGAAACTGACATTGAACACACAAATCGGTCTAAACTGCTCGAATAGCCTCCACCTTATTTGGCAACAACATTATTGTTCCAACGTTAAGGTGGAATAAGTGTAACTAGTCGTTAATAAATCATGGAACATAGGCAAAAGATCACCCTTTATAATATGCCAACATTTTTTTATAAAATTCCGTCAGAAACCCATCCGGTCCCGATGCCTTATTTTGTTTCAATTGTGCTATTGCCTCGAACACCACTTTCTCAGTAAAGGGAGCTGACAATACCTCATTCTCATCTGAACTGAGCTGTTGTATGTCGCCTGTTTTGCTCTCATCCAGAGAAACAAAATTCTCATCGGATGCACCAAACAGTTTCTTTTAATAATCGGAAATGTATAATTTTAGGTTCTCATGTTCTACAAGTGTACCCTCGTCCTTCTCAAGTTGAATTACTTCCTTCTTCTGATGCTTGCCATTTGCAATCATCCGAAAATATTGTGTGTTATCATCCCCGTGAACCACCTCCGTCAGCTTAGCTCGAAGTGCCCATTTCATCTCCTCCTCCCACAAAAGAGTTTGCAACTTCTTCTCAGCCTCAGTCTTAATATTTCGATCTGACATATTAAGAAGTGTAGACTCTGCTTTCACATCTAACTTATTAATGAGCTGAATAAGACTCTCTTTTTCCACTTTGTAAATGCCACTTTGAGTTTTGGTCCACCCTCTCAAGAACTGATGCAAGTGTCCAATTTTGTTTTGCCACCTTTCCATACTGGAAGACCCACCACATCCCTTTCCCATTCGGTAGCAATGAGATCCATGAATCCTTCTCTCTCGAACCAACTTAATTCTAAATATTAATTTATTTTTTTGTTACCTACATGCATGATCACATTCTCCAGAGTCGACCATGAGTGGTGTGTGGTCTGAGATGGGTCTTTGCATGGCATGGACTGAGACCAGCGGGTACTTCTGTGCCATTCCACGCTGGTCAGGACCCGATCTAACTTCTCATATGTTGGCACCGGCAGTGAGTTCGTCCATGTGAATTGTCTACCGGTGAGGTCAATCTTCCTCAAACCGAGACTCTCGATAACTATATTGAACATAAGTGACCATCTTCCTTCAAAGTTGTCATTATCTTTTCCTCTTGTCTTCTAATGATATTACAACAATTAATGAAGGCCAGACTTTCTCCCTCTCCTTGTTTTGCAAATGTCATTACATATATGTGCGATGTAAACTGTATAAAACATGCATCTAGATGTACATGCCTACTGATACAATGATTGGACTTCTACTTGAGAAGAAACATATTTTACAATAATATCAAACATCTCACATAATCATTTTAGTGTGAAGGTGGATTTGTTTTGTTTCTATCAATTCTTTTTATGCTCAAGAACCTCCTCCAAATGAAGGCTACTCGCCATGAGATGTTTGTACCTGACTGTTGCTAGCACGATACGTAGTGCTTCCTATGATGACATAATAAATTTAGAATACATATCCTTGAGCCGACCGCGTTGTGGTGTTCTTTCACCATTGCCAATGCTGTGCTGACTGTCTTTGCATCCATGCTCTTGCATGGTTTTGTTGTGCAGCTCACACCTCGAGTCTCTCTATGACTCTGTCCCATACCTATTGGACGCGACTAGCAAATATTGCGGTGCCGTCACGATGTAACCTTCGCCATTGTGCGACAGAAAACTTATGTAGAGTTTGTGTTCGTCCGTCTAAGGATAATAACAATATCAGCAAATTAGTGTGTCTTTGTCCACGCGAATGGGGACATGGTGCGGATTTTTTTTACAAAAATGACTCAAATCTATCACAAATGTTCACCAAATCACAAATAACCGTAAACATAATAAAAAATTGTATTGAAGACTTTGGACCATCAAGCGACCATTGTCATCGACGATACCAATGCCTTCATATCGGATCCGGCCTGGCCATGTCAATGACAATCGACATATCTTGTGCATATGCCATTAGGGACCAACACTCTCAAGTCGTAATCGTCACCGTTGAACCCTTAAATCAGTCCAAAGAACCTGACACCAAGTCTCATCATCGAATACGCACGACAAAAAATCCTAACATCACTTCTTCGATGAGTCAACAAGAATTTATGTCGAAGCTCCATCTAATCCGTTTTGAAGGATGAATTTAAGAAGGATTGAAGCTCAAAATTGACTACACGATGAGGCGTAGCCATCTGTGCGAGCGTCGTCTCCGGAAGGACTAAAACCTAACCTATCTAGTACTGGGAGATGAGGCACAAGGATTCCCCTCCTTGCCACCGTTTGCTGAAAATGCATGCAGAGAGGAGGCGAATCCATGTGTTTGAAGGCGGCGACTGGAAGAAGGAACATCTTGTCTCGGTCTGGGAGGAAAACTACGTGTCGAGTTGCCCTCTCCCCAACCCTCCCGTCCCCGCCTCGCGCCGACTCCTCAGGCGGCAGCCGGGGTGGCTCCCCCGCCTCCCTTCCTCGCCCCCTCCGTCCTCTCTACCGTGCGGCCACCAGAGGGTGCCCCCGGATCTGGACGGGTGGTTTCAGCGGCGACGGGTCTTCCTTTCCCTCGCTTGCAGCGCCCTACCTAGGACAGGGTTCGGCGAAGGGTACTGCTCGGCGGGCGGAGGTCCGGCGCCCTGGCAGCACAGGCCGACGGCAGGCATCGTGGTAATGCTGCCCTTGGCAGCGGCCGGGGGGCGGGGGGGGGGGGGGGAGGGGGGGCTGGTGGCGCTCGGTGGTCGGTGGCCCGACCCTGGCCCTGAGGGCCCTATCTAGGTCCTAACGGGCCAATACTTATGTGGCTTCGCTACCTCCAGCGCGGTGAAGTGGTGGATCGGCTCGGACGGGGAGCAGCGACATCGATGGCAATGCCCTCTGCAGCACGACTACGGCAGCTTCACGGGTGTTTCAGTGCCTGGCCGGGTGTGTGGGCCCATGGGCTTGGTATGCTCGTGCTGTCGTGTCCGGTCGGATCCCGTCGATGACGGGGGATGTTGGGCCCTCCCGCATGTTGACGGTGCTGCTGCTCTGAGTCCCGACTCCTATTCTTCGTTGTGCAGGCCCTACTGCACAGTGTCGTGATGAGACAGCGGTGGAAGCTTCAAGACTGTGTTCGCGCAAGGAGGTGGTCGGTTTGGTGGCGAGTTCCGAAACTCCCCTGTCCGACACCGACGCGGTGGTGCGTGAGAGTGTTGTCTGACCTTCGTGGAGGGCATTGGGGGCTACATTTCCTCTTCCTCGTTGCGTACCAAGGGATACCCTCGGCAACATCGACGTCATCGTTGCGTCCTTTCTTGGAGGTGTTGATTGGCACCGGCGCCTCGGGGTCATGGAGTTTGCTGTGAGATCCGTAGGCGCAGTGATTGCGAGGCTTCTTTGTTTTTGTCGATCTGTCGTTGTCGGCATTTGTTTATTTTGTATTTTTTTCCTTTCATTTTTTTGGACATGACTGTGGTGCTTCTGCCCAACACATATCGTTGGTTGTTTCGGTTGAATGCATTGTAATATAAAACAGAGGAAAATCTTTTTTCGTGACTCGAAGAAGGAAGAATTTGCCTAAATCACCTTGTAAGAGAGGAAATGATTCCATACCGACGATAACGGACATGCATCTATCAAGTTGTCTGCAATTTCCAATGCCATAAAACCTATAAAACCCTCGATAAAAAATCATTACTTTCAATTCCTTAGATGATGAACGAACACACGAACTTCGTGGCAAAAAAAGGCAAATGGCTCGCTTGGAACCGGCAAAACCCAATCATTTTTGAGCTGCCTCCCGCCTCACTAGACGACAAAATTTGAGACGACGTCAGCGATCCGCGCCATCTGTCCTTGGGTCGAGATCTTGACCGTCCATTTTCGTCCGGATCTAGCAGCAAGCCGCACCCTCCTCCCTCGTTAAATTCCCTTTTTGTTCTCATTCCCGAGCAGCAGCCGCCACCACCGCTTCTCCTCCGCTATCAAGACTAAAAAGCAAAGATAAAAGATAACGTGCAACTCCCCTATCTTGAAGACTGGAGTCCCCGGCAATGTCGCCAGATTTTTTTCTTGATGACGAGTTGATGGATATACTTTTCGCCCCACGTTGGTTACCCCAAGTGGAAGGTAGAGATGTAGTTAGCAGTAGATTTCCCTTACACGGGGACTATAAGGTTCATCAAACCAGGAGAACTCCGAGGATCAACAAGTAGGTGTCCGCTGCTTTGACGCTAGCAGAAGACGTGGACCTGCACACACAACAAATAACTTTGCTCCCAATGAGTACAAAGAGGTTGCCAATCTCTCCGGCCTTGTAGTTTGCAAATGATCAAAACACAAGCGGGAATAGTGATAGTGATTGCAACGGAAAAGTAAATGAAAGCAGTAAATGATGGAGGTGTAAGCAATGGTGGTGATATGGACTTGAGTCACATGATATTCACTAGTGATGTCTGTCTCCCAAAACACGATAAACAACTATGCATGGGTAAACAAATTACAGCTGGGCAATTGACATAATTATAAACGCACCGCAATGCTAATTATGCTACTTGAAAGTTAGAGGCTCAATAGTAATGGACAGTACGCCAAGACAAGTAGACCGTTTATTCATCAACATCTATTTACTAATCATCCACCTTGAGATATCTATCCAAAACATCTTGCTGGTATTAAGTTGCGAGCCCCACCCAAAGTGTAAACTCAAGGCAACGGACAACTTCATGAACGAACTTTGTGTAAGGTAAACAATCCTTACATAGATCGCCCTATCCAGGCCCAGATCTGGGCCGTGAGGGCCCCATCAGGGTCCTTGCGGGCCAGCGTCGGCGTGGCTTCGCTAGCTACGGTCCGGTGAAGTCGTGGAGCGTCTTGGACGGGGAGCAACGGCATCGATGGCAATGCCCTCTACAACGCAATCGCGGGAGCTTCACGGGTGTTCCAGGCCCTAGCTGGGCGTGTGGGCCCGTGGCTTGGTATGCTCCTGCTGTCACGTCGGTCGGATCCCGTCGGTGATGGGGGAGGTTAGGCCCTCCCGAGTGCTGACGGTGCTGCTGCTCCAAGTCCCGGCTCCTATTCTTCGTTGTGCAGATCTTACTACATAGTGTCGTGGTGAGACAGCGGTGGAAGCTTCAAGACTGTGTTGGCGCAATGAGGTGGTCGGTTTGGTGGCGAGCTCCGAAACTCCCGAGGTGAAGGTTGGGATCAGGAAAAATCCAGGTCGGTCTGGCCGATACCGACGCGGTAGCGCCTGAGTGCGCCGTCGGACCTTCGTGGAGGGCGTCGGGGGCTACCCTTCCTCTCTCCTCGACGCGTACCTGGGGACACCCTTGGGAACATCGTCGTCATCGTCGCGTCCCTTCTTGGAGGTGTTAATTGGTACCGGCGCTTCGAAGTCTTGGAGTTTGGTGGAAGATCTCTGGTGGACGCAGTGGCTGCGAGGCTTCTTCATTTTTGTCGATTTGTCGTTGTCGGCATTTGTTCTTTTTTATATTTTTCTTTCATTTTTTTAGGCATGAATGTGCTGCTTCTGTCCAGCACCTATTATTGATTGTTTCGGTTGGTTGCTTTGTAAAATACAAAACGGAGGAAAATCTTTTTTCGTGAGTGAAAGAAGGAAGACTTTGTTCAAATCATCTTGCAAGAGAGTAAATGATTTCGTACCGACAATAACGGAAATGCATCTATCGAGTTGTCGGCAATTTCCAATGCCATGAAACCTATAAAACCCTTGGTAAAAAAAAGTCATTACTTTCAGACCCTGATTGGCATACCGTTTTGTGCACAATACATCTGTAAAATAAATACAGATCTCTATCCATCGGTTTAATTTCCAGTCCAAAAACATCTATGCTCAGTAAAATACACCTGTAAATTTTATACCTACACCAAGCGCACCCTCAGTGTATCAGATGATGAACGAACACACGAACTTCGTGGAAAAAAAAAAGGCAAATGGCTCGCTTGGAACCGGCAAAACCCAATACGGAGTAGTAGTTTTTTAGCTGCCTCCCGCCTCACTGGACGACGAAATTTGAGACCAGGTCAGCGATCCGCGTCATCTCACCTCGGATCGAGATCTCGACCGTCCATTTTCGTCCGGATCCAGCGGCAGGCCGCACCCTCCTCCCTCGTTAAATCCCCCTTCGGTTCTCACTCCCGAGCAGCAGCAGCCGCCACCACCGCTCCTCCTCCGCTCCCATCCAAGATCCATTCAACTCCATCTGCTCGGGGCTCCACCATCATGTCCGGCCGCGGCAAGGGCGGGAAGGGTCTGGGCAAGGGCGGCGCCAAGCGCCACCGGAAGGTGCTGCGGGACAACATCCAGGGCATCACGAAGCCGGCGATCCGGCGGCTGGCGCGGCGGGGCGGCGTGAAGCGCATCTCGGGGCTCATCTACGAGGAGACCCGCGGCGTGCTCAAGATCTTCCTCGAGAACGTCATCCGCGACGCCGTCACCTACACCGAGCACGCCCGCCGCAAGACCGTCACCGCCATGGATGTCGTCTACGCGCTCAAGCGACAGGGCCGCACCCTCTACGGCTTCGGCGGCTGATCTGCTGCTGCTGCTCCGTCCAGTCTCCGCCGGCTGCTGTCCCATCAGCCGGAGTGCGCGTGTTGTTCCGTCGGTCTGTGTAGTAGTGGAGTATGAATGCAATGAAATCAGTCTTGGATGCATCTCTCGATATGTTTCTGTGAGCTTGTTAAATTCTTCCCAGCAAGAAAGGTTAGGGAATGATGTAGCTGAGGTAAACGTCGGATATTCATGAAACAATCACAGGAAACTGCTACAGGTGTTATGATATCTGGGCTTACAGAAACATCTTCTCTGATTTTGTTTCTGTCACACGATGCATTTCTTCAGGAACGAACCTACGCGCCTCATTGTTTGCAGCTTGAGAAATTCACTGGCGTGGATTATTATTATTTTCTTCTGAAAGGGGTCCAAATTTTCTGTCTCAACCACGCAGTGTGCAGAGGTCAAAATTCTAATGCGGGAGTTGCGTTTCTATTTGGTTATATGCAGAAACGTTCTCTGAATTTAAGCGTGTGTTTTATCAGTCATACTGAATACTGATCTGCGTTTCCAGCAGCATGGTGGCCATTCTTGACTTTTTCGCCTCTATCAATCTCCTTCCTCTTGCCAACCATGGCTTCTTTTTCAGTAGAACTAGTGTAATCTAGCCGATGGAGTATTCATAGTGTTTCATTATTTTTGCAGCAAATCGAACGGCCCCCATTTTCTAGTTTAGTGTTCTCTAGCCAATTCCTGCCATGCAATTCAGTTTTCTGGAACAAAATGGGGCTTTGTTTTCTTACTGTCACAAGCTAGCCTGTAATGGTGCACCCGAAAATAAAATCTTGAATCTTCAACCGGTCAGACAAGCACATGCTACTCATATTTTGTTGAAATACACACTTCCTTATGAGACTGCGTGTGTTGATATAAAAAGAAAACCGAACGCTGTTTTGATACAATGATGCCGGCCAGTTAAAATGTAATCTCAAACTGTTGGAGGAAGGTAGATTTGAACACTCCCCTCACATGGGGCTCTTCCAAACCTAAATCCCGCCCAGAAGTGCACTACAAGTTTCTAGTTGTGTCCGATGGGCCTTGAACTCAAGAATCTTTATGATACATGTGCGGTCTTTTACACATGCCATTTCATTTCTGTGCTAGTTTTGTTATATTGGTAGTTGTCTTCTCTTTCATTTTTATGAGGAATGAATTGTCACAAGCTCGCAATGTGAAGGCGCTCGTGTTTGGAGTAGTTGTGTGTGTGTGAGTGGGTGTGACATTGATAACAAATAAACGGTTCCAGCAACCGCACCTTGCAAAACCAACCATTTATATACCACTAGTGATCGAGTGCATCCACTATATACATCACGAGTCATTTCAACATCCTTTTCTATTACACTAGCCGTCGGTAGAAAAGAATGCAAGGGAAAACAATTCATTACGACCACCGATCAGGTGTGCTGCCTGAGTTCTCAAGTCACTGAGGCTCGACATCCTCGTCATCAATTGTTAGAAAAAGCAATGCAAAACAACACAAAAATTGGATCAGGTTATAGCTTAAGAGTAGGACACACGGGAAAGGAACGGTCAATATGAAATGGAAACACGAGACTTCGTAGTGCAATGGCTTGAGAAGGTACTATGCCGCCTTCGACCAGTTTACGTGCCCGAGGGCCTTAGCAACACGGCTTGACCTACCGGAAGCGCACATTACCTTTGACGTTGTTTCCTCATCCACATTTTTCATCAACGCGAGTGCAAGTTTTTTCTCCGTGTCTTCTCATAACGGAAGACTCGACGCAATGATTCAATAGATATGATGGACATAGAAGCATTCACGTTGGCAAGATGATGGCCGAGGGCATGGAGACAGGGGTAAGTGATGAGTTGCACCTGCTTGGGCAACCATTGAACTCTAAAATAAATGCAAGGTTTTTATTTTGGCCTTTAGAGCCCATTTATCTCTTAGTGACCTTTTTTATAGGATCCTCATGCAAATGATAGTATCTCATCATTTGCCCCTTTTGTCTGTGGGATTGCTGTGTTGAGAAGCATGTCTCTAACTTAGTGCTAGTATGCATTGCCCTCTACAGGGCTGGCCCTGGCATTCCAGAGGCCCTTGTGCGAACTGAAAAGATGGGCCCTTACACTATATAATAGGGAGAAAAAAACTTTGGACTGAGAAGTGTACATTTCAATAGCAAAAATATGGTCTTAATACACCACGGTCCAAAGATATATCAGATGATTATAGAATTAGGATACATGCTTTAACAACCCATAAGTCATGTCTTAACTCTTATATATATATATATATATATATATATATATATATATATATATATATATATATATATATATATACATACATACATACATTGTTCTCAATTCTTGATACAATACGAAAGAAGCTACAACTCCATCTCTAGCAGTCCATCTGCAAACGTGCATCAACAAATATCAGAGCCACCTGAAAAATACACAAAGAAGAAGTGAATGGCATACTCAAGAGAAATGACACCTTCTAGCATTTTTGGATGCAAAATCACTGATAATTGTGTCCAGATCAATGTTATCCAACATATCTTTCTCAATACATCACATGGCCAAGCCATTCAATCTCTCTTGTGACATGGTTGATCTCAAATGTTCTTTAGTAATTTCAGTTTTGAAAAACTTCTTTCAGCAGATGCTATAGTAACAGGAACAGTTAAGAGGGTTCGATAAGCAATGTACACATTTTGATAGCAATCTGCAGCTCTAACAAAATCAAAAATATCATCTGCTGACATGAATCTATTTGACAAAGTCATTTGAAGCACTTTTAATTCAGAACAGAAATCATCTAAATTAACATCTGACGAGCTACCATGAGAATATGTATTTGCAAATTTAGTGCAACATTTTTTAAGTTCATTATCATCCAAAGACTTCAATTTCTTGGAGTTGAATAAGAAACCAAATATACTTTCAAACGACTTCAAATCCTCAAATCTGTTGGTTAGTGAAGCA
Organism: Hordeum vulgare subsp. vulgare; assembly: GCF_904849725.1. Lineage (NCBI taxonomy): Eukaryota > Viridiplantae > Streptophyta > Magnoliopsida > Poales > Poaceae > Hordeum > Hordeum vulgare. The sequence goes on along the minus strand of NC_058519.1, from coordinate 619,227,204 downwards.
ATCGCAACATTTATCATGACTAGAAAATATTTAACTCTAAACGACTCCTCCTCGGTTGCTTGTGCTTCTGCATTTTTATCATTTCCTTCGTCATCATTATTTTCATCAAACTGCCTTTTTCTCGTAACACGACGTTTTGTCGAAAATCTGGGTTTGATATCCATGGCAGATGCAATAGATTTTGCAATATTCAAACTAGATGTAAAACCATCATTTATGTAATTCTAAAAAAATGAGATCGCACCTTCGATTTGCTTAAGGTTAATGTCAATGCAAACAAACTTAGACAACAACTTCTTACTTATAGCGTTTATGGTAAATAAGACATCATGCCAAATGACCATACCAAGTAAAAATTCAAAATTCTTAAGTGCGGTAACCAAAGAATGTGCATCACTCTTAGTTTTTGGATCATCAGTAGAAGTTCTTTCCAATTCCAACAATGCTAACAATATCTGAGGAGCTTGATATCGGATAGCTTGGACACTTTTTATCCGACTCTCCCAACGAGTATCACACAAAGGTTTCAACTTTAGATCTTTAACTTTATTAACTAATACCTCCCACCTTTTAGTAGAACCCGAAAACAGTGTATAAATTTGTTGCACAACTCCAAAGAAAGTAAAAGCTTTGCTACATGATTTTGCCATGTCACAAAGTGTAAGATTGAGGCTATGACACGAACATGGCATGTACAATGCTCTAGGATTTATTTCAAGCAAACATGTTTTAACACCTTGATGTTTTCCTTTCATGTTAGAACCATTATTCGCATCCTTAGAGTACACCAACCATTTCCTATCACTAACCTCCCCATTACTTAGATTTCTTGAGTAGTACACATTTGAAAAATGCCTGCCATTTTCATCTGGATGATACAAAAGATTTAAATCCCCTGTAGGCCCTTTCTCTATTAGAATGTCTCTCGATTTGTTGTGAAGAATTTCCCAAGTTCTAGGGTCAAAAATATCTAAACTAGAAGTTTTTTGGTCGTCCTCTTTAGGATTTTCAGTATTAGATACATTCTCATGGCTACCCAAATTTGTAGAATCCTCAATGATAACATTTTCCTCAAACTAAGTTTTCATGAGATTGTTGTTCTCCAACACTACCAATAGTTAATACCTCTGGATTCTCGGCAGTGGTTTTTTTTAAACGAATTTATGAATAGCACCCTTTTGAGTTCCAATGAATTCATCACTAATTTTCTTCTTTTTTCGTTTCGCACAACCAGATAAATGCTTTTTCTGCAACATGGTTACAGAAAAAAAAGGAAAGAGAACACTTAAATCTGAATGTTTCCAGGGTCCCTGACTGAATGATTGACTGCTTGTCTTCTTGAATCACGTGCTTTGTCTCTTGGAGTAAAGAGTAGAAATCCCATGCTGCTCCACAGTCAGGCATGCTGCTCTAGAATACCACGGCTGGCTGCCTGGTTCTGGAAGGCTGGAATTAAGCAAGTTAAGCATCTTGGGGAGTCGAATTTACGAATAACACCCTTTTGAGTTCCAATGAATTTATAACTAGTTTTCTTCTTTTTTCGTTTCGCACAACCAGATAAATGCTTTTTCTGCAACATAGTTACAGAAAAAAAAGGACAGAGAACACCTAAATCTAAATGTTTGCAGGGTCCCTGACTGAATGCTTGACTGCTTGTCTTCTTGAATCACGTGCTTTGTCTCTTGGAGTAAAGAGTAGAAATCCCATGCTGCTCCACAGTCAGGCCTGCTGCTCTAGAATGCCACGGCTGGCTGCCTGGTTCTGGAAGGCTGGAATTAAGCAGGTTAAGCATCTTGGGGAGTCGAATTTATGAATAGCACCCTTTTGAGTTCCAATGAATTCATCACTAGTTTTCTTCTTTTTCGTTTCGCACAACCAGATAAATGCTTTTTCTGCAACATGGTTACAGAAGAAAAAAAAAGTACAAAGAACACCTAAATCTGAATGTTTGCAGGGTCCCTGACTGAATGCTTGACTGCTTGTCTTCTTGAATCACGTGCTTTGTCTCTTGGAGTAAAGAGTAGAAATCCCATGCTGCTCCACAGTCAGGCCTGCTGCTCTAGAATGCCACGGATGGCTGCCTGGTTCTGGAAGGCTGGAATTAAGCAGGTTAAGCATCTTGGGGAGTCGAATTTATGAATAGCACCCTTTTGAGTTCCAATGAATTCATCACTAGTTTTCTTCTTTTTTCGTTTCGCACAACCAGATAAATGCTTTTTCTGCAACATGGTTAGAGAAGAAAAAAAAAGGACAGAGAACACCTAAATCTGAATGTTTGCAGGGTCCCTGACTGAATGCTTGACTGCTTGTCTTCTTGAATCACGTGCTTTGTCTCTTGGAGTAAAGAGTAGAAATCCCATGCTGCTCCACAATGAGGCATGCTGCTCTAGAATGCCACGGCTGGCTGCCTGGTTCTGGAAGGCTGGAATTAAGCAGGTTAAGCATCTTGGGGAGTCGAATTTATGAATAGCACCCTTTTGAGTTCCAATGAATTCATCACTAGTTTTCTTCTTTTTTCGTTTCGCACAACCAGATAAATGCTTTTTCTGCAACATGGTTAGAGAAGAAAAAAAAAGGACAGAGAACACCTAAATCTGAATGTTTGCAGGGTCCCTAACTGAATGCTTGACTGCTTGTCTTCTTGAATCACGTGCTTTGTCTCTTGGAGTAAAGAGTAGAAATCCCATGCTGCTCCACAGTGAGGCCTGCTGCTCTAGAATGCCACGGCTGGCTGCCTGGTTTTGGAAGGCTGGAATTAAGCAGGTTAAGCATCTTGGGGAGTTAGGGTCGTTGCCTCTTAGGAAATCGGGTCAATCAATGGGATTTGGGGAAGATGAAGAAGAGAAAACGGGAGGGAGACGATGAGTTGGCGGCTGGCGGCGGCGTATTTCTGGGAGTTGGAGAGAGCGAAGGAAACGATGGGATTGACTTTGTTCGTGCGTTCTTCTCCTTCTTAATGGGCTGGGCTGTTCTCTTATATAATATATACTGTCTATTAGTATACATGTATAGGGTATGGGCCCTTGCTCGGGTTGGGCCCTAGTCCGTGGCACTTGCTGCCATGGCCTAGGGCCGGCCCTGGCCCTCTAAAACATTTGTTGTTGTATGCGTCGTCGCTCATACATATCATTTTCTATGTTGTCCCATGTTCTTAATGCATCTGGCTTAAATTAGGGGGACCGGAAGTCCAATTTTGTCCATTATGATTTCACAGTGCAAACAAAAATGCTATCTCTGTCTGCATATTTTGTGTGCCTCTTTGGAGGCACTGTGACAAAATTTCACGTTTTCTGCCATCTATTTAGATGCTTGTATAGTTCTCCTGATTAAAAGGAAGGCAAGATTCCATGGAGATTAGTCCGGACTAGTAGTGTATTAGGACTTGAGTTTTCACTTGGGATCGTGGTTTTAATTTTCTTATTAATTTGGCACATAGTGATAAATTATCTTTCGGTTTATAAAACAAAATATTAGTTAGATCTCAATCAAATTCAAATGGAAATTTCGGTCCTTTGAATGGAAGGGAAATTGGAATCACCGAATTCCGGTCATCGGGATGTTTTTTTGCACGGCTTGGATTATGCTTCTTTCTTGTCGTCTAACATTTTCTAAGGTGGTGATCACTTCAAGAGAACCGGCATGTATTGTGGGCCGACCATCACAGTTGTGACGTAAATTTGTAGCTTCCTTGGTATCGTCTTGGGGGGAAGTTCCCAAGTAGTTGTATGAAGGCATGGATCGGTTATTTCACGAGCGGGCATCTCAGGCTATCAAAACAGGGGTGATTACAACAAAAGGATTAATTTTTATTTTATGCAATGGAAAGTATGGTGTGACAGATTACATTTGTTTAACATTCTAGCGGTGATTGTGAAGAAATGGCAGATGTTTCTCTTAACAAGTCCAGTGACGGCTTGAGTGTTTATCCGTGTGGATGACCCTCTTTAGAGGAGATACTCTTTTTTTCAGGGTGTAGGGGATTCTTGTTTTTTCTTTCTAAAAATTGATATTGGCCAAGAGACAATCAAATAGGTTTTCTCTTTAGTGGGCATTTCCATACAGAACTTGTTATAATTACTTTATCCGTTTCTAAATATAAGTCTTTTAAGTAATTTTATTAGGGATCCACATACCGAGCAAAATGATTGAATTTACATTCTAAAATATGTCTACATAAATTTGTATGTAATTCACTAGTAAAACCTCTAAAAGACTTATATTTTGAAACAAAGGGAGTAATTACTTCCTTCGTTTCTAAATATAAGTAATTTTTAAAGATCTTAAAATATAAACTACGTACAGATATATACACATATTTTAAATTGTAGATTTACTTATTTTGTTTTGTAGTAGTTTTTTATTGAATCTCTAAAACGACTTATATTTATAAATGAAGGGAATATAATAAAACAAGCAGGGGATGGTGCATTACTCAAATGTTTCTGAGAATGCAATAAAATATTCCACACTAGAACAAAAACGGTTCCTCGAGTCATCTCCAGTTCATGATAGCTCCATAATATCACGGACCACTTTTCACCGTCAAAGCAGACCTTGATATCACTAGCCGCAAGTTTTAAAACATCTACTATATCTATATGTACAATGTCGTGATGATTCATAAAGCCGAAAATCACAAAATGCCAAAAGTCTTGGACACAGAGTTGAGAAGCATACAATTAAATTGAAGTTAGTTTCACCTTTTACCCTCTATTTATACATATGTTACATGGTTTATTCTGTTTATTTAATCTTCTGATGAGGATGGTAACTGAGAGCAACTCCAACGGAACGATCATTTTCGTCCTATGCAGTTCGTTTGGATCCGCGCGAATAAAAAGTTGACCCAACGTGCCGACCCAAACGGGCGCGCGTCCACTTTTTGTTCGCCTGCCGATTCATTCCTGACCCAATTTTGAGCCTGATTTGGGTTGGTGCGGACATAAAGCGGACGCGGACGACGCACGCTTTATCCATCCCTGACCCACCAGTCGATGGCACATTGGTCGTTTTCCACCCATATCGACAACGTCGACAGCTAGCCCTCGCCTCGCTCCTAGCTCTGTCACCGGCGCCGCCCAGTTCCGTTTCCTCCTCCCGTACCTCCCAAGCGCCTACCCACGCCGCCGGCCGCATCACCGATTTGCCCAAGAGCAAGAGAGTGCTAGGAAGGATGTCGAGCGTGTCTTTGGTGTTCTGCAATTTTGATGGGGCATAGTTCGGTGTCCTGATAGAATTTGGAGCACCAAAAAGTTGTGGAAAGTGATGACTGCTTGTGTGATCATGCACAATATGATCGTAGAGGATGAGCGCCCAGAACATCTTCACGATCAAGGGTTTGAGTTTCAGGGTCATATTGTGGTGCCGTAGCATGACGGAGAAGCGGCATCGTTTGCACAGTTCACCCAATTTCATCATGAAATGCGTGATTTCAAAACTCATATGCAGTTGCAAAATGATTTGGTTGAGCACATGTGGGATCATGTTGGCAATCAATAGGTGTATCTTGTAGACAATTTATTTTTTATTGGGCTTGTAAAACTTTGCTATATATTACTTTCGGTTGTGAAACTATGTTATATCATTTGCTTTTAAAAATATGCAAAATATTTGTATTTGTTGAAAACCGGCGGCTAGCCAGCCACGTTGACAAATATGGATCGACGCGTTGGATGCGCTGCCGACTCAAATCATAAACCAGACACACACACAACCGACGAACGACCCAAACGGACGAAAAACGAACAAAATCACCATCGTTTGGATCGGGCGATTGGAGTTACTCTGCGATGCCAACTTTGGAAGTGTAAATCAGCTAGACATGTCCTCTTACCCACCTTGTCCCCCATCATTTCATCATTTTCCATGCTTAGTACTTCCTCCGTTTCTAAATATTTATCTTTTAAAAAAATTATTATGAACTACATACGAATGTATATATACATAATATAAAGTGTAAGTTTATTCATTTTACTTTGTATGTAGTCCGTAGTTAAATCTTAAAAAAAAAAATGAAAACGGATGGAGTATAAAGGAATGCAGTTCTACCGTGCATTTACTACAAAACATGCATTAAGACTCCCCGTTGTGTCCTACTACGACCAAAGGTGCCCATCTTCAAATCAACTTAACAAAGGGTTTAGGTCGAAGGTTGTAGTGTATTCGTGTTGACCCTGTTTTATGTTACAGTATTTACCTGTTCATTTTAATCTTCAAATTAAATTAACTTAACAAAGGACCACCACATTTTACCCTCTATTTGTACATATGTTACAGTGTTCATTTTAATCTTCCGATGTGGCTAGTAACTCGGATGGCAACTATGGAAGTGTAAATCGGCTGGACATGTCCTCCTACCAACCTTGTCTCCCATTATTTCATCACTTTTCCATGCCGAGTTCATTTGCATTGCACTACTCAAATTTACTCCATTTGTGTACTTCCAAAGCGTATTTAACACTAGTGCAGCGTCAAAAACACTCTTTTGTTATGGGATAAAGGAAGTACAATATAAAGGAATGCAGTTCTACAGTGCATTTACCGCAAAACACGCATTAAGGCTCAACATGTCATATCCATCGCCTCCACAACGACCAAAAAGCCCATCCTTCCTCCCCTCAACAACAATTTACACAGTTGACTAGTTCAATAATTACCTTAATAAAGAAGAAGGTTTCAACCGAAGGTTGTAGCGTGTTCATATTGACAGAGTAAAACATGCAACCGTAGCCTAATCTTTTGTATCCCTGAGAGATGAAACGCACAGGGTGAAGCAACTAATTACAGTGAAATCTTCTCTACTGTGAAAACTGGGCCACCAACGGACCTCTTCTTTATCTCATCGCTTCCTTTTGGCTCCTGAGCTTCGCTTCGCTGTGGAACTGGAACTGGCTTTGTTTACTGTAGAAGAACCACGTTTGGCTCTAGCAGAACCTGCCTTCTTGACTGTACTTTTCTTCTTCTTGAAGTTGCGGAATCCCTTGCCGCTTTCCTGCAGGGAACATGTAGTTAGATAGCAGTACCACGATGCAGTGAAGGTAATAAAGTTATTTCCACTGGCCCATTAGCATCATGCTAATAATATAAAAAGAACACCAACTTTATCACTTCCGAAAAAGATGGAACGATTGAGCAACGTTTTTCTACCGACAAAGGATGCACCTGACCATTGCCAAGTTCATTAAACATTTCCATGGATCCCAAATAACACACACCATCGGTTTGTCTGACTCTCCAACAGGCTAAATTAGGAGAACAATCTCGTTCATATCCACTTTTTCAAAGAAAACAAGCTTTGCGAAGTAAAGTTTATCCAATGCTCATAACTGTCCAAATATCCTTGCCTCGAAAGGGGAACCAAATTAATTCTCCCCGTTCAGGAAGGGAACAGAGAAAATCTCAGGTAGTCTGGCTGCCAACATGTTTAGGTGTTAAATAATTGATGCCTAATCTCATGTGGAGATCATATCTACAGTAGGCATCCAACTGGTAATCTCCTCCCTACTTTTCTTACTCGAACAAGATTACGTGTAGTGAATCTGGATAGCTTCAACTGAAAGTACTAAAATTTTCAAAGGGATTTCAGCTTAGGCTTTAGAGCACAGGAATCAAACAAATCATCCCACCCACACTGGGGTGCAGCTCAACTGATTTATCTTCTCCTAATTTACCAGGCTGAGGCTATAGAATAAACAATCCCTACAGTAAATGTGTATTTATAATGCAAATAAGTTCATTCCCTAGGGCTATTCCGAGATCAGGCAGAATGGTGGATAGATGGTTTTCATATATGTGCACTGAATAAACCACGAGAAAGTAGATGCATCTTCGTTGTTTTTTAAAATGGAGAAGCATTTTACCTTTTTGTATTGTTTATAGGCATCACGTCCAGTTAACTCCTGTCCATTTTTGGAGACATAAACCTGCAGCAAAAAATATAATGAAGCAAATGATGAATGCATACCACTGAAACAGAAGTGGCTAGAAGGCCTTCATTTTATTTTTGGCGCATAAGGCCTTCATTTTATCAAAAAAAAAAACATGAAGCACGCAGGCTAGCAAACCAACTAGCCCTTACAGAAAATTAACTGGAACTCTGAAAATTAAACGTTCTTACCTTCCTGCCATCCTCTCCAGTGAACCAATGGCCAGAGCCAGACTGACTTCCCCCAGCATGTACCCTTCTTTTGCCAAAATCTGTTGGGACAGAGGTCCTACTGTTGGGAGTCACCCACCGATCATTAGCACCACCACTCTGGCCAAACTGGCTCCTACTAAAAGGAAGCAAAATAACAGCAATTAGCAAATGACACTACCAAGAAAACTAAAGCTTGGATTATGATGCGTCTTACCTGTAGTTCAGATTTTCTTCTACACCGTACTCATTTCGCTCGGAAGTGCCAGCCCCAATGGGAACAAAGTGCTTTAATCTTTCACGAACCAGGTTCTGCACCATCTGATCATGGTGAAAGAAATAATGCATGGCAGGTGGATGGTTGTCCGTCAGATTCTCTTCGAGTACAATTCCGGTCAAAGTGCTTTCATGCTGGAAATGTTCCCCGAATTCACTAACAGAGCTGTATGGTCCTGAAACCTTGGAGCCAGAAATACTGTTGGTTTTTGTCTGCTGGGATGGCCTTGAGTCTTGGACAGATTTGAAATACTCGCTGCAGAAGTCATCAAGAGCAGGTGTCGCCCAATTGTCCTTCATCATATCTTTACTCTTCTGCACAACAGTGCTCCCTTCAGATTTACTGTTTTGCTGCAATATAGGCTTCTTCTGCATATACATGTGAATGGATTCCTGTCTCTTCTTGATAGGTATCACAGGCTTCTTTGGTTTACTTTGTTTCTTGTTATCATCTGAATCAGTGTCCGAATCAACAAAATAAATTTTCCTCAGTGGGCTTATTGTCATCTTAGGAAATAGCTTCTTCGTGCAGCTTTCTTCTAGAGGTTCTGAAGCAACAGAGTTTGAGATTGGTGTAGATTTTGTTGTCTTTGCTTTGCTTGTTGATTGAGTCATCAGTACACTGTGGTTCAGAAGAGAAAATTTTGAATTGCTAGAGCTCCTGCAACTACCAACTGATGGTGTCATGCCTGCAAGTAAATAAGAGAAGATGGCTTAATCATTTAAGTGCTAAAGGTTCTCAAAGAAAAAGAAAAAACATAGCAAAGACTTTATCGCAGATGTTGTCAATGGATGAATTAAAAACAAGGAGCTAAAGGAAAAGGACCATGCCTACATAAAATTTGCTTCAGCACACTGATACTTACCTCCCTTTACTGACACGACAAAAATACATATCTGCTCAGTGCACTATGGAACAACTTCATTTTCTGGAACGCGGCACCTCGATTTAAAATCTCTTCCTACATATCTGCTCAGTGCACTATGGAACAACTTCATTTTCGGGAACGCGGCACCTCAATTTAAAATCTCTTCCTAACCTAACAGGTGAGAGAAAACATTTTTTTCCTGTTCATTTCAGGATTTGCTCATGGGTGGCTGATGTTGTTGTTTCATTTCTGTGCATGCTATAAGCTAAAAGAAACACATTTTTAACAAAAAAAATTGGGAACATTTCAGCATGAATATTTCAATATTTTGCAGCCACGTTTCAGGAAAAAAAGTTGACAGAGTTTCAGCAACATGTGAGCACCAAACGAAAACACTGCATATAATTAAGGTTCAATGTACCCAGATGATTCAGTTTGAGCTACATGGCATAGAAAGTAGTTCAAGGTTCATCCACTTAATAACAGAATGCTCATACTATCACCAGAGAAATGAAGCAGGCCGATTCAGTCAAAGTGTGGTCTAAGCCAGGATAGGCAAGAAACTTTTCTGTTTACATAATTTCTCTAGAAAACGATTTTTTACTAGAGGCAATTTGCTCTAGCAAATTAAGTGTATTAAAACCGTGTTTTCCAGCATGCATAAGCAAATGGTGAGAAATAACTATGTGGTGGAGCAAACTTGGCATGTCTATTGGGCTAGCAGTTGCTTGTTGGTGCACTTTGCTGCCATGGATCAAAATTGCAATTGGAAGGATTTCAATCGTCCATCAAGCAGACATGATATATGAAACTGCTTCTTTCTTATTATGCTGAAAAAGTCTGGTCTAGGAGGAAAACAGAAGATGATATTGTGAAATCAAACTGTGTGCAAGGCAGATTAGGTAAACTTCAGCTGATTTTGTCACCATACAGATCCAGAATGAATCAATTTTCCATAATTCAACTAAGAATAACCAGAAATGATTCCATGATTTCTGAAGGCATGCTTAGATATCTAGATGCTACACTACCTGGGTATCTGTACAAAAATGAACTAAGTTGCCACAAAATTGAACAATAAGGTCAGCGTTTCCATTGTCCATTAATTTTTTCACATACTAGATTACATAAGGAATTGACCACGCAAATTTGTATGGAAGATATCAAGCAATAGATTCATTGATTTATGCAGGCATGTGGAGATAATAAATCGGAATTGCATGATTAGTAACAAACACCTCTTAAGTAAGAGAATTAAGCTGAAATTCCACAAATAGAGACAGCGTTTCCCTCACCTCGTGGTGGCTCCTCGTCACTGAAACCTTCAATTTCGTCCTCGTAGCTCCCAATATCCCCAAGTGGTGCCGCCTTCCGGCTGAAATATGGAGATGCTTCGGTAGCCACGGGAGCTGCTGCTCTGGGAGGAGGGGGAGGAGGCGCCATAGATGGCGGCGCAGGACCTCTCCGCAACCTCTTCAGCACATTCGTCTCCGGTTGCGGAGGCAGGGGTTCCGGGTCCACGGTTCCTGCGGCAACGAAGTCATCGTCGTCGTCGTCGATTCCGAGTGAGAAGGAGGGCGCGTCGGGCGCCTCGTAACGCGGCACAGGACCCCTCCGCAACCTCCTCAGCCGGTTCGTCTCCGGCTGCGGAGGCAGGGGGGCCGGGTCTGGGGCTCCGCCGGCAACGAAGTCGTCGTCGTCGTCGTCGTCGATTCCGAGGGAGAACGAGGGAGCGTCGGGTGCCTCGTAGCGCGGCGCGTGCTCCTCCCGGCGGCCTCCAGCGGGGAGGTGGTGGGGCTCGCTGGCGCCCCCGTCGTCGTCGCCGTCGTCATCCAATCCGAGCGAGAACGAGGGCGCGTCGGGCGCCTCGTAACGCCGCGGCTGCTCCTCCCGGCGGCCTCCAGCGGGGACGTGGTGGGGCTCGCTGGCGCCCCCGTCGCCGTCGCCGTCGTCGTCCAATCCGAGCGAGAACGAGGGCGCGTCGGGCGCCTCGTAACGCCGCGGCTGCTCCTCCCGGCGGGCTCCAGCGGGGATCTGGGGCTCGCTGGCGCCCCCGTCGCCGTCGAAGCCGAGGCCGAGCGAGAACGAGGGGGCGTCAGGCGCCTCGTACCGCCGCGCGGGATCCTCGCAGCGGCCTCCGGCAGGGATCCGGGGCTCGTCGTCGTCGTAGCACCCGAAATCGAGGCCCAGAGAGAAGGAGGGCGCGTCGGGCGCCTCGTACCCCCGCTCCTCCTCGCGCGGGTCGGCGGCGGGGGCCGGGTCGTCGAAGTCGATGCCGAGGGAGAAGGAGGGGGCCGTGAAATCCATGGCGACGGCGCGGCGATGCTGGCTGGTTGGCTGGCTAGCTAGGGTTAGGAGAGATCGGGATTTGGGGAATGGAGGGAACGGAGGGGATTGTGGCCAGGTGATTCGGCGTCTCAGAGCAGGGGAGGATGGGCGGGGCCGTGGGAGGCCGCAGGATGGAGATCTGGCGGCGGGGAGATGGGTTAAGAGCGCCCCTCGGTGGCGGGAGAGCTTCGTTTCGTAAATCCAGTGGAGGGAACCGTGGAAATTCGAACGGATCTCCGTGTTGCTCTCGACTTATTTGGCGGAAATCGACCGAAATTCGTGTGAAATTTGTTGTTTGCTCGGCGTTTTCTACCTGCATGGGCATGTAAATTGTAAATGTGACGTGAATTTTTGTTCGTCTTTCATTCAACGTCGACCCGTTTGATACCGTCGTTGTGCCCTGTTCATATCCATTTGATGTTCCATCGCCTGGCCAGATGCCATTGCCGATGATCGGTTAGACAGGGCTTCGTTCCCCTCAAGGAGCAAACCATATGGTATTTCTTTTTCAGTTGCGGAGCAAACGATAATTGCTATAAATAAACGGAAACTAGGCATGCATGAAGTGGACTGTGGCATGCCTGAAACGCACGATTTCTAAAGAAAATTCCCAACCAAACTTCCATGCAGAGTGAGAAAAATAACTCCCAGACAACATACGCAAATGGAGCCAATCTGAAACCACAAAGAAAACAACCATGTAAATGTTGGCATGTACACCGGTACAACAGGAGGGAGGAACCCTTATCATTTCTAGCCAAGTACTAGTAACCAAATCACCACGCTGCTACGCAAACAAGATCGAATCATCATGTAGAAAAGACGTACACAATACAGAACTTGCCGATCCCTGTGTTTTTGTTAAGAAGCAGTTCTCCCTTTTCTAGTTTTCTTTCCACATGCTGCTTTTCCCCCAGAATGTCCAACCCCCGGACCGGAGACATGTTAAGATACATCAAGGAGCTACCATATGTGCCTTACAACCAAGCCCGTCTGACGGTATGTTTTTCTTGGATATGCCAACGCAAATGAAAACTAAACCATGGTGGTCCATTTTTGCTCACTTGCCTCTTTTCGAATCGAACGCCACACAAGCATCTGCAGCTGTTTTCATCTGCAACAGGGAAATGTACATGGATGTCAAAGGTCGCGGCAAATGATATCATTATTACTGTCAGAATCATGTGGAGTAACACATTGTTCTAGTCATATACATATGCCTAAAACTTGAACATTACAGACCACCACCACATGACTGTTATAGCCTAATTGCAAAGAAATAGCTGTTCTAAATCTAACAATCAGCAATGACATGGCTACAGCTCAATCTGGATACATCATGATGTGCAAATAACAGTTAGTAGCACTAAAGTTCTTGTTCAATACCTGGATGACATTGATCACTTGTTTGAGTGCCCACCCAATTAGAGTTGAAATAAACATGAAGACAACTAGGGGACTTTCCTTCAGAATACCTCTGCACGTCTGTAGCATACAGGAATGACAGATGCTAAGCAACATGGATGCTAATTGCTTGATTAGAGAAGACAGCCATAGAGATTATGCTATCTTACATTAAGCAAGCTTGTGGACTTCTCATCAGCATAGAGAAACAGGATAATGTACAGAACCTGTAAGTTGAAATTTTTGCATGTGAGAAGATGGAATAATTGGTGCTGGATGTGCAGATATGGCGTTCCGATGGATATATGATGTTTGCTATATCACTTCCATGGGCATAACTGCAGATGCACAATGGGCTTGTTCATTGGGTTGGCGTCACACAAATATGTCCTGTATCAAGCTGTTAAAACACACACCTATCCATGCTACACCCCATGTGCTCACCCAACCAAATAACATCCCAAAAAGCGCTCATGTTGTGTTCCTTGATTTGTGTTATCATTCAAGCTGTTTTAAGTGTGAACAGACATTTACCTCAGAAGCAACACAACAGAACGCCATGAACGGACGATATCCATAATATAACTTCAGAAGCCCATTGCCTGTGTGTTTCACATCCTTGTGGCTAGTTTTACCTGATAAGAAAGAACTAGTGCAGAAATTTATATCATAAGATGATTAGCGATGGATGTATAAATGAACTAGAGACAGATAAAAAAGTATAGCAAACGAAGCTCTTAAACAATGAGCAAAAAATCTATGCACCATAAGACCATCACACAATACTTGCACAGTTAGCATAGTTGGGTATTTATATCTTCCTTTTTGTGTCTTTACAGACATGATTAGGTGCCTACTAGAAGAACAAAAGAGAAATATGGCATGAGTTGTACAAATTGATAGAGAAACTAACCTGTACATTTGAAACCAGTGGCTCGTGATGTCCAACCCAAGTAACAGTATGAAAACCAAGCCAGGTCTGAAAAAAAAATTGCATACAGAGAACTTTGAAGAGACAATGTGGTACGTACGGAAATTAAGGCAGGTATCGAGATTCAATATACAAAGATTGAAGTGCTTTGAGCTGTAGTTTTGTTTACCTGTAAAACTGCGAGAGAAGCGCCAACAAACAAGCAGTGCTAACCCTGAAATAGATGAACATGAGAAATGAAACTAGTTCGTGCTGTAGAATAATTGCACCTGGTGTATGCATCATTAAATGATTTATTTAAAGAGTACCTATCTGTTACCATGTCCAACACAGCTCCAAATGTTGATGCTGATACATGCAATAGGATAAACTTGTCAGATAGTTTCAAAAACTTACCTATTATGTTATATAGAGAAATTAAATAATAACAAAAATCTCATTTAAACAGGACATATACAGATTTTAGTGTGATCATTATTTACATCAACTTCTGCAAAGTTCATTGAGATATAAATGCAAAGTTTCAGCATACAAAAAAGGCCAAAATCACTCTTATCTGTGGAAGGACAAACATGGCTTGAACATGTGACTTGTTACCTTGATTGAACCTCCTGGCAAACCAACCATCCAACCCATCACAGAAGAAGCTGGTATTTTCCAAAAGTGTTAGAATCATAGAGGTAAATTAATTGCATAATAAGATCATAAACACAATTGATCCTAGATAAATTTATGACGCTTGCCTGAAGAAGTATAGGATAGCAAAGAGTGTTCTGTTGGTATAGCACACAGCAAATGCAATGAAGTTTATGATAATCCTGAAATATCCTGCAGAATAACAGTAGTCATATGTTAAGATATACACTTTTAATCCACACACCAGCAACAATTTGTACGAGGAAAACATTGCCCTCTTCCGAATTTTCAGCGCCATGCTTGGATTTTACTATTATATGTCCATTGTTTCCTTTGGGTTGCTATTTTTTCTGTATTATGCTGCTTAGTGCAAAATGGTGAAGATGGTGCAGGAATATGATACGTCTGATGTATATATATGTATATAATACCTTAGATTAAAGAGGCAAAATCCAGGGGCAGCAAAGTGATAGTGTCTCAAGTTGCGAATGACATAATAGAATCATACAGCATGTTAAATGTGGACTTGTGGAGTTATATAATCAGCATATTAATGACAATTTTTTCTAGCATAGCATTTGCACACTGGCTATGTCAACAGCACCATGATAATACTGATATTTGAACAAGCAATCATCCGGAAGATTACCAATGATGTTAGGGATGTACAGGTACACCGACAGCGTCTTTTTAGCTGGAGGCTGCGCCATCGAAGGTCAGAGGTACCAACTTGTAGAAGACTGGCAGTTTCTTACTAAATGGGTATCCTTCCCGAGATTCCTGCAGAATCATTACATCATTCCACAGAATTGTCCAACAGTAGTCTCTCACATGCAATGTAATAAGACATCTCCCGGTAACAAAACGCTACCGCTACCGCTACAAACATCATCGTGGAACCCTCGTCTCGTCTCGACCGATCGATCCAGATCGGGGTGCGACCCTGACTCTCTGCTCGATTCGCTAGGAACACGGGACAGGAGGAACGTACCGCGTGGTTTCGAAGACGTCGTGGTCACCAGCGGCGCCCGACCGCGTCGTCGTCGCCGCCGCCGCTGGACCGCGGCCGCGCCGCAACCGGTGCCGTCGGTGGGGGATGGCCGCGCGGCGTGGGGCGGGACGGTGGACGGCGGGGCGGGGCGGGGACGGGCGGCAGTCCGTCGGGCGCCACGGGAGGAGCGGCGCGGCGGGAGGGGCGGGGGCGGGGGCGGGGAGCGGCGGTGGGAGGAGTGCACGGTGGAAGCGCCGAGGTGGGAGGCGAGGGCGAGGACTCAAGAGGGGACGCGGCTAAGGTCGTGTCGTGACAGGCGAGCGAGGCGGCCCGTTCTTTTTTTGTTTTTGACCCTCGCTTTATCTTCTCTTTTTCTAGGAGTATCAATCAAGGGAATAAATTCGCTTTGGTGAGATCTCAAATCTCAAGCATGCTGCTGTTATCCCAATCCCATGCCCCTTGTGCAAGTTGCAGCTCTCGGTCCGTCACATCGCTTCACTGCTCTGCTCTGCTCTGCTGTGCTGGGCCGCGGCTGGAACCAGAATAAAGTGGCCGCAAATGTTCTCCGGCGTGTGGAGCGCTCTTATCCCTTCTTTTCCTTTGATGTCTCGCTGGACTGTGGGGCCTGTACTTGTTGAACCTTATGTTTTCTTGTAGACTTTTACTCTCCCTCGGTTCCTAAATACTCCCTTCGTTCTCGTTCCTAAATATAAGACCTTTTAGAGATTTCATTATAGACTATATACGGAATAAAATGAGTGAATCTATACTTTAAATTATGTCTATATACATCCGTATGTAGTCCCTAATGGAATCTCTAAAAAGTCTTATATTTAGAAACGGAGGGAGTATAAGTTTTTCAGATATTTCACTAGGAGATCACATATGAAGCAAAATGAATAAATTTATATTTTAAAATATATCTACGTACATTCGTATGTAGTCTTCTAGTGAAACATCTAAAAAGAATTATATTTAAGGACGAAGGGAGTATATTTTAGATACTTGTGGATCGAGTTCCGACATTAAAATCGTTATATTTTGGTAAAATAAACTTTTATAGTCGTTTGAATCCTAAGGGTTTCTCCGATTCAAAGTATTCATAGGAACGTTGGAGGATTAGAATCCTTAGCGTTTTTTCCTTTGTTGGTCGTTTGATTCACATGATTGAATTGTATAAATTTTTCAAGGATTTCTAGCAACTACTTAAGGCGTCATTTTGTTTGTAGGAATTTTGTAGGAATTATGCAGGATAGGATTTTTACAAGAACAGAAAATCATTAATGTCCTCTGGTTTGGACGATTTTTGTATGAGTTATGTAGGATAGGATTTTTACAAAAAAAACGTGGATATAGAAATTAAACTCAATCAACATGAATAAACTCTATCGTTTTATCCTTAGTAGCAGCAACACAAAGACGCATCTTGTCTCATTCTATCACCGGGATATAGAAATTCGCGAGGTTGAACCTATCACAACACACCTTTCTCACCGAAGAAATATCGATCTAGTTGGCCAAACTATTTGTTGAGGCATAGTTTATGCCTAAGTAATTTTGGTGATTGATGACAGTACCGTACAGGACTAATCGTGTGTGTCAAGGTTTCAGGTAACACTCGTCAACGGCACAAGACAACTCGTCTCCTCTCTTCTGGAACGGAAACACGGCGCTCTCTACGATTCTCTTTATTTGAGTCATAGGAAAGCCGTACTATTAAGAGGGGATCCGTAGTGGAAAGGTTTGGGTGGAATCTATCTTTACACACGCACTCATCACAATTCTCCCCTTCTGTGTTGGAGCGGCCCTCGCCTACTTCGTCTTGAGCTTCTCTGCAAAATGGTCCCCAGCGGTAGTACCGCTGGTGCCAGCGGTACTACCGCTGCAGCCAGCGGTAGTACCGCTGTCTGGCGGTAGTACCGCCACTTGACAGCGGTAGTACCGCTAGCCAGCGGTAGTACCGCCCCCTGGTCAGCGGTAGTACCGCTCCAGGTGCCTTGTTTCACCTACCTAGCGGTAGTTCATGGACGGACCCTTTTGCGAAGACTTTCCCGGCGGTAGTAGTGCTTATGCACTACCAAGGGGCCAGCGGTAGTACCGCTGGTGCCAGCGGTAGTACCGCTGGAAGCCCCAGCGGTAGTACCGCTGCAACCAGCGGTAGTACCGCTGGATCTCGGGCAGAGAGTGGGAAAACGGTCTGATTTTCCCCCCCACTATATAAAGGGTTCTTCTAGCTGAGGAACCCTATCTCTTACCTCTCTAAGCTCCATTGTTGCTCCTCAAGCTTAAAAGTGCCCGATCTCTCTCCCTACCCAATCAAACTTGTTGATTCTTTAGGGATTGGTTGAGAAGGTCTAGATCCACACTTCCACCAAGAGAAAAGTTGATTCCCCCACCCATCCCTTGCGGATCTTGATACTCTTGGGTGTTTGAGCATCCTAGACGGTTGAGGTCACCTCGAAGCCATATTCCATTGTGGTGAAGATTCGTGGTCTTGTTGGGAGCCTCCAAGCTTCGTGTGGAGTTGCCCCAACCTTGTTTGTAAAGGTTCGGTCGCCGCCTTCAAGGGCACCTATAGTGGAATCACGGTACCTTGCATCGTGCGAGGGCGTGAGGAGAATACGGTGGCCTTAGTGGCTTTTTGGGGAGCATTGTGCCTCCACACCGCTCCAACGGAGACGTACTTCCTGTCAAAGGGAAGGAACTTCGGTAACACATCCTCGTCTCCATCGGTTCCACTTGTGGTTATCTCTACCCTTTACTTTGTATTTGCTTTTACTTGTGACTATATCTTACTTGCCTTAATAGGTCTTGTTGGTAGCATCTATAGGGATCACCTCTTTGTCATATTATTTGTGAACCCGTATAGTGTTTACCTTAACTTGTTAAGATTAATTAAAAAGTGGTCGTTGTCTATTCACCCCCCCCCCTCTAGCCAACCATATCGATCCTTTCAATTGGTATCAGAGCCACGTCTCTTTATTAAGGGTTTAACCACCCGAAGAGTATGGAAGGCGGAGAGGAAGTTAACCGTGGGAAACCCGAGGACATGGACTTGACTTCGGTCACTAGGGACGACTTGAATACGGCTATGGCCGCCCTCAAGACGTCCTTGACGAGAGAAGTCAAAACCATGCTTAAGGAATTAATTGATGGTCTTAAAAGTTCACCCGAACCGGCTTTAGTGGTTAAACCCACCATTTCCGATTCGGAGGCCAACTCCTCTAAGGAAGCGGCTAAAGGTATGCAACCTGCTTCACCTCATGAAAAAGATGGAACGGGAACACATGCTTCGGTTCCACCTCCCATGACATATGGAGGACCCGTTCTCGCACCTCGTCTTAATCCTGTTGGTCCTCCTCCTAAACTTGTAAAAGGTGACTTTGTTAACTGGGTATTTTCTATTAAGTCTCATTTGAATCACAGCTCAACAAACTTGTGGAGAATTATCGAGCAAGGATATTACCCCCATGACCCAAGCAACCTCACTCCAAGAGAAGATGCAGACAATCAATATAATCACTCTGCGCTGTTTATTCTCCAGTCTGTTGTGCCACCTGAAGATCTTCCCCACTTACGTCCCTTCACATTGGCCAAGGATTGTTGGGAGCATATTATGATGTTGTACAAGGGAAGCTCAAGTATTCAACGATCCAACTATGAAGTGATACTTGATCAGACCGATGAGTTTGTGATGAAGAAAGAAGAGGACCCTCGTGATCTCTATCGGAGGGTGACGGCTATTGCTGTGGCACTAAAAGACCATGGGAGTAAGGATGTGGATGACACTTGGGTCAAGCGCAAGTTTCTCAAAGCCATCATGCCTTTCAATAAAGCCATGTCATCTGTCATTCGTCAGCGGCCAGACTTCCACTCCTTGTCTTCCAGTGAAGTGTTGGATGAGTTCATTGCAATGTCAATCATGAACGAAACAGCCGACAATGCACTTGCTCGTGTCCGATCAAAAACCACTTCACACAAACTTGCGTTGAAAGCAAGAGCAATGCTTGAAGAAGAAGAAGAAGATGAGGAAGAGGAGAGCTGCCCAGAAGACACAAAGTATGCCTATCATGAGCACATGGCTCTTGCATCAAGGCAATTCTGGGGAAATAAAAGGAACTCAAGACCAACCTTCAACAAGAACAACTCTAGTGGATTCAAACCCAAACAACGAGTAAGGACATGTTATAACTGTGGCAGCGTGAGTCACTTCGTGGCAGAATGCCCCTATGAGAAGAGAGAAGACAACGGAGGCAAGCTCATTCGCAAAGACAAAACCAAATCATTTCCAATCAAGAACAACTTTGTGAAGAAACCTCACCCAAAAGGAATGGTGGCCCTGGAGGAGTATCCTTCTGATGATGATGATGATGATGATGATGATGATACAGTGGCAACGGCAACTGTTGCTATAGCCACTACCCCTTCCCAGAAGGTGTCTCTCTTCAACGCCCCCAACGAGAACCACATCACCAAGTGCCTCATGGCAAAAGGTACCAATCAGGTAACTCCTATCATTAAGACCAACATTGCTTCTGCTCCTTCATTGTTAAATTGTGTAGAAAATAGTGATGTTGGAGAACTTAATGAGCATGATCTTGATAAGTTTCTATGCACTATTAAGGGAGAAACCAAGAAGCATTTTGTTGCCCTCTTGGAACAACTGGGTGAGGCCACTGACCTCATTGAGTCTCATGAGGAGACCATCTCCGAGCTTCATGGACATAGCCGTGACTATGCCGATGAAATTGCCGAATTATCTAGTACTCTAGAAGAAGAGCGCACTCTTCGTTTGGCTCTTGAGGAGTCATATAACGATGACTGCACTAAAATGCAAAAGAAACTAGATCATGATGTTGTTCTTACTCGCATGCTTAAATCTGAAAAGTATGCTCTTGAGGTTGGCCGTGACAGACTCAAAGAAGAGTTTGACATACTTGACAAGGCCCACAAAGCCTTGAAAGGTGCTCATTTCGCTCTGAAAGAGTCCCATGATCAACTCCAAGCAAAGCTTACCAAGGAGATCTCTACTTGTCCTCCCTTTGTGTTAATTGATAATACTTGTGCAACTAACCCCTGTTGTGAGCATGTTCATCTTGTGGAGGAAAATGCCAAGTTAAAGGAGAAACTTGAGAAGGGCCTTGTGTCATGCAGACAAGGTGAGAAGAGTCTGAACGATCTCTTGAGCACTCAAAAGGGTGTTGTAGGAAATGAAGGACTTGGACTTACTTCCGGGTCATTTCCTCATATGTGTTATGTTGTGCTAGTGATGGACATGTTTATGCCAGATTTATTGGTTCCTACGATGAAGATATTGAATGGGCTATATGGGTTCCTAAGACCCTTGTCTCTAACATGAAAGGACCCATTAAAAAATGGATACCTAAAACCAAGCCTTGATCTATTGCAGGAGTTTGCTTCCGGTGGGGTGTCATGGTTGCTCGATAGTGGAGCAACAAATCATATGACCGGAAGCAAGGACTTAGTGGTGGATGTGCATCCTTCTCCATCTATGCCCACCCATGTCCAATTCGCCGATGCATCCTCGTCAAAGGTATTGGGATTTGGTAAGGTGGTCGTCTCTCAAGATTTGTCTATTGAGAAGGTCATGCTTGTTGAGTCTCTTGCCTACAATTTACTTTCCGTTCGTCAACTTGCAATCATGGGTTTTTCCACATTCTTTAATATTGACACCGTGGTCCTCCTAAGGAGCAAGACTCTTAAAGTAGCCTATGTTGGACATGTCGAAAATGGTCTCTATGTGGTAAACTTTTCAAAACGACCCACTAAGACTGCGACATGTTTAATGGCTAAAGTTGACGTGGGCTGGCTTTGGCATCGCCGTTTAGCTCATGTCAATATGAGATCTTTGCAAAGTCTTCTGACAGGGGACCATGTTCTGGACTAACAAATATGAGCTTTGCTAAAGATCGTGTTTGCAGTGCTTGCATTGAAGGAAAGATTCATGAAACTGCTCATCGTCCAACAACTCTTATCTACAGTAAGAGGCCATTGGAACTTCTTCACATGGATCTGTTTGGTCCTCCAACATTTGATAGTATTGGAGGCAGAAAGTATTGCTTAGTCATTGTTGACGATTACTCAAGATATACCTGGGTATATTTCTTCAAAAGGAAGAGTGAAACTCAACAAACGGTCATCAACTTTGCCAATGAAGCGCAACGTCAACATGAAGCAAAGATCTTGATGATTAGGAGTGACAACGGCACCGAGTTCAAGAACTACACCCTAGATGAGTTTCTAGGTGATGAGGGAATAAAGCACCAATATTCTGCACCATATACCCCTCAGCAAAACGGCGTGGCAGAAAGGAAAAACCGGACCTTGATAGACGCTGCAAGAACAATGATGGCAGAATTCAAATCTCCATACAACTTCTGGGCAGAGGCCATCAACACAGCATGCCATGCGTCCAATCGGCTCTACATCCACAAAGGCTTGAACAAGACTCCGTATGAGATTCTAACTGGAAACAAACCCAATCTCAAGTACTTCCGGGTATTCGGTTGTAAGTGTTTCATTCTTAGAAAGGGAGCTCGGTTAGCTAAATTTGATTCTAGAGCACATGAGGGTATCTTTGTTGGTTATGCTACAAACTCTCATGCTTACCGTGTCCTCAACAAGTCCACCGGACTAATTGAGGAGACGTGTAACGTGGAGTTTGACGAAAATAATGGCTCCCAAGTGGAGCAAAGTGGTCTTTGTGATATAGGTGATGAAATTCCTCCCGAAGCCATAAGAAGAATGGGGATTGGTCAAATACTCCCCATTGAGGAACCCCTTGTGGCCGAAGGAGAAGGACAATGCTCTACTCAAGTGGAGCCATCACCCCCACAAGCCCCACACGCTTCCGATGAACAAAGAGAAGACTCTCAACAAGTTGATCAAGCTCTCGGTCAAGATCAATTGCCTAACAATGGTGATATGCCCACTCAAGCACTATCCCAAGACCTTGAACCAACACGAGATCAAGATCAAGAGCAACCACTAATACAAGACCAAACCAGTGAACTTGCTCAAGTCGAAGGACAAGATGATCAGGAGACTGCCTCACAATTCCCGTCTGGAGCTCCAACAACCGGCTCAAGACGCAAGAGCAAACAAGCGACACAAGGCGACGCACCTCCGTTATCTAATGAAGAACTCTTGGAGCGTCGAGCAGCCAAGAATGCGAACAAGCTGAGAGTCAAATCACACCTTATGAAGAATGTTCTTGGCAGTTTAAAAAAGGGAGTATCTACTCGTCAATAGCTTTGGAATTATTGTGAGCATCACGCGTTTGTCTCGTATTATGAACCTCAACAGGTACAGGAAGCGCTCGATGATGAGGATTGGCTTATGGCCATGCACGAAGAACTTAACAACTTCGAGCGCAACCAAGTATGGGATTTAGTGCCTCGACCAACGAAGGAACATAATGTCATTGGGACCAAATGGATATTTAAGAACAAGCAAGATGCAAATGGAATTGTGATTCGAAACAAGGCAAGATTGGTGGCTCAAGGCTACTCCCAAGTCGAGGGTATCGACTACGGTGAAACCTTTGCCCCTGTTGCTCGTCTAGAATCTATTCGCATGTTACTTGCATTTGCTTCTCATCATAACTTCAAATTACAGCAAATGGATGTGAAAAGTGCATTTCTTAATGGTCCTTTGAATGAGTTGGTATATGTCAAACAACCCCCGGGATTCGAACATCCCAAGCTCCCCAATCATGTGTACAAACTCAATAAGGCACTCTATGGCCTTAAACAAGCCCCACGCGCGTGGTATGAGTACCTTACTGAGTTGTTACAAGATCGCGGGTTTGAAATTGGGAAGATTGATCCCACTCTTTTTACTAAGAGGGTTAAAGGGGATTTGTTCATATGCCAACTATATGTTGATGATATTATCTTTGGCTCCCCTAACATTTCATTCAATGAAGAATTTGCTGCACTAATGACTGAGAAGTTTGAGATGTCCATGATGGGAGAGTTGAAGTTTTTCCTCGGGTTCGAGATTAACCAAGGTCTCGAAGGGACATTCATCAAACAAGCCAAATACACTCAAGACATGCTCAAGCGGTTCGAGCTCGAAGATGTCAAACCGGTCAAGTTTCCCATGCCAACCAGATGCAAGCTTGACAGTGATCCCAATGGTAAAGCTGTGGATCAAAAGGTATACTGCTCCATGATTGGATCCCTCCTTTACCTCTGTGCATCTAGACCGGATATTATGTTGAGTGTAGGGATATGTGCATGGTTTTAATCCGCACCAAAAGAAAGTCATTACATGGCTGTCAAACGAATCTTTCGATATTTGGCTCATACCCCAAACTTTGGCCTCTGGTATCCCAAAGGAGCAAACTTCAATCTAGTTGGCTATTCTGACTCAGATTGGGCTGGAGATTGTGTGGAGAGGAAGTCAACGTCTGGAGGATGCCAATTCCTTGGTCGCTCTTTGGTAAGTTGGTCTTCAAAGAAGCAGAACTGTGTCTCTTTATCATCAACCGAGGCTGAGTATGTGGCGGCTGCAAGTTGTTGTGCTCAATTGCTATGGATGAGGCAAACTTTAAAGGATTATGGTGTCACTTGTGACAAAGTGCCTCTTCTATGTGACAATCAAAGCGCCATCAAGATTTCCCTCAACCCAGTGCAACATAGCAAAACCAAACATATTGATATTCGTCATCACTTCATCCGTGAACATATCAAGCTAGGTGATATTGAGGTTCACTTCATCCACACTGAAGAGCAACTTGCAGATATTTTCACCAAGCCACTAGATGAAGCAAGGTTCCGGGAGTTAAGGCATGAGCTAAATATCATTGGTTCAAGTAATGTGGATTGAAACTAGGCATATTGCACCTCACTTCACATTCCATCTTGGTCTAGATGTAGGCATAGACATAGGGGGAGTGTTGTTCTCTCAATGAACTCTCCCTCCCCCCATTATGCGTAAATCAATCTAGTCTTTCACTTTAGCCATTGTCAAATGGTACTTGTGCTTCAAAGACGAACATTGGTCATGAACCCAAGGATAACTCTTCGCGGTGTCATACCATTGTCTCAAACATAGGTGGCCTCGGCCATCGCCCCTCCATCCTCTCTTGCGTATAAAGGAGAGGTTATACAATGACAAGTCAGTACTTTTTCTTGGAAGTCATCCCTTTTTGCTCACTTGTCATGTGTCCAAGTTTTCCCGCTTTCCTTAGCCGTGTTGAAACATGTACAGTGGTACTACCGCCACGGTAGCGGTACTACCGCCAGGACCCCAGCGGTACTACCGCCAGGGGTGGCGGTACTACCGCCAGGACCCCAGCGGTACTACCGCCAGGATTCAAAATCTACCACGACCGGCTAGAAAATTTCTAGGGTTTCAAGGGGGAGCGGTACTACCGCCAGGGGGAGCGGTACTACCGCCAGGACCCCAACGGTACTTCCGCTGCACCACAGCGGTACTACCGCCAGACCAGCGGTACTACCGCTGCACCCCAGCGGTACTACCGCTGTCCGTACCCCTTGGGCTATATAAAGGGAGGGGGAGCCCGATTTTCCCATCTGTTTCTTCTTCCTCGCGGCTCCACCCTCCCCTAGACCGAAAACCCCCTCGATTGGATCTCACTTTGTGGAGATCCTTCTCCCCGTTGGTGTGGAAGGGCTGCTTCACTTCTTCTTCCTCCTCCAAAGCCATGAATCCCGGTAACAAAATCTCCTCCCTTCTTCTATTTGGTTGTTCTTCGTGTTCTAGGGTTAGGAGCATTGGGGATTGGATTCATCTTGTTGATCCTATGGCTAGTTATTGGATGGCATGAAGGAAATATTTAAGGGGAGTATAGGTCCAATGGTTTGTTGTTATGATTGCTGCCATGGTTTAGGATTTCATCGTCTTAGATCGAATACTTGAACTTTTGATTTAGATCTAAAACGTGCTCTCTCCTGCCTAGGCATGTGTGTACCTCGTGTTACTATGTGTTCCTCATGACAGTAGGGCTGGGGTGTACGTCTTAGTGTTCATATTCAGTCCATGCCCTCGAAAACGAGTTTTATATGTCAGATCTTAAAGTCAAAACCCCCCAACGGTACTACCGCCAGGAGCATTCACGGTGTTTTTGTTTTCTTAGCAATGCATGTTTCCTTTTTCTGCGTTTTCAAGATTCATTGCCTTGACTTTTCTTGTCGCCTATTTTTCGCTTTGTGGTCTGTGTCACAGGTGGCTCTGCTCGCCGTTCGAACCCCCCACGGGACACGGCATCCAAACAGTTTCACAACACAGAGGTGCGCGAGGGGTCTGCCACGTCTGGTCTGCCTCCCAAGAAGAAGACCTTCAAGAAGGTCGCTCACAAGGAGAAGAGGGTCAATATCCGTTCTATGTCCTCCAAGGACTTTCTGCAATTCCGCACCAAGAACCCCTATCTCAAGGAGAGGGAAGTGATTGATGGGGTTGAAAATGTCTGGGTAAAGGACCAGTGCAGGATATATCGAGATGTTATTGCTTCCTTCAAGAAGAACCATGTCTCTGTTCAGTGGATTGATCTGGCACATCTTCAGCGGAACATGGAGTACTTTGGTGATGCCCTTTCTCTGGTTGACAAACTGGGCATCAAAGACATCATTACCTTCAAGACGGACTTTGATCCCACTGCAGTGGCCCACTTTTATGTCACAGTCCATTTTTCACCTGATGATCAGCGTTCCATGATCTGGATGACTGGGTCAAAAAGGATGACTGGTTCCTGGACTGGGTTCATGCAGTTCCTTCACATTGACTTTCAGGGTGCTGACACTCCTCTTGGGCTGCGTCCACATGCTGCAGCCCCCACCAATAGGGCCTCCGCAAAGGACAGACTGCAGTCACTGTATCTGAGGAAGGGGGTGCTTCCCAAGCACCTGGACATCATGCATCGGATCTTTCGCAACACTCTTTTTCCTCGGATTGGTAACTTCGATGAGGTACATGGCTACTTGGCTGAAATGTTGTTACTGTGTGAGGATGCTATGTCTCAGGAGTCTGCTCAGCTGGATATTGCAGATGTGATGTTCACAGAGCTCTGGAACTGCATCATCAATCGTAAGGTTCCTATCTATGGGCCTTACCTGTTTGCATACATTTGCCATAAGTGGGAACAAGCTTTTCCGGATGAGGTGCTCTACGCACAATCTGATTACATTGTGCATGACCCAATCAGGCTGCGCGTCAAGGACAAGTGGGCCAACCCATCTTCATCTTCTCAGCACATGGACACTGATACAGAGACCGCTGCTGGCAGAGGACCTGCCTCTCAGCCCCGCTCATCTGCCATGCCATCTTGGGCTATCAAACTGCAGGACAAGATGAAGACACTTTTCTGTATGCAGGCCAAGAGACAGTACCAGACACATGTGGCTTAGAAGCAGAGCCATCAGAGGCATAAGCGTGTTCTCAGGACCTTGGATGTGGACATCTCCAGCGGCTCCGAGGACGACATCACTCCGGAGGCCACTTGGATGCATGCTCAGGGGTACCAGTGGTCTGGCGATGAGGCAGCAAAGGAGGAGCAGACCGACCAGGAAGGGACATACGAGTCTGGTGATCCTGAAGACGAGGAGTAGTTACGTGTGGCATTAGGTGTGACCCTTTTTGGTGTCTTGTGCCAAAGGGGAGAGAGTCTAGGATTTGCTTTCACTTCAAACTTTGCATTGCTTTGCTTTATCTCGTATGGTTTGCTTTGAACTTGGTTTGATTCGTTTGCTATCTTGTGTGAGACATGATCTTTCTTATGTGAGATTAGATTTATTTCCATCATATGCTGTGAGTCATATGTCATATATCTCTATCTTTTTATTCTCATATTATTATCTATGCAAATCCGGTATTGTCATCAATCCACCAAAAAGGGGGAGATTGTTGAGGCATAGTTTATGCCTAAGTAATTTTGGTGATTGATGACAGTACCGTACAGGACTAATCGTGTGTGTCAAGGTTTGAGGTAACACTCGTCAACGGCACAAGACAACTCGTCTCCTCTCTTCTGGAACGGAAACACGGCGCTCTCTACGATTCTCTTTATTTGAGTCATAGGAAAGCCGTACTATTAAGAGGGGATCCGTAGTGGAAAGGTTTGGGTGGAATCTATCTTTACACACGCACTCATCACAATTCTCCCCTTCTGTGTTTGGAGCGGCCCTCGCCTACTTCGTCTTGAGCTTCTCTGCAAAATGGTCCCCAGCGGTAGTACCGCTGGTGCCAGCGGTAGTACCGCTGGACTGCCAGCGGTAGTACCGCTGCAGCCAGCGGTAGTACCGCTGTCTGGCGGTAGTACCGCCACTTGACAGTGGTAGTACCGCTAGCCAGCGGTAGTACCGCCCCTGGTCAGCGGTAGTACCGCTCCAGGTGCCTTGTTCCACCTACCTAGCGGTAGTTCGTGGACGGACCCTTTTGCGAAGACTTTCCCGGCGGTAGTAGTGCTTATGCACTACCAAGGTGCCAGCGGTAGTACCGCTCGAAGCCCCAGCGGTAGTACCGCTGCAACCAGCGGTAGTACCGCCGGGCAGCGGTAGTACCGCTCCTTCCCAGCGGTAGTACCGCTGGATCTCGGACAGAGAGTGGGAAAACGGTCTGATTCCCCCCCCACTATATAAAGGGTTCTTCTAGCTGAGGAACCCTATCTCTTACCTCTCTAAGCTCCATTGTTGCTCCTCAAGCTTAAAAGTGCCCGATCTCTCTCCCTACCCAATCAAATTTGTTGATTCTTTAGGGATTGGTTGAGAAGGTCTAGATCCACACTTCCACCAAGAGAAAAGTTGATTCCCCCACCTATCCCTTGCGGATCTTGTTACTCTTGGGTGTTTGAGCATCCTAGACGGTTGAGGTCACCTCGAAGCCATATTCCATTGTGGTGAAGCTTCGTGGTCTTGTTGGGAGCCTCCAAGCTTTGTGTGGAGTTGCCCCAACCTTGTTTGTAAAGGTTCGGTCGCCGCCTTCAAGGGCACCTATAGTGGAATCACGGTACCTTGCATCGTGCGAGGGCGTGAGGAGAATACGGTGGCCTTAGTGGCTTTTTGGGGAGCATTGTGCCTCCACACCACTCCAACGGAGACGTACTTCCTGTCAAAGGGAAGGAACTTCGGTAACACATCCTCGTCTCCATCGGTTCCACTTGTGGTTATCTCTACCCTTTACTTTGTATTTGCTTTTACTTGTGACTATATCTTACTTGCCTTAATAGGTCTTGTTGGTAGCATCTATAGGGATCACCTCTTTGTCATATTATTTGTGAACACGTATAGTGTTTACCTTAACTTGTTAAGATTAATTAAAAAGTGGTCGTTGTCTATTCACCCCCCCTCTAGCCAACCATATCGATCCTTTCACTATTTCAATAAATAGGAAAAAAATTACGAAGCTATCATAATCATGCACATAAGAATCATATAAGTAATTAGAGGAGACTCAAATAATTATCATGAATAATCTGAACATAAACACACAGTTCGTTGGATCCTAACAAACGCACCGCACATCATATGGATCAAAGCAAAGATGCGATGACCATTGTATTGAAAATCAAGGAGAGAGAGACTGATATCTAGATATTGAATATGGACCCGTAGTGTTATAGCATATTTCTCCATACCTGGTTTTGATAATTGATGACAATTTCCATGGACTAATGGTTGCCTTAAGTTGTATTTATAGGATTTGTCCATAGGCACTTCTTGAAGTCCATTTGTTGAGTTCAAGGAGTTTATATGATGACCAAGATGGTATTCAAGTTATTATCCAAAGAATGGTCATAGAGACACAAGGTTGATCAAGATCGTCAGACAAAGAGTAAATCAAGATGATCAACACACAAAGCATACAAGATGTACCGAGAGGGATCAAGTGATCCCATGGTATGGTAAACATTGTCCATTACGTGTTTGTGTACTAACCCATGGTCTTCGCGAGAGTTCTATGTGGGGGTTAGGTGTATTTGCATGGGCTTGCGTCAAAAGGAAGATCTCATACAACCCATGAAGGATGACGTCAAGTGGTGACCGTCATCAAGATTGCGGTGCGCAAGTTCAAGTGGATCAGCACGAATATATCATGCTTGAAGCTTGTCGTCCATTTTGGTAGCAATGGACTTGTGAAGATATGCTGAAGAGTGGCTCACCCATAGTGAGTATGGGAGAGCAATCAACTAGTCTTCATCAAGCCAACGCAATCAAGAAAGGTGGTCCATCTTGAGGAGCCAAGATCATCATCATCTAGCTCAAGAGGACGAGGTGCAAGGTATAGGTTTACCCTTGATAGGTTTTCTGTTTTAGAATAGATTGTTGTACTATCAAGGGGGGCTCTCAAGTGAGTAGCTTGATCGTATCGTTCGTTGAGAGCTCAAACCATTTGCATCCTTGCATCATACTTCTTGGTTCTTGTTTGCTGTTTCTCTTTGTGAGTTTTAGAGTTTATGGTCATCTTCATGACAAGCTCGAGTTCATCAAAAATGAAGTCCATATGCATCTTCTATGATGTTTTCGATGTTGGGAGTTTTTACCGGTCTTATTCGAAGAAGGGTTCTCACCATTTTCTTATGGGCCTTTTCTAACTTGCTTCCTATTGATATTTCTATCAATATTGTGCTATCCCATGTCGTTAGCTTTCCAACAAACTTGGCTTCGTTGAAATCGGAGTCCGTATGCGAAAGTTAGAGCAGATTCAGTATCCAGCGGTAGTACCGCCCCCCGAGCTGTAGTACCGCCCCCGGAGCGGTAGTAATTTCTTACTACCACTCCCTAGCGGTAGTACCGCTCAGGGTGGGTGATAGTACCGCTTCGGGACGGTAGTACCTCTCTCTGAGCGGTTGTTTTTCGTCCGACTTTTTGCGAAGACTTTCTCTAGAGATAGTACCGCCAGGGCTAGAGGTAGTACCGCCAGGGCTAGCGATAGTACCGCCAGGGATAGCGGTAGTACCGCTGTGCTCGGGCTGTGAGTGGGGGTAACGGTCTGATTTCTTCCCCCACTATATAAAGGGGGTCTTCTTCCCCCTTGGACTAATTTATCCGTTGAACTCGTGTTCTTCCCCCATTGCTGACCTTCTTAGAGCTTGCTAACTCTCAATCCCTCCAATGATTCTTGCTAGTTCTTGAGGGAAAAGAGAGAGGAGATCTAGATCCACATTTCCACCAATCACTTTCTCCTCTATGTGAGGGGAACCCCTTGGATCTAGTTCTTGGAGTTCTCTGTGAGCTCCTTGTTCTTCCTCTCATATTTCTTCATAGCTTTTGTTGTTGTGGATGGATTTGAGTGTGAGGGATTTGACCACTTTGTGTGTTCTTGCCATTGCATGAGTTGCATCGATTTGAGTTCTCCACGGTGATACGTGGAAGTGAAGTTTGAGAAGTCATATTACCTTTTGGTACTTAGTACCCTAGAGATTGTTCTTCATGGATGCTTTGGCATCCTAGAAGCTTGGTGGTGTCTTGGAGCTCAATCATTGTGGTATAAAGCTTCGGGCAAGCGTCGGGGTATCCAATTGGATTATGGAGATTGCCCCGAGCAATTTGTACGGGTACCGGTAACCGCCCCCAAGGGTTGCCATTTGTACGGGTTCGTGACCGCCCTCAACTGTCCCTTAGTGGAATCACGACATCTTGCATTGTGCGAGGGCGTGAGTAGATTACGGTGGCCTTAGTGGCATCTTATGGAACATTGTGCCTCCACACCGCTCCAACGGAGATTAGCATCCGCAAGGGTGTGAACTTCGGGATACATCATTGTCTCCGCGTGCCTCGGTCATCTCTTACCCGAACCCTTTACTTATGCACTTTACTTTGTGATAGCCATATTGTTTATTGTCATATATCTTGCTATCACTTAGTTGTTTATCTTGCTTAGCATAAGTTGTTGGTGCACATAGGTGAGCCTAGTTGTTGTAGGTTTTGTGCTTGAAAAATTAAACGTTAGTTTTATTCCGCATTTGTTCAAGTCTAAACCGTAATTATTTTAAAGCGCCTATTCACCCCCCCCCCTCTAGGCGACATCCACGTCCTTTCACGTAGGTTTGTGGTGAACTACTCGCACATCATTGTGAGGGCACCAAGATTGATGAAGAGGCCCTCCATGATCAATCCCTCTCGAGCAGGGTGCCGGAACGGAGCTCGAGTGGCCTCCCGTCGAAACAGAGACTTGTGGTGGCGTAAAAAGTGTTTTGGAACTCCCTCTGGTGTCTTTAGGGTAGATGAGAATTTATAAGCCAAAGAACAGAGTCGGGAGGACATGAGGGAGGCACAAGCATCACCCCCCGGTCGCGCCATGTTGTCTTGTGGGCCATTCGTGAGGCCACCAACCTTCTCCCAATGCTCGTTGGTCTTTTTTTGGTCTAGAAAAAAACACCAAAATGTTTCAGGGCAACTGGAGTTTGTTTGGTATGGAAAACCGGAAAAGTGAAAAACACGCAAAAAACAGCAACTAGCATTGGGCACTAGGTCAATAGGTTAGTGCTAAACAATAATATAATTTGGTAAATAAATACCCCAAAAGTATTCTAGAATGACAATATATCAGCATGGAACAATAAAAAAATTATAGATATATTGGAGACGTATCAAGCATCCCCAAGCTTAATTTCTGCTCGTCCTCGAGTAGGTAAATGATAAAAATAGGATTTTTGATGTGACATGTTATCCATGATGTAACCTCATGCATGTATGATCATTGAGAAATGATGAATTAACACATCAATACTTATAGGTTTAAGCAGCAAATCATTATTTTTTAAAGTATACGATCCTCATAGATTGTTTTACCCCCATCCATCTTTATTATGTTAGCAAGGCATCGCTCCATATTCACCACATTAATACAAATGTCAAGCACCACAGTGTCCAAGTCAGGCAATTGGATCATACTTTTTCAATATGCATCAACTTACGTGGTTGCTATGGGTATCTAGTATGATCACATCTTACTTACGCAAAAACCACAAGGAGATGTGCAAATTGCTATTTAACCTCTCTCCAAGGACCGCCTCGGTCAAATCCAATTCAACTAAAGTTTAAGAAACCGACACCCGCCAGTCATCTTTATGCCACGAGTTGCATGTTGGTCGATGAAACCGGTCTCTCATAAGCGTACGAGTAATGTTGGTCCGGGCCGCTTCAATCCAACAATACCGCCGAATCGAGAAAAGACTAAAGAGGGCAGCAAATCGAACATCAACGCTCATAAAAACTTTTTGTGTTATACTCGAGATTACATCTACGCATGAATCTAGCTCATGATGCCACTATCGGGGAACGTTGCATGGGAAACAAAAAAATTCCTACGCACACGAAGACATATCATGGTGATGTTCATCTACGAGAGGGAGATTGGATCCACATACCCTTGTAGATCGCTAAGCGAAAGCGTTAATAAACGTGGTTGATGTAGTGGTATGTCTTCACGATCCATCCCTCGAACAGTCTCACAGACTGTCTCGCGATCCTCCCACGATCCGTCCCGATCAAGTGTCGAACGGACATCACATCCGCGTCCCGCACACGTATAGCTTGATGATGATCTCCGCCTTCTTGATCGAGCAAGAGAGACGGGGAAGTAGATGAGTTCTCCGGCAGCGTGACGGCTGATACATCTTCGTCGTATCTAGTTTTCCCAACTCTTTTGCCCTTGTTTTCGACTATAATTTGCGTGATTTGAATGGAACTAACCCGAACTAACGCTGTTTTCAGCAGAATTGCCATAGTGTTGTTTTTGCGCAGAAATAAAAGTTCTCGGAATGACCTGGAAATTTACGAGGATTTTTTGTGGAATATATAAAAATACTGGCGCAAGAATCAACCGGAGGCGTGGAGTGAGGAGCCCACAAGCCCACAAGGCGCGGGGCCCCATGGTCGCGCCTAGAAGGCTTGCGGGGCCCTCAGGGCTCCACCAACTCCAGCTCTATTTAGTCCCTTTCGTCCGGAAAAAAACCAATGAGAACAGTTTATCGCGTTTGATGATACGGAGGCGCGACCACCACCTGTTCTTCCTGTGGAGGACAAATCTGGAGTCCGTTCTGGGCTCCGGAGAGGGGAGATCGTCGCCATCGTCATCGCCAACCTTCCTTCATCGCCAATTCCATGATGCTCTTCACCGTTCGTGAGTAATCTCATCATAGACTTGCTGGACGGTGATGGGTTGGATGAGATCTATCATGTAATCGAGTTATTTTTGATGGGGATTGATCCCTATTATCCACTATGTTCTGAGATTGGTGTTGCTACTACTTACCATGCTTAATGGTTGTCACTAGGGCCCGAGTGCCATGATTTCATATCTGAACCTATTATGTTGTCATCAATATATGTGTGTTCTTGATCCTATCTTCCAAGTTGTAGTCACCTACTATGTGTTATGACCTGGCAACCCCGGAGTGACAATAGCCGGAACCACTCCCGGAGATGACCATAGTATGAGGAGTTCATGTATTCACCAAGTGTTAATGCATTGGTCCGGTTCTTTATTAAAAGGAGAACCTTAATATCCCGTAGTTTCATTAGGACCCCGCTGCCACGGGAGGGATGGACAATAGATGTCATGCAAGTTCTTTTCCCTAAGCACGTATGACTATATACGGAATACATGCCTACATTACATTGACGAACTGGAGCTAGTTACATATCTCCCCATGTTATAATTGTTGCATGATGAATGTCATCCGACATAATTATCCATCACCGATCCAATGCCTATGAGTTATTCCTACTGGTCCTTGCTACGTTACTTTGCCGCTACTGTTGTCACTGCTGCTACTGTTACCGCTACTGCTGTCACTGCTACTGTTACATTGCTACTGTTGCTATCACACTACTTTGCTACTGATACTTTGCTGCAGATACTAAGTCTTTCAGATACTTTGCTGCAGATACTAAGTCTTTCAGGTTTGGTTGAATTGACAAATCAACTGCTAATACTCGAGAATATTCTTTTGCTTCCCCTTGTGTCGAATCAACAAAATTGGGTTGAATACTCTACCCTCGAAAACTGTTGCGATCCCCTATACTTGTGGGATATCAACGATGCGCCGGTGATGGTGATGATATATTTCTGCAGGGCTCCGCCCGAGCTCCGCAGAAATCCGATCTAGAGGAAGAACTACGAGGTATAGGTTTGAGTTGCACGTGGCAAAGTTGTGTATCAAAAACCCTAAAACCTCTAGTATATATAGGAGGAGGGGAGGGGCTAGCCTTGGGGCTCAAGGGAGCCCCTAGGGCGCCGGCCAAGGAGGAGAGGAGGACTTCAACTCCAATTCGGTTTGGGAAGGAGGAGTCCTCCTCTTCCTTCCCACCTCCCTCTTCCTTTTTTTTTCTTTTCTCTTTGGTTTTTTCTTCCTAGCGCCATAGCCCACTTGGGCTAGCCTCACCAGCCCATTAAGGGCTGGTGCGCCACCCCTGGGCCACCAGGCTCACTACCGGGTGGGTGGGCCCCTCCCGGTGAAGATCTCGAACCCATTCGTCACTCCCGGTACACTCCGGTAATGCCCAAAATCTTTCCGGAGATCAAATGAAACCATCCTATATATAAATCTTCGTTTCCAGACCATTCCGGAAACCCTCGTGACGTCCATGATCTCATCTGGGACTCCGAACAACCTTCGGTCACCAACACTATAACTCAACTATACCGAAACGGCACTGAACCTTAAGTATGGAGACCCTTCGGGTTCGAGAACTATGCAGACATTACCTGAGACACTCTCCAGTCAATAACCAACAGTGGGACCTGGATGTCCATATTGGTTCCTACATATTCTATGAAGATCTCTATCGGTTGAACCTCTATGTCAAGGATTCATATAATCCCGTATACTATTCCCTTTGTCCTTCCGTATGTTACTTGTCCGAGATTCGATCGTCGATATCTCTATACCTAGTTCAATCTCGTTACCGGCAAGTCTCTTTACTCATTCCGTAATACAAGATCCTGTAACTAACTCCTTAGTCACATTGCTTGCAAGGTTGTTGTGATCTTGTATTACCAAGTGGGCCCCGAGATACCTCTCCGTCACATGGAGTGAGAAATCTCAGTCTCCATGCCAACCCAACAGACACCTTTGGATATACCTGTAGAGCACCTTTATAATCACTCAGTTACGTTGCGACGTTTGATACACACAAGGTATTCCTCCGGTGTCCGGGAGTTGCATGATCTCATGGTCATAGGAACAGATACATTGACATGCAGAAAACAGTAACAATAAACTGACACGATCATATGATACGTTTATAGTTTGGGTCTTGTCCATCACATCATTCTCCTAATGATGTGATCCCGTCATCAAGTGAGAACACTTGTCTATGGCCAGGAATCCATGACCATATTTGATCAACGAGCTAGTCAACTAGAGGCTCAGTAGGGACAGTGTGTTGTCTATGTATCCACACATGTATTTGAGTTTCCAATCAATACAATTATAGCATCGATAATAAAAAATTATTATGAATAAAGAAATATAATAATAACTAATTTAATATTGCCTCTAGGACATATTTCCAACAATTTCTGTGAAATAAAAAACACACAAAAACACAGGAACTTGCACTAGGAAGTGGATAAGTAAGTTAGTCCTCAAAATAATATAAAATGTTGTATATGAAAGTTGTAGAATATTGACATGCAGCAATCAAAAATTATAGATACGATAGAGACATATCACAGTATTTTTTATTTATTCAACAAAAAATCTCTGCAAAGTTTCATCCGCTTCTAAATTTTTTTATTTTCTCCATAAAAACAACACCACGGTAGTTTTGCTGAAACAACGTGAGTGTGGGTTATTTTCATTCAAATCATGTAAGTTTGAGTGCAAAATAAAAACAAAAGTATTTTGAAAAGTAGATACAATGGAGAAGTATCACATAATACCACGAGATACCTTCGATTAAGTTACACAATCATAGTCTCGGGTCTTTGCTTCACATTCTTCATGTACAGTGGGGTGTGTGTGTGGGAGCGGCAAAGTCCGTGTACTAAGTGATACATGCGTCGACACTAATGTGACCTTTTCTCCGCTCACGCCCGCCTATGCCCTCCCATGCTCGAGATCCACAATGAGGCGCATGCAACGATCCATGACCATGCCATAATCAGCCCGAGTATGTAGGTCAAGACCAATGAAAGAGGAGGACAAAGATTCTCAACGTTGCCATCGACGGCAAGAGAAACTAAAACCCTAACTACAAGGAAGATATCAAGTATAAAATTAGTGAGATGTATAACCGTTGGTTAGTTGATCCCATGAGTCAAGATCGCCACCTAACTCACATTTGTTTGGTGCAAACCGGACATGACCAAAAGAGGCCCAAGGAAATAGTGATGCCCGGAAAACGTCATCTCCAACGTCGACATAACCACGAGAGCTATATCTCGCTTATTGCAAGTATATAACTCTCTCGTCGACTGACGCAACCGCATATAAGGCCGGTCCATTAACGTATATATATACTTACTACTATATTAAACCGGCTAAGCTAGGGGCTCCTTCATTTTTTTCCATTTTTTTCAAGGGCTTTGTGAATTTGACATGTGGCAGCTGGTGAATAGTGTCCTGAACAGTAATTGCACTCATTAATTAATGGTGTGCGGTAATCCTACCCAGTTATCAGGGGCGAACTGTAATTATGGATGAATAGTATTTGATGCACCCAGTACTTCGCACGAACAATGTTTTTTAAAAATTACGAACCAACTTAAACTTTTTTTCTGTATATAGTAATACCTGTTAACATAGTTTCATATGAGTAATATTTTCAAAAAAAAACAAACATTTGTTAGAAAATAAACCTGAGATTTTACATATCGAAGACAAAGGACCTTTGTAGGTTTATGCTCACTTTGAAACAACATCTGAGTAAGTCGGTTAACAAAAATGGGGCCAAATTAGCTTTTTTCATTTTGTTTTCTCCCATCAATGATTTACGTGTTTAACACATGTTTATTCAAGCGCGCACTATACATGATTTCTAAAGGATTGATCTGCGTTCCTTTTTACCTTCGGTTCATTCATGATTTTACATGGTGGTTTGCTACCAGTTTTTGCCGTTGAACGGTCTGATTGGTTCATAATTTATGTTTATGTGTAGTGCTCTTGAATTTTATGTTTTTTTACGCTAGCTTTTTATCTTTTCTTGACTTATTTACTGCTTGGATGTGTCTAGGACACATCTAGATGGAATATAGTTATTGCATATCTAAATGACTAAATCAACAATAGAAAGTTAAAAAAAATACCTACACGAATCTTCATGTAAGATCAATGATATAGAACTTAGATGTCCAATACTTATCTTACATCTAGATGTGTTTTAGCAAAATTGTTACTGCTTTGTGATCATTTATGTGGCAAGGTTATGCGGATCTAGGCATGTTGCTTTGTTTTACCTATATTGAGGCATTTTTTAAGCACACACCGCTTCCCAACTCCTCTCTATAAAAAATTCCTCCAAGAAATGCTCTCTCACACCCTATCTTTTAGATTCCTGGTTGGTAGAAAAAGAAAGAAATCACATCAGCGACCGCGATGAAAATATGAGGACGGACAGCGGTAGTGCAACAGAAACATCATAACCTCTCCAGTCTCCACCACATCATACCCCTCGACTTCTAGTGGATCTGTCGCCGACGATCATCTCTAGAGGAGTTGCGGACGACCAACATAATGAGCGGATGGACACACTTACACACGGGTTCCCAAGTGGCGCGGTCGTGCCGCGGCGCTTCCATCCGCTAGTATACTTAAAGAAGAGAAAAGGAGAAGGAAATTTCCACAAATCGATCATGGGTTTCCTAGCTGATGGGTAGTATTGCTAGCCATTGAGGCATGGTTGGGTTCGTTCTTAAACAAAATGTGCAACCATCTTAAGGGAGATAAGCCGTTTTCAATTTTATTTCTTTCTCTGTTTCCACTATTTCTTCCTTTTTTCCTTTGTTCAACAAAAAAATGTTTTTTACAAAATCATGACACATTCAACATTTTATATTCACATTAAACATTTTTTGTGCGAGTTCTTCTGGTAATGTTTTTGAGCTTCTAGAATAAACCGTCCCCTCTGCACCTTATTCTAGAAGTCCTATTAAAAACATTTTTTTAGAAGCCTACTAGTTAAGTCTTAATTAGTAGACTTTTAAAAGAATAAATTTGCTTGGGCTTCTAGAATAAAGCTCGGCAGGGGGCAACTTATTTGAGCTTATTTCAAAAGCCAGCAAAAGAACTGGCCCTTAGAATATATGATTAGCATATTTTGAAAACTTATTTTATGCCTATTTTTTTCATACACATTGTACATTATGAGTATACATCAACAAACTCTCTGAAATATATGTTTAACATTTTTAAATACATATCTAAAATTTTATAATAGATGGTGAACATTTTTTCTATACAGATTTTTAATATTTTCTAAATGCTTGATTAATTTTTTACAAATACAAGATCAAACACTTTTGAATACATGGTCAACATTTTTTCTATACATATTTTAATGTTTTCAAATGTTTGATTAACATTTTCAAATACAACTATAACATTTTGGTAATACATGGTCAACGTTTTTTCTATACAGATTTTTAATATTTTCGAAACACTTGATTAATTTTTTCCAAATACAAGATCAAACACTTTTGAATACATGGTCAACCTTTTTTCTATACATATTTTAATGTTTTCAAATGTTTGATTAAAATTTTCAAATACAACTATAACATTTTGGAAATACTTGGTCAACATTTTTTCTATACTGGTTTTTAATATTTTCTAAACGTTTGATTAATTCTAAATACACGATCAACATTTTTGCTATACATATTTTAATGTTTTCAAATGTTTGATTAACATTTTCAAATACAGCTATAACATTTTGGTAATACATGGTCAACGTTTTTTCTATACAGATTTTAATATTTTTGAAACGCTTGATTAATTTTTTCCAAATACAAGATCAAACACTTTTGAATACATGGTCAACATTTTTTCTATACATATTTTAATGTTTTGAAATGTTTGATTAACATTTTCAAATACAACTATAACATTTTGGTAATACATGGTCAACGTTTTTTTATACAGATTTTTAATATTTTATAAACGCTTGATTAATTTTTTCCAAACACAAGATCAAACACTTTTGAATACATAGTCAACATTTTTCTATACATATTTTAATGTTTTCAAATGTTTGATTAACATTTTCAAATACAACTATAACATTTTGGTAATACATGGTCAACGTTTTTCTAAATACATTTTAACGTTTTCAATTGTTTGATTAACATTTTCATGTACAACAATAACAGTTTAGTAATACATGGTCAACATTGTTCTATACACATTTTAAACGTGTCCAAATATTTGATTAACATTTTCAAATACAACAGTAACATTTTTTGTAATAGATGTTCAATATTTTTTTATACACATTTAACATTTTAAAGATACTTGATTGTCAACTTTTCAACTGCAATATTAATTTTTTTCAATAGATTGTCACATCTTTTTATGCACATTTAACATTTTGAATGTGCTTGAATAATATTTTTCATATACAAGCTTAACATTTATTGAATACAATACAAGATAAAAAAATACATGGGCAACATTTTTTTCTGTACACATTAAACATTTTTCCAGTACTTGATTTACATTTTTCAAATACACATTTAGCATAGTTTTTAAATTCTTGATTAATATTTTTCGAAAATACATGACCAACTTTTTCGCACTCATTGTATATTTTTTTGTACACTTTTCGTATGCATGAGAACCATTTTCTTTATACACATGTAAATTTTTAAATGCTTGGTTAACATTTTTTTCTGATATGTTTTATGTAAGTTGTTTATTTTAATATGTTTATTTACAGTTTTTGAAACTATGAATTAAAGTAAATGAGAAATAAAAAGCGAAATAAAAAAGATGTGAAGAAATCAAAGAAACGAGGCCGTGGCCTCCTTCACGCCTGGGCCGGCCGCGAGCGCTTCATCCAGATCGCTTGAAGCTTTACTCAGAAAAATAAAAAGTGGCCTGAAGCGAAATATAGCCGATCCCTAACGAAAGGTGATCCACTTCTTCGGCCGGGAGTCGAACAGAACGGATTGTTGGACTAAAGCTGTACGTAGTTTCCCCCCTCCAATCGATACATGAGGAATTCGTAACAGTGATCGTGGCGACGGCCTGATCACCCCCACGGCAAACGGCGTGCCCCGCATACGGCATACTGTTGGAGGATGCTAACCGAGAACGCGCACAGCTGTGCTTACTGCAGCCGTGCTACGAGAATCCAAGAAGGCCGAGCATGGACACCGTCGAGCAGCAGCTCAAGCGCTCAACCACCACACCACGCACCATTTCACGGTCGATCTAAATCTAACCACCATGCTTGTGACGAAATGTTCCAACAGCCCCAGCACGTCGACCGATTGGCCGGTCAGTCAGTCAGTCAGATCAGATAAACATGCATATGCATGGACGACGTCCGCTTGACTCAGATCTGCTACTACGCCTATGATTACGGAGCTAGCCAGCAGACGCCGACCGAACACCAATGATGCGACGTCGACTGAAAATGTCGACAACGCACATGCAGAGCGGGAATATCCACAGTAATTAAATTAAATCTCGCGGCGGCCCGGTCGTCGGTGACCTCCTCCCTATCGCCTACACGTCAACCAACCAACCAACCAACCAACCTCCATCGTATTCCCTTCGGCTGCGTACGTACTGCTGCATCGTATTCCCTCCGTCTGTCCCCCTGACCAAACCACGTACAACATCGTATTCTCTCGGGTCTGCTCAGCTCGGGTCGTTATCTCCGGGCTCGACATTGTGTTTACAACCAGCTGTCTCCTTCCTACCACACCACCACGAACGATGCCATCGGAAGAAGAAAAATACATGCCGGTCAGGTGGCCGTGTGACGGCGGGCACAGACCACCGATCACCGTGGCGCCTGGTTTTCACCGTCACGCCGTCGGCCGGTTTAAATTTAAATTTCAAATCTTACCCTGCTCCATTGGCAGCGCTGGGTGCCTGCCGCTGCCAAAGTTACAGCGGTCAGACGGAGAGAGCGACAGAGGCGCACGGGCCACGTACGGCGTCGTCTTCTCGGGGCCGCCGCTGGCAGGCGGGTCCCGTCCCGTCCCGGCCCTGGCGTCCGGCGTGGCCTTGCCTCGTGCTCCGCGCCTCGGATGCCTTCCCGCGGGGCCGCACGTGCGCGCGGCGGCCACGTTACGCGAGTTGCTGCTGCCGGACGACGTGGTGGGTGCGCCGCTCGGATCTGGAGGGTGACTGGATCGGGTGGACGGGCTCGACCTCCACCACGACATGGAATGGAGGCTGTTCCGTTGCTGCCCTCCCTTTTGGAGCTACTACGTGTACGTGGAGCGGCGAGTCGGTCACGCCGATCTGTTTTATGATGCGCTTGGGCTCACATATCTAACGCATGCGCAACCGGCTGTCCCGCAAAAATCAGCTCCCGATAAAAACCTTTTTTACGGGACCGCAAACGCTCCTGCACAACAGATTCCATAAACGGGCAATGCAGTAATGTACAATGCATGAATTAGTACTCCCTCCGTTCCTAAATATAAATATTTTAAAGCAAAATGAATGAATCTGCATTCTAAAATATATTTATATATATTCATACGTTGTATTTTTTTATTTAAAAGAACTTATATCTAAGAACGAAGGAAGGTAGTTGTAGATCAGATCATGGGACGAGTGGTGCTTCACACATCCCCATTACGCAACGGGCCCCTTGGGATGATACGCCTATCTCGGCGATCTCCGTGCAGCCGTAGCCCTGCGGCACGCTGCAGCACAACTGCACACAAGTCCCGGCTCACGAGCTGAGGAGGCATCGTCAAAACACTCGAAAACGCCCACAACAAGCCAAACCAAACCAAACCCGGCCCGCGCAGCGCGAGCCGAGGAATCCATCCATCCCATTCCCCTCCCTCTCTTCCCACCCCGCGCGGCCAGGCCCAGATCCGTCCTCCCACCCCCGCCCCACGCTCCCCCAGACCCAAACACCACGCCATTGCCGAATCCTCCCTTGTTTACTCCTCCCCACCTCCCCTTTTCCCAACGCCTCCTTCCCACCACCCCCACACCCCCAGCCCAGCCCAACGTCTCTCTGACCCTCCACTCTTCCAGCCCCGCTCTCTCTCTCTCCCTCCCTCTCACCCTCCGATGTCGCGGGAGCTCCGCGTGCCAACCCCACCCCGCAGATGAGCACCAGGAACCGCGCCGCCGCCCCCGGCCCCGCCGCACCGACGGGGCCGTCGCTCCGGACGCCGCGCCGCCTGCGCCGCCGCCCGCTCAGGGCCCCGGGGTCGGGCGGCGGGCGGAGGAGCGGGCCCGCCACGCCGCTGCTCAGGTGGGACGTGGGGGTACGCAATGGGGCGCCCGAGAAGCGCGGGGAGAAGGCGGTGGCTGGGCCCGGCCCCGGCGGCCCTGGACCCGGCCCGCGGGACAAGGCGCGTGATGTGTCGGTGAGGCGGCTCGCGGCCGGGGTGTGGCGGCTGCGGCCCCCGGAGGCGGTCGTCGGCGGCGGCGGCGGTGCGGACGGCAGGGTCCACGTTGGGCTCGAGGTGCGCGCGGGCGCGGATGCATTTTCGTTTTGGTTTTCGTTTTCGTTTGCAGCTTGTGGTGGGTTGGTACGGAGGCGGTGATGCGCTCATTCAATGGCGGCTCGTGCTTCGTGTGATTTGTCGACCCGCTTTGCTCGCTAACCATCTGTTTCCCGCACTGCTTTATCAGTAGCTAACCCGCAGCGTGTTCAGCGAATCCTCTTAGTCAAGTCCAGCCTCTGTTTCTTAGATTTTCTCCTGATTTGATGTGTTTTAGTCGTATAGCTTAATAAATCGTGCGTAGACAGGCATAGAAACCTACTCTCTCCGTTCCTAAATATAAGTCTTTTAAGAGTTTTCATTATGAAACTACATACGGATGTATATAAACATACATTAGAGTGTAGATTCATTCATCCTGTAATCAAATAGTGAAATCTCTAGAAAGACTTATATTTAGGAACGGAGGGAGTACCAGCTAAAATGGTTCTCATTCGTAGCTCCAAGCCACAGATCTCTCGCCAACATTTCGGGCATCCTCTCTGCGATTTCTCCACCGAACTATGCACTGTACATTTTTTGTTTCTCTGTTTTTAGCTAGCTGCACTAGCCAAATCCACGAATCCATTTCCCATTTCTTACTGATGTTGTAAGTTGTAACTACCACTGCTATCGGCGGCAGCACTGCTTTGCTACCCGTTGTAGCTTCGACGCATTTAGTGGCCGTCTTAACGCAGGACGCGTCGGGCTGAAGCACACATCCATTTAATGGAGGCGGCCGTGCTGTGCAGCCACGGGAAGGAGATGGCCGTGATCGCTGTCCCATAAATTTACCCATCCAAAAGGCACTTGCATTTTTCCTGCGCCCGGAACTCGTCATGTGATCCCCGAATTGGGGCCCAGGCATACATAGGATCCTTCCTTCCCATGCCCGTGCAGCCACAAATGCACTGTCCGTATGTCTTTGCCGTTTTGCTGGTGAAGAGCCGTTTATTTCCCTTTCGCGGAATGGGTTGTGGGAAGAGCACGGATCGGATTTTGGATCTTGCAGGTAGGTTGGTGGGTGTAATCGGGTAGCTGCTGTCCAAATCTTGTTTGTTTAGGCAATAGGCACCCGATTAGCCCGTATGATTGGACTGAACTCGTGTGCCGTGCAGCAACAGACATGTGCATCTTGGGTTCAGCTATGACTGTCTTGTCCCATTGGAGACTATTCTTGCCCCATCACCATCAGATATTTTTGATCGAATCTTAGGTTAAATGTGATAAATATTCGCGAAGATGTATATGTAGCTGGGTAGGCTGGAATTTGGATTCACTGTGCATGCTCTCATTTGAGAGGGGTCTGCATCTGCATGTGATGATAGTTTGGCCCCCTTCAGATTCTCTATGTCTTTTGAGGATGTCCTTCGGGGAATTGACCTTT
Source organism: Hordeum vulgare subsp. vulgare (assembly GCF_904849725.1). Classification (NCBI taxonomy): domain Eukaryota; kingdom Viridiplantae; phylum Streptophyta; class Magnoliopsida; order Poales; family Poaceae; genus Hordeum; species Hordeum vulgare. The sequence continues at coordinate 619,182,633 of NC_058519.1, read as the reverse complement.
TTGGTTGTACATGGATGGTGGGAGCCTTTTGTGTCTCTTTCAAATAGCCACACTGTGAGAAACAGTAACTTGAATGCATGCAGATCGTCCTCGTTCTTGGATGGATTGGGGAGATTTTCTAAATTGCTTAATCATGGAACAGGGAGTGCACATGTGGCGATAGTTTTCGTGTACAAACTGATGCATTTTCTTCTCCTCGTGACTTATAATGGCTGTATTTGCTATATGACAGCATATCCCGAGGCATCTACAAGTCCAGCTTCTTAAACAAGATACGTTGGGTCATCACCAGAATCTTAAGAATGAGATTTCAAGCCCAATTTCTGTTTTGGAGCGAAAGAGTGAAGAGCTTCACAAGGTGAGTCAGAAGTCAACTATAATCTTGACTATTTCGCATGTAGTGGTATGCAAAATTATTTGTAAGTACTGACGGATTTAATTCTGCAGGTACAGTTTCATGGTGCTTCACCTATGCTACCTGTTACCACTATGGAGAAAGCAACAAAATGGGAGCCTGATAACATGAAAGGAATGGAATCACATGATGCCTATCTGATAGCCAGCCAACTAAATCTTCTGGATGAGCAGCAAGATGCATCTTATGTTGCTAACCTCCAGTTGGAACTCCGGCAAGCACGTGATCGTGTGGGTGAGCTGGAAAGCGAGCGCCGGTCAACTAAGAAGAAACTTGACCACTTGTTCAAGAAACTTGCAGAGGAGAAAGCAGCTTGGCGCAGTAGAGAGCATGAGAAGGTGCGTGCTGTTCTTGAAGATATGAAGGCAAACCTTGATCATGAGAAGAAAAACAGGAGGCGGCTGGAGCTGATTAACATGAAGCTCGTCAATGAGCTGAAGGAGACCAAGATGTCAGCAAACCAGCTGCTGCAAGAGTATGATGAGGAGAGGAAGACACGTGAGCTCACCGAGGAGGTGTGTAACGAGCTAGCAAGGGAGGTGGAGGAAGACAAAGCCGAGATCGAGGCCTTGAAGCATGACATCCAGAAGCTGCGAGAGGAGGTGGATGAGGAGCGGAAGATGCTGCAGATGGCTGAGGTGTGGCGTGAAGAACGGGTGCAGATGAAGCTCGTCGATGCAAAACTCACCTTGGATGCCAAATACACAGAATTGAGCAGACTGCAACAGGATGTTGAGGCCTTTGTTGCTGCATGCAGTTCTGCTAGAGGAGACATCACAGTAGTGGAACAAGCAGAGAACATTATACATGCGATCAGGTCAGTCAGAACACAGGATGTTGAATTCAAGTATGAGCCACCAGCGGAATCAGAGGACATATTTTCAATTTTCGAAGAGCTGCGTCCAAGTGAAGAGCCTGTCATTAAGGACATCGAGCAGTGCTACAAGAACAGCTCCACTGTATGCGAATCAGAAATCCAAGAGGCTAGCCCAATGACAGATATATTCCTGGAGAAGCCAGCCAAGGCGGCGTACTCGAATAAGAACCCTCACAATGAGAGTGAAGCTGGAGATGCCAGCAGCTGGGAAACAATAAGCCATGAAGAAATGCAGGGCTCAAGTGGTTCACCCGATGGAAGCCAGTCGTCGATCAACAAGATCTTCGACGGGAGCATCTCTTGGACGAGCAGAAACGATTTTGAGTACGGGGAGATCGAGAAGCTAAAGGATGATCTGGCCGACGCGTACCTGACGACCATGTCCCAGCCCAAGAAGAAAGAGTCAGCCATATCAAAGCTGTGGAAGTCATCTCGCCCGAAGAACAGCGACGTCTCGAGGAAGGATGCCACGGAGGCACTGACCGGCAGATCATCGAACGTGCGGCTGTCAGTCGGGACCCATTCCACCATCGAGAGCGGCATTCAGGATATTGGCCTGAGCTCGCCGAGCGTGGGGCAGTGGAGCTCGCCGGACTCGATGAACATCCAATTCAACCGCGGCTTCAGGGGCTGCATGGAGTACCCGCGGGCGTCCCAGAAGCACAGCCTGAAGGAGAAGCTGATGGAGGCGCGGATGGTGAGCCAGAAGGTGCAGCTCCGCCAGGTGCTCAAGCAGAAGATCTAGAAGTGTGCCAGAAACACGAGGCGAAACGGTAGAAGGAATAATCTCAGGAGTACTTACTTCGATGCTTCGTATTTTTCATGTTGTCCTAGGGTCACTTGTAAGTTGTAATTGATGTACTAGTAAAAGAACCGAAATAGATGAATCGAGTCGGCCTTTGTGGGTCGGCTGGTGCTGCTTCTGTATCTTGCCGTGGCTCTGGGGATAGATATGGCTTACATTTTGGTAGGCTGCGGTGAGGTCCGGGCATGGTGTAATATAGACATAAACAGGCAGCAATGTTCAGACAAAGTTCACGCCCAGGAATCGATGTTTTTGTTAGGCTTTTGTTAACTGTATCCATCTACCTCCCTGCTCCCTATATATGCTGCTCTGACTCGGTGTTCCTGACTTGTTTCTTTTCTGAATGATGATTTGGAGGTAGCACATGTTTTGGAGTGTGAAAAGACGCAAAATGATGTGATCAAGGAGCCTATCTTTGCCTTTGGAAAGCGTACATATGCGTCATTCTCCCGAGAAGGTGCAGGCTTCGTTCATCCTGAAAGTGGCACCTCCCACACCCGACTGGTGTTCACCAGTTGAGAAGTGTCCACCGGGGAGTGGAGAGCCAGGGCGCGCAGGTTTTGTCTGCCCTGAACTGCCCTGCTAAGAGTATCTTCAACAGCTGTCTAAAAAATGATTCACACGTTAAATTATTTGCTTTTCTATGCCGGACGGCTACAACAGAGGTTGTAAAATTATGCGCGCATTACATTTTTTGAACAAGCGTTGAAAAACCCTATCGCACGCACTATACTTAAGGCGCCGGCTTACGCGCGTTTCATAATTTGCACTGCGTGCTTTTCGAACATGCTTTTTTGGGCATCTGCCAAAGCAACGTTGGTCCCCGCACAATAAAAATGCTACAGTGGCGCGCTAAAACTTTTATTGAACGCGAAACTTTTGCGCGGTTATTGGAGATGCTCTAACGAGCCAACAACATTAGGGCATGTACAATGATGCTATCTTAAAAGTGTCATGTGGGATAAATGATGAGCTGAAGAAGATAGAACTCATAAAAAGAAGTTTGTCTTTTCTTATTTAAGAGAGGACAGGAGGTGATCTCTTAGCCCAATATATTCCATCATGTTTTTAGGAATAGCCGGTTATTTAAGATAAGATTAAAATGTGACCCATTGTAAGACATTTTTTTAGTCATCTCTATATTACTTACAAGACTTAAAATAAAACCATGTTATCAACCATTATACATGCCCTTACCAAGGATAACTCTAATCAGCTAGCAACTGCTCGTATCAGTTAGGGTTATTCTCGCGGGTTAGCAATTGCTAATTACAGTTGTCGTTTTGTATCGAAAACATGTTTCCCCGTTTTGTATTACAACACAACCAACACCGATACAACCGACAATAGATGATGGAACGGAAGCAACACAATCACGTCCAAAAGAAACGAAAGAGAAAAAATAAATAAAAAAATACCAACAGCGGCAGATCAACAATAGGTGCTAGGACGAACCAACATGTGGTTGGATGTTTAGATGGATTATGGTATCTCCAACCCATGAGGGTTTGAATCCTGATGCTCGCATTTATTCTTGGATTTATTTGAGGATTTTTGGCAATGCGCATTCAGTGTGAGGAGACGTTTTTATCGATGACGAGGTGTCTATAGTGACTTCTTAAATTTCAAGATGATGTGCCAGCTCAGTCTCTCGGATGTGTTCATAGGGGTAGGATGTGCACGTGTGCATTCATAAAGGTGACTGTATGCGCGTGTATATGAGTGCTTGCGTTTGTACTGTGTTTTAAAAAAATAGGTGTTGGGACGAAAGCAACACATTCTCGACCGCTGCGCCCACCGAAGATCAAGCTCCTAGACTCTCAAGCGCCGGTACCAATCAACACCTCCAAAAAGGGACGCGACAGTGACGATGCTGCTGCCAAGGGTTTCCCCCGGTACGCGGCGAGGAGAAGGGAATGGTAGCCCCCGACGCCCTCCAGTAAGGTCCGGGTGCCGTCACCGCGTCGGTGTCGGTCGGGCCGACAGAGATTTCTCCTGACCCCAACGTTCCCCTCCGGCGCTCCAGAGCCCACCACCGTACCGACCACCACCCTACGCCAATACGATCTTGAAGATTCCCACGCCGTCTCACCATGGCACGGCACTGTGAAGCGGAGGAGCGGGACTAGGAGTAGCACCACCGTCGATATACGGAAGGGCTCAACCTCCACCGCCAACGACGGTAACCAATGGGACGTCGCAGCAAGAGCATACCAGGCCCCTGGGTCCACAGGCCCGGCCGGACGCTTAGATGCCCGTAGAGCTTCCGCCATCGCGCTGCAGAAGCATGCCATCGACGTCGCCGCCCCTGATCCGAGCCGCTCCCCCACCTCATCATGCAGGAGGCATCTTGGTCGCACCGGAGCCAGACACTAGGACCCAGATGGGGCCCAGATCTGGGTTGGGGCGCGCTACCGGCCAACCCGCGCCACCAGTCCGCCCCGCCGCCAAGGGAAGCGCCACAACCACGTCGGCCGCCCGCTCCTGCCACAAGGTCCGGGCCGCAGCCAACCAAGATGCACCGCCGCCGGCCCCTTCCCCGGGAAGGACGAACGCGAGCGGGAAAAGGAGGTCTCGCCGCCAGCCAGCACCACCCGAGCCAGAGCCGGGGGCGCCGGCCGCCTCCCGGGGAGATGGCGCTAGGGCGCGGGAGGGAAAGGGGGAGGATTGGTCTGCCGTTTTGTCTCACATTGCAACAATTGCTACTTCGGTTAGATTGGTTTTATCTCACGAAGATGTACCTGCCCTTATACCAGAATCAATGTTGTTCAATAATTCACTTTTAGTGATTACGGTAACTATATATTCATCATTCTATCAATGCATGATGGAGACAACAAACTTCGTGTTTCCTCGAAAAAAGAAGAAAAACAGAAACTAGTATTTAACAGTCTAAGTTGATGCTCGATTATACTGTATAGCATCAAACACAACTTGTACAAATTACAAACCACAACGTTTTCTAGCTAGCAGGTGCCTGTTGCTCGGGATCACTAATGAAACGGTGAACATGAGATCATCAAAACAACCTACACACAAAATTGAAATAGACGGACAGAGTGAACAAATTAAAGAAACAGGTCATCGTTGATGTTTTTTTTCAATCCGACTAGGTTATGGTCGGGAGGCATAGTTGATGCTGATAATTCTCTCACGTAACAAACACAAACGATCAGCACACCCTGCCCTTCATGTGTTCGACGGAATATCGAACTATTTCTTTTTTTATTCTTTTGCTAGTTTGTAGGCAAAATGGATTCACCGGATGAGGAATTTGATTACAGGGATCTTGGCAACTACATGGACAAGGTGTTCATCGATACGTTGGATTTTCCGACATCGCTGATGATAAATATGCTGACATGATGGTGATGATGAGCATCCATGAAGAAATATACTACTCTCTCCGTTTCTAAATATAAGATGTTTTAATTTTTTTTACTATAAACTAGAAGTACATCCTAAAATATGACTACATACATCTGTATATAGTTTATAGTAGAATATGTAAAAGATCTTATATTTAGGAACGGAGGGAGTAGAAGAAAGAGGAACATGTCCTCTCAACTTCGAGGGTTCGATAAAAGGGCAGGGGACACACAGTTTCTGCTCCCGAGCTCATTTGAGTTTGGTGAACAGTAAAATAATAATAAAAAAACGTTCAGAAAATCCTGATTTTTTTAAAGTGCATGCAAAAAATTGGCATGAAATAACATTCTTACAAGGTGTGGCAAAAAAAATCAATGCTCTGAAAAGCGTATTTTTAGAGTATCGATTTTTTTTCACACCTTATAGGAATGTTATTTCATACCAAAATTTTGAATACACCTAAAACCTTTGTCAATGTTGGTCTCAAGAAAAAAACCGGATTTTTTTGACTTTTTTTTTTTTAAATTGTACTGTTCACCAAGCTCAAATGAGCTCGGGAGCAGAAGGGCACTTTGGGCAGGATAGTTGTTTCACATGATATGAAAAAATGGCGCCATGAGTCTCTACAATGACTACTTCAAACCCAACTCAACATACCATGACGATTGATGAGTAGTTATTTGTTCCTCCGCAATGAGCATCCATGAATATATTATCCTTACTTCACATTGAGAAAGGATTGATGCGGGTACTTCTCTTTGCAGAAATGCAGAACTACATTAAGGATGCTTGTACATGATAAAGCCCCAAACGTTGTTGCTGAGTACATCCGGATAGGGGGATGACATGCATTGAGGCCATGGAGATGACATGAGTTAAGGTAACCTCTAGTAATCTTATGAATAGGACATGAGTGTGACTAATATGATCCAGTCGTGGGGTTAGACTACGACAGCCTAGTACGATAAGGCAATAGGTGAAACTTCTTTACGCCAAACTAATAATTCTAAGCACAATCCATTGTCCTGTTGTGAAGAAGCGCAACTCCTTGTTCTAGGTGGATGTTCAATCTTAACCGGTCTTCATGGAAAATACCGGTAGATCAAAATAGTGTTTGGAATAGAGGACAATGTAATGGACCTCTGAGATCTAGTTGGGGGTTGTTCAATTATACATGGGATTTGGTCCATGTAACAATAAGTCCAGGAAAATATCAAAGGTCCAAGTTGTGTAAAAACGTAGTGACAAGTTTGGTATCCCCTCATGAGTATAGGAGAGTTTAAACCACCACATAAGATATTATCTTTGACATACTATTGAAGATTGAGAAGATGAGAGGTATACCTCGTTACTCCATGCCTCACGTGCACGTGTCGTGTTTTATGTTTCGTGAACGAGCCGAGCTTTGACCTATGTCATGTGTGCGCTCCATTTTTTCCGGTTAGGAACATATATAATTATAAGTCACTAATGGATGTGCTACGAATCCAAGACATAGGATTGTGACTATTGTCGACTCGGTTGTAGGCCCATCCCCAAGTCTCCCTACCAGACTCCATATATGTTGGAGGCGGTGGCAACCCTAGCTGTCACCCAAATGAGATCATATATGCTTCCTCGCGCCCACCGCCCACGATTGATCATCTCCCTGCTGCTGCTTCCTATGATCTGATTGCATCGACCACGTGCATGACTATACGGGAGAGTATGCCACTGTAACCATGTCCATTGTGATATTGCGTTGGGAGAAGGGTGGTTAGGTTTTTGGGAAGCGTCTTGGCACAACTGGTCGATGTTGTTCCTCTTCTTCCTCTACCTCAACTACATTCTCGACCTCCTTGATATCATCATGGGTGATGAGACCATCAAGAAGGTTGTTGCTGAGAACTCTGTAGCTTCGTCCTTTCCAACCAAAGGGTATGATCTATTAGTTACTCATGTAGTCATGTTTATTCATGTGTTAGCCATACTAACTATTTACGTAGTTACTTCTGATCTATGCATAGTATGCGCTTACATGATTAAATATTAGTATGAGATTAATACTATCTTTTACTATCATCATGTTTTACTTATGGATTAAATCAATCAAAAACTTGCTAATTTACCCGGCAATTGTTCCATGTCTTCCTGCAAAGAATGAAGTGGCAACATTTTTTAGTGGGAGAGCAAAGTATAGTTGTGGCTTTTTTTCAAAGAAAGTATAGTTGTGGCTTTGTTTCAAATAAAGTATAGTTGTGTCTTTTTAGTGGGAGAGCAAAGAGTAGTTGTGTTTGAGAAGAGGTGAAGTGAGACGGTGAAAATGCATAATGTTTCATATTGGCTCCTTCTCACAACAACACATCACCTCCTTGACACAAGAAAATAGCAAATACTACAGGTATATGTGTGAAGTCAGTGTACTACATTGCAACCGTGAAATAAATCACAACTGCAACAACAATATGCTCCACAGGATATTATTGCGACTTCACAGGATATTGATACATCTATCAAACACACATCGGCAATAGGCGCAAATGGCGATGAAGTAGAGAAACCTAGTAAAACGAATGCTTGTAATTTGATATCATCACTTCTTGGTACTATCACAGTGCAGCAGTCCTAGAAGCAACCAACACAAAGCAGAAGTGTAGGTCTCGAGCTGCACAGATCGAAAGAACCCTGAACAATCACTGAACATATTGTTTCTTCAGACTAGGAACAGCACATGCATCCACCATCGTGTGATGAGGCCAGACACGCGGCGCCTGATTCGATAAGGCATGCAGGGACCTATGTTTAGAGACCAGATCCGAATTTCTTTGTGGCTGGGGTCTCCCTCGCACGCCACGCGTGAGGCGCGACAGCGCTCCCGCGCGCACGCCCTCCGCGGGCATCCTATACGCTTCCGCACCTCCGCACGTCGCTGCTCTCCAGTCCCGCTGTGTGAACCAGACACAGCCCAACTGCCCCAGTTTGATCGACACCGGCATCCCCGAAGCAGCGCAGACGGCGTGCTGGGGTCACCTGGGAGGAGCTACCTAGCTGTCTAAGTCGTGTCGACAAGGGATCTTATACTCCGACAGGGAGCTAGCTAGCGGGTGAGGAGGCGAGCTCGCTGGACAAGTCGATCATGGAGCAGCGGCCGCGGCCGGTGGTGGTCGCCGTCAACGCCCTCCTCTGCGTCGTCTCTCTCTGCGTGGCCGCGGCCGGGGCCGAGAACGTCACCGCCGTGACCACCTACGACGCCAAGAACTACGGCGCCACGGGCAACGGGGTCGACGACGACACCAAGGTACGCACGTGCTTGTAGTTTCCTCCATGGATCGATCGTCTGATTTGCTCCCATGTTCGTTGGTATGATCTATGTGGTGTGTGCTCGATCGGTATATATCCGTATGCGCGTTCATGTTGGTGGTGTGCATGCATGCAGGGCCTGATGGCGGCATGGAAGGCGGCGTGCGGAACGCCTGGCACGGTGACGCTGATGATCCCGCCGGGGACGTACTACATCGGGGCCACGCAGTTCCACGGCCCCTGCAAAGCCTCCGCCATCACCTTCTTGCTCCAGGCAAGCACTTGTGTACTCTTCCCTCCTGCCACCCTCCGACGCCACCAGCGGCCAACAATGTTTGTCGCCACGACTCATCGCCCAGCAGTAGTCCTCCCCAAGCCGCCACCTCCGTTGGTCTGCCACCGCCAGCCGCCCCCCTTAACCTCGCCGTCCTCTCCGGCTCCGGCCAGCTCGCCCCACACCGCATCAAATATATGAAAAAATATTGTATGTGCATGCATATATGCATGAACATGATGAAGAACAAAAGATTAACGTGTATACATAAATTGTTTTCCGTGCATGCATGCCACGATAGGCACGATAGGGGAACCAAAAATGGGACTCATCATTAATTATATAATTTTGCGCAGGGGACGCTCATGGCGGCGACCGATCTAAAGCGATTTGGCAACGACTGGATTGAGTTCGGGTGGGTGACAGACCTCACCGTGGCCGGTCAGAACGGCGGCATCATCGACGGCCAGGGCGCCGCCTCCTGGCCATTTAACAAGTGTCCCGTCCGAAAGGACTGCAGAGTCCTCCCAACCGTGAGCATCCACCCAATTTCGTCACACCCAATTTCCACCCAATTTCGTCACACAAACGCACGCGACGCCAGCATCTATGACGATCGAAGCTATCTAATGTTTAAATGGATGGGGTGCATGCAGAGCGTGATGTTCGTGAACAACGAGAACACGGTGGTGCGGGACATCACGTCGGTGAACAGCAAGTTCTTCCACATCGCGCTGCTGCACAACAACAACATGAGGATGAGCAACCTCCGGATCCACGCGCCGGAAAACAGCCCAAACACGGACGGCATCCACATCGAGCGGAACACGGGGGTGATCATCTCCGACAGCCACATCGGCACCGGCGACGACTGCATCTCCATCGGCCAGGGGAACCAGAACATCCACATCGCCCGCGTCCACTGTGGCCCGGGCCACGGCATGAGCGTCGGCAGCCTCGGCCGCTACGTCGGCGAGGGCGACGTCACCGGCATCCACGTCACCGACATGACCTTCGTCGGCACCATGAACGGCGTCCGCGTCAAGACGTGGGAGAACTCCCCCACCAAGAGCCTCGCCGCGCACATGCTGTTCGAGAACATGGTGATGAAGGACGTGCAGAACCCCATCATCATCGACCAGAAGTACTGCCCTTACTACAACTGCGAGCACAAGTATGTCTCCGGGGTCACCCTCAAGGACATCAAGTTCAAGAACATCAAGGGGACGTCCACGTTGCCCGTCGCCGTGCTGCTCCGGTGCGGCGTGCCGTGCCACGGCGTCGTGCTGCAGAACGTCGACCTCAGCTACAACGGACAGGGAGGCACCTCATCCAAATGCGAGAACGCCAATGCCACCTACGTTGGCTACCAGCATCCAAAGCCATGCGATCTAATTTAGACGGCCAGTTCCATAGTTCCTTGGTGGATGCTATAGCTCGTGCGATCTTCGTTTGATTTTCTTCTTCTTCTTCTTCTAATCTAATTAGTTAGTGTTTCATAGACGATCTTGTTGCTTCTTGTTGCTTAGATATAGGACCATGAATTAACTGTATTTAGTTCACAAATAAATCAGTTCTAATACACACGGGGCTACTCGAAGAGGATCTCAAAACTTAATTACCAATTGCAATGGTGTATAGGTGGCTCGTCATAAGTTCAACAAAGCTTCACCTGGTCATCAAATCCGCTGTGAAACTTAATACTACCTCCGTCACGGTTTAGAAGGCACGCACGTGTACCTAGGTCATCAATTTAGCTTATATAAAATATATTGTTTAATATAAAAATTATATCATTAGAAAATAGAACATTAAAGTTTTTTAATGATTTTTTTTGTAATATATGCTTATCATTAAGTTGGTCAAATTGACGACCTAGATACACGTGCCGGGCTTATAAACTGAGGTGGGGGAGTAGTTAAGTTGGTAAAATCACTTTCTATGCATGAATCCAGAGTTGTAATTGTGTTAAATATAGTGTACTACAAGATATGTTACAATTAAATTTGAAGTTGAGCTTTGTCTAGATAAGGTAGGAGTTGTGTCCTAATAGAACACTTGTGCCATCTTAAAGATCACATTGCACAGACTTATCAGTTGAAACTGTTGTTAGGGCATTTTCCTTCATTAGTATTTTGATGATGACAACAACTCATTATGTGATCTAACCGTGTGTCAAGGCATTTAGGGACATCACTTTGGACACAAGATGATTGGGCTACCCCTCCATATGGAAAAGAACGAAGACGGTGTTCTCTACGTGTTTATTCCTTTGATCGTAGGGAACCAGTACTTTTAAGAGGGAATTCACATCGGATGGTAGTGGGTGAATCAATACACGTACACATTGTTTTATCTCCCACCCGGATTCCTCCCGATCCTTGAGAGAGGCCCTCTTTCCTTCTCTAATCAGCTTGTTTCTCTCGGGCAGTTGTACCACTGGGACACGTAAATCAGGAACAACTGCTCTCAGGTTGCCACCCAACGATTGTACCGCCGCCTTTGGCGGTTGTACCCCCTAGCACCCCTAGCAGTTGTACCGGCCCAGTACCGTTCCACCACGAGACATGTTTCTTGTTTGGTGCTGTAGTTGGCCGGTTGCGGTGTCGGTGTCAAAACCGGCAGATCTCGGGTAGGTGGTCGCGAACTGTGGACCTTGGATCGATGGGTTGTAGGAAGAAGGGGGAGAGAACGATTTACCCACGTTCGGGCCCTCCTATGGAGGTAATACCCTGCGTCCTGCTTGATTGTATTGATGAAGATGATTATAGAGTAGATCTACCTCGAGATCATATATACTAAACCCTAGATGATTCACCCTCCTCCACACGGATTGGGGTCTCGTTTATATAGACACTAGGGACCCTAGGGTTTACAAGTTGCCGACTATTAGTCAAGGATAGATGAGCTGACCTAGTCCTTCTAAACTTGGAGTACACGCCAGTCCTCGGAGCCTTCCTTGTTGCGTACGAAGTCGTCAACTATCCGGACTCTGATGATTCGGTCCATGGGACGGCGCCCCGAGGACCCCTTAATCTAGGACTCCCTCAGTAGCCCCCGAACTAGCCTTCAACGCCGGTGTGTTCACTCTTCGTCTGCCCCACATATCGGTAGTAATCGGCTTGCAAGGTGAGTTCCACTCATGCTCGGCTGACTTTGATTTGATCGCTTCGGTAACATGTATGTCTTCAAAACTAGCATCTTTTTTTAGCAAAGGCATTAAAAAGCCCATATGTGAATAGTCCCTCAATTGGCAGGCTTTTCTGCCGAAAGGTTGTCTTGAACCGTGGCTCGAGGCCATGATTCAAGGGACACGTTCTCTCGAGGAGATCGTGCTTCAGCATTTACTGGGATGAAAATAACTGCATAGGCTTACCTACGCACACAACGGCTCGATAATTTTTTTTGGGAGGGGGGTGGCGGAGCAACCGACGCAGTAAGAGGGACCCTTGGTATTAAAATCCCTTACAAAAAAGGAATAAACATCCAAATCTTTACCACCTACATCCTCGGATTCATTCTCGCCTCTTCCAAGGTCGAGCGCCCAGATCTAATCCCCTTTCTGCTCTCTTTTCCGTCGCCGTCTTCGAGCTCGCCCCATGGCCGACTCTCACGGCAAGTGGGAGGTGTCGACCGTCTCCGATGCCGACATCCGGAAGCTAAAGCGCCCCGGGCATCTTTCCTCGGACATTGCCCACTGTGCGGAAGAAGCAGGCTAGGTGATCCCTACACCAAGGCCGGGTGAGCGGGTAGTGTTTATTCCCCATTTCCTCGGGGGCCTAGGCTTTCCCCTCAACCCTTTCGTCAGGGGCCTCATGTTCTACTACGAATTATATTTCCATGACCTTCCTCCCAACTCCATCATGCACATCACCTCCTTCATCATCATATGTGAAGCTTTCTTGCAGGTTCATCCGCATTTCGGGCTCTGGCTCAAGACGTTCAACGTTAAGCCAATGTCGATGAAAAGCTGATACGTCTCCAACATATCTATAATTTTTGATGGTTCCATGCTATTATCTAGTCAAACTTTGGATGTTTTGTATGCATTTTATATCTTTTTTGGGACTAACTTATTAACTCAGTGCCAAGTGCCAGCTCCTGTTTTTTCCGTGTTTTTGACCTTTCTCAGAGGAGAATACAAAACGGAGTCCAAAAGGAATAAAACCTCCGAAAAGATTTTTTCCGGAACAGAAGATACGCAGGAAGCTTGAGAACCAAGGCAGAGGGCACCAGGGGAGGCCACAAGCCCCTAGCCGCGGCTTGGGGGGCGCCTAGCAGGCTTGTGGGACCCCTGTGTCTCCTCTTCCCTACTTCTTCCGCCTATAAATCCCCGAAAAATCCAAAACCACGGAAGAGAGCCACAAAAATACTTTTCCGCCGCCGCAAGCTTCTGTCTCCGCAAGATCCCATCTGGGCACGTTCTGGTGCCCTGCCGGAGGGGGGATTCGGATACGGAGGGCTTCTTCATCAACACCATTGCCTCTCCGATGATGCGTGAGTAGTTCACCATAGACCTTCGGGTCCATAGCTAGTAGCTAGATGGCTTCTTCTCTCTCTTGGATCATCAATACAAAGTTCTCCATGATCTTCATGGAGATCTATCCGATGTAATCTTCTTTTGCAGTGTGTTTGTTGAGATCCGGTGAATTGTGGATTTATGATCAGATTATCTATGAATCTTATTTTAGTTTCTTCTGATCTCTTATATGCATGATTTCATATCCTTGTAATTCTCTTTGAGTTGTGGGTTTTGTTTGGCCAACTTGATCTATGATTCTTGCAATGGGAGAAGTGCTTGGTTTTGGGTTCATACCGTGCGGTGACCTCACCCAGTGACAGAAGGGGTAGCGAGGCACGCATCGTGTTGTTGCCATCAAGGGTAAAAAGATGGGGTTTATATCTATTGCATGAATTTATCCCTCTACATCATGTCATCTTGCTTAAGGCGTTACTCTGTTTGTCATGAACTCAATACACTAGATGCATGTTGGATAGCGGTCGATGTGTGGAGTGATAGTAGTAGATGCAGAAAGTATCGGTCTACTTGTCTCGGACGTGATGCCTATATGTATGATCATTGCCTTAGATATCGTCATGACTTTGCGCGGTTCTATCAATTGCTCGACGGTAATTCGTTCACCCACCGTAATATTTGCTATCATGAGAGAAGCCTCTAGTGAACACTATGCCCCCCGGGTCTGCTTCACATCATATTTTCAGCTCTACACTTTTACTTTGTTGCACTTTTCACCTTCAGATCTCACCTTGCAATTAATCGTGAAGGGATTGACAAACCCTTTATAGAGTTGGGTGCAAGTTTGTTTGTTTTTGCGCAGGTACTTTGGTGACTTGTCTTGATTCTCCTACTGGATTGATACCTTGGTTCTAAAACAGAGGGAAATACTTACTGCTACTATGCTGCATCACCCTTTCCTCTTCAAGGGAAAAACCAATGCAATCTCAAGAGGTAGCAAGAAGAATTTCTGGCGCCGTTGCCGGGGAGGAGGATCAAGTCAAGAATAGTCTCCCGTCAACGTGCCAATTTCTGGCGCCGTTGCCGGGGAGGATGATCAAGTCAAGAATATTCTCCCGTCAATGTGTCAATTTCTGGTGCCGTTGCCGGGGAGGAGGATCAAGTCAAGAATAGTCTCCCGTCAACGTGCCAATTTCTGGCGCTGTTGCCGGGGAGCATCAAGTGAAGCTTATCCAAGTAAGTGTCGCAAACTCATCTTTTGCATTTACTTTTTTGCCTCTCGTTTTCCTCTCCCCCACTTCTGAAAAACAAAAATTTACAAAAATATTTGCCTTTTTCGTTCGCCCTTTTCTTTCGCTTGCTTTCTGTTCGCTTGTGTGCTTGTCTGCTTGCTGAAGTCACCATGACTGAAAACACCAAACTTTGTGACTTCTCGAATACTAATAATAATGATTTTATTAGTACTCCGATTGCGCCCGCCACTAGTGCGGAATCATATGAAATCAATTCTCCTTTGCTGAATCTTGTTATGAAAGAGCAATTCTCCGGCCTTCCTAGTGAAGATGTTGCATCCCATCTTAATACCTTCATTGAGTTATGCAATATGCAAAATAAGAAAAATGTGGATAATGATGTGATTAAATTGAATCTATTTCCATTCTCATTGCGAGATCGAGCAAAAACTTGGTTTTCATCTTTGCCCAAAAATAGTATTGATTCTTGGAACAAGTGCAAAGATGCTTATATATCCAAGTATTTTCCACCGGCTAAGATTATCTCTCTCCGTAATGATATCATGAATTTTAAGCAACTAGATCATGAACATGTTGCACAATCTTGGAAGAGAATGAAATTAATGATTAGAAATTGTCCCGCTCATGGCTTGAGTCTTTGGATGATTATATAAATCTTCTATGCTGGTTTGAATTTTGCTTCTAGAAATATCTTGGACTCCGCCTCCGGTGGAACTTTCATTGAAATCACATTAGGAGAAGCCACAAAACTCCTAGACAATATCATGACAAACTATTGTCAGCGGCACACTGAAAGGTCACCTACTAGTAAAAAAGTGCACGCTATAGAAGAAATTAACTCGTTGAGTGCTAAGATGGATGAGTTAATGAAATTGTTTGCTAGTAAAGGTGCTTCTTTAGATCCAAATTATATGCCCTTTTCTTCCTTGATTGAGAGTAGCAATGAAAGCTTGGATGTTAATTTTGTTGGTAGGAATAATTTTGGCAACAACAATGCTTTTAGAGGAAACTATATTCCTAGGCCTTTTCCTAGTAATCCCTCTAATAACTTTGGCAACTCCTACAACAATGCTCATGGAAATTACAATAAATTACCCTCTGATCTAGAGAGTAATATTAAAGAGTTTATCAACTCGCAAAAGATTTTCAATGCGTCCATAGAAGAAAAACTACTCAAAATTGATGATTTGGCTAGGAGCGTTGATAGAATGTCTCTTGATACTGATGCTTTCAAAGTTAGATGTGCTCCTCCCAAGATCAATATGGATGAAACTTTGAAAGCTATGCGTGTTTCCATGAATGAGAGTAAAGAAAGAACCGCCCAAATTCGTGCTAGACATGAATGGCTTAAAAGGGCGTGTTCTCGTGATGAGAATCACGAAGATCTTAAAGTGCTTGGTGTGACTCCCATTGAATCCTTGTTTTCTACTGTCAAACCTAATGATGATGTGGCTGGATATGAATCCACTTTGGATGAAAAATGCCCCAATGATTCGGAGTCCATCTATCTTGATGCTAAAAGCATTGAAAGTGGAGTAGAGGATATCAAAACTTTGAGTAGTAATGAAACTACTACTTTGGATTTCAAGGAATTCAATTATAATAGTTGCTCTTTGATTGAGTGTATTTCCTTGATGCAATCCATGCTAAACTCTCCACATGCTTATAGCCAAAACAAGGCCTTTACCGATCATATCGTCGATGCTATGATGAAATCTCTTGAAGAGAAACTTGAATTGGAAGTTTTTATTCCTAGAAAACTTCATGATGAGTGGGAACCTACTATCAAAATAAAGATCAAAAACTATGAATGCAATGCTTTGTGTGATTTGGGGGCTAGTGTTTCTGCGATTCCAAAGTCTTTATGTGATGTTCTAGGCTTCAATGAGATTGATGAGTGCTCTCTTGATTTGCATCTTGCAGATTCTACTGTTAAGAAACCTATGGGAAGGATCAATGATGTTCTTATTATTGCAAATAGGAACTATGTACCCGTAGATTTCATTGTGCTTGATATTGATTGCAATCCTACGTGTCCTATCATTCTTGGTAGACCTTTCCTAAGGACTATTGGTGCTGTCATCGATATGAAGGAAGGGAATATTAGATTTCAGTTCCCATTAAATAAGGGCATGAAACATTTTCCTAGAAATAGAATAAGATTGCCTTATGAATCCATGATGAGGGCTACTTATGGTTTGAGCACCAAAGATGACGATACATGATTCTACCGCCTTATGCCTAGCTAAGGGTGTTAAACAATAGCACTTGTTGGGAGGCAACCGAATGAATTTATCTTTGCTTTTTTGCTTTCTATTTTGTTGTGTCCACACCATCATAATTATGTTATGATTGTGTTTTTTGTGTTTCTTTTTGTGTTTGAGCCAAGTAAAACCTTTATGACTAGTTTTGGTGATGGTTGTTTGATCATGCTGGAAAAAGATAGAAACTTTTGGCTCACGAAATTATTTTTCATTTTTATCCAGAAAGATATTTTGAGTTGATTCTTTTTTCTTCTGGTTTATATGCCAATTTCCCAAATTATCGTAATTTTTCAGAATTTTTGAGATACCAGAAGTATACGAAGTATACAGATTGCTATAGACTTGTCTGTTTTTGACAGATTCTGTTTTTGTTGTGTTGATTGCTTATTTTGATGAAATTATGGATAGTATCGGGGGGTACTAGCCATGGAAAAGTGACAATACAGTAACCTAACACCAATATAAATAGAAATCAAGTTTGCTACAGTACCTAAGAGGCGGTAGTTTGTTTTCTTGTGCTAATGATATCACGAGTTTCTGTTTAAGTTTTGTGTTGTGAAGTTTTCAAGTTTTGGGTGATATTCTCATGGACAATGGGATAAAGAGTGGAAAGATCTCAAGCTTGGGGATGACCAAGTCATCCCAAGCCAAATTAAAGGACACCAAAAAGCCTAAGCTTGGGGATGCCCCGAGAAGGCATCCCCTCTTTCGTCTTCAATCCATCGGTAACATTACTTGGAGCTATATTTTTATTCACCACATGATATGTGTTTTGCTTGGAGTGTCGTGTATTATAGGAGTCTTTTATTTTTGTTGTGTCACGGTCATACTTGCTGCACACCTTTTGAGAGAGACATGCACTCATCGTGAATTTGCTAAAATACTCATTGAGCTTCGCTTATATCTTTTGAGTTAGGCAATTTAGCTCACATGTGCTTCACTTTTATCTTTTGAGCTAGATAACTTTGCTCTAAGTGCTTCACTTAGATCTTTTAGAGCACGACGGTGTCCTATTTTGGAGAACTAAGAACTCTCAATCTTCACTTATATCTTTTTGTGAGTGCTCTCTCTGAGTAATTTGGTAGTTGGCTTGTGCTATGAAAGTAGTCCTAAAGATGATAGACGTCCAAAGAGGATAAAATAAAACTTCCATATTCATGTGCATTGATTAGAAAGAGAAGTTTGATTCCTCTCAATTAGTTTTGAGACATGGATTTGGTAATATTAAGAGTCATGTTAGTAGGGTGTTGTGAATCTGGAAATACTTGTGTTGAAGTTAGTGATTCCCGTAACATGCACGTATGGTGAACCGCTATGTTAGGAAGTCGGAGCATAATTGATGTATTCATTGTCATCCTTTGTGTTGCGGTCGAGATCACGCGATGGTTAACACCTACGAACCCTTCCCCTAGGAGTATGCATTTAGCACCTTGTTTCGATTGCTAATAAAAACTTTCGCAATAAGTATGTGAGTTCTTCATGACTAATGTGAGTCCATGGTATAGATGCACTTTTACCTTCCACCATTGCTAGCCTCTCTAGTGCCGCACAACCTTCGCCGGTACACAAAACCACCATAGACCTTCCTCAAAACAGCCACCATACCTACCTATTGATACGTCTCCATCGTATCTACTTTTCCAAACTCTTTTGCCCTTGTTTTGGACTCTAATTTGCATGATTTGAATGGAACTAACCTGGACTGACGCTGTTTTCAGCAGAATTGCCATGGTGTTGTTTTTGTGCAGAAATTAAAGTTCTTGGAATGTCCTGAAAATTTACGGAGAATTTTTCTGGAAAATATGAAAAATACCTGCGCAAAGATCCACCGGAGGGCATGGGCCAGTGGGCCACAAGCCCTGTTGCCGCGGCCTCCCCCCTGGTCGCGGCAACCAAGCTTGTGGGGCCCACATGGCTCTGCCGCCCCCAATCTCAGCTCTATAAATTCACTTTCGCCCAGAAAAAATCAGAAGAGAAGATTTCGTTGCGTTTGCGATACGGAGGCGCCGCCACATCCTGTTCTTCATCTGGAGGACAGATCTGGAGTCCGTTTTGGGCTCCGGAGAGGGGAAATCGTCGCCATCATCATCATCAACCTTCTTCCCTCTCCAATTCCATGAAGCTCTTCATCATTCATGAGTAATCTATTCGTAGGCTCGCTGGGCGGTGATGAGTAGGATGAGATCTATCATTTAATCGAGTTAGTTTTGACGGGGATTGATCCCTATTATCCACTATGTTCTGAGGTTGATGTTACTACTACTTTGCTATGCTTAATGCTTGTCACTAGGGCCCGAGTGCCATGATTTCAGATATGAAATTATTATGTTGTCACCAATATATGTGTGTTTTAGATCCGATCTTGCAAGTTGTAGTTACCTACTATGTGTTATGACCCGGCAACCCCGGAGTGACAATAACCGGAACCACTCCCAATGATGACCATAGTTTGAGGAGTTCATGTGTTCACCAAGTGCTAATGCGTTGTTCCGGTTCTTTATTAAAAGAAGAACCTTAATATCCTGTAGTATCCTTTTGGACCCCGCTGCCACGGGAGGGATGGACAATAGATGTCATGCAAGTTCTTTTCCCTAAGCACGTATGACTACACACGGAATGCATGCCTACATCACATTGACGAACGGGAGCTAGCCACATATCTCTCCGTGTTATAACTGTTGCATGATGAATATCATCCAAACGAATCACCGACCCATTGCCTACGAGTTCGTCCCACTGCTGCTGTTACTTGTCTTGCTCTGCTGCTACTACTGTTACTACTCTTGCTGCTGCTGTTACTTGTCTTGCTCTGCTGTTACTACTATCGCTTGCTACTGTTGCTACTTGCTACTGCTGTCACTACTGCTGTTCCTTGCCACTGCTGCTACTCGTTACACTGTTGCTACCTGCTACAATTCTGGTTCGCTCGTCGTTGACGGGAAAAGACAATTTCCGTCAACGGGCAACTTCTGGCGTCGTTGATACGACAGTTAGGAATAGTCTGCCATCAACAGATCGTTTCTCACACCGTTGTTATCATTTTACTTTGCTGCTGCTACTTTGCTTGCAGATACTAATCTTTCAAGTGCGGTTGAATCTGATACATTCAGTTGCTAATACTCGAGAGTATTCTCTCACCTCCTGCCTGGCGAATCAACAAATTTGGGTCGAATACTCTACCCTCAAAAACTGCCGCAAACCCACGCGCTGGTGGGCCATCAACAACATTCTTCTAGTTTCGCTGCCGGGGAGTGCTAGCAGCATTGTTCTGGTGCCGTTGCAGGGGAAGGTCTGTTGTCACGGAAGCAACATTTTTTTGGCGCCGTTGCCGGGGAGGTATTGCTATATTCTCTGAGTCACTTGGGATTTATATCTGCTGATCACTATGAATAATCTGAAAGATCCAAAAACCAAAGTCTTGCCCTCAACTCCGAGGGGAGGTAAGGAATTTCCATCTAGCTCTGCACTTGATTCACCTTCAGTTATGAGTAAGTTTGCGACACCACCTCCTCCTAGAAATCTTGATATGTCGCCTGTGCTTGATGATGATTATGATGCTACTATGCCTGATACTGCTAGAGATGCTTTGCTTGATGATGCTAGAGATGCTATTTTGCCTGATGATGCTATGCTTGATACTCCTAGAGATGCTTTGCCTGATGATGCTAGAGATGCTATGCTTGATACTATGCCTGATGATGCTATGCTTGATACTGCTAGAGATACTACTTTGCCTGATATGCCACTAGGGGTATTCCTTAATGCTCATATTGCTAGAGTTACTACCAATGCTCGTGATGCTTCTGAAATTGTCGATACTATTGAGATAGAACCTGCTTTTGTTCCTGTTAGATCTAGCTCTCCTAGATATGAATTGCCTGATATACCTGAGGGTTACGTTATGGAGGGAGAGATACCTGAGGATTTTCTTGCGTGTAAGGATGCCTATGACGCTGAGAAATTACTTCTCAAGTGGAAGGAAAAATCTCTGAAAGCTAGGATGAAATACGACCCGAAGTTTGCCACTTCACCTATCTTTATCACCGATAAGGATTATGAATTCTCCGTCGATCCTGAGATAATCTCTCTAGTCGAATCTGATCTTTCCACGGTTATGAGTCTGAGACGGTCGTAGCCCATCTTACCAAACTACACGATATAGCCACCCTTTTCACTAGTGATGAGAAGATCCGCCACTACTATATCCTTAAGTTGTTTCCTTTCTCTCTAAAGGATGACGCTAAAGCCTGGTTCACTTGTCTTGCTCCTGGATGTGTGAGTAGTTCCCAGGATATGGTCTATTACTTCCGTGAGAAATATTTCCCTGCCCATAAGAAGCAAGCTGCCTTGCAGGAAATATACAACTTTGCTCAACTCAAAGAAGAGAGTCTCCCACAAGCTTGGGGGAGGCTCGTCCAGCTACAGAATGCTTTGCCTGATCACCCTCTTAAGAAGAACGAGATACTTGATATCTTCTATAATGGACTTACCGATGCTTCTAAAGACCACCTAGATAGTTGTGTCGGTTGTGTTTTTAGGGAACGAACTTTAGAACAAGCTGAGACTCTACTGAATAACATCTTGATCAACAATAATGCTTGGACTATTCGTGAACCACCTCCTAAGCCAACTCCGAAGAAAAGAGGTATTCTATTCCTCAGTCCCAAAGATATGCAAGAAGACAAGAAATCTATGCAAGAGAAAGGAATTAGATCTGAAGATGTCATAAATTCTCTGTGTAGGTTTGATGAGAGTGATATTCCTTTTGATAAACCTGCTAGCCTATGCTTTGATGAATTTGACAACTTTGTTGCCAAACAACAGAGTTTCAATGATTATGTTAGCAGACATTTGGAACAAAGTACTCGTATGCATAGTCATTTAAGTGCTTGTGTAGACACAAATGTCAATGATCTGAAGCTTCTGAGTAAGCATGCCTCTATGATTACTACTCAGGTAGGACAAGTACTTAAAGCTCAGAATGACCTGCTCAATGAACTAAATGACAACTCTGTCAGAGTCATTACTAGAGGAGGCAAAATGACTCAGGAACCTTTGTATCTTGAGGGTCATCCTAAGAGAATTGATCAAGATTCTCAAGGAACTAATGCAGATACACCCAGTCATCCTAAGGAGAAGAAGAAGGATGATAGAAACCTGCATGTCAGTTCACCAAATACTGTCACACTTGAAGAATCAAATGATATTTCTGCTTCTGATGCAGAAACACAATCTGGTGATGAACATGAACCTGGTGACAATATGGACAGCGATGTTCATAATGATGCTCAACCTAGCAATGATAAGGATGTGGAGATTGAACCTACGGTTAATCCCGATAACCCACAACCTAAGAGATACGATAAGAATGACTTCACTGCTAGGAAGCATGGTAAAGAAAGAGAGCCATGGGTTCAGAGACCTATGCCCTTTCCTCCTAAGCCATCCAAGAAAAAGGATGATGAGAATTTTGAGCGCTTTATTGAAATGATAAGACCTGTCTTTCTGCAGATGCTGTTAGTTGATATGCTCAAAATGTCTCCGTGTGCCAAGTACATGAAAGATATCGTGACCAATAAACGGAAGATACCAGATCTTGAGATCTCCACCATGCTTGCCAATTACACTTTCAAAGGTGGAACTCCTAAGAAACTTGGTGATCCCGGAGTGCCCACTACACCTTGCTCCATTAAAGGAAACTACGTAAGAACTGCCTTATATGACCTTGGAGCCGGAGTCAGTGTTATGCCTCTCTCTTTATCGTAGACTTGAACTGGATAAGTTGACACCCACTGAAATCTCTCTGCAAATGGCCGACAAATCAACTGCTTTCCCTGTTGGCATTTGAGAGGATGTGCCTGTTGTGGTTGCTAACACCACTATATTAACAGACTTTGTTATCTTGGATATTCCCGAGGACGATGCCATGGCTGTCATCCTCGGAAGATCTTTTTTAAACACTGCAGGGGCTGTTATAGGTTGCAACAAAGGCAATGTCATTTCCATGTCAACGGTAATGAGCATACCGTGCACTTTCCGAAGAAACGATATCAAGTACATTTCGTCAATGCTATTGAAAAAACTTCATCGATTCTCATTGGGAGCTTTGAATGCCCTATTCCTCGTGTCAAGATGAAGTATGATTTGCTTGTTGGGGAGATTCATATCCCCATTGAGGTGACTTAGTGGCTATTCGAAAATTATCCGTTCTCACTTGCGATTCGAGAAAGTTTTGTTATGAGGATTTGATCAACCCCATTGACGAAATATACAGATTGCTACATACTGGTCTGGTGTTAACAGATTCTGTTTTTGTTGTGTTGGTTGCTTATTTTGATGAAACTATGTATAGTATCGGGGGGTATTAGCCATGGAAGATTGAAAATACAGTAACTCAACATCAGCACAAGTATAATTTAAGTTTGCTACGGTACCTAAGGAAGTGGTGGTTTGCTTTCTTATACTAATGTTATCACGAGTTTCTGTTTAAGTTTCGTGTTGTGAAGTTTTCAAGTTTTGGGTGAAGTTCTTATGGACAAAAAGATAAAGAGTGGCAAGAGCTCAAGCTTGGGGATGCCCAAGGCACCCCAAGAGATTCAAGGATGCCGTAAAATCCTAAGCTTGGGGATGCCCCGGGAAGGCATCCCCTCTTTCGTCTTCAATCCATCGGTAACGTTACTTGGGGCTATATTTTTATTCACCACATGTTATGTGTTTTTGCTCGGAGCGTCTTGTATCGTAGGAGTCTTTTATTTTTGTTGTGTCACAATCATCCTTGCTGCACACCTAGAGAGAGAGACATGCACTCACCGTGATTTTGTCGAGCTTCACTTATATCTTTTGGTAGACAATTCAGCTCACATGTGCTTCACTTATATCTTTTGAGCTAGATACTTTTGCTCTATGTGCTTCACTTATATCTTTTAGAGCACAGCGGTGCGTGTCTTGGTAGTTGATCTATGCTTTCAAAGTAGTCTCAAAAGGGGTAGTTATCCAAAGGGATACAAAAACTTCCACCTTCATGTGCATTGAATAGTTAGAGAAGTTTGATTCATCTCAATTAGTTTTGAGTTGTGGTTATGGTAATATTGAAGTCACGCTAGTAATGTGTTGTGGATCTAGAAATACTTGTGTTGAAGTTAGTGATTCCCGTAGCATGCACGTATGGTGAACCGCTATGTGATGAAATCTGAGCATGATTAGTATATTGATTGTCATCCTTTGCGTGGCGGTCGGGATCACGCGATGGTTTATATCTACCAACCTTTCCCCTAGGAGTATGCGTTCAACGCTTTGTTTCGATTACTAATAAAACTTTTGCAACAAGTATATGAGTTCTTCATGACTAATGTTGAGTCCATGGTTTAGATGCACTTTCACCTTCCACCATCACTATCTTCTTAGTGTCGCGCAACTTTCGCCGGTGCACAAAACCCACCATTAGCCTCCCTCAAAACAGCCACCATACCTACCTACTATGGCTTTTCAAAGTCATTCCGAGATATATTGCCATGAAACTACCACCATGACATGTGCCATCACGTCTACATTGCCGTTACATGATCGTAAGATAGCTAGCATGATGTTTCCATTAATGTATATGCCATGGTAGATCATTGCCACGGTACACTACCGAAGGCATTCCATATAGAGTCATCGTTGCTTTAAGTTTTGAGTTGAAAGTGTGATGATCATCATTAATGGAGCATTGTCCCATGTGAGGAAATAAAAGAGGCCAAAGAAGCCCACCAAAAAAAAAGAGGCCAAAGATCCCACCAAAAAAAATGAGAGAAAAAGAGAGAAGGGACAATGCTACCACTTTTCCACACTTGTGCATATTAAGCACCATGATCTTCATGATTGAGAGTCTCTCGTTTTGTCACCACCATATAGCTAGTGGGAAATTTTCATTGTATCACTTGGCTTGTATATTCCAATGATAGGCTTCCTCAAAATTGCCTTAGGTCTTCGTGAGCAAGCAAGTTGGACGCACCCCCACTAGTTTACTTTAAGAGCTTTCACTTACTCGTAGCTCTAGTGCATCATTTGTATGGCAATCCCTACTCATTCACATTGATATCTATTGATGATCATCTCCACGACTCACTGATATTCCTAGTTAATGTGACCATCTTCTCCTTTTTCGTCTTGCAACCTCCACCACATTCCACACCATCTATAGTGCTATAACCATGGCTCACGCTCATGTATTGTGTGAGAGTTGAAAAGGTTTGAGAAAGTAAAGGTGTGAAACAATTACTTGGCCAATACCGGGGTTGTGCATGATTTAAATTTGTTGTGCAATGATGATAGAGCATAGCCAGACTATATGCTTTTGTAGGGATAACTTTCTTTTGGCCTTGTTATTTTGAAAGTTCATGATTACTTTGCTAGTTGGCTTGAATGATTATTGTTTCCACGTCAATAGCAAACTATTGTTTTGAATCTAATGGATCTGAACATTCACGTCACATAAGAGGAATTACAAAGGATACCTATGCTAGGTAGCATGAAAGCATCAAAGATTCATTCTTTATCACTTCCCTACTCGAGGACGAGCAAGAGTTAAGCTTGGGGATGCTTGATACGTCTCAAATGTATCTATAATTTTTTATGGTTTCATGTTGTTATCTTGTCATCTTTGGATGTTTTATGTACCTTTTATATCTTTTTTGGGACTAACTTATTAATTCAGTGCCAAGTGCCAGTTCCTGTTTTTTCTGTGTTTTTGGCTCTTTTCAGATCTGATTTTGGAACGGAGTCCAAACGGAATAAAAACCCAGAAATGATTTTTCCCCGAACGGAGGAAGATCAGGGGGCCTCTGGGCCAAGCCAGGTGGGCTCCAGGGAGCCCACAAGCTCCCACTCCGCCACTAGGGGGAGGCGGCGGTGGCACGGCTTGTGGCCTCCCTGGCCGCCCCCTGACCTAGATCCTTGGCCTATATATTCCAAAAAATTCACCAAAGAATCAGGGGAGCCTCGAAAATACTTTTCCGCCAATGCAAGCTTCCGTTTCCGCGAGATCTCATCTGGAGACCCTTCTCGGCGCCCTGCCGGAGGGGACTTTGGAGTTGGAGGGCTTCTTCATCATCATCATCGCCCCTCCAATGACTCGTGAGTAGTTCACTTCAGACCTACGGGTCCGTAGTTAGTAGCTGGATGACTTCTTCTCTCTCTTGGATCTTCAATACAAAGTTCTCCATGATCTTCATGGAGATCTATCCGATGTAATCTTCTTTGGCGGTGTGTTTGTCGAGATCTGATGAATTGTGGATTTGTGATCAGATTATCTATGATATATATTTGAGTCTTTGCTGATTTCTTATATGCATGATTTGATATCCTTGTAAGTCTCTCCGAGTCTCGGGTTTTGTTTGGCCAACTAGATCTATGATTCTTGCAATGGGAGAAGTGCTTGGTTTTGGGTTCTGCCATGTGGTGACCTTTCCCAGTGACAGTAGGGGCAGCAAGGCACACATCAAGCAGTTGCCATCAAGGGTAAAAAAGATGGGGGTTTTATCATTGGTTTGAGATTATCCCTCTACATCATGTCATCTTGCTTAAGGCGTTACTCTGTTCTTATGGACTTAATACACTAGATGCATGCTGGATAGCGGTCGACGTGTGGAGTAATAGTAGTAGATGCAGAAAGTATCGGTCTACTTGTTTCGGACGTGATGCCTATAGAAATAATCATTGCCT
Organism: Hordeum vulgare subsp. vulgare; assembly: GCF_904849725.1. Lineage (NCBI taxonomy): Eukaryota > Viridiplantae > Streptophyta > Magnoliopsida > Poales > Poaceae > Hordeum > Hordeum vulgare. The sequence goes on along the minus strand of NC_058519.1, from coordinate 619,155,918 downwards.
TAGATATCGTCACGACTTTGCGCAGTTCTATCAATTGCTCGACAGTAATTTGTTCACCCACCGTCTACTTGCTTTTATGAGAGAAGCCACTAGTAAACACTACGGCCCCCGGGTCTATTCACGTCCATCGTTTACACCTCCGCTTTTACTTTGCTTGTTACTTTGTTGCTTTCAGTTCTCACTTGGCGAACAATCTATAAGGGATTGACAACCCCTTCATAGCGTTGGGAGCAAGCTTTTGTGTTTGTGCAGGATCTTGAGATACTCCTCCACTGGATTGATACCTTGGTTCTCAAACTGAGGGAAATACTTACCACAGCTATGCTACATCACCCTTTCCGCTTCGAGGGAACACCAACGCAAGGCTCCAAGGCCACGGGGGAAATCCTTTGCATACTTGCCTAGGAAGTCCCTTAAGGCGTAGACGCAGCTCAAGGATTCCTGGTGGCGTTGCTGAGGAGTATCAAGTAACACTCCTATTTCTGGCGCCGTTGGAAGGTCTTTTGTTGCAGTAGCACAAGGCAGCTTGCTTCTTATGGGCAGGGAAATATTTTTCACAGAAGTAGTAGACCATATCCTGGGGGCTAAGCACACAACCAGGAGCAAGAGAAGTGAACCAAGTCTTAGCATCATCCTTTAGCGAGAAAGGAAACCGCCTAAGGATATAATAGTGGCGGATCTTTTCCTCACTAGTGAATAGGGTGGCTATATCGTGCAGTTTGGTAAGATGGGCTACAACCGTTTCAGACTCATAACCATGAAAAGGATCAGATTTGACCAGAGTGATTAACTCAGGGTCGACAGAGAATTCATAATCCTTATCGGTCACAAAGATAGGCGAAGTAGCAAACTTCGGGTCGTATTTCATCCTAGCATTCAAAGATTTTTCTTTAAACTTGAGCAGTAATTTCTCAACATCATAGCTATCCTTACAAGAAAGAAAGTCCTTAGCTATCTCTCCCTCCATAACATAACCCTCGGGCATATCACGCAATTCATATCTAGGAGAGCTAGTTCTAACAGGCAAAATAGCAGGTTCTACTTCAATAGTATCAGCAGTTTCAGAAGTATCATCACATCTAGCAGCAATTCTAGCAATTTGTGCATTAAGGAACGCACCTAGTGGCAAAGCAGTATCAAGCATAGCATCATCAGGCAAAGCAATATCAAGCATAGCAGGAGGTGGTGTCGCAAACTTACTCATAACTGAAGGTGAATCAAGTGCAGAGCTAGATGACAGTTCCTTACCTGTCCTCGTAGTTGAGGGCAAGACTTCAGTTCTTGGATCTTTCGGATTCCTCATAGTGACCAGCAGACGTTTATCCCAAGTGACTCAGAGAATATAGCTGTGCTTCCCCGGCAACGGCGCTAGAAAATTGTCTTGATAACCCACAAGTATAGGGGATCGCAACAGTTTTCGAGGGTAGAGTATTCAACCAAATTTATTGATTCGACTCAAGGGGAAGCGAAAGAATATTCTCAAGTATTAGCAGTTGAGTTGTCAATTCAACCACACCTGAAAGATTTAGTGTCTGCAGCAAAGTATCAGTAGCAAGGTAGTATGATAGCAGTAGTAGCAACAGTAACCAGTAGCAGCAAAGTAACAGCAGTAGCAACAGAGTAACAGTAGCAGTAGTGACAGCAGTATCGGCAAAGTAACGTAGCAAGGACCAATAGTAAAAGACTCGTAGGCATTGGATCGGTGATGGATGATTATGCCGGATGCGATTCATCATGTAACAGTTATAACACAGAGAGATATGTAACTAGCTCTCGTTCGTCAATCTAATGTAGGCATGTATTCCGTATGTAGTCATACGTGCTTAGGGAAAAGAACTTGCATGATATCTATTGTCCATCCCTCCCGTGGCAGCGGGGTCCTAATGGAAACTACGGGATATTAAGGTTCTCCTTTTAATAAAGAACCGGACCAATGCATTAACACTTGGTGAATACATGAACTCCTCATACTATGGTCATCTCCGGGAGTGGTTCCGGCTATTGTCACTCCGGGGTTGCCGGGTCATAACACATAGTAGGTGACTACAACTTGCAAGATAGGATCTAAAACACACATATATTGGCGACAACATAATAGGTTCAGATCTAAAATCATGGCACTCAGGCCCTAGTGACAAGCATTAAGCATGGCAAAGTAGTAGCAACATCAATCTTAGAACATAGTGGATACTAGGGATCAATCCCCGTCAAAACTAACTCGATTACATGATAGATCTCATCCAACTCATCACCGTCCAGCAAGCCTACGATGATATTACTCACGAACGGTGAAGAGCATCATGGAATTGGCGATGAAGGAAGGTTGATGATGACGATGGCGACGATCTCCCCTCTCCGGAGCCCAAAACAGACTCCAGATCTGCCCTCCAGATGAAGAACAGGAGGTGGCGGTGCCTCCGTATCGTAAAACGCGATGAATCCTTCTCTTTTGATTTTTTTTTCGGGCGAGACGGACTAAATAGAGCTGAGGTTGGAGGCGGTGGAGCGTCTTGGGCTCCACAAGCCTGCCACGCGCGGCTAGGGGGGCCGCGCCTGGTGGGCTTGTGGGCTCTACGCTCCACGTCCTCCGCTGATTCTTGCGCTAGTATTTTTCATTAATTCCAGAAAAATTCTTCGTAAATTTTCAGGTCATTCCGAGAACTTTTATTTCTGCGCAAAAACAACACCATGGCAATTCTGCTGAAAACAACGTTAGTCTGGGTTAGTTCCATTCAAATCATGCAAATTAGAGTCCAAAACAAGGGCAAAAGAGTTCGGAAAAGTAGATACGACACAGACGTATCACATACCGGATTCGTATAATGGAGCAGTCCTTTGTAATAGTTCCAAATGGAGCATGGTAGCAACATTTACAGTATGACATAGAGATTTGTAAAGCACACACGGATCTGAAAGGTTCACACCCGTTGACTAAAACCTATCTCGCAAGCAAAACATAATAAACCCCAGAACTGATTGGGTGTGAATCACATAGTGATGTGAACTATATTATTGACTCTAGTGCAAGTGGGAGACTGTTGGAAATATGCCCTAAAAGAAATAATAAATTAGTTATAATTATATTTCCTTGGTCACAATGGTCATTTATTATCCATGCTATAATTGTATTTATTGGAAACTCAAATACATGTGTGGGTACATAGACAACACACTGTCCCTAGTGAGCCTCTAAGGACTAGCTCATTGATCAAAGATGGGCAAGGTTTCGTGACCATAGACATGAGTTGTCATTTGATAACGGGATCACATCATTAGGAGAATGATGTGCTGGACAAGACCCGAAATATGAACGTAGCATGTGATCGTGTCAGTTTGTTGCTACTGTTCTCTACATGTCAAGTATTTGTTTCTATGACCGTGAGATCACGCAACTCCTGGGAACCGGAGGAGTGTCTTTTGTGTATCAAACGTCATAACGTAACACAAAGACAATGGTGGCAAACTTATGAGAAGAGGGAAGACAATGGTGGCTAACTTATTCGCAAAGACAAAGCCAAGTCATTCCCCAACAAGAACAACTTCTCCAAGAAGATGACCCAAAAGGTGTTGGTGGTTCAAGAAGCGCATCTCTCCGATGAGGATGATGACGATGACAAGAGTGTTGAGGTTATGGGAATGACCACGGTGCTATTACATCCTCCTCCCCAAGCAAGGTGTCCCTCTTTGATGCCCCCAACGAGAACCGCATTGCCAAGTGACTTATGGCCAAGGCATCCAACAAAGTAACCTCAAACATCAAAACTACCATTTCCACTACCCCTTCTCCTATGGATAGTGAATCTGACCAAGAGGAGGTAAAAGTTGAGGAAAATTCCTTTGAAATATTAATGAGAAAGGTCAAGGGTAAAACCAAGAAGCATTTTGTTGCTCTCTTGAAATAACTAGGAGAGGCTAGTGACCTAATTGAATCTCATGAAGAAACTATCTCTATGTTATAAGGACATAGTCGTGACTATGCCGATGAGATAACGGATCTTTCCATCGCTCTTGAGAAAGAGCAAGGTCTTCGTTTGGCTCTTGATGAGTCACACATTGATGACCTTGCTAAATTATAAATGTTCATTCTCTTATTCTTACTCGTGTGCTCCAATCCGAAAAGGCTGCACTTGGGTTTGACCTTGATAAACTCAAGGAAGAGTTTGCCACACTAGACAAGGCTCACAAGGCTTTGAAGAGTGTTCATGCTTCACTAAAAAGGTCTCATGTTCAAATCCAATTAAAACTCACTAAGTAAATATCCACATGTTCTCCTTTTGTATTAATTGATAATGCTCATGCTACTAACCCTTATTGTGAGCATGTGCATCTTGTGGAGGAGAATGACAAATTTAAAGAGCAACTTGAAAAAGGCCTTGTTGTTGGAAATATGCCCTAGAGGCAATAATAAATTAGTTATTATTATACTTACTTGGTCATGATAATTGTTTATTATCCATGCTATAAATGTATTGAATGGAAACTTAAATACATGTGTGGGTACATAGACAACACACTGTCCCTAGTGAGCCTCTAAGGACTATCTCGTTGATCAAAGATGGTCAAGGTTTCCTGACCATAGACATGAGTTGTCATTTGATAACGGGATCACATCATTAGGAGAATGATGTGATGGACAAGACCCAAACTATGGACGTAGCATGTGATCGTGTCAGTTTGTTGCTACTATTTTCTTCATGTCAAGTATCGGTTTCTATGAGCATGAGATCATGCAACTCCCAGGAACCGGAGGAGTGCCTTGTGTGTATCAAACGTCAGAATGTAACTCGGTGACTATAAAGGTGCTCCACAGGTATCTCCTAAGGTGTTTGTTTGGTTGGCGTAAATCGAGACTGGGATTTGTCACTCTGTATGACGGAGAGGTATCTCTAGGGCCCACTCGGTAATACAACATCATAATGAGCTTGCAAGCAATGTGACTAAGGAGTTAGTCACGGGACCTTGTATTACGGAACGAGTAAATAGACTTGCCGGTAACGAGATTGAACTAGGTATGAAGATACCGACGATCAAATCTCGGGCAAGTAACATACCGATGGACAAGGGGAACAATATACGGGATTGATTGAATCCTTGACATCGTGGTTCGAGCGATAAAGATCTTCATAGAATATGTAGGAGCCAATATGGGCATCGAGGTCCCGCTATTTGTTATTGACCGGAGAGTGTCTCAGGTCATGTCTACATAGTTCTCAAACGTGCAGGGTGTGCCCACTTAAGGTTCGGTGACATTTCAGTATAGTTGAGTTATGTATGTTGGTGACCGAAGGTTGTTCGGAGTCCCGGATGAGATCCCGAACTTCACGAGGAGCTCTGGAATGGTCCGAATGTAAATATTTATAAATGGGAAGTCATATTTTGGCTACCGGAAAAGTTTTGGGGTTTTCCGGTATTATACCGGAAAGCTTCTAGAAGGTTCCGAAAACTTCCGAGGAGTTCAAAAGTCCACCAAATGTTCCACCACGTCCCAAGGGTTTGCATGGTCTGAGGGGAGATGTCGTGGACTTATTGGGCCAAGCGCACAAGTCCCTCAAGGCCCATGCAGTTGAGAAAGATGGAAAGTCCACCTTTATATGAAAGGGAAGGAAGGGGACTAGGATTCCACCTCCTCCCCCTTGGCTACGCCCTAGGGATTGGAGGGATTGTTCCCCATGCCCCTCGACCTATATATAGAGACGAGGGGGCGCCCCACGAGCACACACGAAGCCCTTGTCACCCCCTGATACGTCTCCATTGTATCTACTTTTCCAAACTCTTTTGCCCTTGTTTTGGACTCTAATTTGCATGATTTGAATGGAACTAACCCGACTGACGATGTTTTCAGCAGAATTGCCATGGTGTTGTTTTTGTGCAGAAATGAAAGTTCTCGGAACGTCCTGAAAATTTACGGAGAATATTTCTCGAAAATATGAAAAATACCTGCGCAAAGATCCACCAGAGGGGACGGGCCAGTGGGCCACAAGCCCTGACACGACGGCCTCCCCCGTGGCCGCGGCAACCAAGCTTGTGGGGCCCACGTGGCTCTGCCGCCCCCAACTCTAGCGCTATTTATTCCCTTTCGTCCCGGAAAAAATCAGGAGAGAAGATTTCACCGCGTTTGCGACACGGAGGCGCCGCCACGTCCTGTTCTTCATCTGGAGGGCAGATCTGGAGTCCGTTTTGGGCTCCGGATCAAGGAGATCGTCGCCATCGTCATCATCAACCTTCTTCCCTCTCCAATTCCATGAAGCTCTTCATCGTTCGTGAGTAATCTATTCGTAGGCTCGCTGGGCGGTGATGAGTAGGATGAGATCTATCATGTAATCGAGTTAGTTTTGATGGGGATTGATCCCTAGTATCCACTATGTTCTGAGATTAATGTTGCTACTACTTTGCCATGCTTAATGCTTGTCACTAGGGCCCGAGTGCCATGATTTCAGATCTCAAATTATTATGTTGTCACCAATATATGTGCTAGAAATCTTGATATGTCGCCTGTGCTTGATGATGCTTATGATGCTACTGCTAGAGATGCTATGCCTGATACTGCTAGAGATGCTATGCCTGATACTGCTAGAGATGCTATGCCTGATACTGCTAGAGATGCTATGTCTGATACTGCTAGAGATGCTATGCCTGATACTGCTAGAGATGCTATGCTTGATACTGCTTTGCCTGATGATGCTAGAGATGTTATTTTGCCTGATGATGCTATGCTTGATACTGCTAGAGATACTAATTTGCCTGATATGCCACTAGGGGTATTCCTTGATGCTCATATTGCTAGAGTTACTGCCAATGCTCGTGATGCTTTTGAAACTGCCGATACTATTGAGATAGAACCTGCTTTTGCTCCTGTTAGATCTAGCTCTCCTAGATATGAATTGCCTGATATACCTGAGAGTTATGTTATGGAGGGAGAGATAGCTGAGGATTTTCTTGCGTGTAAGGATGCCTATGACGCTGAGAAATTACTTCTCAAGTGGAAGGAAAAATCTCTGAAAGCTAGGATGAAATACGACCCGAAGTTTGCCACTTCACCTATCTTTATCACCGACGAGGATTATGAATTCCCTCTCGACCCTGAGATAATTTCTCTAATCGAATCTGGTCCTTTCCATGGTTATGAGTCTGAGACGGTCATAGCCCATCTTACCAAACTACACGATATAGCCACCCTTTTCTCTAGTGAGGAGAAGATCCGCTACTACTATATCCTTAAGATGTTTCCTTTCTCTCTAAAGGATGACGCTAAAGCCTGGTTCACTTCTCTTGCTCCTGGATGTGTGAGTAGTCCCTAGGATATGGTCTATTACTTTTGTGAGAAATATTTCCCTACCCATAAGAAGCAAGCTGCCTTGCAGGAAATATACAACTTTGCTCAACTCAAAGAAGAGAGTCTCCCACAATCTTGGGGGAGGCTCATCCAGCTACAGAATGCTTTGCCTAACCACCCTCTTAAGAAGAACGAGATACTTGATATCATCTATAACGGACTTATCGATTCTTCTAGAGACCACATAGATAGTTGTGCCGGTTGTGTTTTTAGGGAACAAACTGTAGAACAAGCTGAGATCCTACTGAATAACATCTTGATCAATGATAATGCTTGGAGTATTCCCGAACCACCTCCTAAGAAAAGAGGTATTCTATTCCTCAGTCCCGAAGATATGCAAGAAGCCAAGAAATCTATGCAAGAGAAAGGCATTAGATCTAAAGATGTCAAAAATCTACCACCTATCCAAGAGATCCATGGTCTCAATAACCCGATACAAGTAGTAGAAGTGAATTCTCTACGTAGGTTTGATGAGAGTGATATTCCTTTTGACAAACCTGCTAGCTTATGCTTTGATGAATTTGACAACTTTGTTGCCAAACAACAGAGTTTCAATGATTATGTTAGCAGACAATTGGAACAAAGTACTCGTATGCTTAGTCATTTATGTGCTTGTGTAGACAGAAATGTCAATGATCTGAAGCTTCTGAGTAAACATGCCTCTATGATTACTACTCAGGTAGAACAAGTACTTAAAGCTCAGAATGACTTGCTCAATGAATTAAATGACAACTCTGTGAGAGTCATTACTAGAGGAGGCAAAATGACTCACGAACCTTTGTATCCTGAAGGTCATCCTAAGAGAATTGATCAAGATTCTCAAGGATTTAATGTTGATACACCCAGTCATCCTAAGAAGAAGAAGGATGATAGAAACCTACATGTCAGTTCACCAAATACTGTCACACCTGAAGAACCAAATAATATTTTTGCGTCTGATGCAGAAACACAATCTGGTGATGAACATGAACCTGGTGACAATATGGACAACGATGTTCATAATAATGCTCAACCTAGCAATGATGAGGATGTGGAGATTGAACCTACGGTTAATCCTGATAACCCACAACCTAAGAGATACGATAAGAATGACTTCACTGCTAGGAAGCATGGTAAAGAAAGGGAGCCATGGGTTCAGAGACCTGTGCCCTTTCCTCCTAAGCCATCCAAGAAAAAGGATGATGAGGATTTTGAGCGCTTTATTGAAATGTTGAGACCCGTATTTCTGCAGATGTGGTTAATTGATATGCTCAAGATATCTCCATATGCCAAGTACATGAAAGATATCGTGACCAATAAACGGAAGATACCAGATCTTGAGATCTCCACCATGCTTGCCAATTATACTTTCAAAGGTGGAACTCCTAAGAAACTTGGTGATCCCGGAGTGCCCACTATACCTTGCTCCATTAAAGGAAACTACATAAGAACTGCCTTATGTGACCTTGGAGCCGGTGTTAGTGGTATGCCTCTCTCTCTCTTTATCGTAGACTTGAACTGGATAAGTTGACACCCACTAAAATTTCTCTACAAATGGCCGACAAATCAACTGCTTTCCCTGTCGGCATTTGCGCGGATGTGCCTGTTGTGGTTGCTAACACCACTATCTTAACAGACTTTGTTATCTTCGATATTCCCGAGGACGATGCCATGGTTGTCATCCTCGGAAGACCCTTCTTAAACACTACATGGGCTGTTATAGATTGCAACAAAGGCAATGTCACTTTCCATGTCAACAGTAATGAGCATACCGTGCACTTTCCGAAGAAACGATATCAAGTACATTGCATCAATGCTATCAAAAAAACTTCATCGATTCTTATTGGGAGATTTGAATGCCCTATTCCTCGTGTCAAGATGAAGTATGATTTGCTTGTTGGGGAGATTCATATCCCCATTGAGGTGACTTAGTGGCTATTTGACAATTCTCCGTTTCCTTTTGCGATTCGGAAAAGTTTTGTCATGAGGATTTGATCAACCCCATTGACGGATTTCTTTCGATGACCATGAAATGGATGAATCAAAGAGTCACATACCTTTGTTTTAAGATTTCACTTTTAGTTGCTTAGAAGAAAAATGATAGATTTAGTTTAGTTTTCCCTGTTTCCTGTTTTAGCGTCCTCGAGAAAGTACCCCGAAAATAAAAGTTCTCTGATGGTCTTGAAAATCTAGTATGAATTTTTCTGGATTTTTTGAAAAATACTGGGACTGAGAGCTGGCCTGGGGGCCACACCAGTGGGCCACAAGCCCTCTCACCGCGGCCACCAAGATTGTGGGGACCACATGGACCCCCTCCACTCATTCCAGCTCCCATCCTCTTCTTCTACCTCCACAAAAAATCGTTTCGCAGCTCAAACCCGTGTTCTTGCTCATTTGGGTGTGATTTTCGATCTCCTTGCTCAAAGCACCATTCTCCGAACCGTTTTGGGGAAATTACTCCTTGGTAAGTGACTCCTCCATTGGTCCAATTAGTTTCTACTCAAGTGTTTTATCCTTCGCGTATTCTTGCTACCTTGGTGACCATGTTCTTGAGCTTGAAATGTTGATTTTAGCTGGTCCCAAGTAGTTTTAGCGCGTGATATGGTCTCTAGACACTAGTAGGAGTAGTTGCTACAAGGTGTGGTTGGTCTTTATTCACTTTTCTCTTGAACTTCAAAAATTTCAGCAAAAAGAAATTATGTTCAAGAGGAAGTTCCATGGTGGTTCCTCAAGTAAGAAGGGTCCCCGTCTTTCTATTCGGGAGCCCGATCCTTATCAACTAAGGGACGCACCGGTACAACCATGTCAATGGCCTTCCGATGAGTTCATGATCGAAGCAGGCTTCAAAGATGAGTTTGATACACTTGTCCGCAATGCCGAGTTAGAAGAATTCCTCTCAGATAAATGTGAACAGTATGCTTTGCTCACTGCCTCTTTCGTGCGTCGATTTAAATTTTCAGTTGGCCGTGAGTCATCCATACTGTTTGATCTGTATGATAAATCCTATGCCATGGATTTGGAGGATTTCAATAGGATTTGCAAGATACCCGATGGGGGTAATCTTAAATATCCTCCTAAGTCTTCGGTTAGAGATTTTGTCTCTAGTATAACTGTTGGAGAAACTAGAGACATCACACAAGCTACCATAGGAAGCATCCATTTCCCTGCCTTGCACTACTTTGCCCTCTGCATAGGTAGATGCATTAACGGCAAGGTTGTCACCTATGCGCATCCGACCTTACTATCCTTAAGAGCGCAGTGACGGGTGACAAAAGCTTCAACATGGGAGCTATTATAGCAAGGAGGCTGAATAAGAATGCTATTAATGGGGATTTCTTTGGCGGCATCTATGCCACTCGCATAGCAAATTTTCTTGGAGTACCCATCCGCGCAGGAGATCCCCCGCTCCATACAGCTTTCCTTGACCGCGTCGCTATGACTCGCTACCAGTTCCTTGAGAGGGATGATCAATCCCTCCTATACTGATTGATATTTAACCGGCAACGTGTTTTCCATATTACCCTTCCTACTCCTGCTTTCTTTGACTTTTGGGTAAAACGGAGATACTACATAACCATAGGAGACGTAGAGGAGTATGAGAGGGAGGCGACGGCTGCTCGTCTCCATGAGGCGGCTATTCAGGCAGTGGTTGCAGCGCTCCCGTATAACCCCGATTATGATTTTGGGTTTCGCCAGGACCGTCCTTGGGAGTAGACCAAGCTAGGCCAAAAGCCTAAGCTTGGGGGAGTACGTGTTTGCACCAACTTTACATTCAGGCTTATATTTCACTTTATTAGTCAGTGTTTACACTTTGCCACTGTATTATCCATGCTAGTTTATTTTCGTTTTCTTGTTTTCTTGTTTTGTGTCCTTTTGAGAAAACCCAAAAAGATTTTCCTTCCTTCTTTTGCTTGTTGGGAGCTTTCCCGTGTAAATAGTTTTCTTTTTATTTGAGTCGAGGTAGAAGACCATGGTTACAATGTTTAGTGGCTCTTGTATGCATACCTGTTTAGCTTTTAAAGAGCCATATTATTTTGTCTTCTCCTTTGTGTTTGCCTGCAGATTCAGCTTAGTCCAATGCACGAGCACTCTTATTATTGTTCACATCGTTCGATCGTGCAAGTGAAAGGCAATAATGACGATATATGATGAAGTGACTGAGCCTGGAAAAGATGGTATGAAATCTATCTATTTTGTTTTTGTAAATATGACTAGCTTGTCGTTCCAAATTCAGCTTTGTTGAGAGAGAACCATGTTTGCAATGACAACTTAGAGATCATAGTTTCTGATGCCATGCTTAATTAGCTAGGAGCTTATAATGGTTTGTCTTGAATACCAACATAGATTTTGAGATGACTATGATGTAGTATGATAGGATGGTATTCTCCTTTGAATGATTCGAGTGGCTTGACTTGGCGCATGTTCATGCATGTAGTTGAAACAAAATCAACATAGCCTCTATGATGTTCGTGTTCATGGTGATTTATACCATGTTCATGCTTGCACTCCATGTTAGTCAAACTCATTGCATCTTGATGACTGTTGTCGCTCTCTAGTTGGTCGCTTCCTAGTCTTTTGCTAGCCTTCACTTGTACTAGGCGGAATACTGCTTGTGCATCCACTTCCATAAACCCAAAAGTTTTTCCATGAGAGTCCACCATACCTACCTATTTGCGGTATCTACCTGCCATTCCAAGTAAATTTGCATGTGCCATTCTCTAAACCTTCAAGAAATAATCTGTTTTGCATGCTCGAACCGCTCATGTGGTGACAGGGGGCTATTGGTATCTTCCATGTTAGGTGTGTTATCCTCGACATGTGTTTATTCACTGTCATTCACAAGAAAGGGGCCGGTAATTGGAATGCTCAGTTCCACACTTAAATCGAAAATATAACTATAAAACAAGACTCCCCCCGGATTGATGTTAGTATGGACGGTACCCGAGGATTCGGCTAGCCGTGGAGTGTGATTGATTGGTGGGGGAGTTAAAACTTTACTATTCTCTTTGGGAACCGCCTATAGCATGAATAGCATGGAAGATATTGAGAACTCTTGGTCATTGCATTGACAATGAAAGCATGCCACCCAAAATTATTATCTCTGTTTTCAAAGCTTGAGCTCTGGCACCTCTGCAAATCAATGCTTCCCTCTGTGAAGGGTCTGTCTATTTATTTTCCTGCTGAGTCATCCTCTTCTTATATAAGCACCAATTAGAGAGCACCTTTGTCATTTTTATGCTTTGCTTTTGATTGATATTGAGTATGAATATGACTGGATCTTCGTTGCTATGAATTACAATGTTTAGTCAGCCCTTGATCTTTGAAAGTGCTCTGCATTTATGTTTTGCGGTCTCAGAAAGAGCTAGCGAGATACCACCTATTCATATTGCTTCATCCTTGTTTTGATTGAATTGTTGGTATCTGAAACTCATTATTATTTTCTCGCTAGCTAATTATGCCATTGATATTAGTTTACCGTGAGACCTCTGTGTCACTTGCTTATGTGGTTAACTTGTGATCTTGCTGAAATTCTGGTTATGAGTTAGACATAGTTGCAACAACAAGATCAAACAGAGTTTGTCAAAGTTTTTTCTTTCTCTTTCAGTTTGTCAACTGAGTTGCTTGAGGACAAGCAAGGTTTTAAGCTTGGGGGAGTTTGATACGTCTCCATTGTATTTACTTTTCCAAACTCTTTTGCCCTTGTTTTGGACTCTAATTTGCATGATTTGAATGGAACTAACCCGACTGACGCTGTTTTCAGCAGAATTGCCATGGTGTTGTTTTTTGTGCAGAAATGAAAGTTCTCGGAACGTCCTGAAAATTTACAGAGAATATTTCTGGAAAATATGAAAAATACCTGCGCAAAGATCCACCGGAGGGGACGGGCCAGTGGGCCACAAGCCCTGATGCCGCGGCCTCCCCCCTGGCCGCGACAACCAAGCTGGTGGGGCCCACGTGGCTCTGCCGCCCCCAACTCCAGCGCTATTTATTCCCTTTCGTCCCGGAAAAAAAAATCAGGAGAGAAGATTTCATCGCGTTTGCGACACGGAGGCGCCACCACATCCTGTTCTTCATCTGGAGGGCAGATCTGGAGTCCGTTTTGGGCTCCGGATCAAGGAGATCATCGCCATCGTCATCATCAACCTTCTTCCCTCTCCAATTCCATGAAGCTCTTCATCGTTTGTGAGTAATCTATTCATAGGCTCGCTGGACGGTGATGAGTAGGATGAGATCTATCATGTAATCGAGTTAGTTTTGACGGGGATTGATCCCTAGTATCCACTATGTTCTGAGATTGATGTTGCTACTACTTTGCCATGCTTAATGCTTGTCACTAGGGTCCGAGTGCCATGATTTCAGATCTGAAATTATTATGTTATCACCAATATATCTGTGTTTTAGATCCGATCTTACAAGTTGTAGTTACCTACTATGTGTTATGATCCGGCAACCCCTGAGTGACAATAACCGAAACCACTCCCGGTGATGACCATAGTTTGAGGAGTTCATGTGTTCACCAAGTGCTAATGCGTTGGTCTGGTTCTTTATTAAAAGGAGAACCTTAATATTCTGTAGTATCCATTTGGACCCCCCTACCACGGGAGGGATGGACAATAGATGTCATGCAAGTTCTTTTCCCTAAGCACGTATGACTACACACGAAATGCATGCCTACATAACATTGACGAACGGGAGCTAGCCACATATCTCTTCGTGTTATAACTGTTGCATGATGAATGTCATCCAACGAATCGCCGACCATTGCCTACGAATTTGTCCCACTGCTGCTGTTACTTGTTTTGCTCTGCTGCTGTTACTATTGTTGCTCCTACTGTTACTTGCTGCCACTATGACTTGCTTTGTCCTGCTGCTGCTGCCACTACTGTTGCTACTTGCTACTGCTGTCACTACTATTGTTCCTTGCCACTGCTGTTACTCGTTACACTAGTGCTACCTGCTATAATACTTTTTCTGGCACCATTGCCGGGAAATAATATTTCCCGTCCACGGGCAACTTACTGGCGCCAGTGATACAACCGTTAGGAATAGTCTACCGTCAACAGATCGTTTCTGGCACCGTTGCTATCATACTACTTTGCTACTGATACTTTGCTTGCAGACACTAATCTTTCAGGTGTGGTTGAATCTGACACATTCAGCTGCTAATACTTGAGAATATTATTTCACTTCCCGTCGCGCGAACCAACAAATTTGTGTCGAATACTCTACCCTCGAAAACTGCCGCGATCCCACGCGCTGGTGGGCCATTGCAAGACAATTGCTAACTGTTGAGCAACTGGACAAGCTCTTTTCTGGCTCCGTTGCCATGTAGGCATCAAGTCAGCAATAGTTGCACGTCAGCACCCCCCTCTCTCCCTAGATCGTTTCTCCTCCATTTGCAGTTTCGGTAGCGCTAAGCGTTGCCCTGTTGGGATAGCACCACCACAACCGCCACCATAATGTCGTGTTGTCGGATAACTCATCTACTACTCTGCCCTTGCTCGTTGGATCAAGGAGGCGGAGACGTCATCGAGTTGTACGTGTGCTGAACGCGGAGGTGCCACCCGTTCGACGCTTGATCGGGAGTTCATGGCACAGATTGTGATTGGAACGCGAAGTCGTACCACTACATCAAATGTGTTCTTCAACGCTTTCGCTTAGCGATCTACAAGGGTATGTGGATCCGATCTCTCCTCTCGTAGATGCTTATCACCATGGATAGATCTTGTATGCGCGTAGATTTTTTTTGTTTCCCATGCAACGTTCCCCAACACTTGTGACATGCATCCAAGGCAAAAATAATCTTAATGACCTTTTGTGCAATCAAAAGGAAGTGGTTGCAAAGGAGGGAGTTAGGTTTGCGCCCAAGTCCAGGAAGAACAAGAAGATCAAGACAAAGCGACCTCCTCCGCTTAAGGAAAACACATAGTTCTAATGTCAGTCTTGCGAGTACTTTGGATGAGTACTCACCATTGCTTTCCTCCCCCTTTTCCTCTTGATACGATTGTCGCGACCAAATGATAGAGCCCAAGTGATTGTTGACCCCGCCGATGACTACTACCCCGATGAAGCCTACTACTACGTGGAGGCCGTTGATGACCAAGAGTAGTTAGGAGGCTCTCAGGCAGGAGGCATCGCCTTGTCGATCCATGTTATGTTTTTGCTAGCCTTCTTAAGGCAAAACTTGTTTTCTATGTGTGTATTCAGATATTATTTCCTTCTGCTGACTCGTTTGTATTCAAGCTTATGTATTCGATCCCAAGAGGCCCCTAGCTTGTATTATGAATCTTGTATGACTTTAATTTGTGTCTAGAGTTGTGTTGTGATATCTTTCCGTGAATCCCTAATCTTGGTCATGTGCATTTGCATGTATGATTAACGTAAGATTAAGTTGGGGGCGTCACACTCACCCCCTTTGGTGGCAGCGGTGGGTGGGCACAAACACCACGGGGTGGGAGTGGGGATGGGGAAGGGAGGAGGGAGGAGGATGGGAGGGGATCGGGGCGGTTGGTGTGGGACTCCTCACTGATGGTCCCTGAGGAAGTACGGTGTGAAGGAGGGTGCACCATGGAGAAGGTGAGGAAGGTTTGATCCTGTTTTAAAGGAGAGGGCTCTAGCGAGAAATGTCCCGCTACGACAGAAAAGTGAGCGTGAAGGGGAGGATCCAACAATAAAAAGGAGGGTACGTCGTGAGGTGTGGTTCATGTAACGGGACTGCGCGTCGGAAATATCATGGTGGATAGTTCGGACAACCATACCCCCCCCCCCACGGATGGGTTGGGTTTAGAGGAGTCCGGACTGTCTTGGATTTTGGGTAGCCAATTGGGCACCCTTTTGATGTGTGAACATGTGTGGACACTCTTAGACCTTGGAGACAACCTGAATATATTTGATTCATCGATATGCACTATAACCCGTAGAAACACACACGCGTTCTACTAGTCAAGAATAAATATGGAGATAAAAGATCCCCTTGCCTGTTACCATGTGACGGAGAGATCGAATCCAAAAAGCGACCAATAAAACAAACCAAAAATTTGACCGACATAACACAAATCATAATCCAGTTCACCCAAACCGAAGCGAAATTCATAGCCCATCATACATTTGAAAAAGTTCCATTCCATCCGATCATACGCTTTGGCTAAACCCAATTTATAAACACAAAATTCTCCTTCGCTTTCCTTAAGCATGCTCAAAGGCAGGTACGGAGCCAGGAATGGAACACAAGAGGGGCCAATTGCACATAAAATATCTTGGAGGAGGCCATATAGGTAATTTTGAGTAAATTTGGGGTCAAATCCATATACTAATAAGGGGGGTCTTTAGAAAAAAATCACCACGAGGGGGGGGCATGGCCCCAGCGCGCTCCCTAGCTCCGTCCGTGCTCACAGAATGCATAGATTCAAGGATTGCGAGTGCATTACAAGAAATTAGTCTCACAGAAATAAGATTTCTTTCAAAACTACTACGTATTTTATAATAAATTCAAAAGGCATATGTGCATTTTAAAAATGTCAAAACTAGCACCCCGTCAGCCTCTGGTGGGCCGACGGGGGACTGATACGTCCCAAACATATCTATAATTTCTGCTTGTTCCATGATCTTTTGGGTGACATTGTTATATTTTTTGCTACACTTTTATATCATTTTACACATATTTGGACTAACCTACTAACTCAGTGCACCCAGTGCCAGTTTCTGTGTGTTGATGTCTATTTTGCACGGGCTTTTACCGAATTTTCCGAAGCCCGAAAAATTCCAGGAAAAATATATAAAAAATCAGCGAAACAGAAGCTTCCGGATCACCGAAGATGGGCCAGAGGGGGGCCAGGGGCCGTCCAGATGACCTGCTGGCACGGCCTACCCCCTGGCCGCGCTAGGAGGCCGTCTGGGTGGGCCCCACCTCCTCCGGTGCCCTCCTTTGGCCTATATTTACCCCTCGGACGGGAAATCCTGATTGCGGAACCCTTTTCTCCATAAGCAATTCCGATCTCCGTCACCATCGCCAACAAGTTTCGGGGGACCAGAATTCCTGTGCCGTCACCTTGTCGGGACGGGGAAGTGCCCCCGGATTCATCTCCATCGACGTTGCTTCCTCCCTCCATGAGGCGGGAGTAGTTCCTCCTCGGGGCTAAGGTCTTCTACGATAGCTATGTGATGACAAGATGATGTATATACTTCTCGCCCCTCGTTGGATACCCCAAGTGGAAGGTGGAGATGTAGTCAGCAACAAATTTCCCTTACACGAAGACTGTAAGGTTTATCGAACCAGTAGGACTCCTAGGCTCAACAAGTAGGTGTCTTCCACCCTGGCGCTAGCAGAAGACGAGGATCTGCACACACAACAAATAACTTTGCTCCCAACGAGTACAGAGAGGTTGTCAATCTCTCTGGCCTTGTAGTTTGCAAAGGATCAAAACACAAGCGGGAAGGTAATAGTGATTGCAACGAAAAAGTAAATGGAAACCGTAAATGATGGAGGTGTAAGAAATGATGGTGATATGGACCGAGTCACATGATGTTCACTAGTGATGTCTCTCTCCCAAAAGACGATAAACAACTATGCTAGGGTAAACAAATCACAGTTGGGCAACTGACAGAATTATGATCGCACTGCAATGCTAATTATGCTCCTTGATAGTTAGAGGTTCAATAGTAATGGGCAGTAGGCCAAGACAAGTAGACCATTTATTCATCAACATCTACTTACTAATCATCCACCTTGAGATATCTATCCAGAACATCTCCCCAGTATTAAGTTGCGAGCCCCACCCAAAGTGTAAACTCGAAGCAACGGACAACTGCATTAACGAACTATGCGTAAGGTAAACAATCCTTGCAACCGTGGTCACAAGCACCGTTGTTTTCTCCCTGGTGGCAACAAGCACATCCCCTAGTCTTATGTTTCTGTCACTCAAGCTAGACATCGAGGGGCCCGAACCCACAATCATGCATAACGCTCCCTCTTGGAGTTACAATCTACTACTTGGCCAAAGCAATAAAAAGCAACAGAGAACATGAAAAATCACTAAGGAACATAATATAAAAGGATAATCAAATATATAACTCATAACAATTTGAACATAATCTCATAATCCATCGGATCCCAACGAACCGAGCATAGCAATAGCAAGAGAATTACATAGATGCATTGATCATGTAGGGCAGTGTGACAGCCCGATGCCGACGCCCCAAAAGATTCCCCTTTATTTTCCGTTTCCGTCGTGTGGTTATTTTATTTTATTGCATCGTCATGTAGTTTGCATCGTCGCATCATGCATGGCATCTGGCATCATCTGTTGTGTGTGGTGTTTTGAGTGTGTGTGTTTCAAGTGCTCTCGGTGTCTTTAGTGCGATAGTAACTCCCCTCCTCTCCCCTCTTATTTCGTTTTTGTGGTTGCGTAAAAGTTTCCGTTTTAACCCCTATTTAAAAAGGGTTTGTCTTCTTTTAAAAAAAACTCCTTTTATTAAATGTGGAGGCAACCCTTGGGTTTTTATTTTATTTCTTCTTTTGTTTTATTTCAAAACTAGAGTTGCATTTTATTTATAAAAGGGGTTTGATTTTATCCTTTTGTAAGAAAAGGGTTTATTTATTTCTTCGAAAAGGTTTCATTTTCATTTGTTTAAAAATGCCCAATCTATTTTATGGTTGGGGTTTAATTTTCAAAGGAGCAAAAGCATTTTATTTATTTTTGTTAAATGTTTTTCTTTTGTTTAAGCTTTCTATTTTCAAAGTAAAAAGAATATCAAAGAGAGAGGAAGAGGGAGCCTGCCGGCCACGCCCAAGGCCCAACCAGCCCCCTCCCGGTAGCCCTAGCGAGAGGAGCCCCCGCTCCCCTCGCCCCTCGTCCATCCCTGAGCGCCATCTCTCCCTCTGTTCCTCTCTCCCGATCCCCTTCTTCCCCCGCAGCCTCCCTCTCTCCGCCGGAGTGGCCGCCGTCTCCCGAGCCGCGCCGCCCCGCCTTGGCCTGCCGCCGCCAGCAGCTCTCCCCGTGCGTCGCCGGCTTGCCTGTCCCGCATTGCTCTGCCCGCGCCATGGCCTATCCTCGCCTCCCCGCGCCAGCAGCTCGCCCCATCGACCCGAGCTGGCCGCCGGTCCCGTGCTACTGCAACAAAAGACCTTCCAATGGCGCCATAAATAGGCATGTTGTCTTGACGTGCTCCTCCTCAGCAACGGCACCAGGAATCCTTCAGCTGTGGCTACGCCTTAGGGGACTTCCTACGCAAGTATGCAAAGGATTTCCCCCGTGGTCTTGGAGCCTTGCGTTGGTGTTCCCTCGAAGCGGAAAGGGTGATGTAGCGTAGCGGTGGTAAGTATTTCCCTCAGTTTGAGAACCAATGTATCAATCCGGTGGAGGAGTATCTCAAGATCCTGCACAAACACAAAAACTTGCTCCCAACACTATGAAGGGGTTGTCAATCCCTTATAGATTGTTTGCCAAGTGAGAACTGAAAGCAACAAAGTAACAAAGCAAAGTAAAAGCGGAGGTGTAAATGATGGACGTGAATAGCCCCGGGGGCCGTAGTGTTTACTAGTGGCTTCTCTCATGAAAGCAAGTAGACGGTGGGTGAACAAAATACTGTCGAGCAATTGATAGAACCGGCAAAGTCATGACAATATCTATGCAATGATTATTTCTATCGGCATCACGTCTAAAACAAGTAGACCGATACTGTCTGCATCTACTACTATTACTCCACACGTCGACCGCTATCCAGCATGCATCTAGTGTATTAAGTCCATAAGAACAGAGTAACGCCTTAAGCAAGATGACATGATGTAGAGGGATAATCTCAAACCAATGATAAAACCCCCATCTTTTTACCCTTGATGGCAACTACTTGATGTGTGCCTTGCTGCCCCTACTGTCACTAGGAAAGGTCACCACATGGCAGAACCCAAAACCAAGCACTTCTCCCATTGCAAGAATCATAGATCTAGTTGGCCAAACAAAACCCAAGACTCGGAGAGACTTACAAGGATATCAAATCATGCATATAAGAAATCAGCAAAGACTCAAATATATATCATAGATAATCTGATCACAAATCCACAATCCATCGGATCTCGACAAACACACCGCCAAAGAAGATTGCATCGAATAGATCTCCATGAAGATCATGGAGAACTTTGTATTGAAGATCCAAGAGAGAGAAGAAGCCATCTAGCTACTAACTACGGACCCGTAGGTCTGAAGTGAACTACTCACGAGTCATTGGAGGGGCGATGATAATGATGAAGAAGCCCTCCAACTCCAAAGTCCCCTCCGACAGGACGCTGGGAAGGGTCTCCAGATGAGATCTCGCGGAAATGAAAGCTTGCGGCAGCGGAAAAGTATTTTCGAGGCTCCCCTGATTTTTTGCGGAATATTTGGGAATTTATAGGCCAAAGATCTAGGTCAGGGGGCGGCCAGGGAGGTCACAAGCCTGCCCACCGCCGCCTCCCCCCTGGTGGCGGAGTGGGGGCTTGTGGGCTCCCTGGAGCCCACCTGGCTTGGCCCAAAGGCCCCCTGATCTTCTTCCGTTCGGGAAAAAAATCATTTCGGGGTTTGTCTTCCGTTTGGAATCCGTTCCAAAATGAGATCTGAAAAGAGTCAAAAACACGGAAAAAACAGGAACTAGCACTTGGCACTGAATTAATAAGTTAGTCCCAAAAAGAGATATAAAAGGTACATAAAACAACCAAAGAAGACAAGATAATAGCGTGAAACCATCAAAAATTATAGATGCGTTTGAGACGTATCATCCCGCGTGCCTCCCCTCGTCCCGCTCGTTGGCCCTGCGTGCCGCCTCGCCGCCGTTCGCCCTCGACCCGACCTCCTCCTCCTGGTCATCCGTGCCCCGCCGTCGGCCTGCCATCGCCGCCATGCTCACCTCCGACAGGCCCCGCCGCCTGCGTCTCCCTGCCGGTGCCCGTTTTCCCGCGCCGCCGGCCTCGGCCGAGGTTCCCCGCCAGTTCGCCCTGGTGTAGTTGTTGTCGCCCCGCGCTTCGCTGGTGCATGTGTTGTTGTTGCTGCCTGGCGTGCTGTTGTCCCCCGCGATCCCCTACCGAGCTGTCGTTGCTATGTTATTTCTGTGCGCCGTGTTGGATAGGCTAGTTGCTGCAGCAAGTCTGAACCGGTGGTGTAGTTGCTAGGCTGCCTTTTTGCTTGCTGCTGCCCCGCTTGCCTGCCGATGCATGGATGCATGTTGCTGCCTTGCCGTTGCCGCCATGTTGTTGTGCTAGCTAGCCTGCTTGCTACTGCGTTAGTTGCTGACTGCTTCTTGGGTTGCTTTGCTGCTGCCTGTAGCTGCTTGGATTGCCTAGTGCTTGTTGCTGCTGCTAGCTGTAGTTGCTATAGTTTGTGCTAGTTGCTTTTGTTGTTAGATGCTAAGGTGCTAGCTGTTGTGCCGAGTGTTGCTGCTAGTGCTAGATGCCGTAGCTTGCTGTTAGTTGCTGCCGCCGGTGTTGCTGTGGTGTCGCTGGTTTCCGTCGTCGAAGTTCGCAAGCACCCTCCCCGCCACCGTGGGTCGTCGACAAGATCGGCGAGTACCACGACGTCCTCGACGACCCCCGGAAACGTGTTCGACTACCGACGCCGAAGACCCATCTTCCGACGCCAAGCGAACGACTACCGTCGACGAGACCCGAGTACCACTACTTTCACGACGACCGCTACGAACCGATCTGCTCCGATATGCATGCTTCGAAGGTAGATCGATGGAACGTGTCGTGAACTGTATTCATGTGATGTATGAGATGAATGTATGTTTGCACCGTATGTTTCCTGTTGCACGTTGTCCCTCTTATGTTGTGCCCCGACACATGGGAACCCGGTAACCGGGATCACCCTATCTTCATCTAGCGTTCTCGCACGCGCTTCAATTCGTTGTCACCGATATCTCGTCGAGTTGTCGGTATCGGAACATTGCCGTGGCATCGTTTCCGTCTTGCCGCCTTGGATTCCCTCTCGCTCACCGTGGCGACACATGTTTCTTTCTTTTCTTGCCCGTGATGTTGTAACTAGCATGCATGACGCATTCATGGCATATATCGTGTGTTGCATGTCTTTTGTGCCTTAGCTTCGTTCTAAGTCCCGCGTGCTATCGACTAGTATGACAGGTAGAATCATCGCTTCACCCCTTGCCATGTTAACAACATTTAATATTGTCGTGTAAATAAACAGGAGTGAATTAAATAATTAAGCGTGGAGCTTCGTCGATAGGCAACTCGTTGCATATCGAGCTTCACTTAATGTGTAGTGTTTGTGTGAGGTGAATCGCCATGCCATGCCTTGCATCTATGAACTGATCATGCATCATATTAGGTTGTGCATCATGTTGTGCATCGTGTGGTGAATATCTGTGTTGATGTTTGTTTCCGTTTTGCTCCGTCTCGATAGAGTTCCGCAAGCGTGTCGGAATGTGAGGGCCCGTTCGACTACATCGGTTCAACTGCTTCACTAGTTGTTCTTCTTCCAAGTGGGATCTCAGGCAAGATGACCATTTCCCCAGATACCATTACTATCATTGCCATGCTAGTTATTTCGATGCTATCGATTATGTCTCGTTGCCTACCACATGTTAAATTTCAGCCTCTCAACAATGCCATGATAACCTTCAACCTGTTCGACCTAGCAAACCACTGATTGGCTATGTTACTGCTTGATTAACCATGTTGATAGCATTGCTAGTTGCAGGTGTAGTTGTTTGCATGTCATAACATGGGTTCCTTGTCATATCACCATATTAATTCTATTTAATTTAATGCACCTATATACTTGGTAAAAGGTGGAAGGCTCGGCCTTTCTAGCCTGGTGTTTTGTTCCACCTTTGCCCCCTTAGTTTCGGCTACCGGTGTTATGTTCCATAATTGAGCGCTCCTAACACGATCGGGGTTGTTATGGGGACCCCCTTGATAATTCGTTTTAGATTAAAGCGGGTCAGGCAAGGCCCAACATTGGTACTACATTTGCCCAACATAATAACTTTGTTAATACTGAAACCATAGGGCGTCATGAACCCGAGGAGTAATTTCACATAATACAGGGGGGCCAGTGCTGATGGTGCTGGTTCAAAACTAGAGCCGTTTGCAGGGCCAACCCGGGGCAACTCGGGAGATTTCTATCAGGCCACCGTACGCTGTGCTTATCCGTCGTGTCCTGAGAACGAGATACGCGGCTCCTATTGGGATCGTTGACACGTCGGGTGTCCTTGCTGGATTAGTTTTACCTTTGACGAGATATCTTGTGCATCGGGATTCCGGTGATGCTTTGGGTAATCTCAGAGTTGAGGTTTTCCACTAGGGAATCCGACGAGATCGCGAGCTTCGTGATTGAGGATTTCTATGCGGCTTGTGGTAATTTGTGATGGACTAGTTGAAGCACCCGTGCAGGGTTAAATCTTTTCGGAAAGTCGTGCCTGCGGTTATGTGGCAACGTGGAAACTTTGTTTAACAATGGTTCTAGATAACTTGAAGTTAACTTAATTAAAACTTGCCAACTGTGTGCGTAACCGTGACTGTCTCTTTCGTGAGTTCCTTCTCCGATTGAGGACACGGTGGGGTTATGTCTGACGTAGGTAGGTGTTCAGGATCATTCATTTGATCATCAGTAGTTCACGTCCGTTAAGCGTAGATCATCCCCTCTTATTTCTTGTACTCGTAAGTTAGCCACCATGTATATATATGCTTAGCCGCTGCTGCAACCTCACCACTTAACCATACCTCACCTAATAAGCTTTGCTAGTCTTGATACCTTTGGAAATGAGATTGCTGAGTCCCCTGTGGCTCACAGATTACTACAACACCGGTTGCAGGGACATGTAAAGGTTATTTGACACGAGCGTGTTGATTGTTCATTTGGGGTTGCTTCTTCTTCTTCTTCTTCATCGATCTAGGATGGGTTCCAGGCCGGCAACCTGGGATAGCAAGGATGGACGCCGTTCTTATTTTCTCGTTTGTTTTCGTCTGTAGTCGGACCCTGCTCTTATTCATGATGTTAATGAATTGTACTGATGTGACTCTGATGTAGCTTGTGGCGAGTGTAAGCCAATTATATATATATATATATATATATATATCTTCTTTTCAGTACATGTACTTGTAATGATATCCATTCTTGCGACACGACGAGATGCGCTTCTATCCTTGACGAGGCCCTCGTGCCAAATTGAGGATAGGGTCGCATCTTGGGCGTGACAGGCAGCTCACAAGGACTAATCATTGAAGCACAAGATTGGAGAGAAGACATCACATAGCTACTGGTCATGGACTCATGGTCCAAGGAGGATTACTCACGGCACATCCGAGAAGCGTCCATGGTGGTGGAGAATCTCCCGGAGGTCAATCCTCCCTCCGACAGGGTGCCGAGAAGAGGTCTCCTCACGCTCCTGATCTTGGAAGCGCTGCGGCGGCGGAACGATGGAGAAATTCGCGATTCCAGAAAGTCTTTGAGGGTTTCCTCACGGATCTCTAAATATAGGCCAAATGAGGGCACCGGAGGAGGTGGGACCCACCCAGGCGACCTCCTGGCGCGACCTAGGGCCTGGCCGCGCCAACAGGCTGCCTGGGAGGCCCCTGGTCTCCCTATGGCCCTCCTTCGGTGATCCCAAAGCTTCTGTTTTGCTGATTTTTTATATATTTTTTCTGGATTTTTTCGGGCTTCAGAAAATTGGGTAACAGCCCGTGCAAAATGGACATCAGCAGACAAAAACTGGCACTGTGTGCACTGAGTTAGTAGGTTAGTCCAAATATGTATAAAGTGATATAAAAGTGTAGCAAAACATATAACATTGTCACCCAAAAGATCATGGAACAAGCAGAAATTATAGATACGTTTGGGATGTATCACTATGTGGTTAATTCTCTCTCTCATGATGTGATCTTGATTGTGATCATGAACTATGTTAATCTAGGGTGATCCCATGATGTTTCCCCTTCTTCTGTGTATTGGATTGATGTACTCACTTGATCTTATCTAGTATAATCCCCGAGACCATGGTGACAGCGGTCTATTGGACATGGATTAGAAGAATATTTTCATGAGTGATTTCCTCTTTTGTGAATTGATTGAAGATTAAGAGTCTCTTGGTTCTTGTCTTTGACTATCCTTGAGATATGTTGTGGTGATTGTGGTACTCTCTTTGGATGGCCGCATTGACATTGGGAAATCCATAGATGAGAACTACGAACTCTGAGGTGTGCTTTTGTAGCTCTACATAATTCTCGTCCTCTCTTGATCACAAAGGAATGACCTTCGAGTACATCTCCATTGCATGTTTTAGTGAAAATATCATGTGATTAGACTATGTTAATGTTGTTGGGAGTTGCCACTAGTGAAAGCATGAAGCCTAGGCCGTGTTTCTCACCATTGTTAAACCGTTTATGCTCACTTTTGTCACTTGCTACCTTGCTGCCATTTTTATTTCAGATTTATATTACCTTGCTTTGCCACACCTATCACCCATATTTTACCATCTCTTCGCCGAACTAGTGCACCTATACAACTGACAATTGGATTAGGTGTGTTGGGGACACAAGAGACTTCTTGTATCTTAATTTCAAGGTTGCTTGGCAGAGACCATCTTCAACCTCTACTTTTCTGAGTTCGATAAACCTTAGGTCATCCACTTGAGGGAAATTGTTGATGTCCTACAAACCTCTGCGCTTGGAGGCCCAACATAGTATACAAGAATAGAAGCGTGCGTAGACATCAGGGACCTGTCGGTCTGTGGGAGGCCGAAGTGGGCCTGTGGGCCTGCAGGTGGCCGAAGAGCCACCTGTAGGCCTGGGGTTGGCCGAAGAGGGCCCGTCGGCCTCCAGGAGGCCGAAGAGCCCCTAGATAAGGCCTGCCGAGCCTTATTCCTCCTTATTTGTTGGTTCCTCTTCTCTCTCTCGTTTTCTTCCCTCATTTTGCCCCCCTCCGATCTCCTCCATCCTCCACCCATTTTCCTATTTTATCCGCTGAATCAATACATCCTACCCACCTCCACCGACATACAGTCTCATTTTGTGCGACGCGGTAGTTTTTTGTTCATTTGGAGGAGCCATGGTGGGGTGGTGGAGTTGTGGATGGTGAGGTGAGGAGGTGGTGTGGTGCATAGGAAGAAGAAGGTGGAGAGGAAGAAGAAGGGGGCACCCGCGTGGAAGGTATACCAATTTTTTACTTTAGGTTCTTTTTAGTGTTGGTTTGTTTAGTGTACGTAGGTTTATGTTTGTATAAATTTGTTCGTTGCGAATAATGACAAGCTCGCAATGTTTGACAGGTGAAAATGTATCAATCTGTAAATTTGACTATTTATTACGGCCCTGGTAATGTTCTATATAATGAGTTGGGGGTTGATCTTAGCGAGTTTAAAAAAGGCATGTTGATACTTTTAGACCCGGACAGACTGGACATTAGGCAGTTGAAGCACTGGTTGACTACTAGTTTTGGGCTGGATCCTCAAGTCTGTTCCATCAGTATTCATGCATTGTGGACCAAATCCTGTAAAAATGTCAAGTGGGAGTTGATGCCGATAGATAGGAGCCAACATTGGTTGTCCCTATTAAGTCTTTCCGGAGACCGAATAATCCACCCATATGTCCTAGTGCAACTAGTGGCGAAGGAGGAGAATTTCGTACAAGTCAACGTGGGGTATGATCCAGGACAGGGTAGTCATGTATCCAGGTCACAACCACCGAATGTGGATGCTAGCCAAGCCGAGAAAGAGTCATGTTATGTGCCACACAATGTTAGTACTGGTCATGAGACTGGGCAGAGTATTCAGTCGATACTATTAGCTGGCTCTGGTGTTGCTGATGGGGATGAGGAAGGCGATGAAATGCAGAGGGTGATGGAGGAAGAGAACGAGGATGGGTTTGCGGAGGATCTGGATTCTGAAAATTCCGAGGATGAAGTGGAGGTACCGATTCCTTTAGGATATGATAAGGACATAGCCGATGGCATTACTGTCAACGATGGCCATGAGACTCCATGGTAATATAATTTGGACCAAGTCCAAATCGGGGCTATGTTTGACACAAAGAAAAAAATGAAGTATGCGGTGATAAGGTGGGCTATGTCTACGCAGGGGGTTTTCCGGACACACATATCGACTCCAACAAAATATACCATGAATTGTGTTGAAATAGGTTGTCCTGCGAAGGTGCACGGGCACGTGCCGAGGTATAACATCCACTGGGTTGTCACCAATGTGGTCCCACATAATTGTGTGAGGAAAAATCTGTTGGTTCGTCATCCAAACCTGAGTTCAACTCTCATAGTGCAACCCATGTATACCGAGATAGTTGAGAAGAAAGATATGGAAGCAAAACATATCTAGAAAGCAGTGAAGGTCAGATGGAATTATGACATTCCATATGGGAAGGCTTGGAGGGCTAAGCAGAAGGCTATGGAGGAAAGGTTTGGGACGTTCTTCGACTCATATAATAATGTTGTCCGTCTCCTTAACATACTGAAGGAGAGGAATCCCGGCACTTATGTTAACATACAACACACAAGGTTGGAGATTATACCAGACTACAAGGTGTTGAAACGAGTATTCTTCTCTTTCGGTTTGTGCATCGAAGCTTTCGGGCATTGTCCTCCTGTGATGTTTGTGGATGGTACATTCCTGACTGGTCAGTACAAAGGGCAAATCCTTAATGCTATTGGTGTGCACGAGAACAACCAAATCATCCCACTAGCCATGACATTTGTGGAGGGTGAGAACTTTCTGAGCTGGGTATGGTTCTTTCGACAAGTTAAAATTGCGGTCGTGAAGGACCGACCAAACGTGTGTGTCACTCATGACAGACATCCTGGTATATTAAAGGCCGTGAAGACACTAGGTAATCCAACAGCTGACGAGCCAACACCTTGGAAGGACTTGCAAAGCCGGTGGTGCATGCGCCATGTGGGTGCAATTTTTTGCTCACAGTTCAAGAACAAACGGTTGATGAACTTGTTCAAAAATTTATGCAAGCAGAACCAGCAGCGCAAATACGAATTTATTTGGTCAAAACTAGATGAGTTTACTAAGAAGCAGGTCCTTGCTAGGAACAAAATGGATAGTTCAATACAAATTCTAGTACTGGATAGTTTTACTATTGGATAGTTCAATACAAATTCAACCATTACATACTTAAAATTCATCATAGATCTCCTTCAACTTCTTGACCTTGTCCTTATAGCCATGGTTCTGTTTCATCATATCAGTAATGATGCGCTCCAGCTTTTTCTTCTCTTCCTTCATTTGGTCTCTCTCTAGCACAAGCTGGTCCCTCTCCTTCTCTGCCTTCGCCCTGAGTACCTGATGTAGATTGGTGGAAGAATGGTCTACCAACTTCTTCTCAATCTCCTCTTTCAGATCACTGATAGCCAACCTAGCACTGCCAAGCTGACTAATAGCCTTCTCCTTGTTAGCCACCATTTTTGCAAAATCAAGTTTGAAAAATCGAAGCTCTTCCTCCATCCTCCTCTTTTCTCCAATTATTTTGAATTTTTCTTCACCCACCTTCAGATTATCTTTGATTCGGTCCTCGTTTCCTTTGTCATGCATGCTCCACAATTGACCTATGCAAAACTGCATAGCAACTGACCACTCAGGGTCTATCCACTCCAGATAGCATTACTTTTCTTCTGCCTAAAATTTAAAACAATTTCAGTGCTTGACATACATGAAATTGAGTGGAGCAAAAACTAGTTAAGATTAACTAATTACAGTGCAGCATACCTTCTCCTTTGCACAAGCAAGAAAACGCCGGCCAGTGTCAGTAGATTGAAATGCAACTTGCGTGAGGCAAGGATCTAGATGCATACAACGAGAAGATAGTTCATGAGCAATGCCACTCCATTCATAGCATGAGATAGTCCTAGGAAGCTAAAAACAGAAAACACCGAACTGTTATGAAATCACGAAATGAAGAACCCTAAACCTACCCGTAAATGCTGGAAACCCGAAACTAACGTACCTGGCTAGTCACACTATCGTCATCCCAAGAAGAGCTTGATCCCTCTCTCCAAGAAACCATGGCAGATTAATTGGCAAAAGTAAATCTACCGAAAAACCTAAATATATTTAAACAAGTTAACTAGCAGACTTAAATATATCTACATTGAGAACCTAAAAATATTTAAACAACTTAACTCGTAGACTTAAATATATCTACCGAAGAACCTAAAATATATTTAAACTAATTAATTGATAGACCTAAAATATATCCAAATCTACCGGACAACCTAAAAATATTTAAACTACTTAACTGAGTCACCTAAATATATCCAAATCTACCGGAGCATAAGGGGACGATTGTTGAATTTTACCCTTGAAGCGTGCGAACAAACGACGAACGACCACCACCACCTTTACACACACCTCCACCTCCACCTCCACCTACACCACCACCACCACCACCACCACCACTCGTGTCCCCTTCTTCACTCCTCTTCACCTTCTTCTTCCTCTCCACCACACCACCTCCTCACCATCCACACATCCATCACCCCACCACCATGGCACAAAATGAGACCGTAGGCCGGTGGAGATGGGTACGATGTATTGATCCTGTGGATTAAATAGGAAAATGGATGGAGGATGGAGGAGATCGGAGGGGGGGGATGAGGAAAGAAAACGAGAGAGAGAAGAGGAACCAACAAATGAGGAGGAAGAAGGCTCGACCGGCCTTATCCAGGGGCAGGTCCCCTGTCGGCCGACCAGAGGCTGACGGGGTGCTAGTTTTGACATTTAAAAAAAATTCACATATGCTTTTTAAATTTATTATAAAATACATAGTAGTTTTGAAAAAAATCCAGAAATAAAAGCGCTTTGGGTTGAAGAAATCATAGCATGGAGAAGCACGTTCAGCATGTTCACAAGGCACCTAGAAATAATTTTATAAATAACATTGCATGGGCTAATAGGGATTCACTCCACTCGATGACCATTTAAAAATCCTATGAAAACAAAACAAGATATCAGTTTGTGGCAAACAACTCAAGAAAAAAAAATTGAACCATTCTTGTACTTAGTATCTTAGCTTACAATATATTTGTATGTTTCACGAAAGGAAAATATTCCAAAAAAACACCTTGAAAAATGCATGGAACAAAAAAAGTTAGTTAACCACTTCCTCCGTTCACAAATATAAGAGGGTCTACCTTTTTTTTTTATGGATTTGATGTATGAAAACATGTTTTGGTGTGTTTGTTCACTAATTTCAGTTGGAAAATACAAACTACAAGTATTCGTATAATTTTTTTGACCTTATTTAAATTAAAGAATTGAGAGTTTTTGACTTTTTCTACACATCATTAACTTTGAGTACCCCTTCGTTTTTTTCCAACATTTGGCACTATGTGGAAATAGATCAAGAAACAAAAACACCAATATTCCATCGCAATGCCAAACGAATATTAGCAATTTTGATTCACAAAAAAAGAAAGAATATTACTAGTGCAGGTAGAGAGCAGCGATTCGATGCCCAGGCCCATCTGCACTAGCACTGAAGAAAAAGTTCAAAACAAATGCTAGAAAAATGAAAAAAAATCAATTTTTTTGCATGACTGATGTTTTGGTGCGTGAGGTGGGTTTTAAATTTCAGTTCATTTGAACATCTGATTGGGTCTCAACAAAATAACAATTTTGAGGTCTTTAAAAAGTTTACTGTTCGTATATTGTTGTGATTCAATTTATCTTTTCTATGAGAGCTACTCGTATGTTCAATCAATTTAAAATTTAAAGCGCACCCCACGCTTCAAATCATCTACCTCTACAAAGGAAAAAAAATATTTACAAAAAATTGTTTTATGTATTTTTAAATTTAGTCTTGACCGGATGCATATGAAGCCGGACGAATGTCGTGGCGAGCCCGGATGAATGTTGTGGCCAATTTTTAGAAACCCACGCGATGATTACGGACAAGAGTGAAGTTTATTTTAGACCTTAAAGTTGTACGTATGATCAAAACTGAACCCTGAATTTTAAATCCCTGAAATTCATACCTTGTATTTACTGATCCTAGTCAATTTCAACCTTGGATCTGTTTGCTGCTCCTGGAAAGGAAATATCCCGACGGGGATCACTCACTTATCTCATTTGCTGCTAGCACTACGAACGGGTATTACTACAACACATCAGCATGATCCAGGGAACACAACGAACTAACTAACATGAGCTTCTTGTTTAGTATCCATACTTGACGAATACTAGAAGGCACCGAGCTTGGTTTGCATCCATGTTGCTGTCTCGTCCTCCGCCATCTCCCGCCTCCCCCGCGCTCGCCGTCGCCACGTCACGAGACCGCTGAGCGCCGGCGCCCATAACGGTATGAAGGCCCCATACTTGCTTGAGCTCTCAGAAGCCGGACATGGTATACATCTTGCGCGCGTTGTTCAGCACTGTAGTGAGCTGCCCCGACCGAAGAACGCGACCCCGACACCACACGGCTACCGACGTCCGTAGATGTTGGCCACGCTGACCCATTTGTCCCACGAGGAGCCGACGTCGACACGGCCGCCAAGAGCGCGGTATCTCGCCGGACAGCTCGTTCGATGACACGTCAATGCTCTGTAGATTCGCGGCGTCGCCTATCGACGACGGGATCACGCCGGAGAATTTGTTGCCGGCGAGGAAGAGGCTGGTGAGCGACGCGGCCTTCCCGATGCCGTCGCCGATGCTGCCGGTGAACCGGTTCCCCTTGAGGTCGATGACCTCGGCTTTGGGAAGCGCCCAGAGTCCCTCGGGCACGTCGCCGGTGAGCAAGTTCTTGCTGATCCTGAACCTCAGCAGCGTGGTGCAGCTCGCGTACGCGGCCGGAATTTCGCCGGAGAAATTGTTCTCGAGCATCAGGCAGCTTCAGCATGGCGCGACAGGGCGCACACACAACGTCGGCAGAGCAACAGTTGATGGAAACGCTTCGAAGGAACGGGGGCACTTTTGGTCGTGCCATCTTCATCTTGCCCCGGTTGCTGTTGCTGCCCTTTCGTCAAAGTTCTAACGCAGCGCGAGATCCCTTTCCGGTTTGGTCGCATACATATTAGCCAGGGCGCATCAATCTAAGCTCGGGCTTTCTTGTGCAAATACTGTACTCTGATGCTGGACACAAGGGCGCGGCGAGCGGCACATCCGTGTACGTTCGCTGGTTTGTGACCCACATAGTCAACGAGAGCAGAGTGTGATCCCAACCTGAATTGTTATTTTCCTGCCCCCAAATAAGTTTACATGGACCTAAGGTCGGGATTGATCGGGATCAGTGAGGTTAGGGTATGAATTTCAGGGATTGATAGTTCAAGGTTCAATTTAGACTAATCCTATAATTTTAAGGTTTAAAATAGACTTTACTCCTACGGACAAAGGCACCCTTTGCCGTAGGCGTCGATCCATCGTTCACGCCACGCGCCACGCGCCACCGGCCGCCGTCCCGTTTCAAAACGTCGTCAACCGCACCACGCAACCGCTCCCCTCTCGCGCAAGCCGTCCCACCGCCACGCGGGACCCTGGACGCACGGCCCCACACGTCATACGCCCACGGAACGCCATCGCCGATTTGGAAGTAAACATACGAATTTCCCCCCGAAAAGATTTCCCTCCACGGCCCGCGCCTCCCGCCCAACCCTACCCCAATCCCCCTTCAAATACCGCCGCTCTCTCCTCTCCTTCCCCAGCACAGGCACAGCTCGCATCCCACCCATCCCATTGGCCCAATCCGCCCCGCACCGTCACCAGGGCCCCACATGGCAGCCACGCGCAAGCCCCGATCCCCGTCCGCCGCCGCGGCGGGCGACCACCTCCGCTTCCTCCGCCCCGGCGCCCTCGCCCGCCTCCGCGACGCCAGGCTCCGCCGCCAGAAGCGCGCCTCGTCCCGCCCGGCCCCTGCCTCGCCGCAGCCGTCCCCCTCGCCCCCTCCCGCGCCCGCGCCCGCGGCGGCCGTGGACGGCGAGAGAGGGCCCTTCGTGCCCTACTTCGCGCCCGGGTCCAGGCTCCTCGCGCCGCGCTGCCCGCAGCGGAAGAAGCTCAGGGCGGGGAAGGTGGTGGCGCTCTTCTCGCCGCCGATGCCCAGCCGGGACCTGCCGTTCGAGGCGGTCATGGAGTTCTTCAACGCGCCGGATATGGTCGTCGCCGCCCACTAGACGGGACCCGTCGTGTTGTACTACTAGTCGTGGTATACTTGTAGATTCAGGGATCTAGTCCCCTCCCTTGTTCGATTCAGCTTCCATGTTCTATATACTAGTTTATTACTGTTTACCTTGTTTGTCTGTACCAAATCGATGTGAAAAACAAATACTATAAAGAAGAATAGTTCTGCAGAGTTTTGTGTAACTGCAAAATTGGGGAAGGGGAGTGCCAATTTGTTGCGCTTTCGGATCTATTGGGTGCTTCAAGTATTTTGGTTCTGGGCTTTCTAGTAGGCACATACATGCAGTACTAGGGGAATTCAATTGCTTGTCAGATGTGTATCTAGTGATCGATGGACATCAGCAGCATGCGGTCACCCTTTTAGAAATGGTATGTATTTTCTCAACTCTAGTTCAACTCTGTTGATTCAGGTTTACTTGAATCTTGCAGTTGGCAGTTCATGCTGTCAGTATTTCAACTTGGTTGATGTAGATTACATACTGTTAGGATTTCAACTCTTGTTAAAACTTGGTTGATTTATCTTACATGAATCTTGCTATTAGCATTTCAACTTGGTCGATGTTGATTACATGAATCTTGCTGTTAGCAGTTCAACTCTTGTTCCAGTTGGATGTTTTAGATTATATGAATCTTGCTGTTAGTAGTTCAACTCTAGTTCAAGTTGGGTGATGTTGCTTATATGAATCTTGCCGTTAGCAGTTCAATTTTGGTTCAACCTGGTTGATTCTGATTATGTAAATCTTGCTGTTAGCAGTTAATGCTATTTCTGCAATACAGTTAGGTTGCTTATGGTAATTTTTGACCTATTGATGCTTATGATTACTTTTGACAGTTCATGCCGACAGTATTTGTTAAGAAAGACTATACATCTTAGGTTTCTTATATGTTGCTGGACATCGGCATCATCTGGTACTGCCCAATCATTGCTGGTTTGTTACATTATTACCTTTTTTTCCTCCTTTTCTGCAATACAGTTCATCTTGTCATATTTACCCAGCTTCGAGCATATTCAACTGCAATCATAATTCAACATCTCTTTGATAATCAATTCATCGTGCTTGATGTCTGAACAAAGGTGACTAACTCATCTCTTACTAATTATGTTGAATTATGCTTGCCCTATACCCCTATGACTTGTATCTTTAATTGCCTTCCAGTATTGCACATGGATATGTTCTCGATCAGTATATGTTAAGAAATGCAATTAATATCTTAATTTCCCTATGTTACTGGACACATGTTATCTTCTGGTATTGCCGAATAACACCCCTTCAAATACTGCTGCCGTCTCAGTCTCTCTTCCTTCCACAGCACAACATCCCATCCCATTGGCCCAATCTGCCTCGCACCGTCACCCGGACCACACATGGCAGCCACGCAAAAGCCCCAATCCCCGTTTGTGGCTGCCGCGGCGGATGAACACCTCCTCCGCCCTGGCACCCTTGTCCGCCTCCGCTTCCTCCGTCCCGGCGCCCTCGCCCGCCTCCGCGACGCCAGACTCCGCCGCCAGAAGCGCAACTCGTCCCGCCTAGTCCTGGCCTCGCCGCAGCCGCCCCCCTCTCCCCGTCCTGCTCTTGCGCCCGCGGCGGCCGTGGGCGGCGAGAGCGGGCCCTTCATGCCCAACTTCGTGACTGGGTCCAGGCTCCTCGCGCCGCGGTGCCCGCAGCGGAAGAAGCTCATGGCGGGGAAGGTGGTGGCGCTCTTCTTCCCGCCGATGCCCAGCCAGGGCTTGCCGTTTGAGGCGGTTATGTAGTTCTTCAACGCGCCGGATATGTTCGTCGCCGCCCACTAGATGGGGCCCGTCATGTTGTACTAGTCGTGGTATACTTGTAGATTCAGGGATCCAGTCCTCTCCCTTGTTTGATTTAGCTTCATGCCTTACAGTTTATTGTTTACCTTGTCTGTCTGTACCAAATCGATGTGAAAAACAAGTACTATAAAGAAGAATAGTTCAGAGTTTTGTGTAACTGCAAAAATGGGGAAGAGAAGTGCCAATTCCTTATGCTCTCCTACTAGGATTATTGGGTGCTTTGAGTATTTTGCTCTGGGCTTTCTAATAGGCACAAAGTATTCGGGGAATTTAATTGCTTGTTAGATGTGTATCTAGTGATTGATGAACATCATCAGTATATGGTCACCCTTTTAGAAATGGTATGTATTTTGTTCAAGTCTAGCTCAACTTTGTTGATTCAAATTACTTGGATCTTGCTGTTAGCAGTTCATGCCGACAGTATTGGTTAAGAAACACTAGTTCAACTTGGTTGATGTGGATTACATACTGTTAGCATTTCAACTTTTATTAAACTTGGTTGATGTGGATTACTTACTGTTAGCATTTAAACTCTTGTTAAACTTGGTTGATGTGGATTACATACTGTTAGCATTTAAACTCTTGTTAAACTTGGTTGATTTATATTGCATGAATCTTGCTATTACCAGTTCAACTTGGTTGATGTTGATTACATGAATCTTGCTGTTAGCAGTTCAACTCTTGTTCAACTTGGTTGATTTAGATTACATGAATCTTGCCGTTAGCAGTTTAACTCTAGTTCAAGTTGGTTGGTGTTGATTACATGAATCTTGCCGTTAGCAGTTCAACTCCTGTTCAACCTGGTCGATTTTGATTACATAAATCTTGCCGTTAGCAGTTAATGCCATTTCTGCAATGCAGTTAGGTTGCTTATGGTAATTTTTGACCTATTGCTGCTAATGCTAACTTTTGATAGTTCATGATGACAGTATTTGTTAAGAAACACTATACATCTTAGGTTTCTTATATGTTGCTGGACATCTGCATCATCTGGTATCGCCCAATCATTTCTGGGTTGTTATATTATTACCTTCCTTATCCTCCTTTCTGCAACACAGTTCATCTTGTCGTATTTGCTCCGCTTCGAGTATCTTAACTGCAATCATAATTCAGCATCCCTTTGATAATCAAGTTATCATGCTTGATGTCTGAACAAAGGTGACTAACTCATCTCTTTGCTAATTATATTAAATTATGCTTGCCCTATACCCCTATGACTTGTATCTTTAATTCTGTTCCATTACTGCATAGGGATAATGTTTTCGATCAGTATATGTTAAGAAATGCATTTAACATCTTAATTCGCCTATGTTACTGGTCTTTATCTGCTGGTATTGCCGAATAACGGCTCAAAGGGGAAGACGAGTGTCAATTTGTTCTGCTTTCCTTCTTTGATGTAGTATTGGGCGATTGGTGATTTGGGAATTCAAGACATTCTGTTCTGAGCTTTTTATTTGGCATATGTATGCAGTATGAGGGAATTCAATTGCCCCTTAACTATGATTTCATTGATCAATGGGGTAGTTATAATGTTATTGCCCTTCCAGAAATGGAAAGTTCGTTGTCTACTCTAGTTCAACTTCGTTGGGTTTACATTACATGGATCTTATCGTTGGCAGTTCAGTAGCACAGCCTATTCTGGCTTATGCTAAATTCAACAGTTCATGCCCGACAGTATTGGTTAAGAAACGATATGTCTTATATTCCTTATGTTGCTGGATTCGGCATCTTCTTAATTGCCCAATAATTTCTGATATGTGACATTATTGCACTGTTTTATCTTCTTTTTCTGTAATAGATGTACATTTCATTTAGGCATGTTTGCTCAGCTTCTAGCATCTTCAATTGCAATCATCATTAAAAGCTATCATGCTTGATCCAAACAAAGCTGACTAATGTGCCACTTGCTAATCATGCTGGATTACGTGTTGTGGTTTTCCTATAT
The DNA here is from genome assembly GCF_904849725.1 of Hordeum vulgare subsp. vulgare. NCBI lineage: Eukaryota > Viridiplantae > Streptophyta > Magnoliopsida > Poales > Poaceae > Hordeum > Hordeum vulgare. The sequence goes on along the minus strand of NC_058519.1, from coordinate 619,118,751 downwards.
CCCCATCACTCTTATCCTTGATGGCATTTTAATATTGTGTTGGGGCATGTTTCATATCAGACCGGCTGTTGTAGTTCCTTTATTCATTTTCGTTTGGACAGGACAACTTCATTTCATTGCTAACACTGGCCAATAAGGAATAATCCTATTTTTATGTTTATTTATGCATCCTATTCAGTTTATAGTTGACTAAAACTAGCGTCCAACAAGTTTAAATTATACCATGTTGAGCTATCATTTAATTGGTTTTACTGTTCCATTACTGCTTATTTTGGCTGACATAGATATCCAGAAATTTATGCATGTTCTGAATCATGTGTCCATTTACCTGTCATACTAGTCCTTTTGAATTACATGATGCTTGCTGCTTGTTGTTGGCAGCCCAACTAGTAGTTTGGTCTTGGATTATTGGCATCGCTCCTAAGAGAATTTTCCTTGAGTTGCAAACCTAGTGAATTCCAAGCATTTCTCTGGTATGAACTGCTTCATGCCTATCTAATTTCTGTTACTCCCCCCCCCCTTAAGGTGGGCTGCTGGTAGTCTATACCACATACTATTGAGTGGCACTGATGATGTTGTGAGAACAATTCTTGGAAGTAATTGTTAAGCTTCATGCACTAGCCAATGCAACCAAAAGTCCGAACTGATGAAAAGGGCTAGGCAATCCACATATACACTTCAACACCCCGTCTCACGTGTGACGCGGAAAGTCAACACGTGGGCAACAATTTTTGAATAAACTGCGAAAGCCAGGACTTGAACTCAAGACCTTAGGCCATGATACCATGTTAAGCTTAACTAATGAAAAGGGCTAGTGCAATCCACATATACTGTAACGCCCCTCTCACGTGTGACTGGAAACACAAGTCAACACGTGCAACCGGAAAAGAGCGACGGGGACTTGAACTCAAGACCTTAGCTCCGTTACCATGTTAAGCTTTATGCACTAGCCAACGCAACCAAAAGTCCGAATTGATGGAAAGGGCTAGTGCAATCCACATATACACTTCAACAGTAATATCTGCAATATGAGAATATCAACAAATTTGAAGTATTAGTTTTCATATACCTTCTTAAAAATGTTAGAACAGGGATGTCATGAAACTGACTTGAGAATTTATGGTGATAATACTTGTGGACCACATATACAGTTATGCCCTTGAATTCTTCTCAAGCATATTGTTCATGCTGAATTCATGGTTCCTTGTTAGAATACTGTACTGTTATTTTCATGCATTTATTTTACTTGGAGTGTACTTCATAAATACTTTGGCATCCTAACTTAGCCATTTTGTGCTTGCTCCATTGTGCCACTTGACTGCTCTGTGTTTTTTTCCGCCATGATCATCACTTAAATCCGAATTTATCATGATTTTCTTGTTAGCATGTCTGCTAAATAATGAAGGCCTAAGATATGCTTGATAAGTCCACATGTAATTCGCGTTTAGTTTTGGAATTGCAATTGGTCACCTGGGAAGGGGGCCCCACCTCCATTTATTTGCTTATCTCATCTCATCAAATTTTCGTCCTATTAATCAGTCTTCTTATTACCCTGCAATCCTATACAGCTAAACTTGCATGTTCTGAAAGAATTTTCATGGCCCAGGCTTTGTTTGGTATATCAAATAGATTTTGCACTCTGTATCTAACAATAGAGGAAAAAATATACACTAAGCAGCAAACTGCTGTTATACTCATCAGGGGTATAAAATTTCTCATCCAAATAATTCTTGCTGCAAATTTATGGGTGTTAGGGGTACTGAACTAGCTCTATTGGAAATAGCTAATGCTGAACTAAATGCGTTCTAGAGTTGGCCTGAAATGAGAGCCGCATCAGCAATCCATGTCAGTATTGACTCGGTTTGTTCTTCCATAATGATTCCTTTATGCCCTGCATAGTAAACATTCAATGTTTTTCAGTGTGTACTTGTAATTTCTGTTATCACTTCACGTGTTTCTTGTCTATGCACTGCTTTCGCCCTTGGAAGACGTTTTTGATCTCTTTACAGATTTTTTTTTTGAGGAGCAATCAGATGTACCTTTTCTTTTGTTGTAGTTGCAGTTGTTTTGGTCCATCCTTTTCACAGCATCACTGGTCTCAGGAAAGTACATTGTTACTGATGAGGGCATGGCCAATGCATAGCTTTAGGGTGATGCCTCGTATGCCATGTAGGATCGGTAGGAGACGGTTGCTTGAAGAGAAAAAGTATGGTCCGGTGTAAAAAGCTGAAAAAGTTGAGTGGAAAGTAAAGATGCATGTGTATTAGAGTCTTTATTTTCTATTCTTTGATGATGCTCATTAATGATAGTTTGCGTTGAAGAGAAAAAGTCAATATAGATGCCTCAAGCTATCTTTTGTCATGAAACATCTGTATTAATATGCCACCATTGTACATGTAAGCTTTGGTGATGTTGTGAGGCGAAGTATTTGACTTTCAAGTTTATGATGCCCTGTACTCTAACTTAAAATCCACTTTACATGCATGGGCAGGACCTTGCGCTGGGATGAGATCATCCTGCACCCCCCCCCTTCCCCTTGGCACCATCCAGTGAGAATCTACCAGTGATAGACAGATTGGTCGCAAATAATTAGCGCTGAACTGAATGCGTCCTGCAGTTGATGCGGAAATGAGAATCGCTTCAACAACTCAACATTGACTGCATCTCTCAATGTAGGATGCCTGTTCCGTCTACTCACAACCATCTCTTTTAGTCTGCCTTTTTTCTGCCCCATATCTGTATCAACGGTCTCAAAAGTAGTACAGTACATTGTTACCGGTGAGCTAGGCTGTGTGGCGCGATGTTTTCCTCAAGTTCACTTTGCATGCAGCCCTTCGGTAGAAGTACGTACTACTGTAGTACTTACAATTTGCTATTAATAACCAGAGAGGATAAGGCCAATGAGTTAACTAAGCGAGATCTGCAGGCGCAATGGATTAATCGGCCACCGCTCCTGCGCGCGGATCACGGGCGGGCCATAGGCTGCGAGATGAGAACAAAGGTGAGTCATCAGACACGTTTCCCTTTCTTCACATGTTACAGACCACTGTAGGCAGAACGGATCAGTAGCATCACAGTACGCGGCCTGGTAATTATTAGTACACGGTTTAGTGCTCGGTCGACGGTCCTGCGTGCCGGCCCGTATGTGTATCCATGTGCCTGGTTGCACAGAAGCATGGGTTTGCACGGTGGAGACCACATGCCTGGTTCATTGCCGGTCCTTAAAGCAGTGAGTGATGCCTAGGCTAGATCGGTGGAGTAAAGGGGTTTCGGTTTCGCCATTAACAAAGCTTTTAGACGCCGCCGGCTGAGTCAAGAGGACGGGTCATTTTGGCGAGGCCTTCTTCACATGCGGCCCTCGTGCATCCTTGGAAAAGATTTCCCAGGCAAAAATAAAAGAAGAAGAGTTTCACAATCACACCAAATGTTCCAGAGTTTGAGCAGGCAGGTACAGAAGCTACACGATCCATCCATCCGTGGACCACGTTGCCTTGCTCGAGAAACAAGAGCCGTCCACACCACAAGGTCCGGGCCCACCGAGGTCGTGTGGGGACGGCCGCGCGCAGCCGATCCGAGAACCACCCCCCCGTCCGTCGGTCCACACATTTCCCGCACGGAAATAATACTTACGAGGCTGCTTAGTTTTTGGCCACACAGAAAGCGCACACACGGGAAAGCACACTATCACTTTCGATCGACGCCAGGGAGGGAGGGAGGGAGGGAGGGCGCATTGGTACACACACACAGACAGCCAGCCAGCCAGTACATTCCGACGCGAGATTTCAGAGGCCAGGAAAAAGGAAGGAGGAAAGGGGGGCCGGTCAGCTTCCCGCAGCACCGACGAGGGGAGGGAGGGGAGGGAGGGGGTGCCGTGGGGTTTTGATTTTCCCTGGCCAATGGAGATGGCTCTCCGGGCGCAGACCCCGCTCTGCTCCCGGAGCCGCCCGCTGCTCCTCGTGCGCGCCGCCGCCGTCCCCGGCCTCGCGCAGGTCCGCCTTCTCTGCAGTTTCTGGCTCTGCCCCCCATTCCCCTCCCCCCTCCGTAATTTCGATTGGGCCCGAGAAGTTTTCTCGCCATTGCCTGTTATTTCTGCTACAGACTTCGTTTCATTTGGCCGAATATCGGGGTGTTGCGTGTACGTACTCGTGTCTGCGCATCTGGAGTGGGCCTTGTCATAGTTTTGCTCTTCTATGAAGCTATTATTGGTTCGGCCTGATTTTGCTAGTTGTAAATCATTGGAAAAAGTTGTTAATCCTGGCACACCGGGTTTTGAATTTCGTACTGGATAAGGCTGCGGGGGTACGAATCTCCTCATACGTACTAGGCCATGAGTCCGACGAATTACTAGTTCAGTAAAATAGTGTGCTATTACTCTATCATTACATACACACAAATGGATCCTTATTTACAGTTTTCCTTCCACGATTTCCCCCCAGTCTATCGTAAAGTGCAGCAGGTTTACGAGAAGCAGGCTCGTTCGATGCATGGTGGCAAGTTCAGGTTCGAAGATCGACTTTGTTACAACTTGCAAGTCGGTGTCTGAATACTCTGGCCATGCCGCATAGCTCATGTTCTCATAACATTTGCATTATTCAGATTATCCTAAGAGGAATCCGAGGAGATCGTCAGCTCCTAAGCCCAAGGGCACTGCCTCTAGAGGATATGCTCCAAGACCTTCTGCCGATTCTTGGACCTCCACCAAGAAGATTGAACATGGCAGCGCTGATGAAGACGGTGATCTTGGCAGAAGCAACGGGACGCTCAGTGGTGACGCAACAGAGCAGGCAAGTACCGCGGAAGAAGAATCTGGGGTGGAATTTGCAGGAAATGTTTCTAGCAGCGCGGGGCTGGAAGGTGTGGCCGAGACTGAAGAAGAGGCTGACCAAAATCAGCCTCCTGCATTGTCTTCCACATCCATGGATGTTGAGTCAGTTAATGAAGCAACAGAGCAGACAATTATCGGAGATGAATCATCTGTGGTGGACTTCTCAGGAAATGTTTCTGGCAGCGTGGCATTGGAGGTAGTGGATGAGTCTGAGACTGAAGAAGAGGCTGACCAGAAGCAGTCATCATCATTGGCTTCCACCTCTATGGATTCCGAGTCAATTGACAGGGAACTTGAGGGGTACCGTGCCAGAATAAATGCACTGGTGGGTGCGAGCACTCAAGAACAGGACCAATCGATTATTGGTGTTCATGACCAAGATAAATCGGTAATTAGTCCCAATGAGCAAGACATATCAGCCGTTGACGTTCCTGAACAAGGCCTGTCAGGTGTTGGTGTTACCAGAGAAGATCCAACAAAACAAACCACCAGCAAACAGGAAATCACTGAAGCAGCAGTGGAGGAGATATCCAGCAAGAATTTCGTGGCGAGAAAACATTCTATATCAGGAGATGGCGTTGAGGCAAGTAAAAATGCCAATCAACAGCCTTTGGTTGATGGCGATGAACTGAAGATAACAGAGGACGAAGAACAGCATGAACCAGAGATGCAAGAATATGTACGGAAGGATGTTGATCTTCAAGCGCTAAAGCGAAGGCTTGAAGAGCTTGCAGATGGAAATTATTCGATTGGGAATAAGTGTTTTGTTTTTCCTGAATTGGTGAAAGCTGATTCAGTTATTGATCTTTACTTAAATCGTAGCATGTCTGCCTTAGCAAGTGAGCCTGATATTCTTATCAAAGGGGCATTCAATGGTTGGAGATGGAACCATTTCACTGAAAGATTGCATAAAAGTGAATTATCAGGGGATTGGTGGTGTTGTAAGCTATACATACCCAAGCAGGCATACAGATTAGACTTTGTGTTCTTTAATGGTGACACCGTCTATGAAAATAATAGTTATAATGATTTCGTCCTGCATATAGAAAGTGACATTGATGAACACTCATTTGAGGACTTCTTGCTTGAAGAAAAGCAGAGGGAACTTGAAAGGCTTGCTGCAGAAGAAGCTGAAAGAGAAAGACAAGCCGAGGAGGAGCGCCGGAAGGAGGAAGAAAGGGCCGCAATGGAGGCTGATAGGGCACAAGCAAAGGCTGAGGTCGAGATGACGAGGAATAACTTGCAGCATGTGTTGGGTTTAGCCAGCAGATATGCCAATAATCTATGGTATATAGAGCCTAACACATACAAAGGAGGGGATAGGGTCAGATTATACTATAATCGAAGCTCGGGACCACTAAAGCATAAAAATGAGATTTGGTTGCATGGGAGTTACAATAACTGGACTGATGGGCCCTCTATTGTTGAGAGGCTAGTCAAATCTGACGAACAGGATGGTGACTGGTGGTATGCAAATGGTATGTTAAGTCACACATTTCATCTCTTAGGATTTTTTTTGCGGGAATTATCTCTTAGGAATTAGGGTACGTATATCCGAACACGGCCATTTTATCATGGCATCGACATAAAAGAAGCATGGTAACTTGGGCATTGTTTATCTCTCCAAATTACATAGTGATGTTTCTTTCCTAAAATACATATTTTCTCGTGAATGAGTTTGAAGATCTAGTTTCATGTGTTTCTTTACTTGCCCTTTTTGTTTATTATACATATAGCTTACACTTGACTTACTCCCTGTATAGTTACTTTACCTGAAAGCGCATTGGTGTTGGACTGGGTTTTTGCTGATGGACCACCTGGGAACGCAAGGAAGTATGATAACAATGGGAAGCGAGATTTCCATGCTGCTGTTTCAAAGAGCATATCCGAGGACTTGTTTTGGGTGAAAGAAGAACATAGGATATTTGAAAGGCTTCAGCGAGAAAGAAAAGAGAAGGAGGATGCTGGTCGGAGAAAGGTTAGTATAAGAAAGTCAATGCATATCATGTAGGATCATTATACCTATTTGTACTGGACTACTTATTAAACAAAAAAAGGGAGGATCTTTTGACAGAAGATATTGTGGTATTTACCTTTTGTTTGGTTTCCATAGGCTGAGATAACTGCAAGGATGAAAGCTGAGATGAAGGAGAAGACTATGAGAGAGTTTCTTCTCTCACAGAAACACATTGTGTATACTGAGCCACTTGAAGTACGTGCAGGAATGACAGTTGATGTTCTATACAATCCTTCTAACACAGTGCTGAATGGAAGTCCAGAAGTTTGGTTCAGATGTTCCTTTAACCGTTGGACTCATCCAAGTGGTCCTTTGCCACCGCAAAAGATGGTGAATGCAGAAAATGGTTCACACTTACAAGCTACAGGTGTGGATCCTTGTCAGTGACCATTTCTTTGAAGCGTTTTATCAGTACACAATCAAGTACCATTGGATCCATCCTCCAGAATATTTTCTACCAAAGCTGCTTGCTGGGTTCGTATTATGTGGTGATTATTCGTACGTTTATAACTGATATGCTCCTATAAATCTCTCTACACTTATGCAAGAAGAGCTCAAACTACTACTTGCTCCTCATTTACCAGAAAAAAATCTTATACAGATGCAGATCCTGATAAAAGTAAAACAGAGCCTCTTCCAACTTATCAAATTTGTGTGGAACTCAGTGCTGCTTCTTTTCACAACTTGTTTTTGGACTATCATAATGTTCCAGCATTTGTGATAGTAGTTCAATCCCCGCTTTCAATTAACATGTAAATAATTTTGTATTATCATGTATTTTTCTCCTTTTGCATCTCTTTTAACTGTTCTGTCCATTTCCCAGTCAGGGTTCCTTTGGATGCATATATGATGGACTTTGTTTTCTCTGAGTCGGAAGAAGGTGGGATGTATGACAACCGGGATGGGATGGACTATCATATTCCTGTGTCTGATTCCATGGCAAAGGAACCACCTATGCATATTGTGCACATTGCAGTAGAAATGGCTCCTATTGCAAAGGTAAACGTACTTCTTACCATCTTCTTTTGGTACACAGAATGATGACATGCTCAACAATGACCAATGCAATGCTGTCACAGGTTGGGGGCCTGGGCGACGTTGTTACTAGTCTTTCACGAGCTATTCAAGATTTAGGCCACAAGGTTGAGGTTGTTTTTCCAAAGTATGACTGTTTAAACCTAAGCAATGTAAGTTGTACATTGCACTTTATCCTGGTGTCTTTTTTTGGGTCTTATAGTGGCCCTGTTACTAAGTTATGCTAGTATAATAGCACACAATTATACCGTGGCACTATGTGTGTATTTCCTTTTCATAATTGTACTAGAGATTTTGGAGTCTCAAAGATTTTCCACAAACTGATTTGTCTAGATATATAAGCAACTGTTAGTAACTTAATTGGTGGTTGCAAATCCCAACATGCTTTAAAATTTGCACTGTCATATCCGAATAGAGCACCGAAGTACCTCTCGTCAAAACACAATGTATTTTTCTTTGTTTGCTGTATATTTACCTGTAGCACTTTTAGTTTACTACTCCCTCTGTTCACTTATACAAGACGTTTTAATCAGACAGTGTACTAAACAGTTCAAAACCAGCTGTCTAAAACGCCTTATAAAAACTAACGGAGGGAGTACAATTTTCGTCTTTGTTCAGTGTTTTATGTGCTTGCGAGGTAGGTAGGAGTGGTGTTTGTCAGTAAAGTTATGTTTCATTATTAAGCTGCCTTTCTTTTGTTGCAGGTGAAGGATTTACATTGCCGTCAAAGTTTTACTTGGGGTGGTACAGAGATAAAAGTATGGTTTGGAAAGGTTGAAGGCATCTCTGTTTATTTCTTGGAACCGCAGAATGGGTATGCGTATGCTCCATATTTGACCTATATATACTATCTACAGTTGTTATTTTGTTCATATTTCATATTCTACTTTGTTGATGGATCCTTCTTTTATCATGAGTATCCCGTGTTTGACCTCATGTTAAGCTCTGTCCTTACATTTTAAGACCTGATGCCTGATGGATACCAGATAGATTTTACAGCAAAATGCATGCTTGTCATGCTAACTATGAGATGAAGAGCTTCCATTTTTTGTTAGGTTATTTGATTGCTTCGTTTACTCACACCTTAGTTATTGTCTTGTATTGATATTCTTCTCTTTGTTGTCTGGTTATTCCAGTGAGTTGAGCATGGCTATAGAGTTGGCATCCATCTTCGTTTAAGTTCTTGTTGTTTTTAACTTCGTTCAGAACTAAATTGTTGCAAGTTGCAATGCTAGTACACAGATAAACGAGATGTGCAGACGCTTCAGGCAAAACATACATATTCATTTCTGTTAGTAATTGAATGAAATTTCATCAATATGAACCGTAAATCTGGGAATTGTTTTGACATTTCTTGTTGCAGGATGTTTTGGGTTGGATGTGTCTATGGAAGGAACGATGAAAGTAGATTTGGCTTCTTTTGTCATTCTGCCCTGGAGTTTCTTCTCCAGAGTGGCTCTTCTCCAGTAAGTACAAAACAATGTCCCATATCATTACCTATCACAGTATTGGGGGTTATATTTGTTATATAGGTCTTCTCCTATGGCATTTTAGCTAATCTGTTTGTTAGACTTTGCAAGTACATCATCAAGCCATTCCATGCTGTTACATTCTTGCTTTTATTCCCCCCCCCCCCCCTGCCCCCCTGGACTTTTCATATTGCTCAAGTGTTGTCATCCTAACAGGATATCATACACTGTCATGATTGGTCAAGTGCTCCAGTTGCTTGGCTGTACAAGCAACATTATGTTCATAATGGGCTGCCAAATGGTCGGGTTGTATTTACCATCCACAATCTTGAATTTGGAGTACATCACATCGGCAAAGCAATGGCACATTGTGATAAGGCTACAACTGTGAGTTTCTGTGTTTTGCTTTATCCCTGTGATAAAGCAGATCATTCAGCATATGGTTTAATTGTATTTCTTGTCTTCTTATGCTATTTTGGCCACCCTTTGCAGGTTTCATACACATATTCAAAGGAAGTGTCTGGGCATGGTTCTATTGCTCCTCATTATTTCAAATTCCATGGCATTCGTAATGGAATTGATTCTGATATTTGGGATCCCTATAATGACAACTTCATCCCGGTACACTGATCATCATCGATTATATAGCCATGCATTTACCATCTGCTTGGACTTAATGTGAGAGGTATGTCTTAGTACTGTCGTGGATATTGTCAGCTCAACCTTTTCACCTTTTCAGGTCCATTATACTTCTGAGAATGTTGTTGAGGGTAAGAGTTCTGCAAAAAGGGCATTACAGGAGAAGCTTGGCTTACATCAAACTGATTCCCCTCTAGTCGGAATCATCAGTCGGCTTACAGCCCAGAAGGGAATTCACCTTATCAAACATGCAATTTATCGAACTCTTGAACGCAATGGACAGGTTTTGTCTTAAGCTTATAGATAACACCCCCTATGTTTAATTGCACGCTTGTTATGTGTTCTTTCTTGGCATTTAACCTTTGCCAACTTGTCAAAATTAAAGTATATCGTCTTTCTTCAACAGGTGGTTTTACTAGGCTCAGCTCCAGATCATCGCATACAAGGTGACTTTAGCAACTTAGCTAGTAAACTTCACGGTGAATTTGATGGTCGCGTGAAGCTTTGTTTAACTTATGATGAGCCACTATCACATTTAGTAAGTCTCAGGTCCTCTTTCCAGTAGCCCCATATATGACAACTGGATTATCTGTACTAAATAAAATTCATGGTCCTGTTGTAGATATATGCTGGTGCCGACTTCATTCTTGTGCCTTCCATTTTCGAACCTTGCGGTTTAACACAACTTACTGCTATGCGGTATGGATCCATCCCAATTGTTCGGAAAACTGGAGGTACGTGTAATATCTTGAGATCTTCATGACATTGTGTTGTATTGCAGCGCCAGTGGTCAGTAAAAGATATGCTATGCATTGTGTGCAGGCCTTTATGACACGGTTTTTGATGTGGACGATGATAAGGATCGGGCCCGTGAACAAGGCCTTGAGCCAAACGGATTCAGCTTCGAAGGAGCTGACAGCAATGGCGTAGATTATGCTCTTGACAGGCAAGTATAAACCGCCAGCCCTCTTTCGAAAAAAAAATACAACCTGTCAGAGTTGCATGCACTGTAACGGCACACAGTGCGTAATTATGCCACCTGTCCACCGCTCCATTTCAGGGCGATCACGACATGGTACGACGCCCGCGGCTGGTTCCACTCCCTCTGCAAGCGGGTCATGGAGCAGGATTGGTCCTGGAATCGGCCTGCTCTGGACTACATGGAACTGTACCATTCCGCGCGCAAGAACTGAAACTTTGAGCTGGCGGGGAGAGTAACAAATGAAGTTCAGGGAGTGTGTTTGCCAGGTTTCGCGACATGCCAATGCCTCACTGTATATGCCGTTATCCGGAAAGCCATTCTTCCGTCAAATGGGCTCTGAGGAGAAGTATAGGGCTTCTGCGTCCCTCTGCGAGAGGCTGAAATGTGAGCTGTTTACTTCATCCATTGATCATGATATTGCAGCATGCAACGCGCACGCACACGACAAATGTGGCACACGGGAAAGTTTGTTCCAGCGAGAGTCTTCAGTTTTTTGCAACATGTACCGATGCAAATATGTTCCCATTTTACGGTTCTGTAGTTCTTCAGATGTACATATTTTGTAAGCTGTTTGCTAGATTCTTAGGGCCGGCCCACGCTCAGTGTAGTTTGATTTTCTGCCTCGTCTAAATAACAAAGTGCATATCAAATGGTGTAGCCCAGCTCTATGGTTCTTATTCTGCTGCATGCGCCGCGCCATTAGCGACGATTGAGTGGTCCTCTTCGACGAGCCCTTATTGGTGTCCCTCCTGTGTACCCTCTGTGTCCACTGTGCGACGTGCGTCCGTGGCTTCGGGAGTTTCCATCGGAGATGAGCGGCGGTTCCATTGACCACTTCTCATGCGCAAAGCAGGCATTGGTGGTGCCATGGTGTTCTACGGCTAGAATTTCGCTTGCTTTGGTTTGATTTTATTTGCTTTCGGTGCCGATTAGGGAAGTGACTAAGGGTCAGTTCTTTTGTTAGCTTTTTTAAAAGCCAATTAATCAAGTCTTAATAAATAGGCTTCTAAAAAATAATTTTGGTTGGACTTTTAAAATAAGCGGGGTAGGGGCAGCTTATTTAAGCTTATTCTAAAAGCCAGCAAAATAATCTGTCCTAATGCAATGTTGGAGGTGGATTGCCTTGCTTTGTTTGGGGAACACGATGGCATCAAGGACAAAGGAGATAAATTCACCAGCGGTCACTTTATTTGATGATCAAATTCATTTTGGTCACTGGACTATAGAATACCTTAAAAACGGTGCTTAATGTCACATCAGTGAACAGTGATGGTCACCGCCGACTCTGTATAGACGATTCGCTACACGTGGCGCGCTTTTTGACCTGCTGACTTGCCACGCGGGGGGTCTTTTGCTTTGGCCATTGATTTGAGGGGTCGTAGTGTAAAATGTACCGGTCGCTCCGCAATTAACTCCCTCATCGTTGCGCTCTGTTTTTGCTCTGTTTCTTCGTCGTTGCGCTCGAGGCCGGTGGTTGGAGGCGCTCGAGGCTGGCCGGAGCGAAGCTGCTGGCGGATTTGCCGTCGGGAGTGAAGCTGCGCAAGACCGACTGCTCTGCCGATGGCCCCTGTTCGTCGCCCGGAGCACAAACTGCCGCCGCAATACAATAAGAACCGCCCCTGTCCATCCATGGCCCCTGTTTCGTGCATAATCTCTCGTCCAGAGCCTCAATCCATGGATTTGAATTAGAAATTTTGTGGAGAAAGGGGTTACATCTAGGGTTTTGGTAGAGTTTTGACAATGGATTTTTGGGGGGATTTAGGTATGGTTTACGACGGGTTTGGGGGGGTTTGTAGATACCATTCGATATGTTGACGAGAGATAGAGTTTAAGGGAATTCGGTATGTAGTTTTTGGGGTTGGGTAGTTTGTAAATAAAGCAACTTTTTTTACAATGCAGTAGTGATCAAGCAATAAAGCAGGGTCTTTTGCAATGTAGTTGCTACCAATGGTTGAAATTCATGTACTTTGTTGTTGTGAAATTCAGAAACTAAGTTTTTCTTATGTTTTGTGACTGCATATGTGTATCTATTGATTGTAGGTGATGATGATCCTATGTTTTCTGTTCAAATATGGCATGGAGGTTTTTTCATGGGCCAAGGCAGAACCAAAAAATACTATGGAGGGCACAACATCTGGTTTGATAACATAGACAAGAACACATGGTCACCCCAACATGTGGATGATCTCATAGAGCAGATAGGGTATGAGAAGGAAGGAAGGATGACAATGTACTATTGCATGCCAGGTCTTCAAGTAAGCACAAATGGGTTGAGGGTGATCAATGGAGATGTTGCCACAGATAACATGAGAGCATATGTTACATTTGGGCATCATTTCATTGATATTTTTTTGGAACATGATGATTCTATCAGGGACTTGGATGATGTACTTAGGTTCCCAATTCGAGATATTCCTCAAGTCTTCAGTCCTATGAAGCCATTGATTGTGGACACACCTGAATCAGGGGAAGGTTTCAGGACAACAACTGAAGTATTAAAGGATAAAGGCAAGTCGTCAACTATGAATATGGATGGAGATGAGGTGGATGACATTGATGAGAGTGGAGATAGTGAAAGTCAGGTGGAAGATGGTAGTGAAATTGATTATATGCCAGAAACTGCAGATAGTGACTATGCCATATCAGAGGGGGATGATGACCTATATGTCAACAATTGCTTTGATGCTGCAGAGAAGAGGAATGAGGAACCCTTGGAAGTGTCAGAAGATGACGAGTTAAGAAGGCCAGATTCTGATGATGAAGGAAGAATTCAGATGAACTTCAAAACATTTGGGGATGAAGATTTGTTATGCCCTAAGTTTCATGTGGGGCAAATTTTCCAGAATGTGCAGCTGCTTAGGAAGGCTATCAAAGAATACTCATGCAGGAATAGGGTCAGCCTCAAGATGCCAACTAATGACAAGATGAGGGTTTGTGCAAAGTGTGAAGAGGGGTGCCCTTTTTATCTATGGGCATCCAATGACAATAGGTCAAAGGCATTCATGGTAAAGAATCTTGTGGACAAGCACACATGCAACAAGAAATGGCAGGTGAAAAACTTCACAGCTCCATACATGCAGAGAAGTATCTGGACTCATTTAGGGCAGATGAAAACATGAGCATGAAGAACTTCTCTAGGTTGGTGCACGAACAGTGGAACATGAAGCCTACAAGGAGTAAGCTTAGGAGAGCAAAAAGGCTACATGTCAGCTACATGTCATGCATCAAATGCAGGAGAGGGAATATTCCAGGTGAAGTAGCCTGACTTTGCATTTTGACAAGTTCATTTGCATATTTCTGTTACCTCCATTTCATCATATTGCCTATGTTATGTGTGTAGGTTGATAACACACGGGGATCTTACATAGTGGACGTAAAATCTTTAAGTTGCACTTGCAAGAGGTGGGACCTCAATGGCATACCATGCCATCATTCTGTGGTTTGCTGCAAAGATGAAAGAATTGAGCCTGAAGACCTAGTGAACAAATGCTACAACATTGCCTCATTTCTGAAAGCCTACCAACCTATCATCATGCCAGACAGAGATGAGAGAGAGTGGGAAAAGATGCATGGTCCTGAAATCAAACCCCCACCAAAGAAGCATGACAAGAAAGGAGGGCATCAGAAGAACAGAAGGAAGCAATCACATGAAGCAAAGGACAAGAGAGGAGGCAAAAAACTCACAAGGCATGGTGTGATAATCATTTGCTCTCACTGCCAAGAGGAGGGTCACAACAGAGCTGGTTGCAACAAGAGGAAGGCTGGGCTGTTGGGGAACGTCGCATGGGAAACAAAAATTTTCCTACGCGCACGAAAACCTATCATGGTGATGTCCATCTACGAGAGGGGATATTCGATCTACGTACCCTTGTAGATCGCACAACAGAAGCGTTAGTGAACGCGGTTGATGTAGTGGAACGTCCTCACGTCCCTCGATCCGCCCCGCGAACCGTCCCGTGATCAGTCCCACGATCTAGTGCCGAATGGACGGAACCTCCGCGTTCAGCACACGTACAGCTCGACGGTGATCTCGGCCTTCTTGATCCAGCAAGAGATACGGAGAGGTATATGAGTTCTCCGGCATCGTGACGGTGCTCCGGAGGTTGGTGGTGATCTAATCTCAGCAGGGCTGCGCCCGAGCTCCGCAGAAACGCGATCTAGAGGTAAAACCGTGGAGATATGTGGTCGGGCTGCCGTGGCAAAGTTGTCTCAAATCAGCCCTAAAACTTCCGTATATATAGGGGGAAGAGGGGGAGCCTTGCCTTGGGGTCCAAGGACCCTCAAGGGGTTCGGCCGAGCCAAGGGGGGAGTCCTCCCCTTCCAAACAGAATCCAACTAGGTTTGGAAGGAGGAGTCCTTCCCCCTTTTCCCACCTCCTCTTTTTTTTTTCTCTTTGATTTTCTTCCTATGGCGCATAGGGCCTTCTTGGGCTATCCCACCAGCCCACTAAGGGCTGGTGCACCACCCCCAAGGCCTATGGGCTTCCCCGGGGTGGATTGCCCCCCCGGTGAACACCCGGAACCCATTCATCATTCCCGGTACATTCCCGGTAACTCCGAAAACCTTCCGGTAATCAAATGAGGTCATCCTATATATCAATCTTCGTTTCCGGACCATTCCGGAAACCCTCGTGACGTCCATAATCTCATCCAGGACTCCGAACAACATTCGGTAACCAACCATATAACTCAAATACGCATAAAACAACGTCGAACCTTAAGTGTGCAGACCCTGCGGGTTCGAGGACTATGTAGACATGACCCGAGTGACTCCTCGGTCAATATACAATAGCGGGACCTGGATGCCCATATTGGATCCCACATATTCTACGAAGATCTTATCGTCTGAACCTCAGTGCCAAGGATTCATATAATCCCGTATGTCATTCCCTTTGTCCTTCGGTATGTTACTTGCCCGAGATTCGATCGTCAGTATCCGCATACCTATTTCAATCTCGTTTACCGGCAAGTCTCTTTACTCGTTCCGTAATACAAGATCCAGCAACTTACACTAAGTCACATTGCTTGCAAGGCTTGTGTGTGATGTTGTATTACCGAGTGGGTCCCGAGATACCTCTCCGTCACACGGAGTGAGAAATCCCAGTCTCGATCCATACTAACTCAACGAACACCTTCGGAGATACCTGTAGATCATCTTTATAGTCACCGAGTTACGTTGCGACGTTTGATACACACAAAGCATTCCTCCGGTGTCAGTGAGTTATATGATCTCATGGTCATAGGAACAAATACTTGACACGTAGAAAACAGTAGCAACAAAATGACACGATCAATATGCTACGTCTATTAGTTTGGTTCTAGTCCATCACGTGATTCTCCTAATGACGTGATCCAGTTATCAAGCAACAACACCTTGTTCATAATCAGAAGACCCTGACTATCTTTGATCAACTGGCTAGCCAACTAGAGGCTTGCTAGGGACAATGTTTTGTCTATGTATCTACACATGTATATAAGTCTTCATTCAATACAATTATAGCATGGATAATAAAGTATTATCTTGATACAGGAATTATAATAATAACTATATTTATTATTGCCTCTAGGGCATAATTCCAACAGTCTCCCACTTGCACTAGAGTCAATAATCTAGCCCTCACATCATCATGTGAATTACATTGTAATAAATCTAACACCCATACAGTTCTGGTGTTGATCATGCTTTGCCCGTGGAAGAGGTTTAGTCAGCGGGTCTGCTACATTCAGATCCGTGTGCACTTTGCATATATTTACGTCCTCCCCTTCGACGTAGTCGCGAATGAGGTTGAAGCGTCGTTTGATGTGTCTGGACTTCTTGTGAAACCGTGGTTCCTTTGCTAGGGAAATGACACCCGTGTTGTCACAGAATAAGGTTATTGGATTCAGTGCGCTTGACACTACTCCAAGATCCGTCATGAACTGCTTCATCCAGACATCCTCCTTAGCCGCCTCCGAGGCAGCCAAGTACTCCGCTTCACATGTAGAATCTGCTACGACGCTTTGCTTGGAACTGCACCAGCTTACCGCACCCCCATTAAGAATAAATACGTATCCGGTCTGCGACTTAGAGTCGTCCGGATCTGTGTCAAAGCTTGCATCGACGTAACCCTTTACGGCGAGCTCTTCGTCACCTCCATACATGAGAAACATCTCCTTAGTCCTTTTCAGGTACTTCAGGATATTCTTGACCGCCGTCCAGTGATCCACTCCTAGATTACTCTGGACCCTGCCTGCCATACTTATGGCCAAGCTAACGTCCGGTCTAGTGCACAACATTGCATACATGATAGAACCTATGGCTGAACCATAGGGGACGGTGCTCATATGCTCTCTATCCTCATCAGTTGCTGGGCACTGAGTTTTACTCAATCTCGTACCTTGTAAAACTGGCAAGAACCCTTTCTTGGACTGTTCCATTTTGAACCTCTTCAAAACTTTATCAAGGTATGTGCTTTGTGAAAGTCCTATCAGGCGTTTCGATCTATCCCTGTAGATCTTAATGCCTAGAATGTAAGCAGCTTCTCCTAGGTCCTTCATAGAGAAACTTTTATTCAAGTAATCCTTTATGCTCTCCAAAAACTCTACGTTGTTTCCAATCAGCAATATGTCATCCACATATAATATTAGAAACGCCACAGAGCTCCCACTCACTTTCTTATAAATACAAGACTCTCCAACCACTTGTATAAACCCAAATGCTTTGATCACCTCATCAAAGCATTTGTTCCAACTCCGAGATGCTTGCACCAACCCATAAATGGATCGCTGGAGTTTGCACACCTTGTTAGCATTCTTAGGATCGACAAAACCTTCGGGTTGCATCATATACAACTCTTCCTTAAGGAAACCGTTAAGGAACGCCGTTTTGACATCCATCTGCCAGATTTCATAATCGAAAATTGCAGCTATTGCTAACATGATTCTGACGGACTTAAGCATCGCTACGGGTGAGAATGTCTCATTGTAGTCAACTCCTTGAACTTGTGAAAAACCCTTTGCCACAAGTCGAGCTTTATAAACGGTCACATTGCCGTTAGCGTCCGTCTTCTTCTTAAAGATCCATTTGTTCTGAATAGCCTTGCGGCCCTCAGGTAGTACTTCCAAAGTCCATACTTTGTTCTCATACATGGATCCTATCTCGGACTTCGTGGCCTCTAGCCATTTGTTGGAATCTGGGCCCACCATTGCTTCTTCATAATTTGCAGGTTCATTGTTGTCTAACAACATGATTGACATGACGAGATTACCGTACCACTCTGGAGCAGCACGTGGTCTCGTCGACCTACGTGGTTCGATAGGAACTTGAACCGGAGTTTTATGATCATCATCATTAACTTCCTCCTCAACCGGCGTCGCAATGACAGAGGTTTCCCCTTGCCTTGCGCCACCATCTAGAGATATGAGAGGTTCGACAACCTCATCAAGTTGTATCTTCCTCCCACTCAATTCTCTCGGGGGAAACTCCTTCTCGAGAAAAGCTCCGTTTTTAGCAACAAACACTTTGCCCTCGGATTTGAGATAGAAGGTGTACCCAACTGTCTCTTTTGGGTAACCTATGAAGATGCACTTTTCCGCTTTGGGTTCCAGCTTTTCAGGCTGAAGCTTTTTGACATAAGCATCACATCCCCAAACTTTAAGAAACGACAACTTTGGCCTTTTGCCATACCACAGTTCGTATGGTGTCGTCTCAACGGATTTTGATTGTGCCCTATTTAAAGTGAATGCAGCTGTTTCTAATGCATAACCCCAAAACGATAACGGCAAATCGGTAAGAGACATCATAGATCGCACCATCTCTAATAAAGTACGATTACGACGTTCGGACACACCATTACGCTGTGGTGTTCCAGGCGGTGTCAGCTGTGAAACAATTCCACATTGTCTTAAGTGAGCACCAAACTCGAAACTCAGATATTCACCCCCACGATCAGACCTTAGGAACTTGATCTTCTTGTTACGATGATTTTCAACTTCACTCTGAAATTGCTTGAACTTTTCAAATGTTTCAGACTTGTGCTTCATTAAGTTGACATAACCACATCTACTCAAATCGTCAGTGAAGGTGAGAAAATAATGATATCCGCCGTGTGCCTCTACGCTCATCGGACCGCACACATCGGTATGTATGATTTCCAACAAGTCACTTGCACGCTCCATTGTTCCGGAGAACGGAGTTTTAGTCATCTTGCCCATGAGGCATGGTTCGCACGTGTCAAGTGAATCAAAGTCAAGTGACTCCAAAAGTCCATCGGCATGGAGTTTCTTCATGCGCTTTACACCAATATGACCTAAGCGGCAGTGCCACAAAAATATGGCGCTATCATTGTTAACTCTAACTCTTTTGGTCTCAATGTTATGTATGTGTGTATCACTATCAAGATTCAATATGAACAATCCTCTCACATTGGGTGCATGACCATAAAAGATGTTACTCATAGAAATAGAACAACCATTATTCTCTGACTTAAAAGAGTAACCGTCTCGCAATAAACAAGATCCAGATATAATGTTCATGCTCAACGCAGGCACTAAATAACAATGATTCAAGTTCATAACTAATCCTGATGGTAACTGAAGTGAAACTGTGCCGACGGCGATTGCATCAACCTTGGAACCATTTCCTACGCGCATCGTCACTTCATCTTTCGCCAACCTTCGTCTATTCCGCAGTTCCTGTTTCGAGTTGCAAATATGAGCAACAGAACCGGTATCGAATACCCAGGCACTACTATGAGAGCCGGTTAAGTACACATCAATAACATGTATATCAAATATACCTGATTTTTCTTTGGCCGCCTTCTTATCAGCCAGATACTTGGGGCAGTTGCACTTCGAGTGACCCATACCCTTGCAATAGTAACACTCTGTTTCAGGCTTAGGTCCAGCTTTGAGTTTCTTCGTCGGATTGGCAACAGGCTTGCCGCTCTTCTTTGAATTACCCTTCTTGCCTTTGTCGTTTCTCTTGAAACTAGTGGTCTTATTCACCATCAACACTTGATGCTCTTTACGGAGTTCAGACTCTGCGACTTTCAGCATCGCAAACAACTCGCCGAGTGGCTTGTTCATCCCTTGCATGTTGTAGTTCAACACAAAGCCTTTATAGCTTGGCGGCAGTGATTGAAGGATTCTGTCAGTGATAGCCTCTTGCGGGAGTTCAATCCCCAGCTCAGCTAGACGGTTTGAGTACCCAGACATTTTGAGCACATGTTCACTGACAGACGAGTTCTCCTCCATCTTGCAAGCATAGAATTTATCGGAGGTCTCATACCTCTCGATCCGGGCGTTCTTCTGAAAGATGAACTTCAACTCCTGGAACATCTCAAATCCTCCATGACGCTCAAAGCGACGTCGAAGTCCCGGTTCTAAGCCATACAAGACTGCACATTGAACTACTGAGTAGGCCTCCTTACGTGTTAACCAAGCGTTCTTAACATCCTGGTCAGCCGTAGCGGGTGGTTCATCTCTTAGCGCAGCATTAAGGACATAATCCTTCTTCCCAGCTTGTAAGATTAGCTTAAGATTACGAGCCCAGTCTACAAAGTTGCTTCCATCATCTTTCAACTTAGCTTTCTCTAGGAACGTATTAAAATTCAGGGTGACTGTCGCGTGAGCCATGATCTACAACACAAATATATTCAAAGTGGACTTAGACTATGTTCAAGATAATTAGAGTTTAACTTAATCAAATTACTCGCTAAACTCCCACTCAAAAAGTACATCTCTCTAGTCATTTGAGTGGTTCATGATCCACTTACACTAGCTCAAGTCCGATCATCACGTGAGTTGAGTATAGTTTCAGTGGTAAGCATCCCTATGCTAATCATATCATCTATATGATTCATGATCGACCTTTCGGTCTCATGTGTTCCGAGGCCATGTCTGCACATGCTAGGCTCGTCAAGCTTAACCCGAGTGTTCCGCGTGTGCAACTGTTTTGCACCCGTTGTATGTGAACGTTGAGTCTATCACACCCGATCATCACGTGGTGTCTCGAAACGACGAACTGTAGCAACGGTATACAGTCGGGGAGAACACAATTTCGTCTTGAAATTTTAGTGAGAGATCACCTTATAATGCTACCGTCGTTCTAAGCAAAATAAGGTGCATAAAAGGATTAACATCACATGCAATTCATAAGTGACATGATATGGCCATCATCACGTGCTCCTTGATCTCCATAACCAAAGCACCGGCACGATCTTCTTGTCGCCGGCGCCACACCATGATCTCCATCAACGTGTCGCCATCGGGGTTGTCGTGCTACTCATGCTATTACTACTAAAGCTACATCCTAGCAAAATAGTAAACGCATCTGCAAGCACAAACGTTAGTTTAAAGACAACCCTATGGCTCTTGCCGGTTGCCGTACCATCGACGTGCAAGTCGATATTATCTATTACAACATGATCATCTCATACATCCAATATATCACATCACATCGTTGGCCATATCACATCACAAGCATACCCTGCAAAAACAAGTTAGACGTCCTCTAATTTTGTTGTTGCATGTTTTACGTGGTGACCATGGGTATCTAGTAGGACCGCATCTTACTTACGCAAACACCACAACGGAGATATATGAATTGCTATTTAACCTTATACAAGGACCTCCTCGGTCAAATCCGATTCAACTGAAGTTGGAGAAACTGACACTTGCCAGTCATCTTTGAGCAACGGGGTTACTCGTAGCGATGAAACCAGTCTCTCGTAAGCGTACGAGTAATGTCGGTCCAAGCCGCTTCAATCCAACAATACCGTGGAATCAAGAAAAGACTAAGGAGGGCAGCAAAACGCACATCACCGCCCACAAAAACTTTTGTGTTCTACAAGAGAATACATCTACGCATGAACCTAGCTCATGATGCCACTTTTGGGGAACGTCGCATGGGAAACAAATTTTTTCCTACGCGCACGAAAACCTATCGTGGTGATGTCCATCTACGAGAGGGGATATTCGATCTACGTACCCTTGTAGATCGCACAGCAGAAGCGTTAGTGAACGCGGTTGATGTAGTGGAACGTCCTCACGTCCCTCGATCCGCCCCGCGAACCGTCCCGCGATCAGTCCCACGATCTAGTGCCGAACGGACGGCACCTCCGCGTTCAGCAAACGTACAACTCGACGATGATCTAGACCTTCTTGATCCAGCAAGAGAGACGGAGAGGTAGATGAGTTCTCCGACAGCGTGACGGCGCTCCGGAGGTTGGTGGTGATCTAATCTCAGCAGGGCTGCGCCCGAGCTCCGCAGAAACGCGATCTAGAGGTAAAACCGTGGAGATATGTGGTCGGGCTGCCGTGGCAAAGTTGTCTCAAATCAGCCCTAAAACCAAATCCAACTAGGTTTGGAAGGAGGAAGAGGGGGAGCCTTGCCTTGGGGTCCAAGGACCCTCAAGGGGTTCGACCGAGCCAAGGGGGGGAGTCCCCCCTTCCAAACCAAATCCAACTAGGTTTGGAAGGAGGAGTCCTTCCCCCTTTTCCCACCTCCTCTTTTTTTTTTCTCTTTGTTTTTCTTCCTATGGTGCTTAGGGCCTTCTTGGGCTGTCCCACCAGCCCACTAAGGGTGGTGCGCCACCCCCAAGGCCTATGGGCTTCCCCGGGGTGGGTTGCCCCCCGGTGAACACCCGGAACCCATTCGTCATTCCTGGTTCATTCCCGGTAACTCCGAAAACCTTCCGGTAATCAAATGAGGTCATCCTATATATCAATCTTCGTTTCCGTTCCATTCCGGAAACCCTCGTGACGTCCGTGATCTCATCCGGGACTCCGAATAACATTCGGTAACCAACCATATAACTCAAATACGCATAAAAGAACGTCGTACCTTAAGTGTGCAGACCCTGCGGGTTCGAGAACTATGTAGACATGACCCGAGTGACTCCTCGGTCAATATCCAATAGCAGGACCTGGATGCCCATATTGGATCCCACATATTCTACGAAGATCTTATCGTTTGAACCTCAGTGCCAAGGATTCATATAATCCCGTATGTCATTCCCTTTGTCCTTCGGTATGTTACTTGCCCGAGATTCGATCGTCAGTATCCGCATACCTATTTCAATCTCGTTTACCGGCAAGTTTCTTTACTCGTTCCGTAATACAAGATCCTGCAACTTACACTAAGTCACATTACTTGCAAGGCTTGTGTGTGATGTTGTATTACCGAGTGGGCCCCGAGATACCTCTCCGTCACACGGAGTGACAAATCCCAGTCTCGATCCATACTAACTCAACGAACACCTTCAGAGATACCTGTAGAGCATCTTTATAGTCACCCAGTTACGTTGCGATGTTTGATACACACAAAGCATTCCTCCGGTGTCAGTGAGTTATATGATCTCATGGTCATAGGAACAAATACTCGACACGCAGAAAACAGTAGCAACAAAATGACACGATCAATATGCTACGTCTATTAGTTTGGGTCTAGTCCATCACGTGATTCTCCTAATGACGTGATCCAGTTATCAAGCAACAACACCTTGTTCATAATCAGAAGACCCTGACTATCTTTGATCAACTGGCTAGCCAACTAGAGGCTTGCTAGGGACAGTGTTTTGTCTATGTATCCACACATGTATATAAGTCTTCATTCAATAGAATTATAGCATGGATAATAAACGATTATCTTGATAAAGGAATTATAATAATAACTATATTTATTATTGCCTCTAGGGCATAATTCCAACATGGGCTTTCACCTGTGAGGCATGCTCCAGAGCCACAACCTATTCCAGTTGTGTCATCAGATGATGAACAATAGAATGTGCATCAAGATGAAGTTCATTCAAACAGTTATAGTGATGATGAAGAGGAGCCAATAATTACTCAGGTTTGTCTTTCCAAGCTTTGCATATTCTGATTTGTCTTATCCAAGTTTCATCATACCATCTTGTTCTGATTTTGCAAGTTTCATCATTTCAGGAGGTGTATGGTGATACAATGCTACAACAGATGAGAATGGAGCATCAATCTAGGAGGCGTGCATTTTCTCATGAACACATGCCTGAATCAAACTTCATCAAGTCAGCTAGAGCTCAGAACACCAGCATTCCACATGTTACTACAACTGCTAACATGGATGGAAGTCAAGCCATGAAGCCGAGGCAGATGAAAATGGAGAAAATAGAGAAATGGCAGAAAAGAGAGATGCTGCACTAGAGGCACTAAATGTTGCAGCAGAGAAGAGAGCTGCTGAGGCACAAGAGAAGAGAGATCTGGCTGCAAAAAAGAAAGCAATAGAAAGAGAAGCAAAGAAGCAAGAGACACAAGAGAAAAGAGCAGCTAATGTTGCAAACAAGAAGGAAATAGCTGAAGCCAAGAGAGCAATCATCCCTGAACAAAGAGAGAAGAAAGCAGCAGAGTTGGCAGCTGCTAGAGAGGAGGCAAGGAAGAGAAAAGAAGCAAAGCTTGCTGCCAAAAGAAATGAAGATAGGCAGAACAAGTCCAGTCTTAAGAGGGCCTCTTCAAGTCAACAAACACATGCCATGGGAGGTGGATCCAACAACAAGAAATACAAGAAAGTCAACATGTTTGATGAGCTGAGAGAGCCTAGGAAGTAGAAACTGTGGTCAATATGTTTGTGGTGAACTAGTCCATCATTTTGGTGTTTCTTTTCATGTTGAGTTTAAACTTGGTGGTGTGGTAGTGTTGAACTTAACCTTGGTGTTATGTTGGTAGACATGTGTTCTGACAACTATGTTGTGCTGCTATATGTGACGTGTTCTGCTGCTATGTTGTGCTGCTATAAATGATGTGTTCTGCTGTTATACTCATGTGTTCTGCTGATATGCTCTGCATACTATATATGACGCTTCTTCATGTGTTCTGCTGCTATGCTGTGCAAATATATGATGTTATGCTATATATGATGCTTATTCATGTGATCTGCTGCTATATATGTGTTCTGTTGTTGGCAAAGAAATTTTTGACAACACAGTAATGCAAAAAGGAGAACAGAGTTCCATAACTTGCATACCATCATATATTTGCCAACAGAATTCCATGACTTGCATAAAATCATATATTTGCCAAAAAAATTCCATAACTTGCATAACATCATATGTTTACAAACAGAATTCCATAACTTGCATAACATCATATATTTGCCAAAAGAATTCCATAACTTGCATAACATCATATATTTGCCAACAGAATTCCATAACTTGCAGCTTGATTACATAACCAAAAGAGGATAATACAGTTACAAAATCACCTTCTACTGATCACAGTTAACATCATCTCACTACTATTGATCACATTTACAAAATCAGCTTCCTCATAGTTACAAGATCTACCATAACTTCATCACTAGCATCAGAGACATCATGCACAAGAGCACACCTACTGCCACAACTATCTTCAACAGAAGAACAATCTGCCTGCCGACCTGCAACAATGATGCATTCATCCTCTCCTCAGAGCATGGACCCCTAATAAATCCAGCTCTAGCTCTTCTCTGTTCATTGCGCCGCTCCAGCTCTTCTCTCCTGTCTTCAGATCACCCAATTGCATCAACAACATTAGCTCTAGTGAGAAACTTCTTCTTTACCAAGAAAGCAACATACCCCCTCTCCCAATGCCACAAATTGCATCCATTCTGTCAAAATAAATGCAAAAATCAGAAAACAAAATGTGTCAAAACACACAGTTTTTGCAGACCAAAACTGAAGAACATACACCATGGCCGGGGCAGCGGTAGTACACCCATCCAGGATGATCCTCGGTGCTGGAAACATGCTTCATCACAAAGGAACCACACGCCCCGGGGCAGTCGATGAGGGGGATGAATGGGCGAGCGCGGCCATGGGAAGAGCTCGATGTAGACATGCTCCACAGCCGTGACGATGCTCGCGGTGAGTGGTGCTAGGTGGGCTACGACGCCGGCGATGAGTGGTGCTGGGCGGGCGGCGACTGGTGCGATTAGGTCGACGAAGACGACTAGAGCTGGGCGAAAGAGGAATTGGGCTGGGCTAGGGATTTGGTCGTCGGCGGCGCGCGGTGTTTGACCCGGTCTGCATATTTTGCAAATCGGCCCCTCAAATCAAACGGAGATATCAAATGACCCCCCGCGTGGCTTGCCTGGCACTGTCAAAGGGTAGAAAAGCGCGCCACGTGTAGCGAATCCGTCTATACAGAGTCGGCGGTGACCATCACTATTCACTGATGTGACATTAAGCACCATATTTAGGGTATTCTACAGTCCTGTGACCAAAGTGAATTCGGTGATCAAGTACAGTGACCGCGGGTGAATTTATCTCAGGACAAAGAGCATGTTTGGCAGCCCTTTGATGTCGGTTATGCTACTGCACAAAAGACCTTCCGGTGGCGCCAGAAATGGGCACGTTGACGGCAACGGGAATCCTTCTGCGTTGGTGTTCCCTCGAATCGGAGAGGATGATGTAGCACAGCGGAGGTAAGTATTTCCCTCAGTTTGAGAACCAAGGTATCAATCCGGCGGAGGAGTATCTCAAGATCCTGCACAAACACAAAAACTTGCACCCAACGCTATGAAGGGGTTGTCAATCCCTTATAGATTGTTTGCCAAGTGAGAACTGAAAGCAACAAAGTAACAAAGCAAAGTAAAAACGGAGTTGTAAACGATGGATGTGAATAGACCCGGGGGCCATAGTGTTTACTAGTGGCTTCTCTCATGAAAGCAAGTAGACGGTGGGTGAACAAATTACTGTCGAGCAATTGATAGAACTATGCAGAGTCGTGACGATATCTATGCAATGATTATTTCTATAGGCATCACGTCTGAAGCAAGTAGACCGATACTTTCTGCATCTACTACTATTACTCGACACGTCGGCCGCTATCCAACATGCATCTAGTGTATTAAGTCCATAAGAACAGAGTAACGCCTTAAGCAAGATGACATGATGTAGAGGGATAATCTCAAACCAATGATAAAAACCCCATCTTTTTACCCTTGATGGCAACTGCTTGATGTGTGCCTTGCTGCCCCTACTGTCACTGGGAAAGGTCACCACATGGCAGAACCCAAAACCAAGCACTTCTCCCATTGCAAGAATCGTAGATCTAGTTGGCCAAACAAAACCCAAGACTCGGAGAGACTTACAAGGATATCAAATCATGCATATAAGAAATCAGCAAAGACTCAAATATAGATCATAGATAATCTGATCACAAGTCCACAATTCATCGGATCTCGACAAACACACCGCCAAAGAAGATTACATCGGATAGATCTCCATGAAGATCATGGAGAACTTTGTATTGAAGATCCAAGAGAGAGAAGAAGCCATCTAGCTACTAACTACGGACCCGTAGGTCTGAAGTGAACTACTCACGAGTCATTAGAGGGGCGATGATGATGATGAAGAAGCCCTCCAACTCCAAAGTCCCCTCCGGCAGGGCGCCGGGAAGGGTCTCCAGATGAGATCTCGCGGAAACGGAAGCTTGCGACGGCGGAAAAGTATTTTCGAGGCTCCCCTGATTTTTTGCAGAATATTTGGGAATTTATAGGCCAAAGACCTAGGTCAGGGGGTGGCCACGGAGGCCACAAGCCTGCCCACCGCCGCCTCCCCCTGGTGGCGGAGTGGGGGCTTGTGAGCTCCCTGGAGCCCACCTGGCTTGGCCCAAAAGCCCCCTGGATTTCTTCCGTTCGGGAAAAAATCATTTCGGGGTTTTTCTTCCGTTTGGACTCCGTTCCAAAATCAGATCTGAAAAGAGTCAAAAACACGGAAAAAAACAGGAACTGGCACTTGGCACTGAATTAATAAGTTAGTCCCAAAAAGATATAAAAAGGTACATAAAACATACAAAGAAGGCAAGATAACAGCGTGAAAACATCAAAAATTATAGATACGTTTGAGACGTATCAGCCTCCACTCCCCACTTCCCAACTCTCAACTCCATTTGAATGCCGAACGTCATTTTTGCAACTCTGGAAAAACGGCCCACGTGCCGCTCCGTTTCGAGGAAAGCATTCCGCAGCTACTACTCCGACACGTTCAGTGGTACTCCAGCCGCTCCAAGAGCAAAGCTGTAGAGCGGCGGGCTACCGAACACACACAAAGTGTGGGAGAATTGCGGGCATGGCCAGCGGCCAGAACAACATGTTTGAAGTGAAGAAGGTGAATTTTGGGATGCTAGTATGAGCCTGTGAGGTACTTGCATAGTACTGCATGACGATTTTCCCAATTTATGCTATTTTGTGCTAGAATTGCAAAATTGAGGTGTGATCGATGTGAATAAAGCATGTGGCTTCTGAACTGGACTGACCAAGAGAGGCAAGGGAGGGCAAGACAAGTGAATATGAAGATTTTTTTTGTAAATATTGTCACAGGGTGGAGAGGCTCCATGGGTACGTCTCCAACGTATCTATAATTTATAAAGTATTCATGCCATGTTTACAATAATTCTATTTGATTCTGGTATGATTTTATTAGAACTAACCCGAACTGACGCAGTTTTCAGCACATCTACCGTGGTGTTGTTTTTGTGCAGAAATAAAAGTTCTCGGATTGGGCTGAAAATTTACGGAGAATATTTTTGGAAAATATGAAAAATAATGGAGCAAAAATATACCGGAGAGGAGTCCCGAGGAAACCACAAGCCACCAGGGAGCCGCCCCCTGGCTTGTTGGCCCCTCGAGCACTCCCCTGACGTGATTCCAACACCAAATATTCTTATAAATACAGAAACCCCCGAAGAGAAACCTAGATCGGGAGTTCCGCCGCCGCAAGCCTCCAGAGCCACAAAAAACCAATATTGGCCCTCTTCGACACCCTGCCGGAGGGGGTCACCATCACCGGAGACCATGGAGGAGTAATACGGAGGGGCCATCATGACCATGGAGGCCTAGGACCAGAGGGAGAACCTTTCCCCACCTTGGGTGGAGGCCATGGAGGAGGAGGCACAAGGGGGAGACCCTCCCCCCTCTCTCTTGGTGGTGCCGGAGTGCCACCGGGGGAACCATCGCCGCGGTGACCGTCTTCATCAACATCACCTTCTTCATCACCATCCTCATCTTCTTTTAGCGCTCCACTCTCCCGCACCCCGCTGTAATCCCCTACTTGAACATGGTGCTTTATGCCACATATTATGATCCAATGATGTGTTGCCATCCTGTGATGTTTTCAGTAGATTCCCTTTGTCTTATGGGTTGATTGATGATCTAGATTGGTTTGAGTTGCATGCTTTATTATTGGTGCTGTCCTATGGTGGTCTCTGTGTCGCGCAAGCGTGAGGGTTTCCTGCTGTAGGGTGTTGCAATACATTCATGATTTGCTTATAGTGTGTTGCTTGAGTGACAGAAGCATAAACCCGAGTAGGTGGGTTGTTGCATATGGGATAAAGGGGACTTGATGCTTTAATGCTATGGTTGGGTTTTACCTTAATGATCTTTAGTAGTTGCGGATGCTTGCTAGAGTTCCAATCATAAGTGCATATGATCCAAGTAGAGAAAATATGTTAGCTTATGCCTCTCCCTCATATAAAATTGCAATAATGATTACCGATCTTGTTAACAATTGCCTAGGACAATTCCGCACATCCACCCATCATCATTTCACACTCCCTATTTGTAATATATTTTAACTTTAT
The DNA here is from genome assembly GCF_904849725.1 of Hordeum vulgare subsp. vulgare. Lineage (NCBI taxonomy): Eukaryota > Viridiplantae > Streptophyta > Magnoliopsida > Poales > Poaceae > Hordeum > Hordeum vulgare. Next base: position 619,089,212 of record NC_058519.1, on the reverse strand, counting down.
GATAACAACACCTATTTTTATATTTTAGTTCTCCGATGTCTTGCAAAGCTATTCTCTGCATACCCACAAGGCCACAATGTAGTTTTATTTCTCGTTCCTAGTTGGAAGCAAACGTTCGGCGTACGTAGAGTTGTATGAGTGGCAGATAGGACTTGAGAGAATATTGCTCTTACCTTTAGCTCCTTGTGGGTTCGACACTCCATACTTATCACTTACACCTTTGGAAATTGCTATGATGATTCCTTGTACTTGGGGATTATCAGTCCCCACCTGAATATGATCTCATGTGAAAAAAAGAGATTGGTCCAGTTTATGCAGAAAACTGGATTGAAAGCCAATTAGAATGACTCCGATTTAGGAAAACCCGAGCCTAAAACCACAGAAGCAACAAAGGGAATAATGGAAGAAGAGAGAAGTGTGCCCATGGCATCCCAACTAACCCCAACGGGGAGTGTGCGAGAGCGGAAAGTGTCTTACCTCAACTAAAGGGGACACCATACGTGTTATAGGTAGGGGCGCACCTCCGTGAAACGCATACAGTTGAGATTGACATGAGAGATTACATCTTGATAAACAAGCTAGGTAGAGATAGAATTTACGGTTAGAAAAGATAAGATATCCTTTAACCTCCTAGTCTACACGTCAAGGAATCCTCTTATCTCACGCTACACGTACGGTACATCATGTTTAATACCCTCTCTTAATCACAACTTTATTAAGTTGAGGTTATGCTTGAAGTCTTCAAAACTTCTTGTAGGTAGAGCTTTGGTAAACCCATCTTCAACTTGATCTCTAAAGTGAATAAACCGAGTGGCTAAGAGCTTGTTTGCAACTCTTTCTCTGAGAAAATAATAATCTATCTCGATGTGTTTTGTTCTGGCATGAAAGACAGCATCTGCTGACAAATAAGGGGCACCTAGATTGTCACACTACAAACATGGAGCTCTAATGTTCTTCATACATAGTTCCTTCAAAATGGATTGTACCCATACGATTTCTGTTGTTGCATTGACCAGTGTCTGGTATTCTGCTTCTATGTTGGATCTGGAAACAACTTCTTGTTTTCTTGCACACCATGGTAATAGACTGGGTCCAAAGAAAACTGCAAAACCACCAGTTGAGCGTCTATCATCCAAACACCCCGCCCAATCTGAGTTAGAGAAGGAACTGATAAGAGTACAAAATGACTTGCTAAAGTTTAAACCGATGCTCATGGTATCTTTCACATATCTAACTGTACGTTTGGCAAGAATCAAATGAACTCTAGTAGGTGCATGAATGAACTGGCATAATTTATTAACAACAAAGGAAATATCAGGTCTGGTAAGTGTCAAATAATGGAGTGCACCTAGTAGACTTCCGTATTTTGTACTGTTCTCTGAACTCAAGAGCTCCCCTTCAGTAAGAGATAGTTTTTCTGTACTAGAAAAGGGAGTGGGTGTAGGTTTACAACCTTGCAAGCCAGACTTTCTTACCAGATCCGCTGCATATTTTTCCTGAGAAAGGTGAAGTCCATATTTGTAGTGCTTCATTCCAATTCCAAGTAAATAATGTAGTTCTCCTAGATCTTTGAGAGCAAACTCTACAGTCAAGTCTTTTCAGAGTCCTGCTATTGCCTCATCAGATGAGCTTGTGACAATGATATCATCAACACATATGAGAAAAAATTATGGATGTATTGGACTTGTTATAAATGAACAACGAGGTGTCAGATTTTGAAGGAACAAAACCAAGTGCTTGCATATTTTTACTGAGACAGGAGTACCATTCCCTTGGACCTTCTTTCAGTCCATATAATGTTTTATCAAGTTTGCACACATGAGAGGGTGCATTTTGGTTTTCAAATCTAGGTGGTTGTTTCATGTATACTTCCTCTTCCAGAACACCATGAAGAAACACGTTCTGCACATCTAGTTGTCGTAGGCTCCATCCCCTAGAAACAATATTAGACAAAACAAGACGGATGGTGGCACCTTTTACAACTGGACTAAAGGTGTCCTCATAGTCTATGCCATACCGTTGTTTGAAGCCTTTCGCAACAAGTCTAGCCTTATAACATTCAATAGTTCCATCAACCTTTCTTTTGATTTTGAAAACCCACTTGCATTCAATAATTTTTTTACCTTGTTGTGGGGAACTAGATGCCATATTTTGATTTTGAAAACTCACCGTCTGTGTCTGAGGGTTGCAGTGAAATGCTAGGTGGCGCCTCCAGCGTCCGTGAGCAGCGGCGCCCCATCACATCAGTAGTGGTATGGGATGCATGTTGCAGCATCACCATCGAGCGACAACCAGCGGAGGACGTGGTGTACTACATCAGGGCCAACCAGTGGCCAGCTGCCAGACTGAAGAGGAGCGATGCTGGCTTGTGTTGCGGGAGAGAGATGCAGGTTCTGCAAGGGGCACAAGCGATGGTTGTGATGATACACATCTAACGTCAGAGAAGGCGGCTTATGTTTTCCTCAGACCAATCGGATGATTTATAGCACTCGCCAAGGGACAAAGGTCTAGGACAAAGGAATTAGACTAAAATTTACATATGTGATGCAAAAATAATCGGGTCACGCCACGCGTCAGTCGGATGATCTTTTAAAAAGATCGGCCAAGTCGCGAGCCGTTGGTTTCGACACATGATAGCCACCGGATTCAGCTCATGAGGTTTGCAACAAAGGTCGCGTTGCGCTCGGAGTTTGCAACAGAGGTCGTGTTGGCAAAACTTTTGCAAGCAAGGTATTGTTGTAGATTTTCTTTTTTCCAACAAAGGTCATGTTCTAGATAATTTTGCAACAGAGGTATTATTGCAGGAAAACTTTGCAACAAAGGTGATGTTTCATTTTTTTATGTTACGGAAGAAAGTTATGCATCATGATTGATCTTGCAGAAATATTTCAAAAGGATTTTTTAAAAAAAGTCAACACTATTGAGCACCACGGTCGTTCTCGGAGAACTCCGCCAGACGATGGAGGGGGAGGAGCAGGCGATGAGAAGGTTGCTCCCTTGCTTCGCCAGCCAGTGGTTTTTGTTAACATCATATAGGTTGTTCACCTAGTTGCATATCTAGACAACATATTTGTTGCTATACCTATTTTGTTATATAAAAACTAAAAATTGGTAGTTGCCTATTCACCTCCTCTAGTCAACCATATCGATCCTTTTAACTACTTCGTCCCTTCCTCTTCAGGGAAAAACCCAAAGCATCTACAAAGTAGCAGAAATATTTCTGGCACCGTTGCCGGGGAGTATCATCAATCATCTTTAGGTTCCTTCACACACGTTATCTTTTACTTGTTATACTTTTTATTTGCTTTTATTTTCTATTATAAAAAATCGATAATACCAAAAATATGTGTGTTGCCATTTTTGTTTGTGTTGCCACGTGCCTTCTATTTGCTCGCATTTTCGCTTGCTAAAAATACTATTTATATGGATCCTTTTCCACTCACTAATCCTTTTAAGAGGCCAGATTATGTTGAACAAGTTGCTAGTGAGTTGAGTGCACTTAATTATATTTATGAAGTTTTGATTGAAAACGTGAATCTGAAAATAGTAATGAAGCGTTGAAAGAAATTTAGAAAATGGTTCATGATAGCTCCTTAAATGGAAATCACGATTGCAATGATATTATTATAAATTATATTAATGTCAATTGTGTTAATAATATGCAAAACTACAAGCTTGGGGATGATGATTTTGTTAGGTCCACTACTTATTGTAATGATCATGATTAGGGTGATGCTTCTTATGATCTTGAAGATTTATTTAAGTCTCATGATAAATATGTTTTTGATAATGATGTTTGTAGTAATATTGAAAGTGGGTTTGGAAGAGTGTGAACTTTAGGTAAGAATCTCACATATTCGGAGAGTGTTCAATCTTATGAAACTTTTGGTAAAAGTGTGTTTGGAGAGATCGTGACTTTAATTGATGTTAATCACACTATATTGGAAGATTATAAAACTTTTATGCATGTGAATCATGGAGATAATATTTTATATGATAGCTATATTGTTGAATTTGATTATGATCCTACATGTAACTATTATGAGAGAGGCGAATATGGTTATAGGAATTTTCATGTTCAATTACCTCTCTTGATGTTCAAATTGTCGCTTCATTCTTCCTATTTGCATATGCTAGATAATTTGTTTGCTCATAAAATGCCTATGCATAGGAAGTATGTTACACTTAAATGTGTTTGCCACATGTTTTATGATGCTCAATTTGTGCTTCAATTCTTGTCTTTTATGCAAGCATCATTATTATTCCAAGTCTATCTTAATGGCTATAAAGAAAGAGCTTCTTGGGAGACAACCCAATATTTTTACTTTTCTGTTTTTGTGTGATGACATGATTGTTGCTGATGTAATGATTGTGTTTTATATTTTAATTAGTATTTGTGCCAAGGAATGCATTTGAGTTGATTTGGATGATACTTGAATTGATGTGGTGCCAAAACATAAACTTTTACATGAGTATTTGAATTTACGTTTTTACTAGGTCATAGTAAATTGCTGACATTTTAACACAATATTTTGATATAAATTTCCCACGCTGTCCCAATGTTTCAGAATTGTTTGAGTTCGAGAAGTATGGTTTTAGTACAAATCATTAGAGACTGTTCTGTTCTAGACATATTGTGTTTTTACGTGCATAGTGTGCTTATTTTAATGATTATATGGATTGTATCAGGGGTATAAGCCATGGTAGAGTTAGAATACATTACGTATTATGCAAGAACAAATATGAATTGGTTTATAACTGCACGTAAGTTTATGATTTTCCGATTATAGTAACACATCTCACAAGGTTTTTGTTGAGTTTTGTGTGCCGAAGTTTTCAAGTTTTGGATGAAATAACGATGAATGAACGAATAAGTGCTACTGCAACAAAAGACCTTCCAATGGCGCCAGAAATAGGAGTGTCGCTTGATACTCCTCAGCAACGGCACCAAGAATCCTTCTGCTACGGCTACGCCTTAAGGGACTTCCTAGGCAAATATGCAAAGGATTTCCCCCGTGGCCTTGGAGCCTTGCGTTGGTGTTCCCTCGAAGCGGAAAGTGTGATGTAGCACAACGGTGGTAAGTATTTCCCTCAGTTTGAGAACTAAGGTATCGATCCAGTGAAGGAGTATCACAAGTGCCTGCACAAACACAAAAAGCTTGCTCCCAATGCTATGAAGGGGTTGTCAATCCCTTATAGATTGTTTGCCAAGTGAGAACTGAAAGAAACAAAGTAACAAAGCAAAGTAAAAGCGAAAGTGGAAACGATAGATGTGAATAGACCCCAGGGCCGTTGTGTTTACTAGTGGCTTCTCTCATGAAAGCAAGTAGACGGTGGGTGAACAAATTACTGTCGAGCAATTGATAGAACCGCGCAAATTCGTGACGTCATCTATGGCGATGATTATATCTATAGGCATCACGTACAAAACAAGTAGACCGATACTTTATGCATCTACTACTGTTACTCCACACGTCGATCGCTATCCAGCATGCATCTAGTGTATTAAGTCCAAAAGAACAGAGTAACGCCTTAAGCAAGATTATATGATGTAGATGGACAATCTCGTATCTACGACAAATCCCACCTTGTTACCCTTGATGGCAACTACACGATGTGTGCCTTGCTGCCCCTACTGTTAGTGGGAAAGGTCACCACACGGTAAGAACCCAAAACCAAGCACTTCTCCCATTTCAAGAATCATAGATTTAGTTGGCGAGAAAAAACGCAAGACTCGGAGAGACTTACAAGGATATAAAATCATGCATATAAGAAATCAGGAAAGACTCAAATATATATATCATAGATAATCTCATCACAAATCCACAATTCATCGGATCTCGACAAACACACCGCCAAAGAAGATTACATCGGATAGATCTCCATGAAGATCATGGAGAACTTTGTATTGAAGATCCAAGAGAGAGAAGAAGCCATCTAGCTACTAACTACGGACCCGTAGGTTTGAAGTGAACTACTCACGAGTCATTGGAGGGGCGATGATGATGATGAAGAAGCCCTCCAACTCCAAAGTCCCCTCCGGCAGGGCACCGGGAAGGGTCTCCAGATGAGATCTCGCGGAAACGGAAGCTTGCGGCGGCGGAAAAGTATTTTCATTGATCCCTTGATTTTTTTTCTGGTTTTTAGGGAATATATAGGCGGAAGATCTAGGTCAGGGGGGCGCCAGGGAGGCCACAAGCCTGCCCACCACCGCCCCTGGTGGCGGAGTGGGGGCTTGTAGGCTCCCTGTAGCCCTCGTTGCTTGGCCTACAAGCCCCCTGATCTTCTTTGGTTCGGGAAAAAATCATTTCAGGGATTTTATTCCGTTTGGACTATGTTCCGAAATCAGATCAAAAAACAACCAAAAACACAGAAAAAACAGGAACTGACACTTGGCAGTGAATTAATTAGTTAGTCCCAAAAAAGATATAAAAGGTACATAAAACATCCAAAGATGACAAGATAACAACATGAAACCATCAAAAATTATAGATACGTTTGAGACGTATCAAGCACCCCCAAGCTTAACTCCTGCTCGTCCTCGAGTAGGGAAGTGATAAAGAATGAATTTTTGATGCTTTCATGCTACCTAGCATAGATGTCCTTTGTAACTCCTCTTATGTGACGTGAATGTTTAGATCCATTAGATTCAAAACAATAGTTTGCTATTGACGTGGAAACAATAATAATTCAAGCAAACTAGCAAGGTAATCATGAACTTTCAAAATAACAAGGCCAAAAGAAAGTTATCCCTAGAAAAGCATATAGTCTGGCTATGCTCTATCATCATTGCACGACGAATTTAAATCATGCACAACCCCAGTATTGGCCAAGTAATTGTTTCACACCTTTACTTTCTCAAACCTTTTCAACTCTCACGCAATACATGAGCGTGAGCCATGGTTATAGCACTACATATGGTGTGGAGTGTGGTGGATGTTGCAAGACAAAACAAGGAGAAGATGGTCACATTAACTATGCATATCAATGAGCTGTGGAGATGCTCATCAATAGATATCAATGTGAATGAGTAGGGATTGCCATACAAATGATGCACTAGAGCTAAGAGTATGTGAAAGCTCTTAAAGAAAACGAGTGGGTGTGCATCCAACTTGCTTGATCACGAAGACCTAAGGCAATTTGAGGAAGCCTATCATTGGAATATACAAGCCAAGTTATATAATGAAAAATTCCCACTAGCTATATGGTGGTGACAAAACGAGAGACTCTTAATGATGAAGATCATGGTGCTTAATATGCACAAGTGTGGAAAGGTGGTAGCATTGTCCCTTCTCTCTTTTTCTCTCATTTTTTTATTTTTTTTGGTGGGCTCTTTGGCCTCTTTTTTTTGTTTTTTTTGGTGGGCATCTTTGGCCTCTTTTATTTCCTCGCATGGGACAATGCTCCATTAATGATGATCATCACACTTTCAACTCAAAACTTAGAGCAACGATGACTCTATATGGAATGCCTTCGGTAGTGTACCGTGGCAATGATCTAGCATGGCATAGACATTAATGGAAACATCATGCTAGCTATCTTACGATCATGCAATGGCAATGTAGACGTGGTGGCACATGTCATGGTGGTAGTTGCATGGCAATATATCTCGGAATGACTTTGAAAAAGCCATAGTAGGTAGGTATGGTGGCTGTTTTGAGGGAGGCTAATGATGGGTTTTGTGCACCGGCGAAAGTTGCACGGCACTAAGAAGATAGTGATGGTGGAAGGTGAAAGTGCATCTAAACCATGGACTCAACATTAGTCATGAAGAACTCATATACTTGTTGCAAAAGTTTTATTAGTAATCGAAACAAAGCATTCAACGCATACTCCTAGGGGAAGGGTTGGTAGGTATAAACCATCGCGCGATCCCGACCGCCACGTAAAGGATGACAATCAATAGACTAATGATGCTCAGATTTCATCACATAGTGGTTCACCATACGTGCATGCTACGGGAATCACTAACTTCAACACAAGTATTTCTAGATCCACAACACCTTACTAGCATAACTTCAATATTACCAAAACCACAACTCAAAACTAATTGAGATGAATCAAACTTCTCTAACTATTCAATGCACATGAAGGTGGAAGTTTTTGTATCCCTTTGGATAACTACCCCTTTTGAGACTACTTTCAAAGCATAGATCAACTACCAAGCCATGCACCGCTGTGATCTAAAATATATAAGTGAAGCACATAGAGAAAAAGTATCTAGCTCAAAAGATATAAGTGAAGTACATGTGAGCTGAATTGTCTACCAAAAGATATAAGTGAAGCTCGACAAAATCACGGTGAGTGCATGTCTCTCTCTCTCTAGGTGTGCAGCAAGGATGATTGTGACACAACAAAAATAAAGGACTCCTACGATACAAGATGCTCCAATCAAAAACACATAACATGTGGTGAATAAAAATATAGCCCCAAGTAACGTTACCGATGGATTGAAGACGAGAGAGGGGATGCCTTCCCGGGGCATCCCCAAGCTTAGGATTTTACGGCATCCTTGAATCTCTTGGGGTGCCTTGGGAATCCCCAAGCTTGAGCTCTTGCCACTCTTTATCTCTTTGTCCATAAGAACTTCACCCAAAACTTGAAAACTTCACAACACGAAACTTAAACAGAAACTCGTGACAACATTACTATGAGAAAGCAAACCACCACTTCCTTAGGTGCTGTAGCAAACTTAAATTCTACTAGTGCTGATGTTGGGTTACTGTATTTTCAATCTTTCATGGCTAATACCCCCCGATACTATCCATAGTTTCATCAAAATAAGCAACCAACACAACAAAAACAGAATCTGTTAACAGCAGACCAGTCTGTAGCAATCTGTATATTTCTTATACTTCTGGTATTTCAAAAATTCTGAAAAATTACGACAGTCTGAAGAATTTGCATAGAACTCAGCAGCAAAAAGAACCAACTCAAAATATCTTACAGAAAAACAATGAAAATTCTTTTCGTGAGCAGAAAGTTTCTGTGTTTTCCAGCATGACCAAACGATCATCCCCAAGACTAATCATAACGGTTTTGCTTGGCACAAATGCAAAAAGAAACACAAAAAACGCAATCAAAACAGAATTATGAAACTGTAGAAAACACAAAATAGAAAGAAAAAGGATAGATTCGTTGGGTTGCCTCCCAACAAGCGCTTTTGTTTAACGCCCTTAGCTAGGCGAAAGGTGATGGAATCACGTATAGTCATCTTTGGTGCTCAAACCATAAGTAGGCCTCATCATAGATTCATAAGGCAATCTTATTTTCTTTCTAGGAAATTGCTCCATGCCCTTCTTTAAAGGAAATTGAAATCTAATATTCCCTTCCTTCATATTGATGATAGCACCAATAGTCCTTAGGAAAGGTCTACCAAGAATAATGGGACATGAAGGATTGCAATCTATATCAAGTACAATGAAATCCACGGGTACATAATTCTTATTTGCAACAATAAGAACATCACCGATCCTTCCCATGGGTTTCTTGAAAGTAGAATCCGCAAGATGCAAATTAAGAGAACACTCTTCAATCTCATGAAAACCAAGAATATCACATAAAGACTTTGGAATCGCGGAAACACTAGCACCCAAATCACACAAAGCATTGCACTCATAGTTTTTGATCTTGATTTTGATAGTAGGTTCCCACTCATCATGAAGTTTTCTAGGTATAGATACTTCTAATTGGAGCTTCTCTGGAAGAGATTTCATCATAGCATCTACGATATGCGCAGTAAAGGCTTTGCTTTGGCTATAAGCATGTGGAGAGTTTGCAATGGATTGCATCAAAGAAATGCATTCAAACAAGGAGCAATTATCATAATTGAATTCCTTGAAATCCAAAGTAGGAGTTTTGTTACTACCCAAAATTTTGATTTCTTCTACTCCACTCTTGTGACAGCCCGATGCCGACGCCCTAGAAGATTCCCCCTTTATTCCGTTTTCGTCGTGTGATTTATTTTATTTGTCGCATCATCATCGCATCATTTGCATTGCATCGGCATCTCCGTTGCCGCCAGTTTTCAAAACTTGCATCCGTTGTTAGTTGCCGGTTCGCGTCGTTGTCCGTTCTGAGCCCGACCGCACTCGCACGCGCCCGCGACATCGTTCGAAACCCTGTTTTAAAAGTGTGCGTCAAACTTTCTATGATTGGGTTGAGATTTGACGTGCGGTGTTATTTTAATATAGCCAGGCCGCCTGTCGAATTTCGTCGCAATCGGAGTCCGTCTGGTACCCGAACGGTCGACCGTAGCGGCACCGTATTCGGTCTATCGTCGGACGGTTGTCGGTGTTTTAAAAATCGTTGCCGCGCCGCCCGTTTTCCCTCTCGTCTCCGATAAACCACTCTTCACAGCCACTCGTCCGTCCCGCATTCGGAATTAGTCGAATCCGACCCCACGGTTGGATCCGGAACGGAATTCTGGTTAACCTAGCCCCCCATATGTCTATATATAGACCCCCATGCCATTATTTAGACAAACCCTCTCTCTCTCCCTCAAAATTCATGCCTAGCCCCAAATCCCCACCTACCGGACATGTCCGCGGTCAAACCGGACACGTCCGGGTGACCGCAGTGCCCGAGCCATCCCCGTCGCCTCCCTTCTCCTCCCGAGCTCCTCCCATGGCAGCCCGTGTGCCCGCTGCCCTACGCCACATCGGCCCTCCAGCCCCCGCGCCGCCATGCGCCGCCACACCCGTGCAGCTCGCCGGAGCTTGCCCGGATCCCGCGCCCCCAGGTTCTCCTCGTCGTATCCCGTCGGATCCCGGCCGAACCCCACCCCAGTCGCCGGCCACCGGTCCTCCTCCGCCTCGGGTTGCCGCCCCGGCCCGGATCCTGACAGATCCGGCCGGTCCCGCCATCTCCCGCACGCCGCCCTGCCTGAAGCCGCGCCGAGCAGCCGCCATGGCCTCGTGCTCGAGCACGGGAGCACGAGGGCAGCGCCCTGGTCTGCTCGCCAGCGGGTGGGCTCCCTAGCGCCGCGGCCCACCAGCGCCAGCAGCACCGTCGCCCCCGCAGTGGCCCAACTTCGACCGCCTCGCCTCCACAGCCCAGTCCAGGCCGGCCCAAGTGGAGCCCCGAGGTGAGATCCAACCCCAACCCCTATTCCGTGCACGTGGCACCATTTAACTAAGCTTCGCCCATGCCCTTGTAGCCCATCAGAAAATAGACTAGGCCCGTTAGTAATTTAGGGATTTTGCGGAATTAATATAAATTCCAGAAAATAACCGTATATTAGAACGGTCGTATCTATTTAACCGTAAGTCGGATCGAGGTGTGTTGTATATGGTTTTCATGTAGTTTTGCGCGTGGAATCCGTTTAAAAAACTTGCATAATTGTTTGACGTTGTTTGACGTTGTTTGACGTGACGAATGCATAGATTTGCGTGCTGATCCAATAGGATAGTGCCAGTTATTATTTTTTGCGTAAGACCGGATTGCCCGTATGCCGTAATAGAAATGCCCATGTTTTAGGAACTAATTTTCCATGTATTTTAGAGCGGTCATTTGTATTTTTACGTGTAGGGGTTTGCCGGTAGCTTATTTTCCCGTGTATAGGTTATTTTCTCGCATTTATGTGTGGCCTTATTTTGTTGTGCAACCCCACATATTTTATATGTTTTCGGGGTAAAAAAATCCATGGGATTTTTCTGTGCAATTAGTTTTAGCTTTTGAGTAAGTTAGTTCGCGCGATATTTTGCCGTGATGCCCTTTTGTTTAATTTGTAGGATTTATTCCGTGCTTCGTTTGGTTAAGTTGTCAACTAGGGGCTTGTTCTTTGATGTTTAGTCTAGCCCCTGGTATTTTTGGTTGCAATAGAAATGCATGTTTAGGTGTGGTTTGATTGCTCTCAAGTTGCTAGAAATAGTGCTGTTTTAGAGGAGCTGAAATATTTCTAAATCTGGAATCTGTTGTATTTTGTTGCTGTCTTGTCTTGCTTGTAACTTGTGATCTGTAGCTCTTTTGAGGATGGTGCAATGGAGTTAGTTGTACCCCTTGTGTTTCTCTAGCATGCTGTAATTTTTCATGCCATTTGGAGCCCTGTAGCTATAGGTTTTGCTGCTGTCAGTATTGCTTCAGATCGAAAACTGCACCTTCATGAGGTGTAATTTATTCCCTAAGTCTGAAATAGTGTGTGAGATGCCATTTTGTGACTTCTTTCCCTAGTGATCCATGATGCCATGCTAGTAGTTCTTAGTTGTTTGTAGTAGTGCTTCTTGCCCTCTTTTGTGTTATGCCTTGCTTGAGTTTATCGGAGTTGTGTAGCTCGTAGTTGTGGGGTGTAGAAAATGCTATGTGGCTGATTTTGGCAGATTGTAGTCATTTCTTGTTTTGCTCGTAGTTGTTGAACCGTAGCTCCGATTTGATCGTGTCCTACATGAAACTTGCTTAGAATCTCGTGTAGTTTCATTTTCTCTTGATGGTTGTGTGTTTTGAAGTGCTCGTGACCGTCGTTGCACACCCATTGCATTCATGCCATCATATCTTGCCGTGCTTGTATCTTTTGAACCGTAGCTCCGTTGGAGATGTTCTTTATGTGTAGATTGCTTGAAATGACGCGTAGAATCACATGAACCTATTTGTTTTGCTGTTTAACAACTAATTAAATGTGTTAATTCAGATCTGGACAGAATTGTAAATTAACATGTGAGGTCGTCTCGGAGATGCTATATGACATTTCCGACCTCATTTAAAATGTCTAGATAGGTAGTTTAATTCCTCTTCACCTCTTGCATGTTTTACAACATTAATATTGCCGTGTAAATAACCGGGAGTGAACTAAATAATTAAACGTGGAGTTTCGTCGATATGCAAACTCGTTGCATATTGAACTTCACTTAATGTGTAGTGTTTGTTTGTCGTGAATTGACATGCCATGTCTTGCATGTTATCAGCTGCTCATGCATCATATGTGTTGTGCATCATGTGGTGAATTTTGTGTGTTGATTTGTGTTTCCGGTTTGCTTCGTCTCGATAGAGTTCCGCAGCGTGCCGGATTGTGAGGACCCGTTCGACTACGTCAGTTCGTCTGCTTCACGGAGGCATTCTTCTTCCAAGCGGGATCTCAGGCAAGATGATCATTTCCCCAGATACCATTACTATCATTGCCATGCTAGTTGTATCGCTTCCATCGATTATGTCTCGTTGCCTACCACATGTAAAATATCAGCCTCTCAACAATGCCATGACAACCTTCAACCTGTTCAACCTAGCAAACCACTGATTGGCTATGTTACTGCTTGCTTAACCCCGTGTAGCGTTGCTAGTTGCAGGTGCAGTTGCTTCCATGTGATAACATGGGTTCCTTGCTATATCACCATATTTAAATGCTATTTAATTTAATGCACCTATATACTTGGTAAAAGGTGAAAGGCTCGGCCTTTCTAGCCTGGTGTTTTGTTCCAAATTTGCCCCCTTAGTTTCGGCTACCGGTGTTATGTTCCATAAATGAGCGCTCCTAACACGATCGGGGTTGTTATGGGGACCCCCTTGATAATTTGTTTTAGATTAAAGCTGGTCTGGCAAGGCCCAACATTGGTACTATTTGCCCAACATAATAACTTGATAAAACTGAAATGCATAGGGAGTTAGCGCTACCCGAGGAGTAATTTTACATAATACAGGTAGGGCCAGTGCTGATGGTGCTGGTCCAAAACAGAGCACTGTGCGGGGCCACCGCGAGGAAACTCGAGGTTTGGCACTCGTACGCGTCGCTTATCCCTCGTGTCCTGAGAACGAGATACGCGGCTCCTATCGGGATCGTCGATACGCCGGGCGGCCTTGCTGGATTAGTTTTACCTTTGACGAGATATCTTGTGCATCGGGATTCCGGTGATGCTTTGGGTAATCTTAGAGTTGAGTAGTTTTTCCTCTATGGACGCATTGAAAATCTTTTGAGAGTTGATGAACTCTTTGATATTACTCTCTAAATAAGAGGGTAATTTGTTGTGATTTCCACAAGTGTTGTTGTACGAATTGCCATAATTGTTAGAGGAGTTACTAGGAAATGGCCTAGGAACATAGTTTCCTCTAAAAGCATTGTTGTTGCCAAAATTGTTCCTACCAACAAAATTCACGTCCAAACTAGCGTTGCTACTCTCAATCAAGGAAGATAGTGGCATGTCATTAGGATCGATAGTAGCGTTTCTACTAGCAACCAAATTCATCAACTCGTCCAGCTTAGCACTAAGCGAGTTAATCTCTTCTATAGCATGTACCTTTTTGCTAGCAGGTGACCTTTCAGTGTGCCACTGAGAGTAGTTGGTCATGATATTGTCTAGGAGTTTTGTAGCGTCTCCTAACGTGATTTCCATGAACGTTCCACCTGAGGCGGAGTCCAAGATATTGCGAGAAGCGAAATTCAAGCCAGCGTAAAAGATTTGTATAATCATCCACAAACTCAAGCCATGAGCGGGACAATTTCTAATCATAAGCTTCATCCTCTCCCAAGATTGTGCAACGTGTTCATGATCAAGTTGCTTGAAATTCATGATATCGTTACGTAAGGAGATGATCTTAGCCGGCGGAAAATACTTGGATATGTAAGCATCTTTGCACTTATCCCAAGAATCGATACTATTTTTAGGCAAAGAAGAAAACCAAGTTTTTGCGCGATCTCGCAACGAGAAAGGAAAAACGTTTCAACTTAATCACGTCATTATCCACATCTCTTTTCTTTTGCATATCACAAAGCTCAATGAAGGTATTGAGATGGGATGCGACATCTTCACTAGGAAGGCCAGAGAATTGCTCTTTCATAACAATATTCAACAAAGCTGCGTTGATTTCATACGATTCCGCACTAGTGGTGGGAGCAATCGGAGTACTAATAAAATCATTATTATTAGTGCTCGAGAAGTCGCAAAGTTTGGTGTTTTCAGCCATGATGACTTCAACAAACAAACAAGCACACAAGCAAGCAATAAAACCGGCAAGGGAAAATGGCAAAGGCAAAAGAAGACGGCAAAGGAAAAAGGCAAATGAAAACGACAAATGTGAAGTGGGGGAGAGGAAAACGAGAGGCAACTGGCAAAAAAGTAAATGCAAGAGATGAGTTTGTGAGACCTACTTGGATAGATCTCTCCTTCCCCGGCAACGGCGCCAGAAATACACGTGTTGACGGGAGATTATTCTTGTCTTGATCTCCTCGGGAAGCGATCCTCCTCCCCGGCAACGGCGCCAGAAATACTTCTGCTACTGCAACAAAAGACCTTCCAATGGCGCCAGAAATAGGAGTGTTGCTTGATACTCCTCAGCAACGACACCAGGAATCCTTCTGCTACGGCTACGCCTTAAGGGACTTCCTAGGCAAATATGCAAAGGATTTCCCTTGTGGCCTTGGAGCCTTGCGTTGGTGTTCCCTCGAAGCGGAAAAGGGTGATGTAGCACAACGGTGGTAAGTATTTCCCTCAGTTTGAGAACCAAGGTATCGATCCAGTGAAGGAGTATCACAAGTACCTGCACAAACACAAAAAGCTTGCTCCCAGCGCTATGAAGGGGTTGTCAATCTGTGGGGACCCCGACTTGTAAGTCGAGATCGCCGTGCCCAGTGATCCCAAGGATCAATGCTCACTGAACACAGATACTGAATAATAGAGTCTTACATCCATACATACCGTTTGATACAATAAATGACCACTTCGGTCGAGTCTTACATACATAGGGCCTTAAAGGCCAAGCACCAAACTAGACCAATAGCGGAATTATTGGTTGAAAGCGTGAACCCATGCCATCAACCTTAACCTACAGGCATCCTGACTGGGAAGCTTCCTAGCTCGCAAGAACGTCACCGAGGTATTCTTCACCATATCCTGTCTTTCACACCTGGTCAATGAAATAACCAGTGGCAAGCCAATGAGTACTTTGAATGTACTCGCAAACAAACCATGATACGAACAATGAAAGTGAAGGATAACAGTATCATGCATCTTTATGTAACTCATCTGGGTGGAATGATCATGTATATGCATCAGGTTAAAGTATTACTTTTGAAGAACAGGTTACAGATATCGACATATCTGACAAGGGTTGAACACACCGTGTTCACCCTGTATGTCAAGTCATCGGACTTGTCATAACCTCAATACATTAACTAAGGGTTAAACCGTCCGGGTTCACCCTATATGCCAAGTCATCGGACTTGTCTTAATCTCAAGGTATTAATGAGGGCTAAACCATATGGGTTTACCCTATATGTCAAGTCACCGAACTTGATCATATTATTGTGATTATCATGATTATAACAACACCTTTCTAACACCACGCACACACACTTGGTTTATGCGGAAACTCAGGACGTAGTTTAAGCAGCACCACCCAACTGTCCTTGACCGTGGACACGGCTATTCGAATAGTTTACACTCTGCAGAGGTAGTACGCTGGACCCACGAGAAACGGAATACTTCCGTGTCATCCACGACTCGCGGTATATCACATATACCCGAGGTAAGTATCCGATCATCATCTTTCCCTTGACGATACTAGACAAGGAGATCCACTCGATTGGTACCCAACCCACATGTTGTACGTCTTACGAGCACCGACTCTGGACTGTAACAACCATGCAGGGACCAACGGTGTGCCTGGAACCCATAATAATGGCATAGTCGTCCTACCTGGCACGACCCCATCACGAGAGTGACACCGATCACTCCCGCCACTAGTAATGTGGCTCTTTGCTAGCACCGACCAGAGTAATCAACAAAGCCCCGTCCCATAAAGGGGTATCGTGGTCGTACTGGGTAAGGTTGGTACGGTCGACACATCATAAATCTAATCCATTTTCGAAACCATACTCACACCAAAATCACCGGTGCATCACTTCACCAAAAGTGATCACCAACTCATCATCACCTTCGGGCATTAGTGGTACCCGACGGGGTTTTCATAAACTCTTTATTTAACTCATCATCATGCTTATGATAGAATGCTGTATTATTACTTGTCAACATGATGTGCCTTAACATTACTTGTCAACATGATAGTATCATGACCCTCACGGGGTCAAGCTCAATGCAGTGATTCTACTCTACTAGCCAACATGACAGTAGCATGATCCTCGTAGATGGTAGGATCAAGCTCATAATGTTTGTGCCCCGAGGAGCCATGTGAAATCACTACTATAATGCAAGGGCTTCGAAGAAGCCTTCGGTACCATCACATCAATGATGAACCGGCATCATGATTACATGCAACGGAAAATACTTGCTATTCTAGCATGCATCATTTTACTTAAGTCATGGCAAAAGGGCATGCTTGCCTTGCTCACGTAAGTCCTCGGGGTCTTCGAGGTCTCCCGCTCCGTCCCCGAGAACTCCGTCTACCGTCAACTACGTCGGAAATAACCATAGTAAGCCATATATCCAGCAGAATAAAAGTGTTCTATAGATAGAAGTTATATTTTTGTTGGACCTCTCTGGTCATAAGAAAAAAAAAACCTGAAGCTTGGTATAGGATATTTGGGTCATCAATGATTTTTGAATGGATGGAAAGAGCAATAGATGGCCATTGAATAAGCCAACAGAAATATTTCTGTTAAAAATGTGTGGAGGCACCCATTTAACAGAGAATGATTTTAGAAATATTTAGGAAGTGGTTTCACTGGATTTGGAGTTGAAATGATTACCCTAGAGATTTTACAATGAGGAATAAATAGCAAAGAGAGCTATTTATTTATTGCAACAGAAAGAAGTCACCCAAAAATGTTGACCATGGCTCTAAAAATGGAGAGGGATTTTAGAAGTCTCTGGAAGTTGGAATCACTCCATTTGGAGTTGAAATGAAGCCTATGGGATTTTTGAAAGGTTGAGTTTTCAATGTCTAGATTGACATTTGAAAAATAACACCACAGGAAAAGTGCTGGGAAAAATGTGCAAGGCATAGATATGGATAGAGCTTGAATTTAGAGACCTGTAGAAATTTGAATCATGCAATTTGGAGTTAGTATGATTTTTGGATGGAATTTATAAGTTAAGGAGGGAAGTAAAAAGGAAAAGGGCTCATCTCTGGAGGAAAGACTATCTTGCGCACAGGGCGGCAGCTAGGCCTTCGGGCCGGCCCAATGGCTAGGACCACCAGTGAAGGGACACGCCGAAGGCGCATTCGCTGGAGTGCGCTTCTCGCACGGGGAGACAGCAAGGGCAGGGGCGCTGCCACTTAAGTGCGCGGCCCACCTGGCGGTTGCACCCACCCGCTGACGTGCGGGGCCCGCGGCCCTTCTTCAACCTCCCTCGCTAGATACAGAGGGAGTACTGGAACGGAAGCTAGCCAACGCTGGGGGCATCCTCCAGCGTCCGCAGCCACCCTAGGCCGTGCCCCGACCACCAGCAGGCTCGAGGGAGGTGGCCGCCCCTGTTCCCCTGCTCGGCGCAGGCAGAGGAGGGCCGCAAGGGCGCTGGCAATGGAGGCGGCTGGGAGGCCGTCTACCTCCTGGCTTCGGCACCAGGAGCGAGAGGAGAGGGCATGAGCATGGGGAGGGAGGTGTGGTGGCCTGGCGGGTTGCCGGCAAGGCGGAAGGAGGCGGGGAAAAGCTCTGGGCAGGCCATCCCGAGCGGGGGCCGGAGGTCTACCCCGCGGCCATGGGGAGAGGAAGGAGCCCGAGAGGAGAGGAGGCACGAGGGGCTCCCTGGGAGGAGAGGAGGAGGGTCTTGGGGAGCGTGAGAGGCTCTGGAGAGAAGAGATAAGAGAGCAGGAGGAGGGAGGAGAGCTTGGAAGCTCTCGGGTGCACCCGTGGGCATGGTGCCACACATCTCCGAGGGACTTTAGAAGCTAGCCCGTGGGTGGAGAGGCTTTGAATGGTCAAGGGGAGGAGGAGGCAATGATAGAGGAGGACGGAGATAGGAAGGGAGAGGCCGAGAGAGATCGGGACTCTCTGGAGCTCTGAGAGCACGGGGTAGACATGTGTCCCAGGGATGTCTTGGAGGCTAGCTGGCGTCGGGGAGCTGCTGGACTGGTCAATTGAGATACCCCGGTGCCCTGAGACATGCTGCAACGGTTGAAAACAAGCTGCAGCAAGAGGACAAGGAGTAGAGCACCATTATTGCAGGGTGGAGTGGTGGTCACCACCCCACCTGGTGTCCTGGGGCACCCCTTGGCCAGGCCAAGGTGTCAATCGTGCAAGGCATGCTTGCCACGATGCACTGGGGGAGTTTGGAGCCAAGTGCAGAAGGTTTGAATAGAGTTTGACTGCTGTGAACATTTCAGCAGGAAACTAGGGGCTGCTACCAATGGTTTTCACAGGCAGAGAGGGGAGCTGAAACCATGTCCTGGAGCATCTGGTATGGAAGGACTACACGTCTGCAAAAATTGAGCGCAAGAAAAGAAGTGTAGCTAGCACTTGTTGTACAAAGCCACATTTCAGCCAAAAATGAACTTGTAGATGTGCTCCTCATTTTTCCTACATGATCATGCCATATCTTTGCTCTAAATGAAGCCTTGGCATATATTAGATGCTCTGGAAAGAGTTGGGAGTGATAGCTTAAGCAGAATAATGGAAAGAAGGCTAAAACAGTGCTGCCAAGGGTAAAAATGAGAGAGAGTTACAAAGGAACCTTCCCCAATAATTGACCAGTGGCCATGGGAAAGTTACTGGAGGTAAATTGCAACTATGTGAGGCTGTGGTAGAAAGTTGAGCTCAAGGGTAAAAGTAGAAGGGCAATAGAAGCCAAATTAGTGAGTGCACACAAGGTGTTTGATCTGTGGTTGGGCTACCAGATGAATTCCAATGGCTATGAAACTTAACAGGATCAAATAATAGATGAAAATAGGCTTGCACACCAAATTTGGAGTTTGCTGGATGAGTTTTCCAATGTAGACTTGGAGAACCCTAGAAAGGGGCAGAAATGGGTTTCTGCTTAGAACCCTATTCAAATAAATTCCCACAAATCCACTATTTGGTGTAGGGGCATTATTTGAGCATTAAGGCATGCACAAAAAGTTTGAGGTCAATTGGACAAACTTTATAATGTAAAGTTTGTCAAAGTCAGAAATCAACAGAGAGGGTTTTGAGGGTCGTAGGACAAGTTCCTCTATTCTCCTTGGTGTACCACTTGGTGTGGATGCCTAATTGGAGTACTGGAACATGTCCACCAAATTTGAGCACAATTGGAGATACTTCACAATGTAAAGTTGCTCAAATTTGATTCTGGATAGATAGGGTTTTAGAGTGATTAGGGGAGTCAAATCAACTTGGATTGAAATGAAACTTGGAAAGATCATCAAGAATATCATAGAAGACATGCTAGAATTTTACTGGAATTTATTGAGAATATTTCTTATAGAAATA
This sequence comes from Hordeum vulgare subsp. vulgare, assembly GCF_904849725.1. Taxonomy (NCBI): domain Eukaryota; kingdom Viridiplantae; phylum Streptophyta; class Magnoliopsida; order Poales; family Poaceae; genus Hordeum; species Hordeum vulgare. Next base: position 619,068,925 of record NC_058519.1, on the reverse strand, counting down.
TTCCAAAAGCTTGAAATAGACAGGACTGGTTTTGGAGGGGTTTGCCCAATATTTTGAACATGACCATGTGTTGAAACTCATAAATATGGAATAAATATATCCACTGAGTTTCCCTAAATTTTCTGAAATATTTTGAAAGCAATAAAAATAACTTTCCTTCATAGGACACCATTTCTGGCCTCACAGAAGGGCTTTTAAATAAAATAATGAAATAACTTTAAAAAAAACAATATGGTGGTTTTTGAAAGTCATTTTGATAATGGTTTTAAATAAAACAATTGGTGTAAAAAGAAACTCCCTAATTTGAGGACTTGTAGTGCAAACCTCATCTGAGGGGTTTGAAAGTTTAATTCAAAGAAAAGTTTTTTGGTGAAAATAATATTTGGTAAAAATAGATATTTGCTCTAGACACATGGCATGATCATTAGGCAGGAGATCAGGGAGTGAGAAGATGATTAGGAGGATGGCAAGAATGAATGGGGAGCAGTCACATGCAAAACAATGAGACAGACAATAGTCACTCCAAGCATCACAATCATTCACAAAAAAAATTAATTGGTCCTAAATTTTTAAATAAGTTACTTAGTTAGGAAAGCCAAAAACTGGGGTGTGAGAGACCTTACCCCCTTAAGAGAATCTCGTCCCTGAGATTCCTGGGCTAGGGGTTGGTGAGATACAGAATCTTGAGTTGGAGGTAGTCTTCATGTCCCCATGTTGTTGTTGTGGTCCTGAGGTGCTTGATGGTACAACTTTGAATGTTCACAAGTCCTCGACTGATCGTGAGCGGGATCTGGCAATAAGTTAGGCTTGACCGAGGTCAAGGGCTTGGTAAGCTAAGTCCGTGCAAGGTTCCGGCTTGCGAGTGTATTCCAAGTGAGAATACGTGGCAAGGTGGTGTCTCTAGGATCTGGTCTGGGGCTTCGCATGCCGGTTAGTGACATCAAGATGTCTTGTGTTAGAACGCACTACCAAGTCTTCGCATGGCTTCCTGCTTACGGGAAAGTCCTTGACTTCCTTTTGGCAGTCAAGCTATGGTCGCAAATAGTCTTCGTAGGCTTCTCGCGGAAGGGTCCGGGCTGGGTCTCACCTATGAGTCTAAGTTCGGAGGCTCAGGTTCCGAACAGGTCCTACCATCTTGGGAGTTGCGAGGATTTCTGGATAAGCTGGCTACCCAAGAGTATAGACCAGTCATCCATTCCCAAGGTCTGCGACTCGGCAAGCGGGAATCACCTTTAACAGGTTTCCACCACGACTCACTAGTACTCTCGTCCTTGATTTGGACCAAGGAGAGGTCGTCTGATTCTTTCACTTGCCCAAGGGCTTCGTCATCTTGAATCGTCGAGACTTCTTGACGTCGTTGATGTAGTCGGTGCGCGGTCGGTGGTTGACTTCTTGTTGCTTCATTGTCGTTGTCGTGGCTTCCTCGTCACGGCGGTCCTTCGTCTTGACTTGCGTAGGCTAGACTTCCGTCGTCTTGGGATTGCTTCGAGAAGTCCACCTTCTCGAGATATCACCGCACCTTCGAGAGGCATAACAATCAGTGTTCCTGGGCTTGACCAAACAGGACTAAGGTGCGTTCTTCCTCTTACTGGGTGAGTAAGTACGTCATCGGTGAGGATGACAACCTACCTTCCCAAACAGACATAAGCACAGTGCTCAAAAGTCAGGTGAGGAGAACGGAACTTGCTATGGGCGGGTACTGGCCACATTTTAACGACTTAGAGTCGTCTTCTATGGTCGTAATCCGTCCATCTTGTGGCTCAGCAAAGCTTTAGGGTCTTAAGGAACTTAGGATGTGGGCGAACAGTTATCATCTTATCTATAAGCACATTCCTTAGATGCCAGTAGTTTGTCTGCTAACTTGAGACAACATCACCTCATCTCATCAAGGATATCATCCTACGTGGGTCAACTCCACACCTCTCAAGCTAGTCAACTCCGGGTTGAGGGAAGAACTAAACCCAAACACGTACAAGTATGGCGTAGCCCCAACTGTACATGCATTACTATGCAAGGACCTTGGGGAGACATACAGCTACCACGATTGAATCTGAGGCACAACAAATCCAATTGTCCACCTAAGTCATCCAATGGACAGGGTACTACACTATTATATCAAGGAAACACGTAGTAGACCAATCCAGTATTTTGTTTCCTTCCTATGAATCCGATCAAGTAATCCATCAATCCGACCAATCATGACTAGACTCACCACTCCTACAAATCCAACATTGACGAGGTTCTACATAGCCTCTCAGAGTCTCCATAACTCACATACTACTTCAGTAATTACGTCACTGTATATCCACCAACTTCAATAAACGTGGCCATCTAATCACCAAGGCCAAACCACATAGGATGTAAATCAATGGACAACTCCAAGTATACGCACTCTATATCCACCGAGAAAACATGGTATCATGATCGAGATTAACGAGCTAAATCCAATTTACTCCGAACCATGTGGTCTTTGTCATCCTCAATACTCTATTTAGATTACCTATTTAAATACAAGACTCAGTCCAATAAGAAGTCTACTTGATACTCCAAATCATCATGGTAATTATCTCCAAACCATGCCAACTACTGGCTAAAGTCATGCATACCACCAAGAATAGAGTTCACGATCATAATCATCCTACTAAATCCAATCTCACTCCAGATTATGCAGGTGATACTACTGTATCAACTCGTTCCACCAAATTCACCTACCTTATAAGCGTCTCATGATCCACCAAAATAGTCTAGCTATATCCTCAAAACAACTATCATCATCACAACAATCTTAGTCTAATGCTCTCATATCGGAGGTCGGTCCTCTTATGGCATCAAGGTTACAGTGCTATCTTGAGATGGAAGGATACTTGTTCACAGTGGTCACTTGTTCCATTGAGAACCCGATGCTCAACGGGGTTTAACGGGGACCTACACGCGTTCTGGAAAGTACGTGTACTAGACACGTGACCAGAAAATTTGAGCCGGAAAGGCTTGTGGAGGTTAGTCTGGTCTAGTGTGGTTTTCCAAGATCGAGGGGAAAACACACTCCTATGGGTTGCGTGTGGTTAAGCGTAGCACAGTCAGTGTCTTCAACTTCAGTCGTCCTTCGAAGTGGATTCCTTGGCGCGTCTCGTCTTGCTGTCTTCAATTGCCGAGAGAGGTGAGAGAAAGAGAGAGAGCACAGAGGGGAGTGTCTAAGGGTCTCAGTGCAATCAAACAAGCGTTGAAAAGTCAACTCAAACAAGTGCAAAAATTATTTTGAACATCAAAATAAGACAAGTGATATAACCGCATGCTTGTTGCCTAAGCAAAAAGTGCGACTTATATCAAAGCACAAACAACAAAAACAAACAACACACAACATGGTCCATCTGAACCATTCCATGGACTCGACTTCGCATAGGGGATTCACGACTCATCCTATCCTAGGTTCTGGGACTCGACAGTCATGCTTGCTTCTTGCTCCGGGGAGGAGTCCGCTAAGTCTTCTGGTCCTTCTCATGGTGTTGTCACGCCTCTTGTCATCGCTTGCTGAAGCAATTCGCTTGAGTCGTAAGGAACTCTAGTTGTCTTCTCGTCTGGGAAATTGCTGACGAAGGTGGTTCTTCATAGCTGTCACTGACAGGGTCTTCTGTTGTCTTCATGATCTTGGCAGTGTCTTCTTGTCTTCTGAGGCTTCGAGGGTATCAAGCGGACATCTTCATGCACCGATATTTGCATGACATGATAGAGTTCTGATCTGTCAATCATACTAATTGCGATATCGACACCTAGAGCGGGGGATGAAGAGAACCGTTTTCCTGCTCACTAAGGTGAGGCGGACCAAATGGCAAGATTCTCATCCACCGGTGGTGGTCGGCACAATTATTTATAACTGACACGGTTGCTCTATTAGTGATGCAGATCAAGGTTTGCATATATTATGTCCAGATTATCGTAGGCGAGAGTGGCATCACTCTGGAACAGTGCCCAGGGTTTCACCATCTTCTAAGCCTCGATGTCCTCGTTCCTCTTAGAGGTACTACTGTTGGTTTCGTCTGGTTGCAGAGTTGTCTTCTCTGTCCTTCAGCACAGGTGTTTGCGTGGAAAGGTTTCTTCCTTCCGGGCTGCCCACGAGGATTTCAATTTATCCCGAGGTCAGAAGGGCATAAGGTTCTAGCGACCATTAGCAAGTTTCGAAAAAGTAGACGAGGAGTGTCAAGAAAATAAGAGTGGAAGGCTAGAGCATAACCTTCAATTTCTTTGAAGTTTTAGGAGAGTTGAGAAAATATATAAGTTTTGTAAATATTTTGAAGGATTTGGAAAGCAGTTTTATCCTAACTAACGTCCATGCTAACTAAGGGCTTCCTACAGTCAGGATGGCTCTGATACCAGTTCTGTGGGGACCCCGACTGGTAAGTCGAGATCGCCGTGCCCAGTGATCCCAAGGATCAATGCTCACTGAACACAGATACTGAATAATAGAGTCTTACATCCATACATATCGTTTGATACAATAAATGACCAGTTCGGTCGAGTCTTACATACATAGGGCCTTAAAGGCCAAGCACCAAACTAGACCAATAGCGGAATTATTGGTTGAAAGCGTGAACCCATGCCATCAGCCTTAACCTACATGCATTCTGACTGGGAAGCGTCCTAGCTCGCAAGAACGTCACCGAGTTATTCTTCACCATATCCTGTCTTTCACACCTGGTCAATGAAATAACCAGTGGCAAGCCAATGAGTACTTTGAATGTACTCGCAAACAACCCATGATACGAACAATGAAAGTGAAGGATAACAGTATCATGCATCTTTATGTAACTCATCTGGGTGGAATGATCATGTATATGCATCAGGTTAAAGTATTACTTTTGAAGAACAGGTTACAGATATCGACATATCTGACAAGGGTTGAACACACCGTGTTCACCCTGTATGTCAAGTCATCGGACTTGTCATAACCTCAATACATTAACTAAGGGTTAAACCGTCCGGGTTCACCCTATATGCCAAGTCATCGGACTTGTCTTAATCTCAAGGTATTAATGAGGGCTAAACCATATGGGTTTACCCTATATGTCAAGTCACCGAACTTGATCATATTATTGTGATTATCATGATTATAACAACATCTTTCTAACACCACGCACACACACTTGGTTTATGCGGAAACTCAGGACGTAGTTTAAGCAGCACCACCCAACTGTCCTTGACCGTGGACACGACTATTCGAATAGTTTACACTCTGCAGAGGTAGTACGCTAGACCCACGAGAAACGGAATACTTCCGTGTCATCCACGACTCGCGGTATATCACATATACCCGAGGTAAGTATCCGATCATCATCTTTCCCCTGACGATACTAGACAAGGAGATCCACTCGACTGGCACCCAGCCCACATGTTGTACGTCTTACGAGCACCGACTCTGGACTGTAACAACCATGCAGGGACCAACGGTGTGCCTGGAACCCATAATAATGGCATAGTCGTCCTACCTGGCACGACCCCATCACGAGAGTGACACCGATCACTCCCGCCACTAGTAATGTGGCTCTTTGCTAGCACCGACCAGAGTAATCAACAAAGCCCCGTCCCATAAAGGGGTATCGTGGTCGTACTGGGTAAGGTTGGGACGGTCGACACATCATAAATCTAATCCATTTCCGAAACCATACTCACACCAAAATCACCGGTGCATCACTTCACCAAAAGTGATCACCAACTCATCATCACCTTCGGGCATTAGTGGCACCCGACGGGGTTTTCATAAACTCTTTATCTAACTCATCATCATGCTTATGATAGAATGCTGTATTATTACTTGTCAACATGATGTGCCTTAACATTACTTGTCAACATGATAGTATCATGACCCTCACGGGGTCAAGCTCAATGCAGTGATTCTACTCTACTAGCCAACATGATAGTAGCATGATCCTCGTAGATGGTAGGATCAAGCTCATCATGTTTGTGCTCCGAGGAGCCATTTGAAATCACTACTATAATGCAAGGGCTTTGAAGAAGCCTTCGGTACCATCACATCAATGATGAACCGGCATCGTGATTACATGCAACGGAAAATACTTGCTATTCTAGCATGCATCATTTTACTTAAGTCATGGCAAAAGGGCATGCTTGCCTTGCTCACGTAAGTCCTCGGGGTCTTCGAGGTCTCCCGCTCCGTCCCCGAGTACTCCGGCTACCGTCAACTACGTCGGAAATAACCATAGTAAGCCATACATCCAGCAGAATAAAAGTGTTCTATAGATAGAAGTTATATTTTTGTTGGACCTCTCTGGTCATAAGAAAAAAAATACCTGAAGCTTGGTATAGGATATTTGGGTCATCAATGATTTTTGAATGGATGGAAAGAGCGATAGATGGCCATTGAATAAGCCAACATAAATCTTTCTGTTAAAAATGAGTGGAGGCACCCATTTAACAGAGAATGATTTTAGAAATATTTAAGAAGTGGTTTTACTGGATTTGGAGTTGAAATGATTATCCTAGAGATTTTACAATGAGGAATAAATAGCAAAGAGAGCTATTTATTTATTGCAACAGAAAGAAGTCACCCAAAAATGTTGACCATGGCTCTAAAAATGGAGAGGGATTTTAGAAGTCTTTGGAAGTTAGTATGATTTTTGGATGGAATTTATAAGTTCAGGAGGGAAGTAAAAAGGAAAAGGGCTCATCTCTGGAGGAAAGACTATCTTGCGCACAGGGCGGCAGCTAGGCCTTCGGGCCGGCCGAGTGGCTAAGACCACCAGCGAAGGGACACGCCGAAGGCGCATTCGCTGGAGTGCGCTTCTCGCGCGGGGAGACGGCAAGGGCAGGGGCGCTGCCACTTAAGTGCGCGGCCCACCTGGCGGTTGCACCCACCCGCTGATGTGCGGGGCCCGCGGCCCTTCTTCAACCTCCCTCGCTAGATACAGAGGGAGTACTAGAACGGAAGCTAGCCGACGCTGGGGGGTTGCCGGCAAGGCGGAAGGAGGCGGGGAAAAGCTCTGGGCAGGCCAACCCGAGCGGGGGCCAAAGGTCTACACCGGCGCCATGGGGAGAGGAAGGAGCCCGAGAGGAGAGGAGGCACGAGGGGCTCCCTGGGAGGAGAGGAGGAGGGTCTTGGGGAGCCCGAGAGGCTCTGGAGAGAAGAGATAAGAGAGGAGGAGGAGGGAGGAGAGCTTGGAAGCTCTCGGGTGCACCCGTGGGCATGGTGCCACACGTCTCCGAGGGACTTTAGAAGCTAGCCCGTGGGTGGAGAGGCTTTGAATGGTCAAGGGGAGGAGGAGGCAATGATAGAGGAGGAGGGAGATAGGAAGGGAGAGGCCGAGAGAGCTCGGGACTCTTTGGAGCTCTGAGAGCACGGGGTAGACATGTGTCCCAGGGACGTCTTGGAGGCTAGCTGGCGTCGGGGAGCTGCTGGACTGGTCAATTGAGATACCCCGGTGCCCTGAGACATGTTGCAATGGTTGAAAACAAGCTGCAGCAAGAGGACAAGGAGTAGAGCACCATTATTGCAGGCTGGAGTGGTGGTCACCACCCCACCTGGTGTCCTGGGGCACCCCTTGGCCAGGCCAAGGTGTCAATCGTGCAAGGCATGCTTGCCACGATGCACTGGGGGAGTTTGGTGCCGAGTGCAGAAGGTTTGAATAGAGTTTGACTGCTGTGAACATTTCAGCAGGAAACTAGGGGCTGCTACTAATGGTTTTCACAGGCAGAGAGGGGAGGTGAAACCATGTCCTGGAGCATCTGGTATGGAAGGACTACACGTCTGCAAAAATTGAGCCCAAGAAAAGAAGTGTAGCTAGCACTTGCTGTACAAAGCCACATTTCAGCCAAAAATGAACTTGTAGATGTGCTCCTCATTTTTCCTACATGATCATGCCATATCTTTGCTCTAAATGAAGCCTTGGCATATATTAGATGCTCTGGAAAGAGTTGGGAGTGATAGCTTAAGCAGAATAATGGAAAGAAGGCTAAAACAGTGCTGCCAAGGGTAAAAATGAGAGAGAGTTACAAAGGAACCTTCCCCAATAATTGACCAGTGGCCATGGGAAAGTTACTGGAGGTAAATTGCAACTATGTGAGGCTGTGGTAGAAAGTTGAGCTCAAGGGTAAAAGTAGAAGGGCAATAGAAGCCAAATTAGTGAGTGCACACAAGGTGTTTGATCTGTGGTTGGGCTACCAGATGAATTCCAATGGCTATGAAACTTAACAGGATCAAATAATAGATGAAAATAGGCTTGCACACCAAATTTGGAGTTTGCTGGATGAGTTTTCCAATGTAGACTTGGAGAACCCTAGAAAGGGGCAGAAATGGGTTTCTGCTTAGAACCCTATTCAAATAAATTCCCACAAATCCACTATTTGGTGTAGGGGCATTATTTGAGCATTAAGGCATGCACAAAAAGTTTGAGGTCAATTGGACAAACTTTATAATGTAAAGTTTGTCAAAGTCAGAAATCAACAGAGAGGGTTTTGAGGGTCGTAGGACAAGTTCCTCTATTCTCCTTGGTGTACCACTTGGTGTGGATGCCTAATTGGAGTACTGGAACATGTCCACCAAATTTGAGCACAATTGGAGATACTTCACAATGTAAAGTTGCTCAAATTTGATTCTGGATAGATAGGGTTTTAGAGTGATTAGGGGAGTCAAATCAACTTGGATTGAAATGAAACTTGGAAAGATCATCAAGAATATCATAGAAGACATGCTAGAATTTTACTGGAATTTATTGAGAATATTTCTTATAGAAATATTCCAAAAGCTTGAAATAGACAGGACTGGTTTTGGAGGGGTTTGCCCAATATTTTGAACATGACCATGTGTTGAAACTCATAAATATGGAATAAATATATCCACTGAGTTTCCCTAAATTTTCTGAAATATTTTGAAAGCAATAAAAATAACTTTCCTTCATAGGACACCATTTCTGGCCTCACAGAAGGGCTTTTAAATAAAATAATGAAATAACTTTAAAAAAAATAATATGGTGGTTTTTGAAAGTCATTTTGATAATGGTTTTAAATAAAACAATTGGTGTAAAAAGAAACTCCCTAATTTGAGGACTTGTAGTGCAAACCTCATCTGAGGGGTTTGAAAGTTTAATTCAAAGAAAAGTTTTTTGGTGAAAATAATATTTGGTAAAAATAGATATTTGCTCTAGACACATGGCATGATCATTAGGCAGGAGATCAGGGAGTGAGAAGATGATTAGGAGGATGGCAAGAATGAATGGGGAGCAGTCACATGCAAAACAATGAGACAGACAATAGTCACTCCAAGCATCACAATCATTCACAAAAAAAATTAATTGGTCCTAAATTTTTAAATAAGTTACTTAGTTAGGAAAGCCAAAAACTGGGGTGTGAGAGACCTTACCCCCTTAAGAGAATCTCGTCCCTGAGATTCCTGGGCTAGGGGTTGGTGAGATACAGAATCTTGAGTTGGAGGTAGTCTTCATGTCCCCATGTTGTTGTTGTGGTCCTGAGGTGCTTGATGGTACAACTTTGAATGTTCACAAGTCCTCGACTGATCGTGAGCGGGATCTGGCAATAAGTTAGGCTTGACCGAGGTCAAGGGCTTGGTAAGCTAAGTCCGTGCAAGGTTCCGGCTTGCGAGTGTATTCCAAGTGAGAATACGTGGCAAGGTGGTGTCTCTAGGATCTGGTCTGGGGCTTCACATGCCGGTTAGTGATATCAAGATGTCTTGTGTTAGAACGCACTACCAAGTCTTCGCATGGCTTCCTGCTTACGGGAAGTCCTTGACTTCCTTTTGGCAGTCAAGCTATGGTCGCAAATAGTCTTCGTAGGCTTCTCGCGGAAGGGTCCGGGCTGGGTCTCACCTATGACCCAACTCCAAAGTCCCCTCCGGCAGTGCACCGAGAAGGGTCTCCAGATGAGATCTCGGAGAAACGGAAGCTTGCGGCGGCGGAAAAGTATTTTCGTGGATCCCTTGATTTTTTTCTAATTTTTAGGGAATATATAGGCACAAGATCTAGGTCAGGGGGCGCCAGGGAGGCCACAAGCCTGCCCACCGCCGCCCACCTGGTGGCGGAGTGGAGGCTTGTGGGCTCCCTGTAGCCCTCCTGGCTTGGCCCACAAGCCCCCTGATCTTCTTTTTTTTGACCGGCTACTGTAGGGAAAACCCCCCACAACCATTTTCCTTTATTCCCATCGATGAGAGCAGTATGTACAAGAGAAGTTATAGAATGTACAAGGGGAAGAAGAGTAAAGGATTACAAACCTCAAGGAGGCAAAAAGGAAATCCATTTAAGGAGATCATCCCTGAAACTAGCCTTAATTCTATGAGTTAACAGAGAAATGTCATGAATGAATCCAGATCTCCATTTTCTGAACTTTGGCTGCTCCTGGTTGAAGACCTTTGCATTTCTGATAGTCCAGATGTTCCAACATGCAGTGAAAACCACCTCAGCAAAGAAAGGGTTATGAAAGTCCTTTCTAGCCGCAACAACAGCACTCCACATAGATGAACCCTGCCATGTGATCTGCAGGTAATTCCAGACCCTTGTACTGAAAAGACAGTTGAAGAATAAATGATCTCTGTCTTCCTTGACTCGAGCGTGGCATAGAACACAAAGGTTGGAATCAGAGACCTTCCAGTGACGCCGTTCCAGCATATCTTGAGTGTTTAGCCTGTCCATGATGACCATCCAGGCAAACATCTTAATCTTCATAGTACAGCAGCTTCTCCAGATCCAGTTGAGTAAAGGGTTTGGTATAATACTGCTATGAATATGAGAATAGTATCTCTTGGCTGTGTAGACCTTAGCATCCTTTCCCCATACCCATCTGTCAGAGGCCTGATGATTAAGATCCAAGTCCTGAAGCAAAGATTGGACCGAAAGCAGTTCCTGATAAGCTTGAGCAGACAGTGGTAAGTGAAACATGGAGAGCATGCTATCATCATAAAAGGCAGTAAAGACCTCTTGAGTTGTGCAGAAAGGGTCAGCCACAAAAGAGAACAGTCTTTGGAATCTGGCCGCCAGTGGCATAATGGAGTTGCCAATCAACCAGGAGTCAGACCAAAACAGGAAGGAATCACCCTTGTTCGGTAGAACATATGTAACTGATCTGAATTTGTCAAGCCGTTTACAGATATCCTTCCACCAAAAGGAACCACAAAGTGCAGTTCCCTGAGGTACAGTGTTATGATAGTAAGTGTTCCAAATCAGATGAACCCAAGGGATATCAGCATGATTGAAGAATTTATCAGCATGTTTGAGCAGGAGTGCTTCATTCTGGACTGCTAGGTTCATAATCCCTAGCCCCCTTTATTTTTAGGCCTGCACACCAGAGGCCAAGCAGCAAGAGAGGGTGCATGATCATTCCCATTTCTTCTCCATAGACATTGCCTTTGAATCCTCTCCAATTGCTTCAGTATACCTGGTGGGATATCCAGACTGCATAGAAAGAAGATAGGTACAGAAGACAGGGCTGAGTTTAAATACTGCAGCCTTCCCCCCTGAGCAAGAAAAGATGAACTAGCACTGAGTCTTCTTTCCATGTTATCAACCAGAGGCATGAGATCAATGATTCTTGGTTTAGTTGTCCCAACAGGAAGGCCAAGATATGTGAAGGGTAAAGATCCCACTCTGCAACCAATGGAGTCTGCCAGATCCTGTAGATGCTGAGGAGAAGTGTTGACAGGTAGAAGTGCAGATTTGTGGTACTTCACCTGTAATCCACTGGACTGGGAGAAAAGTAAGAGAATTTTCTTGAACTGCAACAACTGGGATTTATCAGCAGGTAGGATGATAAGAGTATCATCAGCATATTGCACTATAGGGTAATCCTTATCATGACAAGGTATAGGCAGCTGTATCAGCCCCTCCACCAGCAGTTGGTTAACCAGAGTTTGTAGAAAATCAGCAGCAATAGCAAAAAGCAGTGGAGACATAGGATCTCCCTGCATGACACCTTTCTTGCACATGAACTTCTTTCCACGCACACCATTGATCAGCACTGAAGATGATCCAGAAGTTAGTAGCTGCCTAACCCAAAGGATCCATCTGTCATTGAAGCCCTTGTGCTTAAGAATCTGGAAGATGAGCTCATGTTCCACAGAATCAAATGCCTTTTCAAAATCCAGCTTAAGAATAACTATAGGCTTCTTGTGTTGGGGAACGTCGCACGGGAAACAAAAATTTTCCTACGCGCACGAAGACCTATCATGGTGATGTCCATCTACGAGAGGGGATGAGTGATCTACGTACCCTTGTAGATCGTAGAGCAGAAGCGTTAGTGAACGCGGTTGATGTAGTGGAACGTCCTCACGTCCCTCGATCCGCCCCGCGAACAATGCCGCGATCAGTCCCACGATCTAGTACCGAACGGACGGCACCTCCGCGTTCAGCACACGTACAGCTCGACGATGATCTCGGCCTTCTTGATCCAGCAAGAGAGACGGAGAGGTAGAAGAGTTCTCCGGCAGCGTGACGGCGCTCCGGAGGTTGGTGATGACCTTGTCTCAGCAGGGCTCCGCCCGAGCTCCGCAGAAACGCGATCTAGAGGAAAAACCGTGGAGGTATGTGGTCGGGCTGCCGTGGAAAAGTCGTCTCAAATCAGCCCTAAAACCTCCGTATATATAGGTGGGAGGAGGGGACCTTGCCTTGGGGCTCAAGGAGCCCCAAGGGGGTCGGCCGAGTCCAAGGGGGGAAGGCTCCCCCCCAGACCGAGTTGGACTTGATTTGGTGGGTGGGAGTCCTTCCCTTCCTTCCCACCTCCCTTTTTTTTTCTTTCTCCTTGATTTTTATCTCTATGGCGCATAGGGCCCTTTTGGGCTGTCCCTTATGGCCTATGGGCTTCCCCGGGGTGGGTTGACCCCCCCGGTGAACTCCCGGAACCCATTCGTCATTCCCGGTACATTCCCGGTAACTCCGAAAACCTTCCGGTAATCAAATGAGGTCATCCTATATATCAATCTTCGTTTCCGGACTATTCCAGAAACCCTCGTGACGTCCGTGATCTCATCCGGGACCCCGAACAACATTCGATAACCAACCATATAACTCAAATACGCATAAAAGAACGTCGAACCTTAAGTGTGCAGACCCTGCGGGTTCGAGAACTATGTAGACATGACCCGAGAGACTCCTCGGTCAATATCCAATAGCGGGACCTGGATGCCCATATTGGATCCTACATATTCTACGAAGATCTTATCGTTTGAACCTCAGTGCCAAGGATTCATATAATCCCGTATGTCATTCCGTTTGTCCTTCGGTATGTTACTTGCCCGAGATTCGATCGTCAGTATCCATATACCTATTTCAATCTCGTTTACCGGCAAGTCTCTTTACTCGTTCCGTAATACAAGATCCCGCAACTTACACTAAGTTACATTGCTTGCAAGGCTTGTGTGTGATGTTGTATTACCGAGTGGGCCCCGAGATACCTCTCCGTCACACGGAGTGACAAATCCCAGTCTTGATCCATACTAACTCAACTAACACCTTCGGAGATACCTGTAGAGCATCTTTATAGTCACCCAGTTACGTTGCGACGTTTGATACACACAAAGCATTCCTCCGGTGTCAGTGAGTTATATGATCTCATGGTCATAGGAATAAATACTTGACACGCAGAAAACAGTAGCAACAAAATGACACGATCAACATGCTACATCTATTAGTTTGGGTCTAGTCCATCACGTGATTCTCCTAATGACGTGATCCAGTTATCAAGCAACAACACCTTGTTCATAATCAGAAGACACCGACTATCTTTGGTCAACTGGCTAGCCAACTAGAGGCTTGCTAGGGACGGTGTTTTGTCTATGTATCCACACATGTAAATGAGTCTTCATTCAATACAATTATAGCATGGATAATAAACGATTATCTTGATACAGGAATTATAATAATAACTATATTTATTGTTGCCTCTAGGGCATAATTCCAACATCTTGGATTGATGACATTGGTGCAGGTACTCTAGAGTCCATCCCACACAATCTTGAATGGTCCTAGATTTGATAAAACCATACTGATTCTTGTGAAGACACTTCACAATCTGCAACTGTAGCCTGTTAGCAAGCATTTTTGACAGAAATTTGGGACCCATTCCAGTAAGTGATATTGGTCTGTAATCTCCCACATGTTCAGGTGATCTCTTCTTTGGAATGAGTGTAATATAGGATGAATTCATGTTCACAAGATGGGCCTGTCCAGCATGGAAATCGGTAGCAAGTTGGTAAAACTTAGGGGAGATAATGTGCCAGCATTTCTTGAAAAAAAGACCATTGAAACCATCAGGCCCTGGAGCTTTGTCAATGGGCATATCCTGAACAGTCTTGTCCATTTCAGACTTGGAAAAAGGCTCTGTGAGAATGTCTAGACCCTCCACCTCATTCAGCATGCCATGTTAATGCCAAGAGAAGTTCCCATTCTATCCTTGGAAGATGCCCAAAAACATGCAGCAATTTGATCATGATCAGAGATGGTAGAACCATCATTTAACTTGAGAGATGCAATGGAATTCCTCCTATATCTCTCAGTGGCCATAGCATGGAAGAACTTAGTGTTTTCCTCACCAACCTTAAAAAATCTAATAGTGGCTCTCTTCTTCCAGTACAAGCACTGAAGATGCAGAAGATGTTCCAAATGTAATTTGACAATTTTCCTGAAGTTAGCTTCTGGTCTGAAAAGTGACCTCAACTCCTCAAGCTCGTCCAAACATAGCACCACTTGATTACATCTGGAAATAAAAGATTTTAACTGTGACAGAGACGTCTGCCATTTCTTCAAAGCCTGCCGAAGATGCTTCATCTTATCCATAATAACAGCAGAAATGTGTGTCTTCCTTGAAGGAATGAGCCAGGATTGTTGTACACATTCCATGAAGCCTTCCATTTCAACCCAGTAGTTTCCAAAGCGAAATAGGTTGCATTTAGGGATGGAAGTGTTAACAGTGACCACACAGGGAACATGATCAGAAGCAGTCTTTGTCAGGGGTAGCACTTGAGTAAGAGGATATGAGGAGATCCAGTTGGTTGATGTAAAAAACCAGTCAAGCTGCTCCAGAAGAGGGGAATCCTGCATATTGGACCAAGTGTAAGATCTGCCTTTAATGGGTAGTTCCAGCAATCCCAGATGCCCAATAATTTCATTGAAGATGAACATGTCATTCACATCAGCCCCAGGAAGGTTTTTGTTGTCAGGAGATCTAATAAAATTAAAATCTCCAAGAAGCAACCAATTAGCCCCAGTGGGAATATTAAGATTGTAAAGCCAGCTCACAAAAACATCTCGGGCCTCTCCTTGACATGGCCCATAGACATTAACTAAAGTCCATGATTCACCCGTGTGATTTGAGGTAAAGGAGATGATCAATCCATAGGGTGTGCATTCCACTAATTGACCAGTAAGAATGGAAGAGTTCCAAAGGGTGATAAGCCCTCCTGATGCACCCCTGGAAGGAGAGTAAGAAAACTGATCAAAGCGTTTGGGGTAGAAACCTTTAACTGCACGAAACTCTATGGACTGCATTTTTGTTTCCTGCAAGCAGACCACAACAGCTAGGCTCTCATCAATCTTGTTACGGACCGCCCGCTGCCTATGATCCGAATTTAGGCCATGCACATTCCAACACAGCACACGCCAACTTCTCGTAGAACGACTATCCATTGCAGATCATATATATAGCAAAAGCAAGGCTATGTAATAGCCAGTGCAACCAAGGTTTCGAAAACCAAAAGACAGCGCAAGCAGAAGTTTGACAGTACATAGAGCCAGTACAGTAACAGATAAACATAGATGGATTAACCATCAGAAGACGATGGCGCAGAATCAGCAGGATCTTCCATAAGTCGATCCACCGTGAGCTTCTCAGGGGCTATGCCGAGTGACTGTCCCACCTCCTGAATCACTGGGATAGGAGTGGCAGGAGGTACTTGAACATCCTCAGTCTCCTACGATGTAGAGGACATTGGCTTGGCCTTGGGCTTCCTCTTCTTGGGGACATGAGCAGGCAGCTCTTCTTCGTTTGGGAAAAAATCATTTTGGGGATTTTATTCCATTTGGACTCCGTTCCAGAATCAGATCTGAAAAGAGCCAAAAACACAGAAAAAACAGGAACTGGCACTTGGCACTGAATTAATAAGTTAGTCCCAAAAAATATATAAAAGGTACATAAAACATCCAAAGATGACAAGATAACAACATGAAACCATCAAAAATTATAGATACGTTTGAGACGTATCAATAAGGAGCGGCAAGACCCTAAGGTTGGGGATGCCCAAGGCACTCCAAGGTAATATTCAAGTAAGACCCAAGCATCTAAGCTTAGGGATGCCCTATATGGCATCCCCTCTTTCGTCTATAGTTTATCTGTATGTTACTTGGAGCTATATTTTTATTCATCGCATGATATGAGTTTTTCTTGGAGCATCGTGTATTATAGTTTGTTTGCTTTTTAGTTTGCTAGAACCATTGCTTTCTGGAAACACCTTTTGAAAGAGAGAGACACACTCATCATAATTTATTAAAATGCTCATTATGCTTCGCTTATATCTTTTGAGTTAAGGCAATCATGCTCATGTGCTTCACTTAAATCTTTAGAGCACGAGAAAAATTATATTTTGTAGAAATCACTAGCACTCTCATGCTTCACTTAAATGTTTTTTTGAATCTCTGAAATAGGAAGTCCCAATTTACACGGGTAATATGTTTAGTCGAAAAATGAAAGGTGTACAAGAGGGATATAATAAAAGCTTGCATGTACATCACTAAATGCGAAACGTATGATCAACGATATTGGAGTTATAATATTCACTACTGGATTGAGAGAATTTGCCATCAGCCTATTCTTTGTTATCTCCTGGCTGATGGCAAAGACCCTCTTTGCCGTCAGCTGCCAAAAACCAGACGGCAAAGAGCACACTGATGGCAAAGATACTATTTGCCATCAGTGAGCACTTTGACATCTGCCAGCTGATGGCAAAGAGACGAAAGGCAGACGGCAAAGAACTGAGCGTTGGCTGATATTTCATTTGCCATCAGTGAGCTCTTTGTCGTCTGCCAGGTGATGGCAAAAAGACAACAAGCAGACGTCAAAGAGCACGGCATGGCCCACTAGCCCGTTCTTCAATAGATCGTTATGGATGCTACTCTTTGCCGTCCGCCTTCTACCTCTTTGCCGTCGAAGGGCACACGACAAAGAGGATGGTGCCCTAACGGACATCGACCCCACCCCACACCCCCTCTCTCCCCCATAATGGATATCTCTCCCCCCCGGCACCCTTGAAACCCATCGCCACAGGAGCTCGCCCTCCCCTCCTCCCCGCGACCCGGTGCCGGAGCTCGCCCTCCCCACGACCCTCCTCCACCATCGCCCCCCTCCTCCACTGATACATCTCCAAC
Organism: Hordeum vulgare subsp. vulgare; assembly: GCF_904849725.1. Taxonomy (NCBI): domain Eukaryota; kingdom Viridiplantae; phylum Streptophyta; class Magnoliopsida; order Poales; family Poaceae; genus Hordeum; species Hordeum vulgare. Next base: position 619,051,559 of record NC_058519.1, on the reverse strand, counting down.
GTATCTATAATTTTTTATGGTTTCATGCTATTATCTTGTCAAATTTTGGATGTTTTCTATGCCTTTTATATCTTTTTTGGGACTAACTTATTAACTCAGTGCCAAGTGCCAGTTCCTGTTTTTCTGTGTTTTTGACCCTTTTCATAGGAGGATTTTAAACGGAGTCCAAATGGAATAAAACTTCCGAAAAGATTTTTTCCGAAACAAAAGACGATCGGGAGACTTGAGAACCAAGGCAGAGGGTCATCAGGGACCCCACAAGCCCTCATGGCGCAGCAGGGGGGCCGCGCGTCCCAGGCTTGTGGGCTCCCTGGGCCTCCCCTGCCCTAGGTCTTTCGCCTATATATTCCCTAAAATCTAAGAAAAAATCAGGAGATCCACGAAAACACTTTTCCGCCGCCGCAAGCTTCTGTCTCTGCAAGATCCCATCTGGGGCACGTTCTGGTGCCCTGCCGAAGGGGGGATTCGGATACGGAGGGCTTCTTCATCAACACCATGACCTCTCCGATGATGCGTGAGTAGTTCACCATAGACCTACGGGTCCATAGCTAGTAGCTAGATGGCTTCTTCTCTCTCTTGGATCTTCAATACAAAGTTCTCCATGATCTTCATGGAGATCTATCCGATGTAATCTTCTTTTGCGGTGTGTTTGTTGAGATCCGATGAATTGTGGATTTATGATCAGATTATCTATGAATCTTTTTTTGAGTTTCTTATGATCTCTTATATGCATGATTTCATATCCTTGTAATTCTCTTCGAGTTGTGGGTTTTGTTTGGCTAACTTGATCTATGATTCTTGCAATAGGAGAAGTGCTTGGTTTTGGGTTCATACCGCGCGGTGACCTCACCCAGTGACAGAAGGGGTAGCGAGGCACGCATCGTGTTGTTGCCATCAAGGGTAAAAAGATGGGGTTTGCATCATTGGTTTGAGTTTATCCCTCTACATCATGTCATCTTGCTTAAGGCGTTACTCTGTTCGTCATGAACTCAATACACTAGATGTGTGGAGTAATAGTAGTAGATGCAGAAAGTATCGGTCTACTTGTCTCGGACGTGATGCCTATATGTATGATCATTGCCTTAGATATCGTCATGACTTTGCGCGGTTCTATCAATTGCTCGACAGTAATTTGTTCACCCACCGTAATATTTGCTATTTTGAGAGAAGCCTCTAGTGAACACTATGGCCCCCGGGTCTACTTCACACCATATTTTCAGCCTTCCACTTTTACTTCGTTGCACTTTCCGCCTTCAGATCTCATTTTGCAATCAATCTTGAAGGGATTGACAACCCCTTTATAGCGTTGGGTGCCAGCTCTTTTGTGTTTGCGCAGGTACTCTAGACTTGACGAGATTCTCCTACTGGACTGATACCTTGGTTCTCAAACTGAGGGAAATACTTAATGCTCCTGTGCTGCATCACCCTTTCCTCTTCAAGGGAAAAACCAACGCAAGCCAAGTCTCCGTCAACGTGCCAATTTCTGGCGCTGTTGTTTGAGAAGTAGCATCCACCACTGCCCCCTCCTTCACTACCGCCCTCCTCCTCCCTGCGACCCCCTACTCCCCGCGACCCCTCCTCCCCGCGACCCCTCCTCCACCACTACCCCTCCTCCCCGCACACCCCTCCTCCCCGCGCCCCTCCTCCTCTACGCCCGGCCTCCCTGCGCCGTCCTCATCGCCCGACTGCCCCCTCCCATGAGTCCCTCTTTTTTTCCTTTTTTCGTTTAATTTGTTAATTAGCTTAGTTAGGTTAGTTGTTAATTAGCTTAGTTAGGTTCGTTGTTAATTAACGATTGTTAATTATCTTAGTTAGGTTAGTTAATAATTAGCTATTGTTAATTAGCTTAGTTAGGTTAGTTGTTAATTAGCTTAATTAGAGGAAAAGAAGAAGAAGAAGAAGAAAAAGAGGAGAGAGGAGGAGGAGAAAGAAGAGGAAAAAGGAAAAGAAGGATAAGAAGGAAGAAGAAGAAGAAGAAGAAGAAGAAGAAGAAGAAGAAGAAGAAGAAGAAAAAGAAGAAGAAAAAGAAGAAGAAGAAGAAGAAGAAGAAGAAGAAGAAGAAGAAGAAGAAGAAGAAGAAGAAGAAGAAGAAGAAGAGAAGAAGAAAAAGAAGAAAAGGAAGAAGAGGAAGAAGAAGAAAAGGAAGAAGAGGAAAAAAAGTAGAGGAGGAAGAATAAAACGACACCCTGACACCCGACATGATGCCATGACACCCCGAGACGATGCCACGACACCCCTACACGACGCCCCGACACCCCGAGATGATGCCCCGACACCCCGACACGACGCCCCGACACCCCCGCACGAAACTCCGCGCAGCTGTTAATACGCCGTTGATACGTCTCCATCGTATCTACTTTTCCAAACTCTTTTGCCCTTGTTTTGGACTCTAATTTGCATGATTTGAATGGAACTAACCCGGACTAACGTTGTTTTTAGCAAAATTGCCATGGTGTTGTTTTTGCGTAGAAATAAAAGTTCTCGGAATGACCTAGAAATTTACGAGGATTTTTTGTGGAATATATAAAAAATACTGGTGCAAGAATCAACCGGAGGAGTGGAGCGAGGAGCCCACAAGCCCACCAGGCGCGCCCCCTGGCCGCGCCAAGCAGGCTTGTGGGGCCCTCGGAGCTCCGCCGCCTCCAACTCCAGCTCTATTTAGTCCCTTTCGTGCGGAAAAAAAAATCAAGGAGAAGAGTTCATCGCGTTTTACGATACGGAGGCGCGGCCACCACCTGTTCTTCCTCTGGAGGGCAGATCTGGAGTCCGTTCTGGGCTCCGAAGAGGGGAGATCGTCGCCATCGTCATCACCAACCTTCCTTCATCGCCAATTCCATGATGCTCTTCACCGTTCATGAGTAATCTCATCGTAGGCTTGCTGGACAGTGATGGGTCTCGTCAATATATGTGTTACGACCCAGCAACCCCGGAGTGACAATAGCCAGAACCACTCCCGGAGATGACCATAGTATGAGGAGTTCATGTATTCATTAAGTGCTAATGCTTTGTTCCGGTTCTCTATTAAAAGGTGAACCTTAATATCCCATAGTTTCCATTAGGACCCCGCTGCCACGGGAGGGATGGACAATAGATGTCATGCAAGTTCTTTTCCCTAAGCACGTATGACTATATACGGAATGCATGCCTACATTACATTGACGAACTGGAGCTAGTTACATATCTCTCCATGTTATTACTGTTGCATGATGAATGTCATCCGGCATAATTATACATAACCGATCCAATGCCTACGAGTTTTTCCTACTGGCCCTTGCTACGTTACTTTGTCGCTATTGTTGTCGCTGCTGCTACTGTTACTTTGCCGGTACTGCTGTCACTGCTGCTACTGTTACCCCTACTGCTGTCACTGCTGCTACTATTACCGTTGCTACTGTTGCTATCACACCACTTTGCTACTAATACTTTGTTGCAGATACTAAGTCTTTCAGGTGTGGTTGAATTGACAACTCAACTGCTAATACTCGAGAATATTCTTTGGCTTCCCGTTATGTCGAATCAACAAATTTGGGTTGAATACTCTACCCTCAAAAACTATTGCGATCCCCTATACTTGTGGGTTATCCAGACTATTTTCTGGTGACGTTGCCGGGGAGGCATATCACTATTCTCTGAGTCACTTGGGATTTACGTCTGCTGAGCACTATGAGGAATCCGAGAGATCCAAAAACTAAACTCTTGCCCTCAACTACGAGGACAGGTAAGGAACTGCCATCTAGCTCTGCACTTGATTCACCTTCAGTTATGAGTAAGTTTGCGACACCACCTCCTGCTAGAAATTTTGATATGTCGCATGTGCTTGATGATGCTACTTTTGCTGTCCATGATGCTTGTGATGATGCTTTGCTTGATACTTCTTTGCCACTAGGTGCATTCCTAGATGCACAAATTGCTAGAGTTGCTGCTAGATGTGATGATACTTCTGAAACTGCTGAGATTTTTGAAGTAGAACATGCAATTTCACCTTTTCGAACTAGCTCTGCTAGATATGAATTGCCTGATATGCCTGAGGGTTATGTTATGGAGGGAGAGATAGCTGAGGACTTTATTGCTTGTAAGGACAGCTATGATCTTGAGAACTTACTGCGCAAGTGAAAGAAAAATCTTTGAATGCTAGGATGAAATACGACCCGAAGTTTGCTACTTCGCCTATCTTTGTGACCGATAAGGATTATGAATTCTCTGTCACCCTGAGTTAATCACTCTGGTCGAATCTGATCCTTTTCACGGTTATGAGTCTGAAACGGTTGTAGCACATCTTACTAAGCTGCACGATATAGCCACCCTATTCACGAGTGAGGAAAAGATCCGCACTACTATATCCTTAAGATGTTTCCTTTCTCGCTAAAGGATGATGCTAAGACTTGGTTCACTTCTCTTGCTCGTGGTTGTGTGCGTAGTCCCCAGGATATGATCTACTATTTCTCTGAGAAATATTTTCCTGCCCATAAGAAGCAAGTTGCCTTGCAGGAAATATATAACTTTGTGCAAGTTGAAGAAGAGAGTCTCCCACAAGCTTGGGGGAGGCTTGTCCAGCTACTGAATGCTTTGCCTGATCACCCTCTTGAAAAGAATGAAATACTTGATATCTTCTATAATGGACTAACCGATGCTTCTAAGGACCACCTAGATAGTTGTGCAAGTTGTGTTTTTAGGGAACGAACCGTAGAACAAGCTGAGATCCTATTGAATAATATCTTGTGCAATGAGAATGCTTGGACTATTCCCGAACCACCTCCAAAGAAAAGAGGTATTCTATTCCTCAGTCTGGAAGATATGCGAGAAGCTAAGAAATCTATGAAAGAGAAATGCATTTAATATGAAGATGTCAAAAATCTACTACCTATCGAAGAGATGCATGGTCTTGATAACCCGATACAGGTAGTAGAGGTAAATTCTCTTCGTAGATTCAATGAGAGTGATATTTCTTTTGATAAACCTGCTAGCTTATGCCTAGATGGATTCGATAACTTTGTTGCCAAACAACAAAGTTTCAATGATTATGTTAGCAGACAATTGGAATAGAATGCTCGTATGCTTAGTCATTTAAGTGCTTGTGTGGACAGAAATTTCAATGATCTTAAGCTTTTGAGTAAACATGCCTCTATGGTTACTACTCAAGTAGAACAAGTACTTAAGGCTCAGAATGACTTCCTCAATGAGTTGAATGACAATTCTGTTAGAGTCGTCACTAGAGGCGGTAGAATGACCCAGGAACCTTTGTATCCTAAGGGTCATCCTAAGAGAATTTAACAAGATTCTCAAGGAGTTAGCACTAATGCACCTAGTCATCCTAGAAAGAAAAAGAAAGATGATAGGAACTTGCACGCTAGCAACCCTGTTGCTGTTACACCCGAGATTCCAAACGATGTCTCTGTTTCTGATGCTGAAATGCAATCTGGTGATGAACATGAGCCTAATGATAATATCGATAGTGATGTTCATGTTGATGCTCAACCTAGCAATGATAAGGATGTGGAGATTGAACCTGTTGATCTTGATAACCCACAACCTAAGAATAGGAGATACGATAAGAACGATTTCATTGCTAGGAAGCATGGTAAAGAAAGGGAACCATGGGTTCAGAAACCCATGCACTTTCCTCCCAAGCCATCCAAGAAAAAGGATGATGAGGATTTTGAGTGATTTGTTGAAATGATTAGACCTGTCTTTCTGCAAATGCGTTTGACAAATATGCTCAAGATGTCTCCTTATGCTAAGTACATGAAGGGTATTGTGACTAATAAGAGGAGGATACCTGTGGTTGAGATTTCCACCATGCTCGCTAATTATATCTTCAAGGGTGGAACTCCTAAGAAACTAGGTGATCCCGGAGTGCCCACTATACCTTGCTCCATTAAACGCAACTATGTTAGAACTGCTTTATGCGATCTTGGAGCCGGTGTTAGTGTTATGCCTCTCTCTCTTTATCGTAGACTTGAATTGGATAAGTTGACACCCACTGAAATCTCCTTGCAAATGGCTGACAAATCAACTGCTTTCCCTATCGGCATTTGCGAGGATATGCCTGTTGTGGTTGCTAACGTTACTATCTTAACGGACTTTGTTATTCTGGATATTCCCGAGGATGATGCCATGGCGGTCATCCTTGGAAGACCCTTTTTAAACACTGCAGGGGTTGTTATTGATTGCAACAAAGGCAATGCCACTTTCCATGTCAATGGTAATGAGCATACGGTACACTTTCCAAAGAAACAATATCGAGTACATTGCATCAATGCTATTGAAAAAACTTCATCAATTCTTATTGGGAGCTTTGAATGCCCTATACCTACTGTTAAGATGAAGTAAGATTTGCTTGTTGGGGATATGCACATCCCCACTGAGGTAACCTAGTGACTATTCGAAAATTCTCCATTTTTACGCGATTCGAAAAAAGCTTGTCAAGGAGACTTGATCAACCTCATTGACGGATTTCTTTTGATGACCATGATGGATGAATCTCGGAGTCACATCCCTCTGTCCCAACCTTTACCTTCGGTTGCTTAGAAGAAAAATGATAGATTTAGCTTTAGTTTTTCCTGTTTTCTGCTTTTTGCGTCCCGTAGAAAAGTGTCCCGAAAATAAAAGTTCTCCAAATGCCCTGAAAATCAAGTATGATTTTTTCTGGAATTTTGGAAAAATTCTAAGACGGAGAGCTAGTCAAGGGGATGCACCAGTGGGCCACAAGCCCAGGAGGCGCGGGCACCCCCTGGTCGCGCCTACCAGGCTTGTGGGGCCCACGTGTCCCCCCTCCACTTATTCCAGCCCCCATCTCCTTCTCCTACCTCCAGAAAAAATCATCCCGCGGCTCAAACCCGTGTTCTTGCTCTTCTTGCTGCGATTTTCGATCTCCTTGTGCAAAGCCCCATTCACCAAACTGTTTTGGGGGAATTGTTCCTTGGTATGTGACTCCTCCATTGGTCCAATTAGTTTTTTCTCTAGTGCCTTATTCGTTGCGTATTATTGTTGCCCTGGTGACCCTGTTCTTGAGCTTTGGATGCTAATCTTAGCTGGTCCCAAGTAGTTTTGATGCGTGATATGACTTCTAGGCACTTGTAGGAGTAGTTGCTACGAGTTACATTGGGCCTTGTTCACTTTTACTTAGAGTCACTAAAAATTTCAGAAATTTTCACAGAAAGAAAAAGGAAAATATGAGGAGGTTCTTAAGAGGCTCTTCAAGCCGTGACCCCAAGGATGATGAAAATGAGAAGAAGAAACCCAAGTATCCGGTCCCCCGAGTTGCAGAAGTTCAAGCGTGCGAGTGGCCTAGCGATGTGTTCTTACGCGCCGCCAGACTTTATGAGGACTTTTACTACTTGGTGGAGAACGCAGGCCTTACCGCCTTTGTTGAAGATATGTGTCCACAATACCTCCTCCTCACTAATATTTTCGTGCAAAGCTTTAACTTCTATCCAAGGAAGAGTCCTCCTATGGCGGAGTTCAAGTTATATGATATCCTCCCAGGGCATGTCACTTTAGGATTTTTGTAATGCTTGCAAATTACCTTATGATGGGGATATTCATGAACCTCGTCCACGGGACTTGGAGGCTTTCATAGATACTATTGATGTAGGAGAGGAGAGAGGAGTGTCTTGCGCTAGAGCTGCTAGCATACACTTTCCCATGCTTCGGTACTTCTCATTATTCGTGGGAAAATGTTTGATTGGCCGTGGGAAAGCTGGGGCCCTTAGCTCCCCAGATCTTGCGGTTTTGCGCGAAGCCCTTTATAATGATAAAACTTATAGCTTGGGCGCTATAGTAGCTCAACGGTTGAACACGAACCATTCTAAAGGCGTTGATTATGGAGGAATCTATGCTGCCCGTCTTGCTATACATTTTGAGATACCTATTAGACTGCACGAGGAAGAAGAGATTCTTCTTCCTGAGAGATATCTAGATTATGATAGCATGGTTCGCCATGACTTTCTTGATAGAGATATAAATAAGAGGATGATTTATAACCTGGTATTTAGTCAGGGTACTCGTGATACTATTACCTTGCCTGCTCCTTCTTTGTTCAATCTTCATCTAGGCAGGTACATTATTATGGCCTCGGACATCTACGCATATTGGGGCACAGCACCACCGCAGGCGCCCGTGCCCGAGCTACCAGTCGAGTACCAGACGCCAGTTTATCAGTGGGAGCCAGAGGAGCTCACACAGCAGTGGCACCCTCAGTACACTCCGGAGTACCCTGGAGACGGTTATTTCCCTCCTTGGGAGTAGACCAACTTAGGCCAAAAGCCTAAGCTTGGGGGAGTACGTGTTTCTCACCGACTTTAGATTCTTGCTTACGCTTTCACTTTGTTAGTCGGTGTTCACACCTTGCCACTGTATCATCCATGCTAGTTTATTTCTTTTTCTCGTTTTCTTCTCGTGTGTTTGTCTAGTTTGAGAAAACCCAAAAAGATTTCTCATTCTTCTTTTGCTTGTTGGGAGCTTTCCCGTGTAAATAGTTTTCTTTTTCTTTGGGTCAAGGTAGAAGACCATGGTTACAATGTTAGTGGCTCTGGCATGCATATCTGTTTATCTATCAAAGAGCCATATTACTTTGTCTTCTCCTTTGTGTTTGCTTCTAGATTCCAGCTTAGTCCAATGCACGAGCACCCTTATTATTGTTCACATCATTCGTCGTGCAAGTGAAAGGCAATAATGACGATATATGATGAAGTGACTGAGCCTGGAAAAGCTGGTATGAACTCGATCTATTTTGTTTTTGTAAATATGACTAGCTCATCGTTCCTTATTCAACTTTGTTGTGAGAGAAACATGTTTGCAATGACAACTTAGAGATCATAGTTTCTGATGCCATGCTTAATTAGCTAGGAGTTTATAATGGTTTGTCTTGGATGCCAACATGAATTTTGAGATGATTATGATGTAGTATGATAGGATGGTATCCTCCTTTGAATGATTCAAGTGGCTTGACTTGGCAGATGTTCACGCATGTAGTTGAAACAAAATCAACACAACCTCTATGATATTCATGTTCATGGTGATTTATGTCCTACTCATGCTTGCACTCAATGTTGGTGAATCTCAATGCATATTGATAACTGTTGTCGCTCTCTAGTTGGTCGCTTCCCAGTCTTTTGCTAGCCTTCACTTGTACTAAGCGGGAATACTGCTTGTGCATCCACTTCCATAAACCCAAAGTTGTTCCATATGAGTCCACCATACCTACCTATATGCGGTATCTACCTGCCGTTCCAAGTAAATTTTCATCTGCCACTCTCTTAACCTTCAAGAAATAATCTGTTTTGCATGCCCGAACCTCTCATGTGGTGACAAGGGGCGATCAGTATCTTCCATGCTAGGCGTGTTATCCTCGATATGTGTTTATTCACTATCACTCACGAGAAAGGGGGTGGTAATTGGAATGCCCGGTTCCACGCTCAAATCGAAAAGATAATTGCAAACAAAAATCCCCCTGAATTGTTGTTGGAATGGACGGCACCCGAATATTCGACTAGCCGTGGAGTGTGATTGATCGATGGTGGGGGAGTCAAAACTTTACTTTTCTGTTTGGGAACCGCCTATAGTATGTGTAGCATGGAAGATGGTGAACACTCTTGGTCATTGCGTTGACAATGAAAGCATGCCACCCAAAATTATTTATCTCTGTCTTCGAAGCTTGAGCTCTGGCACCTCTACAAATCAATGCTTCCCTCTGCGAAGGGCCTATATATTTATGTTTCTGTTGAGTCATCCTCTTCTTTCAAAAAGCACCAATTAGAGAGCACCTCCGTCATTTTTATGCTTTGATTTTAATTGTGATTGAGTATGACTATGACTGGATCTTCTTTGCCATGAATTACAATGTTCAGTCAGCCCTTGGTCTTAGAAAGAGCTAGTGAGGTACCATCTGTTTATACTGCTTCATGTTTGTTTTGATTGAAGTGTTGACGTTTGAAACTTATTATTATTGCTCGCTAGTTGATTGTGCCATTGATATGAGTTCCTCTTGAGATCTAAATGTCATTGCTTATGTGGTTAGCTTATGATCTTGCTGAAAATATGAATATGAGTTAGACATAATTGCAACAACAAGATCAAACAGAGTTCGTAAAAGTTTTTCTTTTGTCTCTTTCAGTTTGTCAACTGAATTGCTTGAGGACAAGCAAGGCTTTAAGCTTGGGGGAGTTGATACGTCTCCGTCGTATCTACTTTTCCAAACTCTTTTGCCCTTGTTTTGAACTCTAACTTGCATGATTTGAATGGAACTAACCCGGACTAACGTTGTTTCTAGTAGAATTGCCATGGTGTTGTTTTTGCGCAGAAATAAAAGTTCTCGGAATGACTTGGAAATTTATGAGGATTTTTTGTGGAATATATAAAAAATACTGGCACAAGAATCAAACGAGGAGTGGAGCAAGGAGCCCACAAGCCCACCAGGCACGGCCCCCCCTGTCCGCGCCTAGCAGGCTTGTGGGGCCCTCGGAGCTCCGCCACCTCCAACTCCAGCTCTATTTAGTCCCTTTCGTCCGGAAAAAAATCTAGGAGAAGAGTTCATCGCGTTTTACGATACGGAGGCGCCGCCACCACCTGTTCTTCCTCTGGAGGGCACATCTGGAGTCCTCTCTGGGCTCTGGAGAGGGGAGATCGTCGCCATCGTCATCACCAACCTTCCTTCATCGCCAATTCCACGATGCTCTTCACTGTTCGTGAGTAATCTCATCGTAGGCTTGCTGGACGGTGATGGGTTGGATGAGATCTATCATGTAATCGAGTTAGTTTCGATGGGGATTGATCCCTAGTATCCACTATGTTCTAAGATTGATGTTGCTACTACTTTGCCATGCTTAATGCTTGTCACTAGGGCCCGAGTGCCATGATTTCATATCTGAACCTATTATGTTCTCGTCAATATATGTGTGTTCTTGATCCTATCTTGCAAGTTGTAGTCACCTACTATGTGTTATGACCCGGCTACCCCGGAGTGACAATAGCCGGAACCACTCCCGGAGATGACCATAGTATGAGGAGTTCATGTATTCACTAAGTGCTAATGCTTTGTTTCGGTTCTCTATTAAAAGGAGAACCTTAATATCCCGTAGTTTCCATTAGGACCCCGCTGCCACGGGACGGATGGGCAATAGATTGTTGGAATTATGCCCTAGAGGCAATAATAAATATAGTTATTATTATAATTCCTGTATCAAGATACTAGTTTATTATCCATGCTATAATTGTATTGAATGAAGACTCATTTACATGTGTGGATATATAGACAAAACACCATCCCTAGCATGCCTCTAGTTGGCTAGCCAGTTGATCGATGATAGTCAGTGTCTTATGATTATGAACAAGGTGTTGTTGCTTGATAACTGGATCACGTCATTGGGAGAATCACGTGATGGACTAGACCCAAACTAATAGACGTAGCATGTTGATCGTGTCATTTTGTTTCTACTGTTTTCTGCGTGTCAAGTATTTATTCCTATGACCATGAGATCATATAACTCACTGACACCGGAGGAATGCTTTATGTGTATCAAACGTCGCAACGTAACTCGGTGACTATAAAGATGCTCTACAGGTATCTCCGAAGGTGTTGGTTGAGTTAGTATGGATCAAGACTGGGATTTGTCACTCCGTGTGACAGAGAGGTATCTCGGGGCCCACTCGGTAATACAACATCACACACAAGCCTTGCAAGCAATGTAACTTAGTGTAAGTTGCGGGATCTTGTATTACGGAACGAGTAAAGAGACTTGCCGGTAAACGAGATTGAAATAGGTATGCGGATACTGACGATCGAATCTCGGGCAAGTAACATACCGAAGGACAAAGGGAATGACATACGGGATTATACGAATCCTTGGCACTGAGGTTCAAATGATAAGATCTTCGTAGAATATGTAGGATCCAATATGGGCATCCAGGTCCCGCTATTGGATATTGACCGAGGAGTCTCTCGGGTCATGTCTACATAGTTCTCGAACCCGCAGGGTCTGCACACTTAAGGTTCGACATTGTTTTATGCGTATTTGAGTTATATGGTTGGTTACCGAATGTTGTTCGGAGTCCCGGATGAGATCACGAACGTCACGAGGGTTTCCGGAATGGTCCGGAAACGAAGATTGATATATAGGATGACCTCATTTGATTACCGGAAGGTTTTCGGAGTTATCGGGAATGTACCGGGAATGACGAATGGGTTCCGGGAGTTCACCGGGGGGGCAACCCACCCCGGGGAAGCCCATAGGCCTTGGAGGAGACACACCAGCCCTTAGTGGGCTGGTGGGACAGCCCACAAGTGCCCTATGCGCCAAGGAGAAGAAAATCAAGAGAGAAAGAAAAAAAAAAGGAGGAGGTGGGAAGGAAGGGGGACTCCCTCCCACCAAACCTAGTCCAACTCGGTTTGGGGGGGAGAGTCCTCCCCCTTGGACTTGGCCGACCCCCTTGGGGCTCCTTGAGCCCCAAGGCAAGGCCCCCTCCCTCCCACCTATATATACGGAGGTTTAGGGCTGATTTGAGACGACTTTTCCACGGCAGCCCGACCACATACCTCCACGGTTTTTCCTCTAGATCGCGTTTCTACGGAGCTCGGGCGGAGCCCTGCTGAGACAAGGTCATCACCAACCTCCGGAGCGCCGCCACGCTGCCGGAGAACTCTTCTACCTCTCCGTCTCTCTTGCTGGATCAAGAAGGCCGAGATCATCGTCGAGTTGTACGTGTGCTGAACGCGGAGGTGCCGTCCGTTCGGTACTAGATCGTGGGACTGATCGCGGGATTGTTCGCGGGGCGGATCGAGGGACGTGAGGACGTTCCACTACATCAACCGCGTTCTCTAACACTTCTGCTGTACGGTCTACGAGGGCACGTAGATCACTCATCCCCTCTCGTAGATGGACATCACCATGATAGGTCTTCGTGCGCGTAGGAAAATTTTTGTTTCCCATGCGACGTTCCCCAACAGTGGCATCATGAGCTAGGTTCATGCGTAGATGTCTTCTCGAGTAGAACACAAAAGTTTTTGTGGGCGGTGATGTGCGTTTTGCTGCCCTCCTTAGTCTTTTCTTGATTCCGCGGTATTGTTGGATTGAAGCGGCTTGGACCGACATTACTCGTACGCTTACGAGAGACTGGTTTCATCGTTACGAGTAACCCCCTTTGCTCAAAGATGACTGGCAAGTGTCGATTTCTCCAACTTTAGTTGAATCGGATTTGACCGAGGAGGTCCTTGGATGAGGTTAAATAGCAACTCATATATCTCCGTTGTGGTGTTTGCGTAAGTAAGATGCGATCCTACTAGATACCCTTGGTCACCACGTAAAACATGCAACAACAAAATTAGAGGACGTCTAACTTGTTTTTGCAGGGTATGATTGTGATGTGATATGGCCAACGATGTGATGTGATATATTGGATGTATGAGATGATCATGTTGTAATAGAAATATCGACTTGCACGTCGATAGTACGGCAACCGGCAGGAGCCATAGGGTTGTCTTTATACTAACGTTTGTGCTTGCAGATGCGTTTACTATTTTGCTAGGATGTAGCTTTAGTAGTAATAGCATAAGTAGCACGACAACCCCGATGGCAACACGTTGATGGATGATCATGGTGTGGCGCCGGTGACAAGAAGATCGTGCCGGTGCTTTGGTGATGGAGATCAAGAAGCACGTGATGATGGCCATACCATGTCACTTATGAATTGCATGTGATGTTAATCCTTTTATGCACCTTATTTTGCTTAGAACGACGGTAGCATTATGAGGTGATCTCTCACTAAAATTTCAAGACGAAATTGTGTTCTCCCCGACTGTGCACCGTTGCTACAGTTCGTCGTTTCGAGACACCACGTGATGATCGGGTGTGATAGACTCAACGTCCACATACAACGGGCGCAAAACAGTTGCGCACGCGGAACACTCGGGTTAAGCTTGACGAGCCTAGCATGTGCAGACATGGCCTCGGAACACATCAGACCGAAAGGTCGATCATGAATCATATAGTTGATATGATTAGCATAGGGATGCTTACCACTGAAACTATACTCAACTCACGTGATGATCGGACTTGGGATAGTGTAAGTGGATCATGAACCACTCAAATGACTAGAGAGATGTACTTTTTGAGTGGGAGTTTGGCATATAATTTGATTAAGTTGAACTCTAATTATCTTGAACATAGTCTAAGTCCACTTTGAATATATTTTTGTTGTAGATCATGGCTCACGCGACAGCCATCCTGAATTTTAATACGTTCCTAGAGAAAGCTAAGTTGAAAGATGATGGAAGCAACTTTGTAGACTGGGCTCATAATCTTAAGCTAATCTTACAAGCTGGGAAGAAGGATTATGTCCTTAATGCTGCGCTAGGAGATGAACCACCTGCTACGGCTGATTAGGATGTTAAGAACGCTTGGTTAGCGCGTAAGGAGGACTACTCAATAGTTCAATGTGCAGTCTTGTATGGCTTAGAACCAGGACTTCAACGTCGCTTTGAGCATCATGGAGCATTTGAGATGTTCCAGGAGTTGGAGTTCATCTTTCAGAAGAACGCCCGGATCGAGAGGTATGAGACCTCCGATAAATTCTATGCTTGCAAGATGGAGGAAAACTCGTATGTCAGTGAACATGTGCTCAAAATGTCTGGGTACTCAAACCGTCTAGCTGAACTGGGGATTGAACTCCCGCAAGAAGCTATCACTGACAGAATCCTTCAATCACTGCCGCCAAGCTACAAAGGCTTTGTGTTGAACTACAACATGCAAGGGATGAACAAGTCTCCCGGCGAGTTGTTTGCGATGTTGAAAGTCGCAGAGTCTGAACTCCGTAAAGAGCATCAAGTGTTGATGGTGAATAAGACCACTAGTTTCAAGAGAAACGGCAAAGGCAAGAAGGGCAATTCGAAGAAGAGCGGCAAGCCTGTTGCCAATCCGCCGAAGAAACCCAAAGCTGGACCTAAGCCTGAAACGGAGTGTTTCTATTGCAAGGGTATGGGTCACTGGAAGCGCAATTGCCCCAAGTATCTGGCTGATAAGAAGGCGGGCAAAGAAAAATCAGGTATATTTGATATACATGTTATTGATGTGTACTTAACCGGCTCTCGTAGTAGTGCCTGGGTATTCGATACCGGTTCTGTTGCTCATATTTGCAACTCGAAACAGGAACTGCGGAATAGGCGAAGGCTGGCGAAAGATGAAGTGACGATGCGCGTAGGAAATGGTTCCAAGGTTGATGCAATCGCCGTCGGCACAGTGTCACTTCAGCTACCGTCGGGATTAGTGATGAACTTAAATCATTGTTATTTAGTGCCTGCGTTGAGCATGAACATTATATCTGGATCTTGTTTATTGCGAGACGGTTACTCTTTTAAGTCAGAGAATAATGGTTGTTCTATTTCTATGAGTAACATCTTTTATGGTCATGCACCGAATGTGAGAGGATTGTTCATATTGAATCTTGATAGCGATACGCATATACATAACATTGAGACCAAAAGAGTTAGAGTAAACAATGATAGCGCCATATTTTTGTGGCACTGCCGCTTAGGTCATATTGGTGTAAAGCGCATGAAGAAACTCCATGCTGATGGACTTTTGGAGTCACTTGACTTTGATTCACTTGACACGTGCGAACCATGCCTCATTGGAAAGATGACTAAGACTCCGTTCTCCGGAACAATGGAGCGTGCAAGTGACTTATTGGAAATCATACATACCGATGTGTGTGGTCCGATGAGCGTGGAGGCACGCGGCGGATATCGTTATTTTCTCACCTTCACTGACGATTTGAGTAGGTATGGCTATGTCTACTTGATGAAGCACAAGTCTGAAATATTTGAAAAGTTCAAGCAATTTTAGAGTGAAGTGGAAAATCATCGTAACAAGAAGATCAAGTTCCTAAGGTCTGGTCGTGGGGGTGAATATCTGAGTTTCGAATTTGGTGCTCACTTAAGACAATGTGGAATTGTTTCACAGTTAACACCGCCTGGAACACCACAGCGTAATGGTGTGTCCGAACGTCGTAATCGTACTTTGTTAGAGATGGTGCGATCTATGATGTCTCTTACTGATTTGCCGTTATCATTTTGGGGTTATGCATTAGAAACAGCTGCATTCACTTTAAATAGGGCACCATCAAAATCCGTTGAGACGACACCAGACGAACTGTGGTATGGCACGAGACCAAAGTTGTCGTTTCTTAAAGTTTGGGGATGTGATGCTTATGTCAAAAAGCTTGAGCCTGAAAAGCTGGAACCCAAAGCGGAAAAGTGCGTCTTCGTAGGTTACCCAAAAGAGACAGTTGGGTACACCTTCTATCTCAAATCCGAGGGCAAAGTGTTTGTTGCTAAGAACGGAGCTTTTCTCGAGAAGGAGTTTCTCTCGAGAGAATTGAGTGGGAGGAAGATAGAACTTGACGAGGTTGTCGAACCTCTCATCCCTCTGGATGGTGGCGCAGGGCAAGGGGAAACCTCTGTCGTTGCGACGCCGGTTGAGGAGGAAGTTAATGATGATGATCATGAAACTCCAGTTCAAGTTTCTGTTGAACCACGCAGGTCGACGAGATCACGTGCTGCTCCAGAGTGGTACGGTAATCCCGTCTTATCAATCATGTTGTTGGACAACAATGAACCTGCGAGTTATGAAGAAGCAATGGTGGGCCCAGATTCCGACAAATGGCTAGAAGCCATGAAATCCGAGATAGGATCCATGTATGAGAACAAAGTGTGGACTTTGGAGATACTACCTGAGGGCCGCAAGGCTATTCAGAACAAATGGATCTTTAAGAAGAAGACGGACGTTGACGGTAATGTGACCGTTTATAAAGCTCGACTTATGGCAAAGGGTTTTTCACAAGTTCCAGGAATTGACTATGATGAGACTTTCTCACCCGTGGCGATGCTTAAAGTCCGTCAGAATCATGTTAGCAATAGATGCATTTTTCGATTATGAAATCTGGCAGATGGATGTCAAAACGGCGTTCCTTAACAGTTTCCTTAAGGAAGAGTTATATATGATGCAGCCCAAAGGTTTTGTCGATCCTAAGAATGCTAACAAGGTGTACAAGCTCCAGCGATCCATTTATGGACTGGTGCAAGCATCTCGGAGTTGGAACAAACGTTTTGATGAGGTGATCAAAGCATTTGGGTTTATACAAGTGGTTGGAGAATCTTGTATTTACAAGAAAGTGAGTGGGAGCTCTATGGCGTTTCTAATATTATTGATTGGAAACAACGTAGAGCTTTTGGAGAGCATAAAAGGTTACTTGAATAAAAGTTTCTCTATGAAGGACCTAGGAGAAGCTGCTTACATTCTAGGCATTAAGATCTATAGGGATAGATCAAAACGCCTGATAGGACTTTCACAAAGCACATACCTTGATAAAGTTTTGAAGAGGTTCAAAATGGAACAGTCCAAGAAAGGGTTCTTGCCAATTTTACAAGGTACGAGATTGACTAAGACTCAGTGCCCAGCAACTGATGAAGATAGAGAGCATATGTGCTCCGTCCCCTATGCTTCAGCCATAGGTTCTATCATGTATGCGATGCTGTGCACTAGACCGGATGTTAGCCTGGCCATAAGTATGGCAGGTAGGTTCCAGAGTAATCCAGGAGTGGATCACTAGACAGCGGTCAAGAATATCCTGAAGTACCTGAAAAGAACTAAGGAGATGTTTCTCGTATATGGAGGTGACGAAGAGCTCGCCGTAAAAGATTACGTCGATGCAAGCTTTGACACAGATCCGGACGACTCTAAGTCGCAAACCGGATACGTATTTATTCTTAATGGGGGTGCAGTAAGCTGGTGCAGTTCCAAGCAAAGCGTCATAGCAGATTCTACATGTGAAGCGGAGTACATGGCTGCCTCGGAGGCGGCTAAGGAGGGTGTCTGGATGAAGCAGTTCATGACAGATCTTGGAGTGGTGCCAAGTGCACTGGATCCAATAACCTTGTTCTGTGACAACACGGGTGCCATTGCCTTAGCAAAGGAACCATGGTTTCACAAGAAGACCAGACACATCAAACGACGCTTCAACCTCATCCGCGACTACGTCGAGGAAGAGGACGTAAATATATGCAAAGTGCACACGGATCTGAATGTAGCACACCCGCTGACTAAACCTCTTCCACGGCCAAAACATGATCGACACCAGAACTGTATGGGTGTTAGATTTATTACAATGTAATTCGCATGGTGATGTGAGGGCTAGATTATTGACTCTAGTGCAAGTGGGAGACTGTTGGAATTATGCCCTAGAGGCAATAATAAATATAGTTATTATTATAATTCCTGTATCAAGATAATAGTTTATTATCCATGCTATAATTGTATTGAATGAAGACTCATTTACATGTGTGGATATATAGACAAAACACCATCCCTAGCATGCCTCTAGTTGGCTAGCCAGTTGATCGATGATAGTCAGTGTCTTCTGATTATGAACAAGGTGTTGTTGCTTGATAACTGGATCACGTCATTGGGAGAATCACGTGATGGACTAGACCCAAACTAATAGACGTAGCATGTTGATCGTGTCATTTTGTTGCTACTGTTTTCTGCGTGTCAAGTATTTATTCCTATGACCATGAGATCATATAACTCACTGACACCGGAGGAATGCTTTGTGTGTATCAAACGTCGCAACGTAACTAGGTGACTGTAAAGATGCTCTACAGGTATCTCCGAAGGTGTTGGTTGAGTTAGTATGGATCAAGACTGGGATTTGTCACTCCGTGTGACGGAGAGGTATCTCGGGGCCCACTCGGTAATACAACATCACACACAAGCCTTGCAAGCAATGTAACTTAGTGTAAGTTGCGGGATCTTGTATTACGGAACGAGTAAAGAGACTTGCCGGTAAACGAGATTGAAATAGGTATGCGGATACCGACGATCGAATCTCGGGCAAGTAACATACCGAAGGACAAAGGGAATGACATACGGGATTATACGAATCCTTGGCACTGAGGTTCAAACGATAAGATCTTCGTAGAATATGTAGGATCCAATATGGGCATCCAGGTCCCGCTATTGGATATTGACCGAGGAGTCTCTCGGGTCATGTCTACATAGTTCTCGAACCCGCAGGGTCTGCACACTTAAGGTTCGACATTGTTTTATGCGTATTTGAGTTATATGGTTGGTTACTGAATGTTGTTCGGAGTCCCGGATGAGATCACGGACGTCACGAGGGTTTCCGGAATGGTCCGGAAACGAAGATTGATATATAGGATGACCTCATTTGATTACCGGAAGGTTTTCGGAGTTACCGGGAATGTACCGGGAATGACGAATGGGTTCCGGGAGTTCACCGGGGGGGCAACCCACCCCGGGGAAGCCCATAGGCCTTGGGGGAGACACACCAGCCCTTAGTGGGCTGGTGGGACAGCCCACAAGTGCCCTATGCGCCAAGGAGAAGAAAATCAAGAGAGAAAGAAAAAAAAAAGGAGGAGGTGGGAAGGAAGGGGGACTCCCTCCCACCAAACCTAGTCCAACTCGGTTTGGGGGGGGAGAGTCCTCCCCCTTGGACTCGGCCGACCCCCTTGGGGCTCCTTGAGCCCCAAGGCAAGGCCCCCTCCCTCCCACCTATATATATGGAGGTTTTAGGGCTGATTTGAGACGACTTTTCCACGGCAGCCCGACCACATACCTCCACGGTTTTTCCTCTAGATCGCGTTTCTGCGGAGCTCGGGCGGAGCCCTACTGAGACAAGGTCATCACCAACCTCCGGAGCGCCGTCACGCTGCCGGAGAACTCTTCTACCTCTCCGTCTCTCTTGCTGGATCAAGAAGGCCGAGATCATCGTCGAGTTGTACGTGTGCTGAACGCGGAGGTGTCGTCCGTTCGGTACTAGATCGTGGGACTGATCGCGGGATTGTTCGCGGGGCGGATCGAGGGACGTGAGGACGTTCCACTACATCAACCGCGTTCTCTAACGCTTCTGCTGTACGGTCTACGAGGGTACGTAGATCACTCATCCCCTCTCGTAGATGGACATCACCATGATAGGTCTTCGTGCGCGTAGGAAATTTTTTGTTTCCCATGCGACGTTCCCCAACATAGATGTCATGCAAGTTCTTTTCCCTAAGCACGTATGACTATATACGGAATGCATGCCTACATAACATTTATGAACAGGAGCTAGTTACATATCTCTCCATGTTATAGCTGTTGCATGATGAATGTCATCCGGCATAATTATCCATCACCGATCCAATGCCTACGAGTTTTTCCAACTGGTCCTTGCTACATTACTTTGTCGCTATTGCTGTCGTTGCTGCTACTGTTACTTTGTCGCTACTCTATCACTGCTGCTACTGTTACCGCTACTGCTGTCACTGCTGCTACTATTACCATTGCTATCACACCAGTTTGCTACTGATACTTTGCTGCAGATACTAAGTCTTTCAGGTGTGGTTGAATTGACATCTCAACTGCTAATACTCGAGAATATTCTTTGGCTTCCCCTTGTGTCGAATCAACAAATTTGGGTTGAATACTCTACACTCGAAAACTGTTGCGATCCCATATACTTGTGGGTTATCAGCCGCCCCCGACGCCACTGACCCCCAACCCCGACCCTCGACACCTCTTCGGCCTCCCGTTGACCGATAAGGTGCTCTTCGGCCTTCCAGAGGCCATCGGCGGCGGACCTCACCAGGAGAATGCTCGGAGAGGAGAGGAGAGGCACAGAGGAGAGATCTTCGAAACCGAAAGAGATGGCGTCCTGACCCTTCGACCGTGCCTGGCCATACCTCAGGGCGTCGGGGACGAGCGAGTTAGGGGGTTCCTCGGCGTCGATGGAACCCTAAATGACATCTATATAGGTTAGGGGTGCCTCGACGTTGATGGAACCCTGAATGAGATATATTTTAGGTAGGGGTGCCTCCGCATGGATGAAACGAGCAGTGCGAGTTTATTTTTTACAACTTGGCGGTGGCATCCTGTTGTAAATGTTTAGTTAGATCGATGAAAAATAACAATAATGTTATGTTACTCATTTTTGGATTTAAATGTGCAGTTGTTTTTGTCGCTGCGAGGTTCTGGTGTTCGACGACCTCCGCCCGTGCATTCGACTAGGCAAGATGAGTGATCGTGCGTGGATGTACATTGGTCACCCTAGTCAGAAAGAGATGACCAAAGAATGGTTTCTAAAAACCAATGAGTTTGTGAAAGCGGCATTTGCAAATGGCCAGGAAACAAACTGGTGCCCCTGTCCTGGGTGCGACAACTATAAAAAGAGGATAGATGCTGAAGTGATTAAACACCTACAGAGGAGGGGTTTTAAGCCTAATTACATGATGTGGTCATTTCATGGTGAGTCTATACAGTGCACCAGAGCTGAGGTGGTTCATCGTCGCACCGACGAGCATGGTACCGGGATCGAAGACATGGTGCAAGACTTTGATGATGCTCGGGATTCGGACAATGAGATGGAGGAGTCTGCAAAGGCCTTCTATGAAATGTTGGAGTCCTCAAAATGTCCTCTCCACGAGCACACTGAGCTTTGTCAGCTAGATGCCATTGCACAAGTAATGGCTCTGAAGACTCAGTTCAACTTGGGAAGATAATGCTACAACGCGATGATGACACTATTTGGGCGCTTTCTACCCAAAGGCCATGTCATGCCTGCAAACCTGTACCAGTCGAACAAAATACTTCCTGTACTCAAGATGCCATATGAGAAGATAGATGCCTGTGAGAAAGGATGTGCCTTATTTAGAAAGGAGTATGCACACTTGGACTATTGTCCCATTTGCAAGTCTTGTAGGTATCTTGTGGTAGACAACGGTATGGGTGAGAAGAGGCACGCAGAAATCCCAGTTAATGTTCTTTGGTATATGCCAATCATACCAAGGCTTCAATGTCTTTTCATGGTCGAAGAGATAGCCAGACAGATGACATGGCACAAATTGGGCAAAAGAACTGAACTAGATGCGGATGGGACTAAGATGGTGGTACACACATCGGATAGGGAAGCGTGGAAAGATTTCAATGGATTACATCAGGATAAAGCGGCAGATTCATGGCATCCTCGAGTCCGCGTCGCCACGGATGGGTTTAGTCCCTTCGGCATGACGGCAACCCAATACAGTTGTTGGCCTGTATTTGCCATTCCACTCAATCTCCCCCTGGGCAGATTATGCAAAGAAAGAACATATTCCCGACGTTGATAATTCCAGGAAGAATTATCTGGGGAAGAATATGAATGTGTACATGTAGCCTCTTAAGGATGAATTGGAAGAAGCTTGGGATAATGGGGTCAAGACATATGATGCCGCTAGAAAAGAAAACTTCAAAATGCATGTGTGGTACATGTGCTCGATGTATGACTTGTCGGTGTATGCGGTTATTCTCTGGATGGTGTGTGCATGGAAGGTTCTCGTGCCCCATCTGCAAGGCAGCTCTTCAGTTTCATTGGTTGCAGGTGGGTGGGAAGTATTATTGCTTTGACTTGCATAGACAGTTCCTGGATCGTCACCATCAGTTCATAAAAGACAAGAAAAACTTTACCAAAGGTAAAGTTGTCAAAACCTTGGCACTACCTGCGTTGACAAGCCAACAGATCCAGGATCAGTTAAACAGCTTCAAGCCTGATCCAGAGCGTCCATGGTATTTCAAGGGGTATAATTCAGAACACGACTGGACTCACAAGCCATGCTTGTGGGATTTGCCTTACTTGAAAGACCTCCTTCTTCCACACAACATCGACATGATGCACAATGAAAAGAATATCAGAGAGGCCATTTTTGGTACATTGTTCGGCATAGATGGGAAGTCAAAGGATAATACTAAGGCTTGAGTCGATCAAGAGAAACTATGTCATAGACCATTACAAAACATGCGAGAATCGAAAGGGAAGCATAACTGGTCGAAGCCAAAGGTCCGGTTCATTCTTGGAAGGCCAACTATGAGGGAAATTATCTTGTGGGTCAAAATGCACTTGATGTTTCCTAATGGGTATGCATCGAATCTAAAGAGGGGAGCGAGTCTTGAAAAAATAAAAATATTTGGTCTCAAGAGTCATGATTGGCACATATGGCTTGAGCGGGTAATGTCGGTGATGTTACGTGGCTTTTATTCCTGAGGATGAATGGCTAGTACTGGCGGAGCTGAGCTATTTCTTCCGTGTTCTTTGTGCGAAAGAACCGTCGCGTGGCATGGTAGATGACATGGAGGAGTTGGCGGCGGAGTTGCTCTGCAAGTTAGAAAAGATCTTTCCACTGGGATTCTTTAATCCAATGCATCATTTGATTTTACATCTACCGACGGAGGCAAGATTGGGTGGGCCCGTGCAAAATCGTTGGTGCTTTGCAACTGAGAGGAGGCAGAAGACGCTTCGAGCTAAATGTAAAAATAAACATAGAATTGAAGCACCGATGGCCGAGGCATTCTTTACTGAGGAGGTGGCTAACTTTGTGACATCACACTACGAAGCCAAAAATCGTCATTTGCATAATCCGAAGCCTCGGTACAATGATGCCGACCCTAAACAAGGTGGATCCAACCTCAGCCTATTCAAAGGGAAGCTCGCACCAGCCGATGCTTCAAAACCAATAACATTGGATGTCGAAGAATGGCAGAACATTTCGTTGTATATATTCAAGAACCTAACAGAAGTGTTGCCGTACATCGAGTAAGTTCTCGGTGCATTTTTCCGCAACTTCTAATTCCTTTGAACTGCTCTTATTCCTAGATATTTGATACATCGATACGTCGCCAAATTCTCGGATAGAGCGGTGATACAAAATGATTCTGTCGAAGAGCATGCGCTTCTGGCAAAGCATGGAGGCGGCTATCCCTGTTTCATCTCTTGGTTCAAACAAACGGTAATTATCAACAATGGACCATTTCATTTCTTGGTCTAACTTGAGGCTAATGCAACAATCATTTCGTATTAAACTTGTAGGCTAATTCAGAGTCTATGGACGCCGAATTGAGACAAGTCGCTAATGGTTTTGACTATAAGGTTCGTTCATTTGAGAAATACAACATCAACGGGTATCACTTTCGTACCTTTGGCAAAGAGCTATCTATGCCCGGCCGGAAATCTACAAATTCTTGTGTCTCTGCTATCGGCGAATGTGGTATCGAGTATTATGGAAGAGTTGAAACAATTTATGAACTTCAATTCTATGGTGAAAATCCATCGAACGTCGTAGTCTTCAAATGTTATTGGTTCCAGCCGAAGGAGACTAGAAGGACTCATGAACATATAGGGCTAGTCGAAATCAATCCAAGCACCCATTTAGATGTTCCCGATGTCTATATTACGGCTCAACATGCAACCCAAGTTTTCTATCTACCGTGGGCATGCCAAACTGATAAGAATCTGAATGGTTGGCATGCTGTTTATGAAGTACCGCCACGTGTGAGACCACATACCCCAGACGAACAGGATTATGAACCTCACATTAATCGAGACACATATGACGGAGAATTCTTCCAAGAAACACATCTTTCCAAGAAACGT
Source organism: Hordeum vulgare subsp. vulgare (assembly GCF_904849725.1). Taxonomy (NCBI): domain Eukaryota; kingdom Viridiplantae; phylum Streptophyta; class Magnoliopsida; order Poales; family Poaceae; genus Hordeum; species Hordeum vulgare. The sequence goes on along the minus strand of NC_058519.1, from coordinate 619,027,109 downwards.
TTCAAGAATCGCTATGCTTCACCCCAGAACATGGAAGTAGACAGCGACAGTGAATCCGACTTCACCCCTAAGCCGGAACCAGCAGAGCCGGAACTAGAAGAGGTTACTGATGCGGATGACCTGTCAATGCTTGACTAATTACAGAAAGGCATTCCACAAGTTGATGCCGTTGAACCCAATGGGCACGTCATTCATGAAGACACGCGTGATAGTGATGATGATGATGCATTGATTGATCCAGACTATTATTAGTTTGTATGCATCCAAACTTAAATTATATATGTACATATTATTATTCATGTGAGGTATTCATTTTTTTATGTTGTACTAATTTATTTTACTCTTTATCGTGGCAGGTGTTGAAAGATGCTGGGCGCGGGTCCAGATCGCTCGACGGGTTCTTCTTCGTCGGCGGCCCGTGCGAGGGGTGGTACTTCCACTCCACCCCTATCTCTCTGTAGAGCCTTGGCGGATAGTCTGACGACACCACCCGCGGGTGCTTCTTCGTCGGCGGCGTAGCCCACTGGGAGAGGAGGTCGGGAGGGAAGAAGGGGAAGGGTATAGGACGTGGCCGCGGGAGAGGTAGGCGGACTACTACGGCATCCTCGCCACCAGCACCAGCTCATTCACTCGAGCACAGGACCACTATGGTGGACCCGTTTTCCATGGAGGCTATGGAGACTCCGGTCCAGGAGCCTCGGGTCAACGGGCATTCGGCGCATGAGACTCCAGTCTAGGAGCCTCGAGACGACGGGCATTCGACCCATGAGACTATGGTTCCTCAGGCTACGTCCGAGGAGACTCCTGCCACAGAGGTTTCGGCCAACGTGGAGATGTCCGGATGGGGTGCCTTGATACGTCTCAAACGTATCTATAATTTTTGATGGTTCCATGCTATTATCTTGTCAAACTTTGGATGTTTTGTATGCCTTTTATATCTTTTTTGGGACTAACTTATTAACTCAGTGCCAAGTGCCAGTTCCTGTTTTTTCCGTGTTTTTGACCCTTTTCAGAGGAGGATTTTAAACGGTGTCCAAACAGAATAAAACTTCCGAAAAGATTTTTTCTGGAACAGAAGATACGCACGGGACGTGAGAACCAAGGCAGAGGCCACCAGGGGAGGCAACAAGACCCCTAGGCGTGGCCAGGGGGCCGCGCCTAGCAGGCTTGTGGCCCCCCCCTGTGGCTCGTCTGCCCTACCTCTTCCGCCTATAAATTCACGAAAAATCCAAAACTGCGAGAGAGATCCACGAAAATACTTTTCCGCCGCCGCATGCTTCTGTCTCCGCAAGATCCCATCTGGGGCACGTTCTGGTGCCCTGTCGGAGGGGGATTCGGATACGGAGGGCTTCTTCATCAACACCATGGCCTCTCTGATGATGCGTAAGTAGTTCACCATAGACCTTCGGGTCCATAACTAGTAGCTAGATGGCTTCTTCTCTCTCTTGGATCTTCAATACAAAGTTCTTCATGATCTTCATGGAGATCTATCCGATGTAATCTTCTTTTGTGGTGTGTTTGTCGAGATCCGATGAATTGTGGATTTATGATCAAATTATCTATGAATCTTATTTGAGTTTCTTTTGATCTCTTATATGCATGATTTCATATCCTTGTAATTCTCTTCGAGTTGTGGGTTTTGTTTGGCCAACTTGATCTATGATTCTTGCAATGGGAGAAGTGCTTGGTTTTGGGTTCATACCGTGCGGTGACCTCACCCAGTGACAGAAGGAGTAGCGAGGCACGCATCATGTTGTTGCCATCAAGGGTAAAAAGATGGGGTTTACATCATTGGTTTGAGTTTATCCCTCTACATCATGTCATCTTGCTTAAGGCGTTACTCTGTTCGTCATGAACTCAATACATTAGATGCATGTTGGATAGCGGTCGACGTGTGGAGTAATAGTAGTAGATGCAGAAATTATTGGTCTACTTGTCTCGGACGTGATGCCTATATGTATGATCATTGCCTTAGATATTGTCATGACTTTCCACGGTTCTATCAATTGCTCGACAGTAATTTGTTCACCCACCGTAATATTTGCTATTTTGAGAGAAGCCTCTAGTGAATACTATGGCCCCCGGGTCTACTTCACATCATATTTTCAGCCCTACACTTTTACTTTGTTGCACTTTCCGCCTTCAGATCTCACTTTGCAATCAATCTTGAAGGGATTGACAACCCCTTTATAGCGTTGGGTGAGAGCTTGTTTGTGTTTGCGCAGGTACTCTAGACACTTGGCTTGATTCTCCTACTAGATTGATCCCTTGGTTCTCAAAATTGAGGGAAATACTTACTGCTTCTATGCTGCATCACCCTTTCCTCTTCAAGGGAAAAACCAACGCAAGCTCAAGAGGCAGCAGAAGGATTGACAACCCCTTTGAAGTGTTGGGTGCAAGCTTGTTTGTGTTTGCGCAAGTACTTTGGACTTGACGAGGCCCTCCTTCTGGATCAATACCTTAGTTCTTAAAATTGAGGGAAATACTTACTGCTCCTGTGCTGCATCACCCTTTCCTCTTCAATGGAAAACTGACGCAAACCAAAGAAGTAACAAGAAGAATTCCTACGCGCCAGGGAAGGACTTTTGTTGCTGCAGCAGAAGAATTTCTGGCGCCGTTGCCGGGGAGGAAGATCAAGTCAAGAACTCATCCAAGTAGGTGTCGCAAACTCATATCTTGCATTTACTTTGTTTGCCAGTTGCCTCTCGTTTTCCTCTCCCCCACTTCACCAATTTGCCTTTTTCGTTCGCCTTTTCGTTCGCCCTTTTTCTCGCCCGCTTTTTGTTTGCTCGTGTGCTTGCTTGCTTGCTGAAGTCACCATGAACGAAAACAGCAAGCTTTGTGACTTCTCGAATACTAATATTAATGATTTAATTAGTACTCCGATTGCTCCCGCCACTAGTGCGGAGTCATACGAAATCAATGCCGCTTTGCTGAATCTTGTTATGAAAGAGCAATTCTCTGGCTTTCCTAGTGAAGATGTCGCATCCCATCTCAATACCTTCATTGAGCTTTGCGATATGCAAAAGAAAAAAGATGTGAATAATGACGTGATTAAATTGAAGCTTTTTCCTTTCTCGTTGCGAGATCGCGCAAAAACTTGGTTTTCTTCTTTGCCCAAAAATAGTATCGATTCTTGGGATAAGTGCAAAGATGCTTATATATCCAAGTATTTTCCGCCGGCTAATATCATCTCTCTCTGTAATGATATCATGAATTTAAAGCAACTTGGTCACGAACATGTTGCACAAGCTTGGGAGAGAATGAAATTAATGATTAGAAATTGTCCCGATCATGGCTTGAGTCTTTGGATGATTATTCAAATCTTTTACGCTGGCTTGAATTTCGCTTCTAGAAATATCTTGGACTCCACCTCAGGTGGAATGTTCATGGAAATCACGTTAGGCGAAGCCACAAAGCTCTTAGACAACATCATGACGAACTACTCTCAGTGGCACACTGAAAGGTCACCTACTAGTAAGAAGGTACACGTTATAGAAGAAATTAACTTGTTGAGTGCTAAGATGGATGAGTTAATGAATTTGGTTGCTAGTAGAAGTGCTCCTTTGGATCCTAATGATATGCCTTTGTCTTCTTTGATTGAGAGTAGCAACGCTAGCTCGAACGTTAATTTTGTTGGTAGGAATAACTTTGGCAACAACAACGCTTTTAGAGGAAACTATGTTCCTAGGCCTTTTTCTAGTAACTCCTCTAATAACTTTCGCAACTCCTACAACAATACCCATGGAAATTACAATAGATTACCCTCTGATCTAGAGAGTAATATCAAAGAGTTCATCAACTCTCAAAATATTTTCAATGCGTCTGTCGTGGTTTTATCACGGCAGATGTCCTCGTGAAAGGACTTAGTGTTGGAGCCATCGCACCTTGGTGGCGACTCAAAGGGGTTATGCGAGAGCGAGACAGAGATTTACCCAGGTTCGGCCCCTCGTGAGGAGGTAAAGGCCTACGTCTTGCTTGGAGTTTGTATTGATGATGTTTCGATTACAAGGGGGCGTAACTCGCGTGACCTAGGACTCGATGATTTCTAACCTGCCCTCTCCTTCCCTGGGACTCGCCTTTATATACACGTCGAGTCCTTAGGGTTTACAAGAGTCCTTTCCTTTACATAAATCGTGATTCTTCCGATCTCTAAGTCGCCATCTTTCCAAGACTTGGAGATTTTCCCTACAATGGACTTCTCCCGAAGGTCCTGAACCGCCATACGATTCCCGGCCTCGCTGGGCCAAGGCCGGAACCACTTGGAGATGAGTCGTCAGCTTGGGTGACCCAGCCCAACTAGGGCGGGTTACCCAACAGATAATATCCCCAACATTAGGCCCCAGATTGACTTGAATTTTTTTCACGCCAATATTGTCACCCAATTAGGGGCGATTCATCTCACTCTTTTTACGCACCATGCACTTCAACCGCCATCTGTTGCGGAAAAACTCAAGTTGCCGAACCACTTCTTGTTGGTGCCTTCTTATCCCTTTAATCTCGGAAGAGATGATGACGTAATCTCCAATGGATCCTTCGGTATCGATATCCTGAAAATTTTGGGGCGCCATCATGGTGAATCTTTATCTTTTTTGGCAGTTCCCGCTCGTGGCGCCTCGATCCCAGCACCTGACATGATAAATAGGCGGGAGGAGGGGACATGGCACATTTCCACCTACCCATCTTGTCGCCCTCTTCTTCCTCGCCGTCGCACCGAGAGCCTCGTCGCCACCCGAGAGCTTCATCGCTGCCCGAGCACTTCGTCGCCGCCCGAGAGTTCCGCCGCCGCCCGAAAGCTTCACCGTCATCCGAGCACTCCGCGAATCTTTCTTCAGATGCCTCCAGCTGCATTTACGAGGTCAGCCTCCCGCCATTGAAGGCAGATCTAAGCTTCTCAAGGTTCATGTCCATTGTTTCTTTAGAACATCTCGAATAGATTTTTTAATTCCCGGCTGGTTGGTGGTCACGATAGTGAGTACATCAACATTTTCCATACCTTTAATTGCTTAGCCTTGATTTGCAGACTTAGAAAGCATTTCACCAGATCAACTGTACTGTTTTCATCTTGGTCATAGGCCGTTTTACCCAGACCTTTTCGCATTCATTTCTGCCTGTTCTGTAGATCCATATATTACTGACTGTCGCGTGAAACCTGTTTATGGATTCATACTTCACCATTTTGGCGGACACTACTGAAGCTCTGAACCATCTTTCATTTAAGTAGTAAGAATTTCATAAGTTGCCCTGGTATCCTGACCCGGACCTTTATCGGCGAGTCAAAAAACTCCCACAGCTATCAGGCAAATTGTTTGGCGAGTCAAATGAATCTATTTCACCATTTAGTAGATGCTTGGCGTGTTAATTTACCCGTAATTTTGTCCCTTTGTAGCATGGGCACCGTTTTCAAAAGTGATTGGCTCCCGACCAAGGTTGAGGATACTCTCCTTAACAACTGTGTGAAAACTGGGAATCTGGACCCTCAAGAGGTTATCGGGTGGCGTTCCGGGTTAGGAGAGGAGATCCTCAACCTGAAGGAAGGGGAGATAGTTGTTTTTGCTGAACACCTTGAACGGGGTTTTAAGCCGCCCGGATCAAAATTCCTCAGAGATGCCATGACCTTTATGAATGTCCGCCTCCAGGACTTAGGGCCCAACTCGATAAGCAATTTATGCCAGTTCCAGGTGTTCTGTGAGACCTACTTGCGGATGGAACCCTCAGTTCCTTTATTGTGGTACTTCTTCCATTTGAATCGCCACACAGAATTTTCCAATGGCCCCAGCTTGGAGCTTGGAGGTGTCAATGTTCAATGCCGTAGGGATAGTTCATTCCCGTCACTCGCCATGCCAAGCCATCCCAAAGGCTGGGGCGAGTCTTGGTTTTACTGCCAGGAGACTTCGCCTAAGGGTGAGAACAAGCTTCTTGGCTATAGGGAGGATCGCCTTCCAACAAATTTCAAACTCCCAGACAAGCTCATCGAAGAAGAGGAGTCAGATTTTATCCTAGTACTGTCCGAGTTAAGATCTCTGACAAACAACGGCCTTACTGGGGTTGACTTAATCCGCTGCTGGGTCGAATGGCGTATCCTCCCCTTAAGTCGCCAGGATGGATTAATGTGTGATTTTGACGCTACCCTGGATCACCCCCAGTGCTACTTCCACACAGCACTGACAGAAAATGATATTGTAACCATCATCAAGAAATTGACCGGCGAACCCATGGCCAAGTGCGGCCAAATAGGTCTTAAGCCGTTCTGCAAGATCAATCCGGCACCAAAGGTAAATAACTTAACCCGCTTTTGCTTTATTCCTTCCGTCTTACTTGAGCTATGACTTCTTATAAAAAATGCCATTTCAGAAAGGTGACAAATTCTGGTCCAGGAGGCCAAAAAAGATGGCCTTGAAGCAAGCAGGCCGCCTCCAAAGAAGAAGTCCAAGGGCAAGGGCAAATCCGCCGTCAGTGAGCCATCTGACGCCGATGAATCCCAAGTCGGCGACGTACTTTCAGAGGTAAAAATCCATCCTCTTTAACTCGCCATTCATTGTTAATAGTTTTGTGTTTACGCCTCTGTATCTCTTGTGTATAATGAGGACAATGAAAGCCAGGAAGACTCCGTAGAGGTAATTTATGTTTCCTCTGACTCATCTTCTCCTCCACCTAAGCCGGCCAGGCGAATTTGTGGGAAAGTTCCCTTCTCACACCCAAATGCTTGTTTGGATCCAAATTTCCTTTTGAAGAACGCGCAACATGCTTCAAATCGGAAAACTCTGAGTCATTCTGGAAATTTGGTGTCCGGGTTACCAATAAAAACCAAGAAAAGGCAAAATGAGGTATCTTTTAATAGCACCTCTTCATTTCGTTTTGGATCACGTTTATAACTCGCTCACATCTTGAAGTGTTATTTTTGCAGAGTTCTCCTCCTTCATCCGGCGACTCAGTGGTGTCAGCACTTCCACCGATGATCCGCGTCCCAGGGTAACTCTTTTATAACACTTACCTTGTTCTGATGGTGGTAATGTCTGTTTCTTTAAGCGCACCCCCTTTTCCTTTTAGGGAACAAGCGAAGAAAAGGAAAACTGGCAGGTCAACTCCCATCACAGCTTCGGAGCCTGTTGAAAAATCGGCGCCGATCCAGGATAACCCGGCCCAAGATAAACCTGAGGATCAAGTGGATCTCCCAAGCTCGCTCAAGGAAACCATGGAAACGCCTAATCCGCCAAGTCCATTGAAAACAGCAGAAGACCCAGACGCTGTGGTCATCACCGGCACTCGCTTTTCTAAGCCGGCCACAACAGTTTTGTCGAAGCATGTATCATCATCAGCTCAACCTGCTATTGAGCATGAACTTTCCAAGGCTAAGCTCTCCCAGTATGAAAATCTTGAATTCAGAGAACTTTGCTCAGGCTTTGCAAGTCGCCTGGAGGCGAGTTATGAGATGGAAAAAAGTCTGCTTCTTATGCTAAAGAACAAACATGAGGTACATATTATTGCATATTGTATTATCCTTATTAACCCCCAAGGGTTGGGTCATCTGTAAAAAGATGAGCCGGGTCTTGATAATTGAAGAAAAACTTTCGACCTGTAACCCCCAAGGGCCGAGACATCTGTAAAAAGATGAGCCGGGTCTTGATAATTGAAGAAAAACTTTCGACCTGTAACCCCCAAGGGCCGGGTCATCTATAAAAAGATGAGCCGAGTCTTGATAATTGAAGAAAACTTTCGACCTGTAACCCCCAAGGGCCGGGTCATCTATAAAAAGATGAGTCGGGTCTTGATAATTGAAGAAAACTTTCGACCTGTAACCCCCAAGGGCCGGGTCATCTATAAAAAGATGAGCCGGGTCTTGATAATTGAAGAAAACTTTCGACCTGTAACCCCCAAGGGCCGGGTCATCTGTAATCACTTACCCAAGCTGAATCATCATTTGGCGATTTGAAGAAAAATTTAACCGATCAGCGGGATGCCCGGGCAAAATCAGAAGAGAAGTGTCAACTGATCTTATCTGAGATGGAGAAGCTAAAAGTCGACTTAAAAAAGGCTCAAGCTGATCAAGACGCCCTGATAAAGCGAGCAGAAAAAGCTGAAGCTAAGTTGGATACTGTGCAACAAGAGCTGGTCGGCTTAAAATGACATATCTCCAACATGGCACAAGCCGTCTTTGGTAAAAACCAAACCCTAACCTTGCACTTTGTAAATAAATAACTTGTAGAAATTGCTGACCATCATTACTCCTTATGCAGGTCCGAGAGCCGCCAATCTTCAGAACGATTGTGTCCTGATGCTGAAGGCGATTTACACGTTGACGGAGCAGCTGTATACCGGAAGTGTGCTGACCGTGAAAGCAATGATGGGTGCCAAGGAACCCATAACATCAATAAAGAAGATGCTTGGCTGCTTATCTACTCTTCCTCCTCAAATTGGTGAGCTAACTCGGTCTGCTGCCCGAAAAGGGGCACTGACTACGCTGAGTCGGTGTCTGGCGTATGCTCCAGAAATAAACCCTGAAGAAGTAGCGGCAGGCTTTCCCCAAATCAAGGATGACGGGTCAGAATTTGCTGAAGAAGATTACCAGTGTGTTGTCAAAGAATCCCGTTTGGCAGCGACTCAGCTTGCCGCAAGCTTGGATTTATCAAAATACCAAGCCGCCTATGACAACAAGAACAAGAAAGTTAACCCGCCAACCTTTGTAATGACCAGCTTAACTCTGCGTCGACCCAAGAATCCCTTTGACTTCGAGGTGGATCTCTCATCAGTGTTGAACGATGAAGATGAGTTCGCCGCGTTATCCAAGTGTAACTGGGTAGTGGGAGACTTGCAAATTGAAGTCGGCCAGAGCTCGCAGCAGGCTGACCCGAGGACATCAGTAGAATAATCCTTCATAGATTTGGCCATAAGAGCTATGTAATAAGTCCTTTAGAGATCAAACTGCTTCTGTGATGTCTTGAAAACCCTTATTTCGCCCTTAAGACGCCTTAGAATGCTTGACCCTCCCTCGAGGCGTTTTTATGATGCTTGACCCGCCATGGCTAGAATGATTTTGATCATCAACCTGTTTAGGCTTAAAAATATATATCAAATCATCTCAGTGAGTAATGGATGATAATAAATAATAACCGACCCAAGATATTTGAGGTGAGTCAGAAAAAAGTCTGAAAGACCTTGTGGCAGTGCCAGGAAGGTAAAAAATAGCAAATTCGTCGGCTCATCAGGTCACGACAGGATAGGACGAGTTATATAAACTCAAGTGCTACCCGAGGGAGACTTTTGTATAAAAAGGTCAAGTATTTAGACCGGCTGATCAGGCGCGAGTCAAGCTTCAGTGAAGCGGGTTCAGTGAACCAATGGTTTCTCTATTTTCCATGTGAGGCGCTAGCCGGTACCAGACATGTTTTAACCAAGGCGAGTTCAGGGTCCATGAGCGGAGTAACTCGCCAAGAGTTCATGGGTCCATATGGAGATTCGGCCAACACACAGTCCAGTATAACCATTTGTAATGCGGTAATTTTTCGCAGGCCAAATGGGTAGTAAGGCTGATCTCAGTGAGAGGAAGCCCCCAAGTGACCTATGATTAAGGGAAAGACCGTCATAGCATTGTAGAAGCGTATACGCTATTACCACAAAATGACTTGAGAACAAACTGCCCTCAAGTAAGCCGGCCTAATCCACAGAATCATATAAGGCGCCTATGTTTGAATCGCTCGCTTGTAGCGACTTCGATCCTCTTTGGCTTATCGATACCCAGTTTTGTAATAAGCGCATTGTGGAGACTTAAGCTCTTTGGTATAGATAGCGTCCATGCTTGGGCGACTTGTTGAAGAATAAAAATAAAGATCCATACCTTTCAATAAGAAGAATTAGCAGGAAAGCCCCCAAGCTGGGAGGCATCAACTTTATTGCTTCATAGGAAATGAAAAACTTACAAAATGTAGAGCTAATAACTCAAGTGTAATAAGGCCGCAAGTGGGCTATGTTCCAGGGGCGAGTTGACTCAGCCTCCGTGGTTGGCCGATCAGGTCGTAGATCCACCAGATAGTAGGACCCGTTGCGAAGGCTTTTGCTGACGACGAACGGTCCTTCCCATGGTGGTGATAACTTATGCATGTCGGTACGATCTTGTATCAACCGAAGCACTAAGTCGCCCTCCTGAAAAGTTCGGCTCTTGACCCGGTGGCTGTGATAAAGCCGTAAGTCCTGCTGATAAATGGCCGACCGGGCTGCAACTAAATCACGTGCTTCCTCCAAAGCTTCCAAAGAATCTTGACGCGCCAACTCGTTGTCTTGTTCCACATAAGCGGCAACTCTGGGCGAGTCATGCCTAATGTCAGTGGGAAGAACGGCTTCTGCTCCATATACCAGAAAGAAGGGAGTAAAACCCGTAGAACGGTTCAGGGTGGTCCGGATGCTCCATAGTACTGAAGGCAACTCCTCAACCCAACACCCCGGGGTATGTTCCAAGGGAACCATGAGTCGGGGTTTGATTCCTCGCAACACTTCCTGATTCGCCCGCTCGGCCTGTCCATTAGATTGCGGGTGAGCTACTACAGAAACATCAAGCCGGATGTGCTCACGATGGCAAAACTCCTGCATCGCTCCTTGAGACAGATTAGTGCCATTGTCAGTAATAATGTTGTGTGGATATCCGAACCGGAAGATCAATTTTTCAAGAATTTGACCGCTGTCTCCGCATCGCAAGCTCTAACAGGTTCTGCTTCAACCCACTTGGTAAACTTATCAACCGCCACCAGCAGATGAGTTTTTTTGTTGAACGACATCTTAAAGGGGCCAACCATGTCTAACCCCCAGACCACGAAAGGCCAAGTGATGGGTATCATCCTTAGTTCTTGAGCCGGCACATGGGCCTGTCGTCCATAACGATGGCATCCGTCACATCGACGAACTATCTCATCTGCATCTGCATGGGCCGTCAACCAGAAGAAACCATGACGGAACGCCTTTGAAACCAAGGAACGTGACCCGGCGTGATGCCCACAATCTCTGGAATGAATGTCGTTTAGAATTACGCATCCTTCTTCGGAGGAAACACATCTTTGGAAACCCCGGAAGTGCTTCGTTTATATAATTTGCCATTGATGATCACCATGGATTTGCTTCGCCGAACGATTTGACGAGCCAATACTTCATCCGAAGGTAACTCACCTCGGGCGAGATAGGCCAGATACGGAAGAACCCAATCCGGCGTAACATGGAGAGCCGCCACGAACTGAGACTCAGGGTCTGGTATTGCCAACTCCTCCTCCGAGGGTAACCTTACGGAAGGATTATGCAGAGTATCTAGAAAGACATTGGGGGGAACCGGCTTACGCTGGGAACCGAGACGTGCAAGGGCATCAGTTGCTTCGTTAAGGCGCCGGTCGATGTGATCGACCTGATAGCCATGGAAGTGACCCGCCACATCAGACACAGCCCTTCTTTAAGCCGCCATCAGCGGGTCCCGAGAATCCCAAGTACCTGAAACTTGCTGAGCCACCAAATCAGAATCGCCAAAACATCTGACCCGCGTAAGGTTCATCTCCTTGGCGAGTCGCAAGCCATGAAGCAAAGCTTCGTATTCCGCAACATTGTTGGTACATGGAAACATGAGTCGGAGGACATAGCAGAATTTGTCTCCTTGAGGCGATATCAGCACCACGCCAGCCCCCGAGCCTTCCAACTGTCTAGACCCATCAAAATAAATAGTCCAGTATGTAAGGTCAGGCCTGTATTCTGGGATCTGTAACTCGGTCCAATCGTTGACGAAATCAACCAAGGCCTGAGACTTGATAGCCGTGCGAGGGGTGTATCGCACGTGGTGCGGTCCGAGTTCGATTGCCCACTTGGCGATTCGCCCTGTCGCTTCCCGATTCTGGATGATGTCCCCGAGGGGAGCGGAGCTAACCACCATGATGGGATGCTCTTGGAAATAATGTTTGAGCTTCCGGCTTGCCATAAAGATCCCATAAACTAACTTCTGCCAGTGTGGGTATCGCTGCTTGGAAAGAGTTAGCACCTCGCTAATGAAATACACCGGGCGTTGCACTGGATATTCCTTCGCTTCCTCCTTCCTTTCGACGACCACTACCACACTCACCGCTTTGGAGTTTGCCGCAATATACAGAAGCATGGGCTCTTTCTCAATCGGGGCGGGCAAAACCGCCGGGTTGACCAGCTGTTGTTTTAAGGCTTCGAAAGCTTCATTGGCTTCGTCTGTCCAAACAAAATGGTCAGATTTCTTAAGCAATTGATAAAGGGGAATAGCCTTTTCTCCCAGACGGCTTATGAAGCGACTTAAGGCCGCAATACGACCTGCCATCCGTTGGACTTGATTGATATTCGCTGGTTTCCCAAGGGAAGTAACCGCCTCGATTTTGTCAGGGTTAGCTTCAATGCCGCGCTCAGACACTAGGAAACCCAACAATTTTCCTGCAGGAACACCAAAGACACACTTGGTGGGATTAAGCTTCATCTGGTATACCCGCAGATTATCAAAAGTTTCCTTTAGGTCTCCCAGTAGTGTTTCCTTCCTGTGAGTTTTAACCACAATGTCATCAACGTAAGCATGAATGTTGCGTCCGATTTGGCCATGGAGGCAATTTTGGATGCAGCGCTGATAAGTCGCTCCTGCACTCTTGAGTCCAAATGGCATGGACACATAGCAAAAAGCCCCGAAGGGGGTTATAAAAGTTGTGTTCTCCTGATCTTCCACGGCCATCTTGATTTGGTGATATCCGGAATAAGCGTCCAGGAAGCACAAACGTTCGCATCCCGCCATTGAATCAATAATTTGATCGATGCGGGGAAGGGCAAAAGGATCCTTTGGACAGACTGTGTTAAGATCCGTGTAATCAATGCACATACGGAAGGTACCGTTCTTCTTGAGCACCAGGACCGGGTTAGCCAACCAATTGGGGTGGAAGACCTCTACGATGAATCCGGCGGCCAAGAGACGGGCAACTTCTTCCCCGATTGCCTTGCGTCGTTCCTCATTGAACCAACGAAGATATTGCTGAATCGGTTTTGCTTTTGGGTCAACATTAAGATGGTGCTCAGCGAATTCTCTCGGCACACCAGGCATGTCAGAAGGTTTCCATGCGAAGATTTCCCGATTCTCACGGATGAATTCGATGAGCGCGCTTTCCTACTTGGGGTCTAGGCCTGCCCCAATAGTGAACTGCTTGGTTGAGTCGCCAGGGACAAAATCCACTGTCTTAGTGTCGTCTATTGGTTTGAACTTCAGGGGCGGCTCAGCGTCTGTCGTTGGCTTCTTTAAAGGTGACATGTCAGCCGGATCAACATTAGACTGGTGATATTTAAGCTCTTCCGCAGCACAGGCAACTTCTGCGTAAGCCGCATCCCCTTCTTCACACTCTCTTGCGATCCTCCTATCACCATCAACTGTGATGGGTCCTTTAGGACCAGACATCTTGAGTTTAAGGTAAACATAGCAGGGGCGAGCCATGAACCGGGCGTAAGCCGGCCGCCCAAACAGCGCATGATAGGGGCTTTTTAACTTGACCACCTCAAATATAAGCGACTCACTCCTGCAGTTAGAGGTTGTTCCGAACGCAACTGTGAGCCTAACTCGGCCTATGGGGTACGCCAATTTACCTAGGACAATCCCATGAAATACCGTGGTTGAGGGCATCAAATCTTTCTCCAACAGGTTCATCCTTCGAAAGGTGTCGAAGTATAATATGTTGATGCTGCTACCACCATCCATCAGTACCTTCGATAAGGTATATCCTCCAACTTGAGGAGCCACGACCAACGCTAAGTCGTCGGGATTGTCAACTCTTGGCAGGTGATCCTCCCTGCTCCATGATATAGTCTGCTCGGACCAGTGGAGATATCTAGGGAGTGCCGGCTCAGATACACTGTACGCTTGGTGACTCACCTTTTTATCACACCTGCACGCATTGGTGGTGAAAACGTGGTACTGCCCATTGCTTAACTGCTTGGGGTTGTTGCGGAAACCGCCATTGTCATCCTGCCCCTGCGAAGCCCCCTGTGGGGGTGGTTGTTGAAAGACTCCTGGCGGGTTATACCATCGTTGGTGATGCACCGCATACTGGCCACTACTTGGCTGCGAGCCGCCCTGAGCCCCGGGTTCGGGGAAGCCATCGAAGGGGTTCTGGCGTTGATTAGGTGCGCCGAACTGTTCCTGCCGTTGGTCCGGGTCACCGCCTTGCCCTTTTTTTATCGCCTCCGCCCGAAACTCCCGCATCACATAACAGTCCTCCCAGGAATGAGTCGCCGGTCCGTCTGCCATGGCGTGGTGCGGACAGGGCCCTTGAGTAACTCATTATAGTTGCGCGGCTTTTTGCCACTGTAACCCCTATTCTTCTTCTGGCCCTGGTTGCCATTGTTGGCGTTGGTGTTGGCGACTAAGTCCGAAGACTCTTCCTGCTGCCTTCTTTTGCCATTCGCTCCATGATTATGGCGGGCGCGCCCCTAGAACCGGGTATGATTTTTGGATGACTCGCCTTTCCTTGGCGAGTTGGCTTTACCACCATCTTCCCCGGGATCTTTGGTGTCGTCCGCCTCAGCGTACCTAGTGAGGGTGTCCATTAGCTCCCCCATGTCTTGGACCTTTCACTTGAGTCGTCCCAACTTCTGCACCAAGGGCTCATAGTGGCAGTTCTGCTCCACGATCAGCACAGCCTGAGCCGTCGTGATACCATCCGACGAATGAATGATTTCCGCGACCCACCGCGCCCAGTGGTGGGCCGACTCGTCCGGGCGTTGAACGTAGTGTTGTAAATCGACTATTGTCATCAGGCGCTTGCAGGTCCCTCGGAAGTTCTTGATGAAACGCTCTTTTAATTCCGCCCAAGTCTGGATGGAGTTGGGGGCAAGTTCTTTAACCAAGTACGCGCCGTCCCTTCGAGCATCATTGTGAAGTATCTGACGCAGACTGCTTCGCTTACATCGAGCATGTACATGGCGATTTCATAGCTCTCGACCCATGACGTTGGCTCAAGGTCCGGAGTGTAGTTAGGAACCTTCCTTGGTCCTTTAAATCCTTGGGCATTCGCTCGTTGCGAAGGGCGGGGGCCAAGCATGGCACCCCCACTTGTCTGCCGCTTCCAACAAGAGGCGCTGGGGCGACTTGGGTGTCCGGGTGGTCCCGACCTGGCGGGTCTCGATGATCAGGCGAGTTGACCTGGGGAAAGGGTCGCGGTCCGCTGGTTATAGCGGGCTGGTCCTCTGGTCGACTCCTGGTGCGGCTTGCCTAGGGAGTGGAGTGCAACCGATCAAGGATGTGTGAGAACTGGGCATTTTTAACCACCGCCGTTTTCAACATCTCAATGGCGTTCCTTGCTTCTATCTCAGCTGGAGTGTTGCCATGAATCGGAAGGGATTCTAAATGGCGAGTTGCGGCAAGGACGTTGTCCACCGGGTTGGAAAAGTGACCTCGAGGTGTCTGGAATCGGGGAACGCGATCCACAGCTGGCGGGTTTGGTGGCTGGCCCGGCCCTTCCCCCGGGGCGTCTCCTGCCCCGGGAGTTCGTGGAGTGTCGAATAGGCGGGTCGGGTTGAGATCAGGGGGCAAACAACCCTGATGCCTCCGCTGATGGACGGCGTCAGATGCGCGCTGATGCCTTTCGAGCCGCCAGCTTTCGGTATTCAAGCGAGCTACCTCATCGGTAACTTGAGCCTACCGGGTCTCGATCCTCGCGGCCTCCACCTCGGCGTCCCGCTTAGCCTTTGCCACCCCATCTCTTAGTTTTGTTAGTTCCGTGTTTATCGCGTCCTGGTTTTGTGATGTTATGGGGGTCGCCATGAGCCTCGTTATCTCCGCCGCTTACTCCACCAAGATCGCGGCCGGGCTTCTAGACGTTTCGCCAACCCCATCTCCGCCTGCCGGGTTTGGCGAGGGCTGAGTTGCCCCTGCCATGTAAACGGCGATCTGACGGCGGGTCCGGTCAAGAACCTCGGGGTCCATGGCTAGTGACAAGCCCCCAAGGCAGCCCCCATGTAGAGACTGAATTGAATCTGAATCGCCCATGGCTGATTTGTCATCAGTGTTGACCGGCGCGGTCTCCTGGGTCGCCGATTGTTCTGGTTCCTCGGATCCCTGCGTGAACCCAACAAAGACCGGACGGGTTAGGTTTGACGTCGCGACAGGGCGGACGTACCTGGCCGGCTCGACGATGTCGGAGGAGATGTCCGGCTCAGGCATAGGCGATCCAACCATGCCGACGAAGATGTTGATCTTGCCGAAGGGGATTCTGTAGCCGGATTCGATCGAATCGGCCTCGGGCCCCCATAGCAAGTTATTCATGTAGTACTTCCCGTGGCGGCTCCGAGTCATGAGCCCTGCTGCATATCTCTCGGACCCTGGTAGGGCTCCCTTTGAGAACTCAACTCCACCGTGCACAGGCCCCACGGTGGGCGCCAACTGTCGTGGTTTTGTCACGGCAGATGTCCTCGTGAAAGGACTTAGTGTTGGAGCCATCGCACCTTGGTGGCGACTCAAAGGGGTTATGCGAGAGCGAGACAGAGATTTACCCAGGTTCGGCCCCTCGTGAGGAGGTAAAGGCTTACGTCTTGCTTGGAGTTTGTATTGATGATGTTTCGATTAGAAGGGGGCGTAACTCGCCTGACCTAGCACTCGATGATTTCTAACCTGCCCTCTCCTTCCCTGGGACTCGCCTTTATATATAGGTCGAGTCCTTAGGGTTTACAAGAGTCCTTTCCTTTACATAAATCGTGATTCTTTCGATCTCTAAGTCGCCATCTTTCCAAGACTTGGAGATTTTCCCTACAATGGACTTCTACTGAAGGTCCTGAACCGCCATACGACTCCTGGCCTCGCTGGGCCAAGTCCGGAACCACTTGGAGATGAGTTGCCAGCTTGGGTGACCCGGCCCAACTAGGGCGGGTTACCCAACAGATAATATCCCCAACAGCGTCCATAGAGGAAAAACTACTCAAAATTGACGATTTGGCTAAGAGCGTTGATAGGATTTCTTGTGATGTTGATGCTTTGAAAGTTAGATGTGCTCATCCCAAAATCAACATGGATGAAACTTTGAAAGCTATGCGTGTTTCCATGATTGATAGCCAAGAAAGAACCGGCCAAATTCGTGCTAGACATGAATGGCTTAAAAAGGCGTGTTCTCGTGATGAGAATCACGAAGATCTTAAAGTGCTTGGTGTGACTCCCATTGAATCTTTGTTTTCTTGTGTCAAACCTAATGATTATGGGGCTGGATATGAATCCACTTTGGTTGAAAAGTGCCCCAAGGATTCGGAGTCCATCTATCTTGATGCTAAAAGCATTAAAAGTGGAGTAGAAGACGTTAAAACTTTGAGTAGTAATGAAAATACTACCGTGGATTTCAAGGAATTCAATTATGATAGTTGCTCCTTGATTGAATGCATTTCTTTGATGCAATCCATGTTGAGCTCTCCACACGCTTATAGCCAAAACAAAACCTTTACCGATCATATCGTCGAAGCTATGATAAAAGCTCTTGAAGAGAAACTTGAATTGGAAGTCTCTATCCCTAGAAAGCTTCATGATGAGTGGGAACCTACCATCAAAATCAAAATAAAAAACTATGAGTGCAATGCTTTGTGTGATTTGGGTGCTAGTGTTTCTACGATTCCAAAGTCTTTATGTGATATTCTGGGTTTTAATGAGATTGAAGAGTGTTCTCTTAATTTGCATCTTGCTGATTCTACTATCAAGAAACCCATGGGAAGGATAAATTATGTTCTTATTATTGCAAATAGGAACTATGTACCCGTGGATTTCATTGTGCTTGACATTGATTGCAATCCTACATGCCCTATTATTCTTGGTAGACCTTTCCTAAGGACTACCGGTGTTATCATCGATATGAAGGAAGGGAATATTAGATTTCAATTTCCTTTAATGAAGGGCATGGAACACTTTCCTAGAAAGAAAATAATATTTCTTTATGAATCCATGATGAGGGCTACTTATGGTTTGAGCACCAAAGACGACGATACGTGATTCTATCGCTCCTATGCCTAGCTAAGGGCGTTAAACAATAGCGCTTGTTGGGAGGCAACCCAATGAATTTATCTTTTTCTTTCTGTTTTTTTGCATCCACACTTTCATAATTCTGTTGTGATTGTGTTTTTTGTGTTTCTTTTTGTGTTTGAGCCAAGCAAAACCTTTATGACTAGTCTTGGTAATGGTTGTTTGATCCTGCTTGCAAGAGACATAAACTTTTCGCTCACGAGATGATTTTTAATTTTTATTCCGAAAGATCTTTTGAGTTGATTCTTTTTTCTGCTGATTGATATACTTTTTCCCCAGACCTTCGTAATTTTTCAGATTTGTTGAGGTACCAGAAGTATACGAAGTATACAGATTCCTACGGACTGGTCTGTTTTTGACAGATTCTGTTTTTGTTGAGTTGGTTGCTTGTTTTGATGAAAATATGGTTAGTATCGGGGGGTACTAGCCATGAAAAAGTGAGAATACAGTAGCCCATCATCAATATAGATGGAATTCAAGTTTGCTACAGTACCAAAAGAAGTGGTAGTTTGTTTTCTTGTACTAATGTTATCACAAATTTCTGTTTAAGTTTTGTGCTGTGAAGCTTTCAAGTTTTGGGTGACGTTCTCATGGACAAAGAGATAAGGAGTGGAAAGAGCTCAAGCTTGGGGATGCCCAAGGCACCCCAAGCCAAATTCAAGGACACCAAAAAAGCCTAAGCTTGGGGATGCCCCGGGAAGGCATCCCCTCTTTCGTCTTCAATCCATCGGTAACATTACTTGGAGCTATATTTTTATTCACCACATGATATGTGTTTTTCTTGGAGCGTCTTGTATATTAGGATTCTTTTATTTTTGTTGTGTCACAATCATCCTTGCTTCACACCTTTTTGAGAGAGAGAGACATGCACTCATCGTGATTTTGCTAGAATGCTCATAGTGCTTCACTTATATCTTTTGAGCTAGATACTTTTGCTCTAGTGCTTCACTTATATCTTTTGAGCTAGATACTTTTGCTCTTGTGCTTCACTTATATCTTTAGAGCACGGCGGTGCGTGATTTGGTAGTTGGCTTATGCTATGAAAGTAGTCCCAAATGTGCTAGGTACCCAAAGAGGATGCAAAAACCTCTATCTTCATGTGCATTGAATAGAAAGAGAAGTTTTGATTCCTATCAATTAGTTTTGATACGTGGATTCGGTAATATTGAGAGTTATGTTAGTAGGGTGTTGTGAATCTAGAGATACTTGTGTTGGAGTTAGTGATTCCCGTAGCATGCACGTATGGTGAACCGCTATGTTAGGAAGTCGGAGCATAATTGATCTATTGATTGTCATCCTTTGTGTTGAGGTCGGGACCGCACAATGGTTTACACCTATCAACCAACCCTTCCCCTCGGAGTATGCGTTTAGCACTTTGTTTCGATTACTAATAAAAACTTTCGCAATAAGTATATGAGTTCTTCATGACTAATGTGAGCCCATGCTATAGATGCAGTTTCACCTTCCACCATTGCTAGCCTCTCTAGTGCCGCGCAATTCTCGTCGGTGCACAAAGCCACCTAATTACTTCCTCAAAACAGTCACCATACCTACCTACTATGGCATTTTCATAGCCATTCCGAGATATATTGCCATGCAACTCCCATCGTTCCGTCTCATGACTTCTGCCGTCACTCTCATATTGCCATTGCATGATCATACTAGATCGTTGCACATCCCGGTACACTGCCGGAGGCATCTCCTATGGATTCATCATCATTGCGATCTTTGAGCTTTGAGTAACTAAAAAGTGTGATGATCATCATTATTAGAGCATTGTCCCATGTGAGGAAATGAAAAAAAGAGCCCAAAGAGCCCAAAAACAAAATAAAAAGAGAGAAAAGAAAAAAAGAGGCCTAAGAGCCCAAATAAAAAAAGAAAATCAGAGAAAAAGAGAGAAGGGGCAATGCTACTATCTTTTTCCACACTTGTGCTTTATGTTAGCACCATGTTCTTCATCATTGAGAGTTTCTTGCTTTGTCACTAGCATATGCTAGTAGGAATCTTCGTTTTATAACTTGGCTTGTATATTCCAATGATGGGCTTCCTCAAAATTGCCCTAGGTCTTCGTGAGCAAGCAAGTTGGATGCACACCCACTAGTTTTCCTCTTGAGCTTTCACATACTTATAGCTCTAGTGCTTATCTTGTATGGCAATCCCTACTCATTCACATTGATATCTATTAACGGGCATCTTCATAGCCTATTGATACGCCGAATCAGTGTTACCATCTCCTCCTTTTTGTCTCACAACCACCACCACACTCTATTCCAATTATAGTGCTATATCCATGGCTCGCGCTCATGTATTACGTGATAGTTATAAAAAGTTTGAGAAAGTAAGAGTGCTAAAAAAATTACTTGGCCAATTCCGGGGTTGTGCATGATTTACATTAGTTGTGTGAGGATGATGGAGCATAACCAGACTATATGATTTTGTAGGGATAACTTTCTTTGGCCTTGTTATTTTGAAAGTTCATGATTACTTTGCTAGTTTGCTTGAAGTATTATTGTTTTCATGTCAATAGCAAACTATTGTTTTGAATCTTACGGATTTGAACATTCATGCCACGTGAAAGAAGTTGCAAAGGACAACTATGCTAGGAAGCATTCCACATCAAAAATTCATTCTTTATCACTTCCCTACTCGAGGACGAGCAGGAGTTAAGCTTGGGGATGCTTGATACGTCTCCAACGTATCTATAATTTTTTATGGTTTCATGTTATTATCTTGTCAAACTTTGGATGTTTTGCATGCCTTTTATTTATTTTCTCGCACTAACTTATTAACTCAGTGCCAAGTGCCAGTTCCTGTTTTTCCATGTTTTTCACCCCTTTCAAATGAGATTTTGAAACGGAGTCCAAACGGAAGAAAATCCCCGAAAAGAGTTTTTCTGGAACGGAAGAAGATCGGAGGACTTGGGAGCCAAGCCAGAAGAGCCCAGGGGCCCCACAAGCCCCCACCCCACGGCCAGGGGGCGCCATCCAGGCTTGCGAGCCCCCTGGAGGTCCCCTGACCTAGATCTTGCGCCTATAAATTCCCAAATATTCCCAAAAAAATCAAGATACGATTGCAATTACTTTTTCGCCGCAGCAAGCTTCTGTCTCCGCAAGATCCCATCTGGGGCACGTCCTGGTGCCCTGCCGAAGGGGAGATTCGGATACGGAGGGCTTATTCATCAACACCATGACCTCTCCGATGATGCGTGAGTAGTTCACCATAGACCTACGGGTCCATAGCTACTAACTAGTGTTGGAATTATGCCCTAGAGGCAATAATAAATATAGTTATTATTATAATTCCTGTATCAAGATGATCGTTTATTATCCATGCTATAATTGTATTGAATGAAGACTTATATACATGTGTGGATACATAGACAAAACACTGTCCCTAGCAAGCCTCTAGTTGGCTAGCCAGTTGATCAAAGATAGTCAGGGTCTTCTGGTTATGAACAAGGTGTTGTTGCTTGATAACTGGATCACGTCATTAGGAGAATCACGTGATGGACTAGACCCAAACTAATAGACGTAGCATATTGATCGTGTCATTTTGTTGCTACTGTTTTCTGCGTGTCAAGTATTTGTTCCTATGACCATGAGATCATATAACTCACTGACACCGGAGGAATGCTTTGTGTGTATCAAACGTCGCAACGTAACTGGGTGACTATAAAGATGCTCTACAGGTATCTCCGAAGGTGTTCGTTGAGTTAGTATGGATCGAGACTGGGATTTGTCACTCCGTGTGACGGAGAGGTATCTCGGGGCCCACTCGGTAATACAACATCACACACAAGCCTTGCAAGCAATGTGACTTAGTGTAAGTTGCGGGATCTTGTATTACGGAACGAGTAAAGAGACTTGCCGGTAAACGAGATTGAAATAGGTATGCGGATACCGACGATCGAATCTCGGGCAAGTAACATACCGAAGGACAAAGGGAATGACATACGGGATTATATGAATCCTTGGCACTGAGGTTCAAACGATAAGATCTTCGTAGAATGTGTGGGATCCAATATGGGCATCCAGGTCCTGCTATTGGATATTGACCGAGGAGTCACTCGGGTCATGTCTACATAGTTCTCGAACCCGCAGGGTCTGCACACTTAAGGTTCGACGTTGTTTTATGCGTATTTGAGTTATATGGTTGGTTACCGAATGTTGTTCGGAGTCCCGGATGAGATCACGGACGTCACGAGGGTTTCCGGAATGGAACGGAAACGAAGATTGATATATAGGATGACCTCATTTGATTACCGGAAGGTTTTCGGAGTTACCGGGAATGAACCAGGAATGACGAATGGGTTCCGGGTGTTCACCGGGGGGCAACCCACCCCGGGGAAGCCCATAGGCCTTGGGGGTGGCGCACCACCCTTAGTGGGCTGGTGGGACAGCCCAAGAAGGCCCTAAGCACCATAGGAATAAAATCAAAGAGAAAAGAAAAAAAAAAGAGGAGGTGGGAAAAGGGGGAAGGACTCCTCCTTCCAAACCTAGTTGGATTTGGTTTGGAAGGGGGGGACTCCCCCCCTTGGCTCGGTCGAACCCCTTGAGGGTCCTTGGACCCCAAGGCAAGGCTCCCCCTCTTCCCCCTATATATACGGAGGTTTTAGGGCTGATTTGAGACAACTTTGCCACGGCAGCCCGACCACATATCTCCACGGTTTTACCTCTAGATCGCGTTTCTGCGGAGCACGGGCGGAGCCCTGCTGAGATTAGATCACCACCAACCTCCGGAGCGCCGTCACACTGCCGGAGAACTCATCTACCTCTCCGTCTCTCTTGCTGGATCAAGAAGGCCGAGATCATCGTCGAGCTGTACGTGTGCTGAACGCGGAGGTGCCGTCCGTTCGACACTAGATCGTGGGACTGATTGCGGGACGGTTCGCGGGGCGGATCGAGGGACGTGAGGACGTTCCACTATATCAACCGTGTTCACTAACGCTTCTGCTGTGCGATCTACAAGGGTACGTAGATCGAATATCCCCTCTCGTAGATGGACATCACCATGATAGGTTTTCGTGCGCGTAGGAAATTTTTTGTTTCCCATGCGATGTTCCCCAACAACTAGATGGCTTCTTCTCTCTCTTGGATCTTCAATACAAAGTTCTCCATGATCTTCATGGAGATCTATCCGATGTAATCTTCTTTTGCAGTGTGTTTGTCGAGATCCGATGAATTGTGGATTTATGATTAGATTGTCTATGAATCTTATTTGAGTTTCTTCTGATCTCTCTTATGCATGATTTCATATCCTTGTAATTCTCTTCGAGTTGTGGGCTTTGTTTGGCCAACTAGATCTATGATTCTTGCAATGGGAGAAGTTCTTGGTTTTGGGTTCATACCGTGCGGTGACCTCACCCAGTGACAGAAGGGGTAGCGAGGCACGTATCGTGTTGTTGCCATCAAGGGTAAAAAGATGGGGTTTTCATCATTGGTTTGAGATTATCCCTCTACATCATGTCATCTTGCTTAAAGCGTTACTCTGTTCTTCATGAACTCAATACACTAGATGCATGCTGGATAGAGGTCGATGTGTGCAGTAATAGTAGTAGATGCAGAAAGTATCGGTCTACTTGTCTCGGACGTGATGCCTATATGCTAGATCATTGCCTTAGATATCGTCATGACTTTGCGCGGTTCTATCAATTGCTCGACAGTAATTTGTTCACCCACCGTGATATTTGCTATTATGAGAGAAGCCTCTAGTGAACACTATGGCCCCCAGGGTCTACTCCACACCATATTTTCAGCCTTACACTTTTTACTTCGTTGCACTTTCCGCCTTCAGATCTCACTTTGCAAACAATCTTGAAGGGATTGACAACCCCTTTGAAGCGTTGGGTGTAAGCTTGTTTGTGTTTGCGCAGGTACTTTGGACTTGACGAGGCCCTCCTTCTGGATCGATACCTTGGTTCTCAAACTGAGGGAAATACTTACTACTCCTGTGCTGCATCACCCTTTCCTCTTCAAGGGAAAAACCGACGCAAACCAGAGAAGTAACAAGAAGAATTCCTACGCGCCAGGGAAGGACTTTTGTTGCCGCAACACACAATGAAAGGTCACCTACTAGTAAGAAGGTACACGCTATAGAAGAAATTAACTCGTTGAGTGCTAAGATGGATGAGTTAATGAAATTGGTTGCTAGTAAAAGTGCTCCTTTAGATCCAAATGATATGCCCTTGTCTTCCTTGATTGAGAGTAGAAATGAGATCTTGGACGTTAATTTTGTTGGTAGGAATAATTTTGGCAACAACAATGCTTTTAGAGGAAACTATGTTCCTAGGCCTTTTCCTAGTAATCCCTCTAATAACTTTGGCAACTCCTACAACAATACTCATGGAAATTACAATACATTACCCTCTGATCTAGAGAGTAATATCAAAGAGTTTATCAACTCACAAAAGATTTTCAATGCATCCATAGAGGAAAAACTACTCAAAATTGATGATTTGGCTAGGAGCGTTGATAGAATGTCTATTGATATTGATGCTTTGAAAGTTAGATGTGCTCCTCCCAAGATCAATATGGATGAAACTTTGAAACCTATGCATGATTCCATGAATGAGAGCAAAGAAAGAACCGCCCAAATTCGTGCTAGACATGAATGGCTTAAAAAGGCGTGTTCTCGTGATAAGAATCACGAAGATCTTAAAGTGCTTGGTCTGACTCCCATTGAATCCTTGTTTTCTTGTGTCAAACCTAATGATGATGGGGCTGGATATGAATCCACTTTGGTTGAAAAACGCCCCAATGATTCGGAGTCCATCTATCTTGATTCTAAAAGCATTGAGAGTGGAGTAGAAGATATCAAAACTTTGAGTAGTAATGAAACTACTACTTTGGATTTCATGGAATTCAATTATGATAGTTGCTCCTTGATTGAATGCATTTCCTTGATGCAATCCATGCTAAACTCTCCACACGCTTATAGCCAAAACAAGGCCTTTACCGGTCATATCGTCGATGTTATTATAAAATCTCTTGAAGAGAAACTTGAGTTGGAATTTTCTATTCCTAGAAAGCTTCGTGATGAGTGGGAACCTAATATCAAAATCAAAATAAAAAACTATTAATGCAATGCTTTGTGTGATTTGGGTGCTAGTGTTTCCGCGATTCCAAAGTCTTTATGTGTTGTTCTAGGCTTTAATGAGATTGAGGAGTGTTCTCTTAATTTGCATCTTGCGGATTCTATTGTCAAGAAACCCATGGGAAGGATCAATGATGTTCTTATTATTTCAAATAGGAACTATGTACCCGTGAGTTTCATTGTGCTTGATATTGATTGCAATCCTACATGCCCTATCATTCTTGGTAGACCTTTCCTAAGGACTATTGGTGCTATCATCGATATGAAGGAAGGGAATATTAGGTTTCAATTTTCTTTTAAAGAAAGGGCATGGAGAATTTTCCTAGAAAGAAAGTAATATTGCCTTATGAATCCATGATGAGGGCTACTTATGGTTTGAGCACCAAAGACGACGATACGTGATTCCATCACCTTTTGCCTAGCTAAGGGCGTTAAACAATAGCGCTTGTTGGGAGGCAACCCAATGAATTTATCTTTTTCTTTCTGTTTTGTTGCGTCCACACCATCATAATTCTGTTACTATTGTGTTTTTGTGTCTCTTTTTGTGTTTGAGCCAAGCAAAACCTTTATGATTAGTTTGGTGATGGTTGTTTGATCCTGTTGGAAAAAGACAGAAACTTTTCTCTCACGAAATTATTTTTACTTTATCCAGAAAAAGCTTTTGAGTTGATTCTTTTTGCTGCTGGTTAATATGCCTTTTTCCCAGGCTGTCGTAATTTTTTGGAATTTTTGAGGTATCAGATTTATACGAAGTATACAGATTGCTACAGACTGGTCTGTTTTTGACAGATTATGTTTCTGTTGTGTTTGTTGCTTGTTTTGATGAAACTGTGGATAGTATCGGGGGGGGGGGGGGTACTAGCCATGGAAAAGTGAGATTACAGTAATCTAACACCAATATAAATAGAAATCAAGATTTCTACAGTACCTAAAGAGGTGGTAGTTTGTTTTCTTGTGCTAATGATATCACGAGCTTCTGTTTAAGTTTTGTGTTGTGAAGTTTTCAAGTTTTGGGTGATGTTCTCATGGACAAAGGGATAAAGAGTGGAAAGATCTCAAGCTTGGGGATTCCCAAGGCATCCCAAGCCAAATTCAAGGACACCAAAAAGCCTAAGCTTGGGGATGCCCCGGGAAGGCATCCCCTCTTTCGTCTCCAATCCATCGGTAACATTACTTGGAGCTATATATTTATTCACCACATGATATGTGTTTTGCTTGGAGCGTCTTGTATCGTAGGAGTCTTTTCTTTTTGTTGTGTCACAATCATCCTTCCTGCACACCTTTTGAGAGAGAGATGCACTCATCGTGAATTTTCTAGAATACTCATTGTGCTTCACTTATATCTTTTGAGCTATACAATGTTGCTCTATGTGCTTCACTTAGATCTTTTAGAGCACGGCGGTGTGTAACTTGGTAGTTGGCTTGTCCTATGAAAGTAGTCCCAAAGGTGATAGGTACCCAAAGAGGATACAATAAAACTTCCATCTTCATGTGCATTGAGTAGAAAGAGAAGTTTGATTCCTCTCAATTAGTTTTGAGTCGTGGATTTGGTAATATTAAGAGTTATGTTAGTAGGGTGTTGTGAATCTAGAAATACTTGTGTTGAAGTTAGTGATTCCCGTAACATGCACGTATGGTGAACCGCTATGTTAGGAAGTCGAAGCATAATTGATCTATTGATTGTCATCCTTTGTGTTGTGGGCGGGATCACGCGATGGTTTACACCTACCAACCCTCCCCCTAGGAGTATGCGTTTAGCACTTTGTTTCGATTACTAATAAAAACTTTTGCAACAAGTATGTGAGTTCTTCATGACTAATGTGAGTCCATGGTATAGATGCACTTTCATCTTCCACCATTTCTAGCCTCTCTAGTACCGCGCAATTTTCGTCGGTGCACAAACCCACCATATGCCTTCCTCAAAACAGCCACCATACCTACCTACTATGACATTTTCATAGCCATTCCGAGATATATTGACATGCATCTCCCACCGTTCCGTCTCATGACTTGTGTCGTCACTCTCATATTTCCATTGCATGATCGTAAGATAGCTAGCGAGATGTTTCAACGTCATACACCAAGCTAGATCGTTGCACATCCCGGTACACTCCCGGAGGCATTTCCTATAGAGTCATCATCGTTCTAAGCTTTGAGCTGTGAGAAAATAAAAGTGTGATGATCATCATTATTAGAGCATTGTCCCATGTGAGGAAATAAAAAAAATAAAAAAAGAGGCAAAAAGTTGCCCACAATAAAAAATATATATATATAGGGAAAGAGGCCAAAGAGCCCAAACAAAAAAAGAGAGAAAAAGAGAGAAGGGACAATGCTACAATCTCTTTCCACACTTGTGCTTCATATTAGCACCATGTTCTTCATGATTGAGAGCCTCTCGTTTTGTCACCACCGTATGCTAGTGGTAATCTTTATTATATAACTTGGCTTGTATATTCCAATGATGGGCTTCCTCAAAATTGCCCTAGGTCTTCGTGAGCAAGCAAGTTGGATGCACACCCACTAGTTCTCCTTTTGAGCTTTCACATACTTATAGCTCTAGTGCATCCTTTGTATGGCAATCCCTACTCATTCACATTGATATCTATTAATGGGCATCTCCATAGCCCTTTGATACGCCGAGTCAATGTGACCATCTCCTCCTTTTTTGTCTCACAACCTCCACCACACTATATTCCACCATAGTGCTATATCCATGGCTCACGCTCATGTATTGTGTGAGAGTTGAAAAAGGTTTGAGAAAGTATGAGTGCAAAAGTAATTACTTGGCCAATACCGGGGTAGTGCATGATTTAAATTAGTTGGTAGGGGATGATGGAGCATAGCCAGACTATATGATTTTGTAGGGATAACTTTCTTTGGCCTTGTTATTTCGAAAGTTCATGATTACCTTGCTAGTTTGCTTGAAGTATTATTGTTTTCATGTCAATAGCAAACTATTGTTTTGAATCTTACGGATCTGAACATTCATGTCACATGAAAGAAGTTACAAAGGACAACTATGCTAGGTAGCATTCCACATCAAAAATTCAGTCTTTATAACTTCCCTACTCGAGGACGAGCAGGAGTTAAGCTTGGGGATGCTTGATACGTCTCCAACGTATCTATAATTTTTGATGGTTCCATGCTATTATCTTGTCAAACTTTGGATGTTTTGTACGCCTTTTATATCTTTTTTGGGACTAACTTATTAACTCAGTGCCAAGTGCCAGTTCCTGTTTTTCCGTGTTTTTGACCCTTTTAAGAGGAGGATTTTAAATGGTGTCCAAACGGAATAAAACTTCTGAAAAGATTTTTTCTGGAACAGAAGATACGCACGGGACGTGAGAACCAAGGCAAAGGCCACCAGGGGAGGCCACAAGCCCCCTAGGCGCGGCCAGGGGGCGCCTAGCAAGCTTGTGGCCCCCCTGTGGCTCGTCTGCCCTACCTCTTCCGCCTATAAATTCTTGAAAAATCCAAAACTGCGAGAGAGATCCACGAAAATACTTTTCTGCCGCCGCAAGCTTCTGTCTCCGCAAGATCCCATCTGGGGCACGTTCTGGTGCCCTGCCGGAGGGGGACTCGGATATGGAGGGCTTCTTCATCAACACCATGGCCTCTCCGATGATGCATGAGTAGTTCACCATAGACCTTCGGGTCCATAGCTAGTAACTAGATGGCTTCTTCTCTCTCTTGGATCTTTAATACAAAGTTCTCCATGATCTTCATGGAGATCTATTCGATGTAATCTTCTTTTGCGGTGTGTTTGTCGAGATCCGATGAATTGTGGATTTATGATCAGATTATCTATGAATTTTATTTGAGTTTCTTCTGATCTCTTATATGCATGATTTCATATCCTTGTAATTCTCTTCGAGTTGTGGGTTTTGTTTGGTGAACTTGATCTATGATTCTTGCAATGGGAGAAGTGCTTGGTTTTGGGTTCATACCGTGTGGTGACCTCACCCAGTGACAGAAGGGGTAGCGAGGCATGCATCATGTTGTTGCCATCAAGGGTAAAAAGATGGGGTTTACATCATTGGTTTGAGTTTATCCCTCTACATCATGCCATCTTGCTTAAGGCGTTACTCTGTTCGTCATGAACTCAATACACTAGATGCATGCTGGATAGCGGTCGATGTGTGGAGTAATAGTAGTAGATGCAGAAAGTACCGGTCTACTTGTCTCGGGCGTGATGCCTATATGTACGATCATTGCCTTAGATATTGTCATGACTTTGCACGGTTCTGTCAATTGCTCGACAGTAATTTGTTCACCCACCGTAATATTTGCTATTTTGAGAGAAGCCTCTAGTGAATACTATGGCCCCCGGGTCTACTTCACATCATATTTTCAGCCCTACACTTTTACTTCGTTGCACTTTCCGCCTTCAGATCTCACTTTGCAATCAATCTTGAAGGGATTGACAACCCCTTTATAGCATTGGGTGCAAGCTTGTTTGTGTTTGCGCAGGTACTCTGGACACTTGGCTTGATTCTCCTACTGGATTGATACCTTGGTTCTCTAAACTGAGGGAAATACTTACTGCTTCTGTGCTGCATCACCCTTTCCTCTTCAAGGGAAAAACCAACGCAAGCTCAAGAGGCAGCATGCCTCGCCGGATCGGACCGAGTGGCCGGATTGGACCGATTTGCTGGGTGGCCATTCTGTTGGTGGTGGGGATGAGTCTACGGATAGTGAGGGCGACATGGTGGACGGGGTCACCGTGTACAAGCGTGGTAGTACACGTCTCCCGGTCGTACCGGCGACCCGCGAGCAGAGGCCGGTGATTACACCTGAAGGGGAGAGGTAAGTGCATTTACTCTTTTTTTACCTTTTGCCTTCAAGTTTCTTCAGATATCTAATGCATTGACCTTGTCATACTGCAGGTGTTGGAAACACCCCGTTGGAGCCCGAAGCCGAACACCATCCTTGGTGTGCGTTGCCGGACAATTATCCTTGGGTTTGTCACGTTGCTCAGTGAGGGTCGGGTTCCTACACTAGGATATACCTGGGAGCACTACCAGGCTGCGCAGGGCCCGCCGAAAAAGTTTATAGATGGTATAAAAAGGTCTTGATAACCCACAAGTATAGGGGATCAATTGTAGCCTTTCTCGATAAGTAAGAGTGTCGAACCCAACGAGGAGCTAAAGGTAGGACAAATATTCCCTCAAGTTTTATCGACCACCGATACAACTCTACGCACACTTTACGTTCGCTTTACCTAGAACAAGTATGAAACTAGAAGTACTTTGTAGGGGTGATAGGATAGGTTAGCAAGAAAAGAAAGAACACGTAAATAAAAACTAGGGGCTGGTTAGAATTATGTTAGTTTAACGAGTGTGGAAAAGTGGTGGTAGGAGTTGCGGAATTGTCCCTAAGCAATTGACTAGGTTACTAGACCGATAGCAGGTTTTATGTGGGAGAGGCCACTGCTAGCATGTCATCCCTTACTTGGAATTCTATGCACTTATGATTGGAACTATTAGCAAGCATCCGCAACTACTAACGTTCATTAAGGTAAAACCCAACCATAGCAATAAGATATATTGGTCCCCCTTCAATCCCATATGCCTCAATTTCTATGCTAGGTTGAAGCTTCGGTCACCCATGCCCTCCAATACATAGTCCTATCAACATACTACTAACCCTATGGTGTGATCCACGCGCGCGCTCATATTATGGGCACCAAAGGACAGCAACATAACCACAAGCAAATTAAACCAATCATAGCAATTCATCAATCACCGATAGGACAACGAAAATCTACTCACACATCATAGGATGGCAACACATCATTGGATAATAATATGAAGCATAAAGCACCATGTTCAAGTAGAGGGTACAGCGGGTTGCGGGAGAGTGGACCGCTGAATATAGATGGGGGAAGGTGATGGAGGTGTTGGTGAAGATGACGGAGGTGTTGGTGTAGATCGCCGTCACACGATGATGTCCTGGGCGGCGTTCCGGCGCCGCCGGGAGAGAGGGGGAGAGAGCCCCTGCTACTGCAACAAAAGACCTTCCAATGGCGCCACAAATAGGCACGTCGACGGGAGAATACTTGGCTTGATCCTTCTACTGCGGCTATGCCTTAAGGGACTTCCTAGGCAAGTATGCAAAGGATTTCCCCCGTGGCCTTGGAGCCTTGCGTTGGTGTTCCCTCGAAGCGGAAAGGGTGATGTAGCACAACGGTGGTAAGTATTTCCCTCAGTTTGAGAACCAAGGTATCAATCCAGTGGAGGAGTATCACAAGATCCTGCACAAACACAAAAGCTTGCTCCCAACGCTATGAAGGGGTTGTCAATCCCTTATAGATTGTTTGCCAAGTGAGAACTGAAAGCAACAAAGTAACAAAGCAAAGTAAAAGCGGAGGTGTAAACGATGGATGTGAGTAGACCCGGGGGCCATAGTGTTTACTAGTGGCTTCTCTCATAAAAGCAAGTAGACGGTGGGTGAACAAATTACTATCGAGCAATTGATAGAACCGCGCAAAGTCGTGACGATATCTATGGCAATGATTATATCTATAGGCATCACGTCCAAAACGAGTAGACCGATACTTTCTGCATCTACTACTATTACTCCACACGTCGACCGCTATCCAGCATGCATCTAGTGTATTAAGTCCATAAGAACAGAGTAACGCCTTAAGCAAGATGACATGATGTAGAGGGATAATCTCAAACCAATGATAAAACCCCCATCTTTTTACCCTTGATGGCAACTACTTGATGTGTGCCTTGTTGCCCCTACTGTCACTGGGAAAGGTCACCACATGGTAGAACCCAAAACCAAGCACTTCTCCCATTGCAAGAATCATAGATCTAGTTGGCCAAACAAAACCCAAGACTCGGAGAGACTTACAAGGATATCAAATCATGCATATAAGAAATCAGCAAAGACTCAAATATATATCATAGATAATCTGATCACAAATCCACAATTCATCGGATCTCGACAAACACACCGCCAAAGAAGATTACATCGGATAGATCTACATGAAGATCATGGAGAACTTTGTATTGAAGATCCAAGAGGGAGAAGAAGCCATCTAGCTACTAACTACGGACCCGTAGGTCTGAAGTGAACTACTCACAAGTCATTGGAGGGCGATGATGATGAAGAAGAAGCCCTCCAACTCCAAAGTCCCCTCCGACAGGGCGCCGAGAAGGGTCTCCAGATGAGATATCGCTGAAACCGAAGCTTGCGGCGGCAGAAAAGTATTTTCGAGGCTCCCCTGATTTTTTCCTAAATATTTGGGAATATATAAGCCAAGGATCTACGTCAGGGGGCGGTCAGGGAGGCCACAAGCCCTGCCACCGCCGCCTCCCCCCTGTTGGCGGAGTGGGAGCTTGTGGGCTCCCTGGAGCCCATCTGGCCTTGCCTAGAGGCCCCCTGATCTTCTTCCGTCCGGGAAAAAATCATTTCGGGGTTTTATTCCGTTTGGACTCCGTTCGAAAATCAGATCTGAAAAGAATCAAAAACACAGAAAAAACAGGAACTGCCACTTGGCACTGAATTAATAAGTTAGTCCCAAAAAAGATATAAAAGGTACATAAAACATCCAAAGAAGACAAGATAATAGCGTGAAACCATCAAAAATTATAGATACGTTTGAGACGTATCAAGCATCCCCAAGCTTAACTCATGCTCGTCCTCGAGTAGGGAAGTGATAAAGAATGATTTTTTGATGCTTTCATGCTACCTAGCTTAGATGTCCTTTGTAATTCCTCTTATGTGACGTGAATGTTCAGATCCATTAGATTCAAAACAATAGTTTGCTATTGACGTGGAAACAATAATAATTCAAGCAAACTAGCAAGGTAATCATGAACTTTCAAAATAACAAGGCCAAAAGAAAGTTATCCCTACAAAAGCATATAGTCTGGCTATGCTCTATCATCATTGCACAACGAATTTAAATCATGCACAACCCCGGTATTGGCCAAGTAATTGTTTCACACCTTTACTTTCTCAAACCTTTTCAACTCTCACGCAATACATGAGCGTGAGCCATGGTTATAGCACTATAGATGGTGTGGAATGTGGTGGAGGTTGCAAGACAAAAAAGGAGAAGATAGTCACATTAACTAGGCATATCAATGAGTTGTGGAGATGCTCATCAATAGATATCAATGTGAATGAGTAGGGATTGTCATACAAACGATGCACTAGAGCTACGAGTATGTGAAAGCTCTTAAAGAAAACAAGTGGGTGTGCATCCAACTTGCTTGCTCACGAAGACCTAAGGTAATTTTGAGGAAGCCTATCATTGGAATATACAAGCCAAGTTATATAATGAAAATTTCCCACTAGCTATATGGTGGTGACAAAACGAGAGACTCTCAATCATGAAGATCATGGTGCTTAATATGCACAAGTGTGGAAAAAGTGGTAGCATTGTCCCTTCTCTCTTTTTCTCTCATTTTTTGGTGGGCTCTTTGGCCTCTTTTTTTTGTGGGCTTCTTTGGCCTCTTTTATTTCCTCACATGGGACAATGCTCCATTAGTGATGATCATCACACTTTCAACTCAAAACTTAGAGCAACTATGACTCTATATGGAATGCCTTCGGTAGTGTACCGTGGCAATGATCTAGCATGGCATAGACATCAATGGAAACATCATGCTAGCTATCTTACGATCATGCAATGGCAATGTAGATGTGGTGGCACATGTCATGGTGGTAGTTGCATGGCAATATATCTCGGAATGACTTTGAAAAAGCCATAGTAGGTAGGTATGGTGGCTGTTTTGAGGGAGGCTAATGGTGGGTTTTGTGCACCGGCGAAAGTTGCACGGCACTAAGAAGATAGTGATGGTGGAAGGTGAAAGTGCATCTAAACCATGGACTCAACATTAGTCATGAAGAACTCATATACTTGTTGCAAAAGTTTTATTAGTAATCGAAACAAAGCATTCAACGCATACTCCTAGGGGAAGGGTTGGTAGGTATAGACCATCGTGCAATCCCGACCGCCACGCAAAGGATGACAATCAATATACTAATCATGCTCAGATTTCATCACATAGCAGTTCACCATACGTGCATGCTACAGGAATCACTAACTTCAACACAAGTATTTCTAGATCCACAACACCTTACTAGCATGACTTCAATATTACCATAACCACAACTCAAAACTAATTGAGATGAATCAAACTTCTCTAACTATTCAATGCACATGAAGGTGGAAGTTTTCGTATCCCTTTGGATAACTACCCCTTTTGAGACTACTTTCAAAGCATAGATCAACTAAAAAGCCACGCACCAATGTGCTCTAAAATATATAAGTGAAGCACATAGAGCAAAAGTATCTAGCTCAAAAGATATAAGTGAAGCACATGTGAGCTGAATTGTCTACCAAAAGATATAAGTGAAGCTCTAAAAAATCACGGTGTGTGCATGTCTCTCTCTCTAGGTGTGCAACAAGGATGATTGTGACACAACAAAAATAAAAGACTCCTACGATACAAGATGCTCCAAGCAAAAACACATAACATGTGGTGAATAAAAACATAGCCCCAAGTAACGTTACCGATGGATTTAAGACGAAAGAGGGGATGCCTTCCCGGGGCATCCCCAAGCTTAGGCTTTTACTGCATCCTTGAATCTCTTGGGGTGCCTTGGGTATCCCCAAGCTTGAGCTCTTGCCACTCTTTATCTCTTTGTCCATAAGAACTTCACCCAAAACTTGAAAACTTCACAACACGAAACTTAAACAGAAACTTGTGATAACATTAGTACAAGAAAGCAAACCACCACTTCCTTAGGTACTGTAGAAAACTTAAATTCTACTTGTGCTGATGTTGGGTTACTGTACTTTCGATATTCCATGGCTAATACCCCCCGATACTATCCATAGTTTCATCAAAATAAGCAACCAACACAACAAAAACAGAATCTGTTAACAGCAGACCAGTCTGTAGCAATCTGTATATTTAGTATACCTCTGGTACTTCAAAAATTCTGAAACATTACGACAGTCTGAAGAATTTGCGTAGCAATCAACAGCATAAAAGGTACATAAAACATCCAAAGAAAACAAGATAACAGCATGAAACCATCAAAAATTATAGATACGTTTGAGACGTATCACCCACCCCCTCAGGTGGATCTTTGCGCAGGTATTTTTTCATATTTTCCAAAAATATTCCCCGTAAATTTTCAGGACGTTCGGAGAACTTTGATTTCTGCACAAAAACAACACCAAGGCAATTCTGCTGGAAACAGCGTCAGTCCAGGTTAGTTCCATTCAAATCATGCAAATTAGAGTCCAAAACAAGGGCAAAAGAGTTTGGAAAAGTCGATACGATGGAGACGTATCAGGGGCCTTGCCTTGGGGCTCAAGGAGACCCAAGGGGTTCGGCCGAAGGGGGGGAGGAGGATTCCTCCTCCAATCCTAGTCCAACTAGGATTGGAAGGTGGAGTCCTTCCCTTTTTTTCTTCTTTCTCTTTGATTTTCTTATCTCCTTGCGCATGGGCCTCTTTGGGCTTGCCCACCAGCCCAATAAGGGCTGGTGCGGCACCCCTAAGGCCTATGGGCTTCCTCGGGGTGGGCTGCCCCCCCGGTGAACATCCGGAACCCATTCGTCATTCCCGGTACATTCCCGGTAATTCCGAAAACCTTCCGGTAATCAAATGAGGTCATCCTATATATCAATCTTCATCTCCGGACCATTCCAGAAACCCTCGTGACGTCTGTGATCTCATCCGGGACTTCGAACAACATTCGGTAACCAACCATATAACTCAAATACGCATAAAACAACGTCGAACCTTAAGTGTGCAGACCCTGCGGGTTCGAGAACTATGTAGACATGACCCGAGGGACTCCTCGGTCAATATCCAATAGCGGGACCTGGATGCCCATATTGGATCCCACATATTCTACGAAGATCTTATCGTTTGAACCTCATTGCCAAGGATTCATATAATCCCGTATGTCATTCCCTTCGTCCTTCGGTATGTTACTTGCCCGAGATTCGATCGTCAGTATCCGCCCTATTTCAATCTCGTTTACCGGCAAGTCTCTTTACTCGTTCCGTAATACAAGATCCCGTGACTTACACTAAATCACATTGCTTGCAAGGCTTGTGTGTGATGTTGTATTACCGAGTGGGCCCCGAGATACCTCTCCGTCACACGGAGTGACAAATCCCAGTCTTGATCCATACTAACTCAACGAACACCTTCGGAGATACCTGTAGAGCATCTTTATAGTCACCTAGTTATGTTGCGACGTTTGATACACACAAAGCATTCCTCCGGTGTCAGTGAGTTATATGATCTCATGGTCATAGGAATAAATACTGGACACGCAGAAAACAGTAGCAACAAAATGACACGATCAACATGCTACGTCTATTAGTTTGGGTCTAGTCCATCACATGATTCTCCCAATGACGTGATCCAGTTATCAAGCAACAACATCTTGTACATAGTCAGAAGACCCTGACTATCCTTGATCAACTGGCTAACCAACCAGAGGCTTGCTAGGGACAGTGTTTTGTCTATGTATCCACACATGTATCTAAGTCTTCATTCAATACAATTATAGCATGGATAATAAACGATTATCTTGATACTAAAATTATAATAATAACTTATTTATCATTGCCTCTAGGGCATAATTCCAACAAAGGGTTCTTGCAGAGACCCGACATCGATTATGATGTAACCTACCTTCTTGGTATGAGTGGAACTATGTTTCGATAATAAATACCATTGGCAGTACAAATAATATTATCCATGCAGTTAATGGATGCAGTGACTACATACTCATATGAGTCACTCATTTCGGAAATCTATATTAAAGTCCTTGAAGGGCTTCATTCCGAATACAAAAACAAATCGCAACATGTATTGTGTAAAACTTCATAAGTCACTCTATGACTAGAAATAGTCGTGAATCATATGGTACTACCGACTAGACGAGTTCCTTTTTCAGAGGATTACTGAGAGGATGATGATTGTTTATGTGTTAATAAAGGAATACCAAAATTTTATTTCCTTACATCACCTCAGTGTATATGATGATTTCATCATCAATGTCTCTACAAGACCTAAACATACATAAAATCATCTCAAGACAGAAAATTTGGATTCAACCAAATTTAGCTTAACTTTACAACTTAAGCATTCTCTCAAGAATATATATCAGTCTACATATATCCAAACATATACGAGAAGTTCAATTTGGATATATCATATCAACAAAAGACATGTAAGGTCATACTACCTTTGATAAGGTACAAATTCATTCATACCTAGGGGTGATAATGAAGTGATACTAGGACCTGAAGTTCTATATCTCACTAATGCCAAAGCACTCATATACTTGCAAACTACGTCAGGCCTGACACTATATTTGCTATCTTTATTCGGAGTGCAACCTCAAACAAAAGGTATATGGTTGATATAAGTACTATCATCTTATATCTGAAGATTAGTAAATCCTGAATATTTCCATCAGGAAATAGAAGATATGACCATGATATGATGTAATGATATTGGCTCTTTATTTGATCCCAACGACGTCATATCAATGACTGAATTGCTGGAATAGCCTTCACATGAAAGTCATATAAATGGATTTTAATGGTTAATTCCACTTATCATTCTGACATAATTGCTTTATCCTAAAGCATTGCAAAAATATGTATGGCTTGGCAGAATGATTAACCACTTGTGTTACTCAATACCTACAGGTTATATGAAGAGCAATATCATAAATCACATTGCTCAGAAATTACTTATCCTCATGGATTATAGAAAGTTGAGGAAATAATTTGCAAACAAAATATTGTGATAATCCAAGAGATTATACACAATCTCATGTTCTTGTCAATGGCATTGGTATGAGACATCCTCCATTTGCAAAGTTCAGGGGGAGTAATCTCCTAGGCTATAACCTATTAACAATCATCAGATTGCATATATTGTACTCCTTTTCCCTTGATGAGTTTTTCCATAATGGTTTCTCATAAAAGGTTTTTAACGAGATAATATAAACACAAGTGTCTTTATATGACATATCATTTTCTCCTTGTATTTTTCCCACTTGGTTTTAAAGGAGTTTTCAATGGCATGCACGATTGCACTCTTTTCCCTTATGAGTTTTCTCTCAAGTTTCTCCTAATGGTTTTTAGTGAGGCAATATATTCTCAAAGATCATATGTCATACTTTCTATTTTCCCTACCGGGGTTTTTAAAGAAAGTACTCAAGACATATTAATTGTTCTCTAAACTTATCAATGAGTTTTCTCCTTTTTCAAAGGTTTTCTCATATGAGTTATCAAGAGACAATGATCATCATATGTTGCATCATTTTTTCCTTATTTTTCCCATTAGGTTTGAAGGAGTTTTAGCAACATATCTACTCTATTCTCCTCATATTTTTCCCACAGGGTTTTTGGAGGAGACTCTCAAGATTATCTGGAAGATTTCTCAAGATGAAAGATCTATATGCAAGAAGCTTTCAACGATGAAACATTCAAGGAGCGGTGTTGTACAAGGGGGGGTGTTAGAAATTAATTAGTACATTAATCCAAGGGATGTGTCCAACCCGAACAATCGTGTCTCCTCTCTCTCTATTGCCAACAAGCACCTGTTCTGGAGGGATGCCTCCGAACAGACACCTCTTCTTCGCACCTCTTTCAAATGTATATATACTTGAGAATCAATAGAAAACAGAACTAATCGTCTATTCACTTTCATTCAATCTCGTTTTATTCTAACAGTTTTCTTGGATACGGTCTACCGACGTTGAGCACATCTCGAAAGAAAAATGTTTCACTGGTCCTTTCGTGAACTCGGTATTTCTTTACAAATTTCCCCTTTTTGATTCCTTGCTTCGCTTCCCCTCCCTACTGTGCCTGAGCTTTGTCTTTGTTTCTTCTTTCGAGGAATAGTAATATTTGTGCTTTCTCATCGGCCAGGCCGGCAGAGGCTCTCCTGGACCGGACCCAGCAGGCAGGGCCCAAAGCAAAAGGGCCGAAACGTGGTGGGCCCCACACGTCGCCACGTCACCGCCTCCACGACTACTGCTGGAGTCGGACGGCAGGAACCGCCGCCTGCTCCACTCCACTCCGCGTCTCCGCCTTCTCCCCCCTCCTATAAATCCCCGCCCGCTGGACACGGCGGATCCATTTCTCGCATATTTTTCTTCCCGTTTCCCGATTCAAGTCAGCGGTTAGGGTTCGGAGATCTCGGCGTCGCATCGCGGCCATGGCGGTGAGCTCCCGGTTCCCCCCTCTGTCTCTGCCGGCCGCCGGCAGCGCCGTTTTCCGGCCCGGGTGCTTCTTGGCTCTGCTGATCTGGTCTTGGTTTGCGTGCTTGAGTTTAGAAACAGGGGTTTTGGTTTTTGGGGGGGTTCTAGATTTGGGCATGCGCTGTGCCGGGTAGATTTTCCTTTGGTCAATTTGTCCTGCCAAAGATTGGGGAAACTAGATACTTTTGGCTCCAGAGACTGGTATCCGGTAGGAATGTAATGTGAAAGTGTAGCGGAGGCAGCCCGGCAGCCGTTTCTTACCAAGTTATTCTAGTCAAATCTCGTCCCATTTCGGTCGTCATTCTACCTGGCTGATTGTGGGACGGCCGGGGGTGCTGAATCTGCTGCCCCGTCATGTAGAAAGAATGCTGCCAGTGTACTCAAATCATGTAGAAAGAATGCTGTCAGTGTACTCAAATCACTTCGTATGTATGTTCATCTAGTTACACTGTGGCTAGGTGTTGTGACTTGTGATCCATGAACAGCCTTCCTTGACCTTGTTTTTCTGGCAAACTTTTGTTGATATTGATGTCTGCACTGACTGGTTTAACTAGCCTGCATATTGGCTAGTGGCTTGTCCCTGTTATCTTGGGTAGTGTCTTGTCCCTGTTATCTGTTGCCTACTTGCTTGTGCTGAAGCATTAGGTGCAAAAGGATCTTATTACTTATTTTTCATTGCATTGTGAACACCAAGAATGTTATGTAACAATCAATACATGGTCAATAGTGAGCCTTCTTTCTCCACTATATTTCATAAATGGTTATAGGGGTGTCAGCAATAGCAAAAGAGCGTTGATTACAATAGTTCGCAGTTTAGCTATTTTATTTTATTTTATTTTGTAGTTGAGGTACATACAATGCATGTCATGGCAAAAAGTTCTTGGCAGTGAGTACTAAATACATGTTCATTATGAACGTCATATACTGATCTGCATATAAATTGAATAGTTGTTGTTATGCATAAAAGCTAACATGATGGCACAGTTTAAACATGCAAACCTTCTAAGGAGATGCTTTTTTAGCACGCATAATCACTTTATGAACATGAGGTTGAAATGTTAAGCTTGATGCATAGAGTGGCTGCATATGTTTCCAGCCATTTGATATGAACAGTTAGTGGTCAATGTTGTCCAAAAAGATTAGTTTGGGGCACCGGATTAAAAATAAACCTAAGAGATTGAGAGCAAATTCATCTTTTTCTATCACAGGTCGGAGCTGTGGAGGTAGTAAGGTCTTTCTTTCTTAACTGAGGTTGTGTAATATTGATTAGCAAATTCCATGCAGGAACTGCACCCATTAGATATGGTGTAATGCCTTACTAGAAACAAGATAAGGCACAAGTTATCAGTTTATGCCGTCGGTGTTTGTTTATATGAGCTTACACAGAAGTCTGTGTTACTTATTAATTTTTCAGATACCGTACAAGTGGGTGTTGCAAAGCTTCTTTTCACATAACCTAGAACAACATGCCTCTATGAGAAATATTAATCGTTCCTTTTCTACTTCTATTTCTTTGAAGACAAGCACGCTTAGCACAGTCATGGTGAGCAATTTGTCACTGAAAGCGGCACTGAGAGATGTAAAGGAATTCTTTTCCTTTTCTGGTGACCTTGTGCATGTTGAAATGCAAAGGTTAGTAATGCGATCTCATTATGCTTGTGGTCCACTGTGTACTATAAATTGCAATAACCGTTTAGATACTTTGCAGTGGAGATGAGCTGTCTCAAGTTGCCTACATTACTTTTAAAGATAAGCAAGGAGCTGAGACAGCGATGCTTCTGACGGTACCATTTTTACCTCCTATCTCTGAACCACCCCCCGCCCCCGCGCTCCCCCAAGGATATATGGTAGCTTCAGCTTGTGAAATTTGTTGTCATGCAATGATGATGCAATTACTCATCATTGATGGCATGCACCAAATATGCTCCATCCATGTGAATATAGAAGGCGTAATTCATATTCCAATGCACTGTTCGAAAAATCTTCCGATTTATCGCTACATGGGGGGTAACCGATAAGATTATGCCTTATCTTCACCATTTATCTTTTAGGCCGATTTATCATTCTAGCAAGCGATTTATCTGGAATCTACCAATAAATTGGCCCTATTCATATCACTATGTTTGCGAAAACTATGTCTATTTGTGTTTTATGCACTTTGTAATGCAGTATGTACTGTTGTCCTATTTCGTTTGTCATTATACGAGGATTCGAAGGTTATGAATCAAGGTAACACTTTGCTCCAATATAGTTTTGGTGTTGAATATAGCATATTTTAGTATTGGGAACCTAGGATTTGCAAAAAATAGCCGATTAATAGGTAACCGATAAAATGGATTAATCGTCTGATTTCCGATTAATCTCTAATCCCTAGCTGACCGAGACAATAACGATAAGCGATATCCTCAACATTGTTCCAATGCAACATAAGTGTGTTGTTCCTTCTCTACCCCTAATAAATGTCCAACTTTAAGTTTATTCCCCGCGTGCATGTATTGAATATAGTACTTTGGAGGTAACGAGTGAGGTTGCTTACCTGCTCTACGGCATGTCTTGAATATAGAACTTATATTGTTTACTTGGTCTATGGCTAGACAAAAATTTCCCTACATTTCTGAATGGATTGTGTATAACATGCTATTTAAGTTGTTGCCATGATCTCGATCAGCTTAAATAGTACTGCCTCCGTCCCAAAATAAGTGTCGCTGCTTTAGTACTATATTTGTACTAACTTAGTACTAAATTTGCGACACTTATTTTGGGACAAAGGGAGTATGATGTAAAAAGATCTTCCTTGGTTTCATTGAATGTTTCAAGCAAATAATGTGTACATGCTTGTTTATTTGAATGTTTAAGTTGCACTTAAGCATTGGCCGACCGAAATTTCAACACTAACTCGATATCTTTTGGATAGAAAGAAAGTAATTTATGTTTGCAAAGACATAGTGTATCACTGAATTGTGTCTTTTTCTGCTGCTTAATTGCTTTATACTTGCTCCCATAGTAAATATCTGACATGTGTGGTTTGATTGCTGCTGCAGGGTGCTACGATAGTTGATATGGCTGTCATCGTAACTCCAGCCACTGATTATGAGCTACCAGCTGATGTTTTAGCTGCTCTAGAGGTATGGTTAGAGATGTGTGATATCCATGTCTGTAGTGTGGTCTTTGTCTGGTGGTAATGGAATTCCTCACATTGCTTTGCATCCACAGCCCAAAGATGCAAAGTCCTCTGCTCTTGAGAAGGCAGAGGACATCGTTGGGACCATGCTTGCCAAGGGGTTCATTCTTGGTAGGGATGCCCTTGACAAAGCAAAAGCTTTGGATGAGAAGCATCAACTCACATCAACTGCAACTGCTCGAGTGTCTTCCTTTGACAAGAGAATTGGTCTGAGTGAGAAGATCAGCGTTGGTACTTCAGTTGTAAATGACAAAGTAAAGGAAATGGATCAGAAATATCTGGTCTCCGAGAAGACAAGGTCAGCGCTTGCAGCTGCTGAACAAGGCGTCTCCACTGCTGGATCTGCCATCATGAAGAACAGGTATGTCCTTACTGGAGCAGCATGGGTAACTGGTGCCTTCAGTAAGGTTGCGAATACGGCAAATGACGTCGGGGCAAAGGCGAAGGAGAAAATAGCCGCTGAAGAGGAGGGCAAGACCGTATCGGCCGGGTATGCTCAAGCTGATATGTCAGACGCTCCTGTAAAGCCCAGGGATTTGGACCATGGAATCACAAAGATACATGTCTCCGAAAACCCTGAAGATATCCCCATATCTACAGCGGCAACTGTCCCCATTACAGTAGAGGATTCTCCACCACCACCTGCTGCTGCTCCTAAGAAGCCGGAACCTGCGCAGGGATTGATACTATGATCTGGTTGATACATGAATGTAAATAGACATGGGATGGGTTGTTGAATTCGGGCTGTGGTGTTGCGGTTGCTATATTCTGATTCACCTGTTTGAAGGTTGAAATTTATTGGGACTGAAAGAGTTTGGGATTTGTAGCAGCTATTTTAATTAATCAAGCAATATTATCATGCACTTACAGTGTCAAAATGTTTGTGTTTGATATTCACTTCTTTGATATGTTTTCTTCTCCTGAGAGGATAAGACTGATAGATCAGTGGATGTGTCATAAGCTCAGTTACTTTTGCGGCCTAAATGGACTGAATGGATAATTTCACCACCGATGGAAAGACTTGTACTACCCAATTAAATTTTCTTTTTTGGTAGCCAGAAGTGTGGGCGTGCAAGAGTTCCCTTGGTAGAGTGCTGCTGGCATGCTTCATTCTTTTGCTGAAAAACACTTATGTTATGATTTTTTTAAACAAGTACTTCTATTATGATCTGTGTTAACTTGTTCTGCTATGAACAGTGGCCGAATGAAAGTGCGACCACGTGGCAACATCAGACACCGGACATTTGTCTAGCACGGTTGTACTCATTCTGTATCTAAATAATTATAGTTGGAAAGAAGTAATGGAAGTATACACCGAAGTAGTGGAAGTATACCGCATTTTATACCCTCGTATTCAACGAAGATATGGTCCAGAGGTTTGTTCACTGCAGAATTATGAGAGGCCAAATGGCACCGGACCTTGAAACTAACATGATCATACCATCAGAACATTAGTGCATTATATCACCATTGTGTTTTGCCTGCGCTTTATTATGGCCGCAGCGAGATCAGTACAGCTCGCTGTCTGTCTATGCCTCACAACTGAGATCAAGAAAGAAAACAGAAAACCTTCACATCTTTTTGGCATATCGCTGGCTCAGTTCCTCAGCTCTTCTCTCGACCGTCGTCAGAGCAGCTTGGGCTTCCTGCTCCCCGCCTTCCCTCCAAAGCTCGACATGTCTGCACAACACAACACAGCAAAGTGCAGAGCTTAAAATACGACAGTCGACATCACCAGTTCACCACTGCATAGTGTATACACCACCATTTCAGTTCAGGATCGGCCGTCGCTGCCTGCACACACACGACACAAGCACCGACGCGCGTACCGGACGGGGAGGGGGCGTGTGAGAAGAGGAAGAGGACGACGAAGCAGAGCACGACGATCAGCGGCACGAGGTGGACGGACCGCTCC
Source organism: Hordeum vulgare subsp. vulgare (assembly GCF_904849725.1). NCBI lineage: Eukaryota > Viridiplantae > Streptophyta > Magnoliopsida > Poales > Poaceae > Hordeum > Hordeum vulgare. The sequence continues at coordinate 618,982,642 of NC_058519.1, read as the reverse complement.
GTGGCCGGCGACGGCCGGACGGCGGGCGCCTTCTCCGGCTTGGCCTCCAGGTCCTCCGCCTCCTCCTCGTCCGCCAAGACGGGGAACGACGGGGTGCTCACCGGCCTCTGCATTCTCTCCACTCTCGAGTATTGACTACGTACACAGCAGGATTGGGATGTGTACGCTGGCTGATGCCTCGTGAGTCTCCGTACTTCTTATGGCCGTCGAATTCAGAGGCGGCACGTACTGCTTAGACATCTCTGCAACTTTTGTTAACGGTTCTCTGAATCTCACGCGTTTGGCTGGCTCACGTGCCTCGATTTTGCTTGGCGCTAACAACACAGTTCGGTGCTTTGAGTGCGTGAGGCGCCTCCAAGGGAAAGAAGGGAAGGAAGGGAGCCCTTCCCCTTCCCATTTTCTGAAGCAAGCAAAGGTCCAAAGGGAGCTCCAGCCTCCAGGTAACTTGTTCAGGACACATGTGCGCTGCAGGTTCGTTCAGAGCGTGCAAGGCTGTGCTGCGGGCCGCCAGTGGCCAAGTGTGGCCGTGTGGCCGCCGGTCACAACGACGTCGAAGCGGTGTTGAGACGGGCTGGCTGGGCAGGGCTTCAGTCAGTGGGATGGCAGGCAAGCTCCAGGTAACTTGTTCAGGACACATGTTGGCTGCAGCGGGTACGGGACTACAGGTTCGATTCAGCGTGCATAGCTGTGCTGCAGCAGTGGCCCAAGTGTGGCCGCCGGTCACAAGGACGTGCAAGCAGTGCGTGCTGAACCTGAACCCGAGTCCTCACACTGCGATGCAGTAGGCAAACCTTCTTTTTTGACGGCAACCTCCCTAACGTCTGAGTTGCACGAGAGGTCCATGACGTATGATATAGGCCTGTATGACCGACTAACCCGTTAACTTTTTTACGTAGCAAAGAGCGAGACGCCAGGGACCCTGACGTCTGGTCCCGGATCAAACATCAAAGATACCGGCGTTTGGTACCAAATGCCAAGAATTTGACGTCTGGTCAGATCAAAAATACTGACGTTTGGTACCAAATGCCAAGAACTTGGCGTCTGGATGACGTGACAATATTATCAAAAAATTATTTGTGTTCATTCTTTTTGCCACGTCAGCTAGGCAACGGCTCAGCCGATTGTGCGTGCCACGGGCTAAACATCAGGGACCATGGTATTTTTCGTGCAACCAGACGTCAGGGATGTTGGCGTAATAAAAAAAATCAGTTTTGATTTTCTTTAAAAGTATGATCTATTTTGGAATTTGTTAGACCAAAAGGTTAAAAAAATGTCCTAGTGTCCTCTGTGCGTAGTGGTGTGGCCCTGGCTTGGCTTTCTCCGTAACCCTGTTGGCCACTCACACTCAGCCATGGCGTCGGGGTTCACAAGTCGCGAGTAACATTAAAGCCGCGCGGTTGCATCGGATGGCGTGCCCAGACGTCCTGGCCGCCGGCGACCGTGGATGCATTCTCGTCACGTGCTGCTTTGAATCCCAGTTCCGTGCGGTGCTGAATCTACACACCGCTGCGTATCTGCTTCTGCTCATCTTCTTTTTTACCTGAACTGTTACCTTTTTTTGCTATGGCCGATCGGCTGAGTGCTCCAGGCTAGGTTCATTTTGGTCATGCTCCTGTTGACTTGTACGTATCTTATTCTCAGATTCCTTCTTTACTTCTCTTCGCTCATGCTCATGGACATTGCACTTGCACCCATACAGTGGAAATGCTGAATGCCAAACCAAAATTGTCCTGGTTATTATGGGTATTCCATACCGCGTGTACCAATCAGGGCCATACTACATACGGACATGGTCGTATGAGTGGCCGATTGGTCATACCTGCCCAGCTTAAGAGGCCAGCATTATGGCCTATAGGACCAAAACAAAACATACTTCTTCACAAGTTCAGGCTTTTCCCTGCCTCCAAAAGAAAAGAAAAACAGTTCAGGCTTCCATTTCCACCCATCGATTTCCCTCAACAGAAACAAAAAACACTCGTCTATGTGGCGCAATCTTCTTGAAGAAAAAATGTTTGCCTCAACACCAGCAACAAAAAGCACTCATCTATGTCCCTCAACAGCAACAAAGCCTTTCCTGGCAACAACTCAAAAGGAAAAACTATTCAAGCTGCCATTTTCATTTCACACATCTGTTTCCCTCAACAGCAACAAAAAACACTAATCTACGTTGGCATGGTTTTTCTTTCAAAACCAAAATCAGCCCTCATTTTCCCTTCCAGGGTCTTCCTAAAACATTTAAGCTCTGTACAAAATGTCACCGAAAGGAACATATAACGCGCCCATCAATGCCTAATGTCCTGGCGACGGGGCACTCTGTTTTAGGCCTGAAATTCCAGATTGCGGATTTACTTTTTTTTCTTTGTATTTCCATGCGTGTTTTTCTAAATATAATTTATAATTTATAGGGATTGCAGACATATGTCTTTGAACTTTCACGATTTGTTGTCTTGAAGATTTCAAAATATTGTAATTTATTTTGTTTTTGAAGTTCGTAGCAGTGGAGCATCTAAGATTTTCTTTTCTCGAAACGGGGATATTTAATGTGTGAGAACACCTGACATTTTCACGACGAAAGTTTTGCGTGCACCCTCACCAAAAAAAATTTAAAAAATCGCGTGTAGAATGCAACATGGGCTCTACAGGCCCGCCCATACCTGCCCATCTTAAGAGGCCCACACCGTGGCCAGAGAAACCAAAGCCGGTGTTTCTTCGCAAGTTCAGGCTTCCGTCCCGTGCCTCAAAAAGAAAAAGAAAAAAAACAGTTCAGGCTTCCATTTCTACCCATCGATCTCACTGAACAGCAGCCAAAAAAAAAAAAATGCCGCCTAATAATCTTTAACGAAAATATTAGCCCTCCCTTTCCCTTCTAAAGTCTCCCCCCAAATAAATAAGTTTTGTAGTGTTATATAGATAATGTCGTGGACAGAAACATACAGGTAACAGGGTACCCATCATCAGTTACACGGTGACACGGCGAGTTACGCGGGGCTTACAGCAGCAGTATGTCACCCGGTCATCTCACGCAACCCCGTCCCACCCCCCACACACAACAAACTCGACCCACCCGTCAATCAATCGATCGATTCGTCAAGGCCAAGGACGGAAAATCCCACCAAATTCCCTGACATCCGACGACGCATTCCGACTAGTTTTAATCGGCGAGCCGGGCGTGCAAAGTCCAGGGCTCCCACCACCCAATCCTAATCCCAACTGAAAACACTGTGCCACTCGCAACCCTACTGGTAGTACCACTACCTAGTTGAAACTGAAAGCTAAGCTGGGTAGGGCGACATGGCCGGATTTGTCAAAACCGCTGGCTTCGCATGCAGTTCAACGATAATCATTTGCCCGCATCAATTTTCCAGGGGCCTGTCACTTACTACCTAGTACTGCGCCAGGTTGAATATGTTTTCCATTGTTTGTTGTGTGGCATACGGGAGTCCGGTCACTGATGGGTTAAAAAAAACCCGCTCATTCGGACGTCTTAACCGGCCACAAATGTCCGGATTCACTCACTCACATCCTTCATGTCTACTCCATAATCTTACACTAATAAGAGATGACCCAGATGAGTTCATCACATTGAACTCATATCGTGATCCCATGCATGGTCATTCGGAAAACCAAACAGTCCGCTGGCCGTCTCCTCCAATAAAGTTTAAGGTCTAACTATTTAAGCCAGACAACGTGTCCCACCCTTAACCACATACCCTTCCCTCCTCTCTGTGCCGTCAGTCTAAGCACATCCATTTCTCTCCATCTCCGCCTCCTTCTTTCCTCACCGCCTGCCTTCGTCATGGCTTGGCGGAAGAAGACCACATGTGTCATGCTAACGTAGAACGGCATCGTTAGATGCTCAAGGAAATCTGGCTTAGGCGCGACGTCTGGATCGCAGTAGACCTGTCTTCAGACTATACAAAGGCCATAATTCGGGCCGAGTCGGGCTTCAAGCCAGGCCTAATTAACAAAGCCCGTGGCAGAAAACCTAGGCCCAAGCCTGGTCCGTTAGTGAAAAAGCCCGTTGAGCCTCTTTCCTAGTTTGCAAAAATCACATGCCTGAGCCCGTCCTGGCTGGGCCCATTGGGCTCAAAATCTAGGCCCGAGCCCGACCCGTGGGCAAGGTCAGGCCGGGCTGACCGGGCCAGGTTTTCCATGATGAGGTCTACTTCAGACTCACCAAAGGCGGAGGAAGAGCACCGTCGAAGGGACAAATTTCATGTTTTGACCCTTTTCTGTAAGTTGATTCAGATCTGATCTTAGTTTATAAATTGTTTGGGATCTAACCCTTTTCCTATCGTCAGGGTCCCTGACGGTAGGGTATAACAGCCTACTATCAAGGTCTCTGACGGTAGGGCTGTACGTCTTACGGCAAATTTTTTGTAAGTATCAGACACAGTGTGTGTTTCCACCTATTATCGGGCACCTTGACGGTAGGGTTATAGAGACTACCGTCGGCATGTTTGACGGAGGGGTCTGTATTGATGTGGATAAGTTTCGTACCGTCAGATACCTTGACGGTAGGTTGTTGTATCCTACCGCTAATGACAGAGACGATATAAAAAAAACAGATTTAAAAGAATTTATAAACTAGGATTAGAATTGAAACAATTATAAAAAAAATTGGAATTTAGCCCCGCCGGAGCCCACGGAGAACGCGGATTTGCCGCATTAATTTTTCATTGACCCGTCACTTACCTAGTACCACGTATAGTGTGTCATAGGTTGAATATTATTACCGCGTCGCGTTGTTTTCCGTGTGGTGAAACGGAACCTCAGTGAGCGTGATGCCTTTTGAGTCACCGATTAGCTGCCTTGATTGGGAGTGGTCTGGAATCTGGATCCTGAAACTTAATTTCTACCGGATGATCGTTGGCTGGAACTGTCGGCCGGGGCGCGTCGGCACGAACTGGCTAGCCAGTACAGTAGGGCAGATACAGTAGTAGGAGTAGATAGCTAGGCGTTGCGTGCTCGGGTTGCACTTGCACACCGAGCTCCAAGATACTGCCTGCCTGAAAGAAATGTGAACTGACGAGGTGGGTTTTCACCTGTCGCTTAGGACAAGATCTTACCGCGCCAGTCACCTGATTAAACTTCAGGCATCACCGGTAAGTAGTCGGCGAGCGTATCTTGCACACCGCAATGCTGCCTCTCCGGGCATCCAATCCTCGACTGCCGCCCATGCACGGGCGAGACTGCTCGCGCCGGCTGACGTCGCCGCGGTAGGCGACGACGCCGGCGACGGGACGGCGGCGCGAATACGGCGCAGCAAACCTGAAGAAAAGAAATGCGTGCGTGCGTGCGTGATTCTACACGAGGAGAATTCGAGCCTGCTAGATTGAGAAGCCAGCTAGAGGGATGCTGCCAAGTCGCAAAGTCGCTTATCGGCTTGACGTAGGGAGGGGCGAGCGTCAACGTACGACCACCGATGGGGATGTCCACCGGGACCGGGGGCGGGAATCCCTCGCCGTGCTTTCACATTCCGGCGTCCGCTCGCTCGCTCGCTTCGACTCGATTAATGATCTCGTATAATGCGAAATTCCATTGAATTAGGCATGGCTGCCCTGATGCACTGATGCATCAGTCGCAACCTTTGCCGCGAACGGGGTTGCAAGAAGCGATTCGTCAGCGGATGGAGATGCTTGTGGAGAAATGTTTTTTTTTTTTTTTTTTTTTTTTTTTTTTTTTTTTTTTGCGTGATGCTTGCGGAGAAATGCCACTGCTAGATATTATAAGTAAACCACTTTGTCCGATTGGTGCAATAGACTATTACTACTATTTCTTCCAATGATAGGCTAGTGATGTCAAAACAAGTTGCACAATTTAGTCAATTATTTGTACGTTTTTTTTAATAGTTATTCAGATCGTGCATGCCATTTTATAAGATTCCTGGTACTTATAGAGAGTGATATTTGGTTCTTGAAGAAATGTCGTCCTTTTCTTTGCTCAGTCTACCCTGACATTTCTCCCCTTATTTAGTAACACCGACACTGTTTAAATATACTACGTACTTGTTGTATTCACTTAAATATATAATATAGTTCTACAATAAGAAAAATACCCTAAGTGCAATTTCTTTATTGGGTAGTAATAGACGCCGGCGCTCCGGTCCAAAATTTGTCTCGTCGTTGTGCGGCCCTTGATCTGGCATCATACAATCGTAGGATCTGATCTCGCCTCACTTTTTCAGTCGTCCTTTTCCTCCGAACATATCTCAAAAGAAAATCTATGCCTCTGCCCGCAGAACTCTACCTTCATATGCAGCTATTCGAGGACAATGATCATCGGCCGACGGTCGCTCGCACCCCGACTTCCTCTCCTTGCGCCGCCGCTCCTCGTCACAGCTCCCGTGTCATAGCCCCCTCCGCCGCCATATGTTTTGGGGCCATGGCAACGCCCGCTCATCGTCGTTTCGTGGTGCCTTGTTTGTAGCATCCCCACACCCCCGTTACAGCGCCCCCCAGCCTTCGTCCTTCCGTCCTCCCAACACGTCGTCGCACCAACGACCGTCAACAGTCACAACATCTTCCCTCTCCGTCGCCATCTGTTTTGTGGCCATGGCAACCCCCGCTCATCGTCGTTTTGTGGTGACTTGTTTGTAGCATCCCCACGACCCGGTTGCAGCAGCCCCCCCCCCAACCTTTGTTCTTTCGTCCTCCCAACGCGTCGTCGCACCAACGACCGGCAACTATCACAAGATCCTCCCCCTTATGCCGGTTTCAGCACATGGAGCCACGGTCGCAACTTCTACAATTGTTGGTCGCAACTTCCACGATCGTCGGTTGTAATATCCCCAATCGTCGGTTGCAACTTTTTTGATTTCTAGTCACCGGCCAAGGTCGCGAATGGTGGCAACAATTACCATCTCTGAAGATGATGGTATCTTTATATTTAAAACTGAGCTATGATGCTTTAGGTCGTTTGATAAAAAAAAAAAGGTCCAAAAAGAACAGAAAAACAGACTAAGATAAGTCATCGGTCAAATATGATGGTGCACGAAATTGCAAAGTTTAATTTAATAATAGATCATATGATATTCTTCTTAATAGTTTCTATCTTGCGTGACATATGCTTTAATGAATGGTTGTAACAAGTTAGCAATGTCAAAACAAGTTGCTCGATTTGTCAATTAGGACATTATCATATTTGTACGATTTTTAATCATTCAGATCGTGCCTGCCATTTTATAAGATTCCTGGTACAGAAAGTGAAAGCTAGTTTTTGAAGAAATACCGTCCTTTTTCGGTGCTTATTTTACAATGAACTTCCCCTTTCTTTGCAGCACCGACGATGTTTGAACATAGTTATTCAATTTTCTGAAACGAATAGTTCCTGAGTTATTATGTACAATAAAGAAAAGTGCGCTATACCTGCATCTTGACGACATGAATACAAGATTTCGGTAAGTAAACGGGATCGCAACTTTTCGTTGGTTGATAAGATAGTCTTATCTTAAATCTTGTATGTAATTTAAAGATGATAAAAAAGAGAGTCTATAATGGATCATCTTTTAATCTTATCTTCTATAATTAGTTATTTTTGAAAATATGGTGAGACATATTGTGCTAAGAGATTACCTCTCGTCTTTTCTTAAATAAGAGAAGGCAAATCCTTTTTTTTTCGAATTCTCTCTCCTCCACCTCATTATTTATCCTATGTGACACCCATAAGATAGCGTCATTGTACATGTCCTAACTTGTTTGGATGATGGCGCACAACACGTGATTACAAAACTGAAGAAAGTTGCCAAGTCGTTCAGAAAATTCAATCAGCAACTCCACGCTTCCTTATATGGGGTGACCTGCAAGCTTCCATAAGTGGTAGACATTCAAATGTCTCGTTCACATGGAAACGGTCGCTCCGAAAACTAAGAATTTCAAAGTACAGACTTGGCTTTCAGGAAATTTGTGGACTTGGCCAGAGACCAGGTTTCCGAAAGTAAACTGGGGTACGACTTACTATCATTGGTTCATCGGTTCCAACTCCAACTTGCTAAAAATATGATTAGAAAACTGAGGCACTGCTGAAGCTCTAGTTGGCAAGAAAATGTTACAAGGCCATGCTTTGCTTACGGCGGGATGACCTACGAGCTATATATGTCGTCGCTTCATCCATCCGTAGACATTCGAACGTCGTGTTTCCATTGAAACGGCCGCGCTCAAAAACCAAAGAGTTTCAAAGCACAAACTTGGCTGTCGTGAATTTTATGGACTTGGCTGTCGTGAAAGGGAGTAGTATGCAGTCTTGTCGTGCACATTTGACCTCCATTGCATCAAACAAGTTACTACTTAACCCCTGACGTGCTAAATGATTCACAAGCTAAGTCTTTGCTTTGCATTGGCACATACAATCATTTCCATAACTACTCAGGACCCACTTGTATTACCTAGCCTCTTGTGCAGCTATCTCTCTTCTTTGTAGGAAATGATATTTCTTTGTGCACTTGTCATGTCCATAAAAGATGCCAGGTTGAACATTGAAGTACCAAAAGGTCACTGTTCAATCTGTAAAAAATTGATTCCATCAACACCATATGGGTCTAACATATATCAGAAATGTGGATGCCAACTCAATTGAAAATAGGACAAGCCGAACCAAATGGGTCGCCCCTTTGTATGTGCTGCCCAAGAAAGGGCCGACAGGTGACATACGCTTGCCCTCCTTGCGTACGTCTGTTTGAGTCGGTGCTTTGAAGTTGCCCTTAGAGCATCTATATCTGGACTTGACAAAACAGTCTCCGTATATGTATGCAGACGCGTCCGTAAACAGCGCCCGCTTGCCCCTCATATGTTGTACCGTACATTGACATACCCCAAATGTAATCCTTAAATCCATGCAATCTATGCACGTCGATCATCTGATACAAAAAATTCGAATTCAACAGTTTTGGAATAGAGCAAATCAAATCACAATTCAACAAACCAGACATGTCAAAATGAAATCAATGTCTAAGCGACGAGGGGTGCTTGTCGGATCACTCACTAGACGCGTCAATCCATGCCTCCTGCTCGTCCACCTTATCCTACCCCGCCGACGGGCGAGGCGGACTGCGTCTCCGTCACGGCGGTCGAGGAAGGGCTGGAAGACATTAATGACGACGCATCGGGGCCGGTGGTGAGTATGGGGAATTGGGGAGCAAGCATATCGGATGGCACGAGCGTGGAAAATGTTGGAGGGCGACGGGAGGAGTAGAAAGGGTTTGGAGGATTTGGCACAATTTACGATAGAGTCGGGCTGTCGGGTCCAACGTGGTGGACGTGCCCAGCCCCCCCCCCCCCCTTCCCCCCCATATCCGCCTCATATTTGGGCTGGATATGAGGGGTGTCGGTCAGCCCAAACGTTCGAGGTCCGTTTAAGAAGCCCGTCTGGGACAATTTTTTGTGACCGGTCAGTGACCGTGCAGGCTGTCCGGACGTATGAGGTGAGTTTGGATACCCGACTGTAGATGCTCTTAGGTCTTTTCAGAAGAAAAAATGTGATCAAACGAGAAATGAAGAAACATGATAATTTCCCCTTAGATACAAAGAACACGAGAAGTAAAAAATTAGATTAGGTGTGTAGACCACCTAGCGATGACTACAAGCACGGGTGCGAGCTGAAGGCACGCCACCGTCATCATCCCATACATCATCGAAGCCATGTAAACTTTGTTTTCGTAGACAATTCGGACTCGGGAAGTCATTGTGCTATGGATCCCGAGGACTAGCGCCTTTTTTTAGAATATACACGAGTGTGCATATCATGTATTATAGAAGGATAGGGGAAGAAGCTCCATAACGTTCTTACATTACATGTGAGAACTCCGTATCCACCTCACTACAACTTTCAAGAATCTAACTACTCCCTCTAACCCACGTAGCTAGCCTTCCTGTGAAGGTGGAGGAGAAGTCACCCTTCAGGAGATCGGCTAGGTTTCCACGCTTTACATTCACTTGCTATTCGACTTATCACCACCATTTGTGATGGCGAAGCATCCGCAGAACCATTGTGTTTCATAGTTGATGAAGCGAAGCATATAGTGAAAGGAACTGATCTGTAGACATGCTAAGACGAATGGAGACCGAATCCAAATGGATTTATTGAAGACAAACACTGACCGAATTCTCCAAGATCCGACGAAGACAAATTTCCACACACCCTCCGACGACGCTAAAATCACCAGTGGGATGAAGGCTAACCAAAAAAAGCCTTATTTTATCTTCAGAAAGCCGTTGTTGTCTCGTCTTCCCGAGAAAGACATAAATCCTACTAAAACTTAAAAGAAAACATAAACACAAAAAATATGCTGGCAAAGACTAGGATCCATCGCGTCTTCACGACACTAAGGCCAAAGGAAACGAGGCAGGGCGGCGGGAGGTAGCGGGAACCCTAGCTGGACGCCCTTGCGTGCGTGAGCAGCAAAGGATTTTGTGTCGTGATAACTTTGGATCTATTTCATCAAAAGTTAATAATCGTTCCAATTTCCCTTTTCATTTTACGGCTTTAATGAAAGGAAAACACTTAAAAACAACCGGCTGATTTTTCACTCGCGTAAGCCGCGGCCGACGCCCGCTACGAGTTCATGTTTGCTCGCTCATCCTTTCCCTTATCTCTCCCCCCTACAAGCTGGACCGCTCGTTCTTTTTCCTTCCTTTCTTCTTCCTTGAGCACACCGCACCACACACAAGTGCCAGTGCCTGCCGTCGTAGACCACCGCCGCTGTTGCCGTTGTTGCCGCTGCAAGCGGGCTTCACAAGGGACGGTGCTTTGATGCAATTTCAGTTGTCGGTCGCCTCGTGCTGCTATAGGCTAGGTTGGGAGGACGGTGCTGTCATGGCCGACGGCGGAGCTGCCTTGCAGCAGGCGATGCGCGGCGAGGTTGTTGCCATGTTGATGGCTGAGCTGTGTTAGAGGAGCGGATACGAGCAACTGCCATGGCCCTCGACAGAGCTACGGGCAATGCTGCAACGAAGCTTCACCGGGGCATCAATGAAGCTTTGCCAAAGCTGCAACAAAGCTTCGTCGGGGCGTCAATGAAGCTTCGTCGGGGCGTCAATGAAGCTTCACCGGTGCTGCACTGAAGCTTCGCCGATGCTGCACTGAAGCTTCGTCGGGGCGTCAATGAAGCTTCGTCGGTGCTGCACTGAAGCTTTGTCGGGGCGTCAATGAAGCTTCACCGGTGCTGCACTGAAGCTTTGCCTGCGGCGTCGGTGCTCCATTGCAGCTTCGTCTCGCTGCTGGGGGTTGCCATGAAGCTTTCGCCGATGCTTGATGTTGCCATGGACAGCACCTGCAGCTTCGGATGCAGCGCCAGATCGTACGTCCCCTAGCGCCAAATCTAACGGCTGGCTAGGCGGATGATTTTCTGACGACGAAATCATCCGCCTCATCCGTAGCAGCCGCCTTAATGAAAAGGGCAGCAAAATGAAAAAGCCTTGCCGGCACTCCTATTTCCGTGGGGTCGGCCGGAAACCTGGGTGAGACACACAAGCCGGGGGCGAATGTGTGGCGCCGACGGTGACACTCGTCCGGCCGGCCGCGCGTCAACCTCGATCGGCGTCCCGACACATGGACGATGATCTGTATGGCCCAACAACAACGCTGGGAGTACCGTACCCGACCCCCGCCTTTCCGGTGATGAATGCGTCTAACCCGTAGGCAGACATGACATACCACAAAACCCGTAGGTGCACGTCCGGGCGCCACCGTGCCGGCGACGGTGCCGCCCGCGTGACCTTGCCGAGACCGAGAGAGCCGGACCATTAAACTCCCACGGGCCAGCGCGCATGCAGTTCCAAACTACAGGTCCCAACCGGCCGTCAGCAGAGCTCGGCACCGGCACACACGCACCACATTCCCGTACGTGCTCGCCGCCGGGCCGGTCAAACGGAACGAAAGGAATCATCGATGCGGAGGCCCGACCGTGGCCCCGGGCAACAAGTGCGGCGCGCGTGGCAAGGGCGGGCGGCTTCATCAATTCCATTCCGTCCACCGGCGTCGGATCAGAAAGAAATGCTCCGTCGTCGATCGCCATCACCCGGCTCGATCCAAGTCCTCGCACGTTGAAAATAGAAGGCGGTATCATCATCACCGTCGTTGCCGCGCAAAAGAGAGCGAGCACCGTTGAAGCCTCTTTTGGTGCCATGCGGGCGGGTTGCATGCACACGGCTGCGAGCCAAATGCCCGCCGTTTCTCCTTTATCTATTGCCGATTCGATTTTTGGGGGGTCTGTTGCACCACTTTAAACAGCGTGATCACTTTTTTTTTTTTTTTGGACGGGGATAACAGCGTGATCACTTGCCGCGTGGTGCTTTTACAGTGTGATCACTTGTCCTACTCTTGTCCGGGGTAGTCGTCACCTACCGGCACTGAGCCGCAGCCGATCGATCTCCGCCGATCCCATGTCCCGTTTCCTTTTCGTACCATTCCTATTTTACCTCCCTTTCGTTCAACACAAAGGCGCACGGAGCAGCGTCCTGCATGATGTACGGCCGCACCCGCATGCAAGTTAGTTGCCGCCCGGTCATATGTTATGGAACATGAAACCCAACGTGCTTCACCTTCACCATGCATGCCGTGGTGGTGCTGCTAATTTAGTCCTTACCTGCCATTCTCTCTGGCCTACTACAGCATATCAAAGTTGAAACTGTTCATCAAGTGCACCACCAATAAACGAAAATGTGTGTTGCTTTTAGGAAATGAGGAGGGCCACGTTTTGGCCTTTTGGGCGCGCGTATTTGCAAAAGCGAGGAAGCGCGTTGTGCTGGTCTTTTCCTTCCAAGTCTTTCTCCGGGCATACGTACGTACGTGCAACGTGACAAAAACAAAATGGTCTCGAAGCTGATGATTATGTTAAATCTAGTTTATAGGCCCCTAAAAGCCTAGAACTAGGCACACATGGTTCATATCGATACTCAACCGAACCGTTTTGATGTTCGACAAACGACCTGACGGTCTATTCGTCATAAAAGGAATGGACAAAATAAAAAGAAAGGACATTACTTTAACACATGGAAGTTTCTGAAAGTATATCAAAATATACGGAAAAGCTCAATTTGGTGACAGGGGATATAGGGCAACAAGAAGAAGTTCAATACATTCATGCAAAAAGGGTATATCCGTGAATGCTCATATTCCGTAAATTCTTTTTGCGAGCTTTCTCTAATTCTCTATGTTTTCCAAGAATACATCCCCATACTTTTTATTTTTTCTGAATATTTTCCATCCGTAACATTTCCATTTTTTACAAACTACGTGGAATATTCTTTAATTTTCTTAGTTACATGGTTTACTGGATTATTAAATATATCTTAGTGATAGTTATTTTTATAAATCTACATATTCATTGTTTATTACTAAGATATTTCGGGTTGTACCGCGTTTATTGATTTTTGTTTACATGAGTTTTAGTGTTTGCAAAAGAAAAGCTTGTGTGCCTAGCCTTTTTCTTTCCGTCTTTCTCCTTGCGCACGTGCAACATGCCAAAAAAATGGTTTCCCAAATAATTAAGCTGAATCTAACCTGGAATCCTAAAAATCTAAAACTTGGCAAACATGACTGATATGACTCTTCGCCCGAACTGCTTTGATGTTGAACAAATGACACGACAATCTATTCGGCACAAAAGGGACGAACAACAAAAAGGAACATTCAGGGGAAATAAGAGAAAATTGTTTTAAATATGTTAATATTTTGAAATATATCAAAGTAATGAAGAAAATTGATAGGAAAAATCTGATTTTGGTAATTGGGAATATAGGGTAACAAATGAAGTTCATTATATTCATGCCGAATGGGTATACAATGATCTTCATTGAGTGCTCATAATTTGTAAATTATTTGTGAACTTTCACTAATTCTTCAGGCTTTCCTAGAATACCTATTCCCCATTTTATATTTCTCAAAATATTTTCCATCAATAATATCTCCATATTTAAAATAAATATGTAGAATAATAATTATATTCATGATATTCTTGCTTTACATGATTTTATTTACTTGTTTCGCAAAAATAGAATTTTAAAATAAGCAATTATATCACTTGTTAAGTGATTGTTACTTTTGGAAATATGCATATTACCCCTTTGATTTATAACGAGTTTTCGGATTGTATTGTGTTTCTCGGTTTTCTCAGTGTACAAAATCATTGCCATGTCATTGGTCAATCAACATAATTATTTATCAGTATTACGTAACGAGGTAGACCGGGCGGTCCGGGCGTGTTTTCCATCCAACATAATTCTGTATCAGTCCATTTCACCGTTTTGGACATACATTTTTCTCGTAAACGAGAAACAAATTAGTGGGGGAAGGGGCTTTGCACGCATCCAGACCATTGCCTCGCCTGCGTCTAACATCCATGGCCGATCAAAAACCTTTTTCCCACACCCCGTGCTTTCCACCCAAAGCGAGTTGCCCGTATTCATGCTGGCCCAGAGTGGACGCGGCTGTTAACTAGAGCCGGCAACTAAGCAGCTCACCGGCCAAGAGCGTTGTCCGTCTCACCTATTGCGCACACATTCTCTTTGTATTGAAACGGCATTCAACTGGCCACCTACCTTCATTAAACTGATGCGTGCGTCGAGGAACCTACTTCGACGCCAGGAGTTCCACACGTTCATTCTTTTGTTGACCGAAATTAAAGGCCTCTCTCGCTGGCTCCTCGCATTCGTTCACTATATCAAGCTCCTCGTAATTAAGAAACACATCTTACCTCTACTCTCTCCATATCGTCCTTGTACAATACCCGCCATGGCCTCCGAGGAACAGAAGGAGTTATCTCGCATTGCAGCGGCCTGGGATGCCCGACGAGCGAGACCGATACAGGTCAGCTTGTCGGAAAACCTTCCGAATAATATGCACCATCTTTGCCACTCTACCTCACCCGTCGAAGCTGGAAAACACCATCTTTCCCCACCCAAAATTCAACCCTGTGGTTCGTGCTTCAAGGAGGAGGGGCTTCCGGCACTCCGACGAATGGGTTGTCGGACATAAGGAAGACATGTCATGGGATTGGTGATCCGCTACGATGAGCCATAGACTAGTTTTACATGTAATTCATCCAGTTAGTTAAAACGACTTGAAATGGAGGCGAGTCTCTTTGAATGGCCAGCTCTCATATCCGTGTCCGCGGACTAGTTCCCCCTATCCATGGACGGATATTTTGTTCGGTTTGTGAGTCGGTTTTGAAGATACCCTTACAAGTTTACGTACGAGTAGCACTGCCAGCATAGACATATGATAAATTATTTACTTTTCGCGCATCTAGTTTCACTTCTATGAAATTGGAGTTCAAGAGGCAAAAAAAAGGGAAATAGTAATGCCCATACGTGTGGCACGAGGCAATATGGTCCACACGCCTCCATATCCATCTATCTTTCCACATCAAATGTATGATATCAGCAATTTTTTTTTTTGTTTTTTAGACTTAAAAATGTTTTATCTCTTAAATGAAAAATCTAATTAAAAATTTGTTTTCATCATTAAATCCATCTTGATGAGGTCTTCTAAAATAGATCCTGTATTGATATGTTTCGACAATATTTTTTGCGACCATAAGTTGTTACATATTTACACTGAAGTTGTCATAGTGTTTGCAATAAAGTTTGCACGACATGTTTCATCTAACTTTTTCTTCTAGATTTAATGATACCTTTGTATTTCAACTACTTTTCATGGAATTTTTTATTAATTGGCCATGGCATATTTTGGTTATTAAGCATGGAAAATTTAATTCATGGATCAATGCAGTTTTTAGTAATTCATCATGGCAAATTCAGTTTATAGATCATGGCAATTTCATTATTTTGACCATGGCAATTTAAGTATTTTTACATGAAAAATATTTTTTGTATGAACCATGACAAATTTTAGTGCATGTATCATGACTAGTTTAAGTAATTTACCATGTCACATTTAGTTTATGGTTAATGACAAATTTTTGCTAGTGACCATGCATTTTCAAAGTAATTAACTGCATATTTCTTTTTTACTTGTGAATCATGTCAAAACTATTTCATGGATCATGGAAAGTTTGAGTAATTCACCATGGCAAGTTTAGTTGGTTAATTACCCTTTTTATAACATGTCAAAGTTTACTTTAGGCGTAGAAGAAAAAATAGTTGAAATATATCATGACAATTTCAGTGTACTTATGATGACAATTTATGTGTAATGGATGTGTCAACTTATAACCCTAAAAAAGTCATCGAAACATATCGATACGTCTAGTTTCGAAGATCTTGTCGATTTAAAGGTGAAAATGTTTTCAATTGGATTTTTTATTTGAGAGATAAAATATTTTAAAATCTGAAAAGTCAAAAGATTTTAAATGACATCATCAATTTCTTCACTTATGCATGTGGTGACGTGATCCAACCCATGAGCATTGGACGCTGTGACCGTTGTTGCTTATACGGCTGACCGTAATGGGAGTATCATAACTAGTATCATGCATGCCAACTAAGCAATTTTGATGAGGTGGCATAAAATTAAATGAAGAAAGAAAGGGTTGAGTATCATATTAAATGATGTGCTACTATGTGTCTTGCATGACAATAAATAAACTACCCTATGATACTAATATATGATACTATACATTACGGATCATGATACTAGTATATGATACTACCCATTACAACCAGCCTACTACACGTTTGGGCGTTATCGGGAGCCAAAAAAAGGTACTAGCAATCCGAGGATAGGTAGGCTATATAGCCTTGCCCACACATCACTCATCTTCCTCATGCGCGATTGGCTTATCCATCCTGTTTGTCCTTGCATCATGTCATCGATGAGGTTAGCTAAAATGTCATTCAGATCTAGGTAGGGGATCACACAGACGGCAGGGCTGCTGCAGCCTGGCAGGTCAAAGAAACTTTAACTTAAAGACGGGCGGGCGGGCGGGCGCGCGCGCGAGTCCATTGTTTTCTCCAGGCCCGATCGACGGAGCCGCGACGCAATACGAGTCCACGATGCGTCGCGTGGCGCATTGTTTTCAACCATCGGAGAGAAGAGAGAAGCATGTTTTCAAGGATTAGGTACAATGGCAGCGCATGTTTGTTACCCTAACTCAAAGACTTGAGCTGCGGTTCGGCTGGTCCGGGCTGGGGCACACACGCAGCAAAGAATCTGCTCCAGTCTCCGGATGGAAAGCGACCGGTTGTTCAGTTGAGTTTAGTCATCACCAAGAACACATCCCATTAATTGGTTTCTCTAGCTTCATGCAATCATCATCGTTCGTCGCCGTAGGGTAGCTACTGGCTGGTGCATGTAGAGTAGAATACTGGTACCAGTACGACTACTAGGAGTGTAAGCAAGCAACTTGCGCAGCTCGAAATAATTTAGTAAAATGTTTGACGTCGCAGGCTCTCAACCGCTGCAAGATCCTGCTAATGAGTGCTTAGAGATCGCGCTGAGCTGATGCCAGTCCCGCGAATCGGGATCCCGAGCCGTTTATTCTCGAATTGTCTAATGCTGCCATTGTCGGACTCGCCGCAGGGATCAGGGTTCTGATCACCCAAACACGATTCGTCTTGTTCTTGCAAACTCTAATTTTTTTTAGACAAGCACTCCAGTATTTTAGATGTGCGGTGCGCACGATTTTGTTATTTAAACG
Organism: Hordeum vulgare subsp. vulgare; assembly: GCF_904849725.1. Classification (NCBI taxonomy): domain Eukaryota; kingdom Viridiplantae; phylum Streptophyta; class Magnoliopsida; order Poales; family Poaceae; genus Hordeum; species Hordeum vulgare. The sequence continues at coordinate 618,965,049 of NC_058519.1, read as the reverse complement.
AAGGAATCATGCAGATCCTTTGCTATTCTGAATGTGAGTCTTGCCAGCTAGTATATGAACATATTATTCTTTCTTTTGAGTTGATACGAATATATGAGTAGTATTCTATTTATATCTAAAATAATTATAGTCGGAGAAAACTAGACTAGTTTTTTAAACTATAATTATTTAGATACAGAGGAAGTATATATTACATCGAAACGATGAGCACGATCCCTTCAAAAAAGGAAAAAATGATGAGCGAGGGATAATGCTCTTTGCTGTCTTGATTCCCTGGTGAACCAAATAGGAAAGGTGACTCGGCACCCATCGTGTGTGGCCGCTCCGGTCCATGTGCATGGAAGGCGGATGGACGGTCAAAGCATCCTCTTGCTAATTTGGGCGCCCCAGTTATTAGTCTGCAGCGAAATTGCTTGCCATCACGAAACTGTCTGCGATTTGAGGCGACGATTTCTTCCTGCATGCAATGCACCTCACAAGCATCAGTTGCCGGACACACGGCCACGCCTCCAGTCAAATTTGGTTGGATGGATAATGAAGCGAGGTTGAAATGCAGTCCGGCATCCCATGAGCGTTACCCGGGCAAGAAACACAGAGAATGACAGTTGAGGATCTGTTTACATGCTCAAATTAGTCAGTGGTACGTGTACGTTACGTGTGCTTACATGGTAGGAGTAGAGTTACACATGGATCGACTCAAGCAGTTGAGTTGAGTAACATAAACATCAGCTGGTTTTGAGCAACGCTTGCGGTCGTACTAGGCGAATTGCAGCGATTTTTTTATATACAGGTTCTAGTATATTGAAAGCATGCTTTGTGAACACATAATACCACTCGGGGTCAAATTTACTGACGGAACATTTGAACGGCCGGTTGCCACCACCATATTCTCCCAATATCCGTACTTAATCGGGGATATATCGAAAACTTCGGCGTCCCGGCCATTCAGATCAATCATGCCATATACCCGTACCCAATCGAGGACGTTTTCCTCTTTGTTTTGAATCAATTGAAAAACAAGCAGCAAAAGCATGCGCTCTAATTATGGCCATAGCTGAACTGTTCGTTGCGGGGTTGCGATCCACCACCGTCCTGCACCCTGCAGTGCAGTTCCCCCTTTGCCACAATGGAAGAAGGAACGGGCTGAATCAGAAGGAACGGCCTGTTGTAACACTAAATCGTAGGGTGCAAACTAAAGCTCTGTTGATTTGATTCGCCCTATCGGAGCCTCGGAACAGTGCGTTCGTACTGTTCCCCAACCCGATCTCACCAATAAATTTGGTTCGAAGCAAAGGTGCTTTATTTTGCTAAACTGTTGCCCGCCATTTAAAACTGATTTGGACGAATCGTGGGAAAGATGAGATCCGTTCCACGGCCCCGTCCCTGTCCCCGTTAACCTACTTTTTTTTTTTGCGTGTGTGTGAGTTCTTCGCCATGGCCGGATCATGATCCACCGTCTGTCCGTGTGCCGCCGTGTCGCCGGGGCCGGGCGGCGACACACGTCCAGTCGTGGCGGGCATCGTACTCGGACGCCCAGCTGGGCACGAAAGGGGGCAACGCCGGCGCAACGTCGCGGCCGAGGAAATCAGGTGAATGGATCGGCTCAGGTGTGCAGTGTGGCCAAGGGTAGTGGTGACAAGTGGGGTCGGGTTTGGTGAGCGGTGGGGACGGACGGACGGGGGGACACATAAACACACGGACCAAGGCGTAGGCTTTGCTTGGCTGGCTGGGTGTCACCTGTCGCAGGGTGAGGGGCTGCGCACCAGCAGCAAAAGTTTCACCTCGCCCGCGCGCGTGCGCGTGTATATATACCGGCCGTCCTGGCAGTGTCCCGGTTGCAGCTTGCACACGTCCGGCACAAGAGAGCGAAACAGCAGCAGCAGAGACCTAGCCATCGGCGGCGAGCTAGCTGTTTGAAGCTGCCGGATTGGTAGCTCGTAGCTGGGAGGTTCCGGGGGTCGATGGGGAAAGGCCGGGCACCGTGCTGCGCCAAGGTGGGGCTCAACAGGGGCTCCTGGACGCCGGAGGAGGACATGCGCCTCATCGCCTACATTCACAAGTACGGCCACGCCAACTGGCGCGCCCTCCCCAAGCAAGCAGGTAATGCCCTCCCGCCCATCCATGGATGGAACAGTGATCACATCTCAATTTTTCCGTTTGAGAGAGTAGAGAACTCGACTGATGTCATGTGTTTTGGTTTGGTTTGGTTTGGTTTGATACACAGGCTTGCTCCGTTGCGGCAAGAGCTGCCGGCTCCGGTGGATCAACTACCTCCGCCCGGACCTCAAGCGCGGCAACTTCACCGTCGAGGAGGAGGACACCCTCATCAAGCTGCACAACATGCTCGGCAACAAGTACGTCCATGGATTGGTTACTACTAGCACTCATTAGAGATTGTGTAGCAGCGGACTCATTAGAGATTGTGGCGTGCAGGTGGTCCAAGATCGCGGCGTGCCTGCCGGGGAGGACGGACAACGAGATCAAGAACGTCTGGAACACCCACCTCAAGAAGCGGGTGGCGGCCAGCGCCGGGGAGCACAAGAAGCCCGGGCCCAAGACCAAGAAGAAAACCACCTGCGCGGCGCCGTCGCCGTCCCCGTCGCCGTCCTCTTCCACCACAACCGCCACAACCACCACCACCAACTGCTCCAGCGGCGAGTCCGGCGAGCAGAGCAACACCAGCAGCAAGGAGCCGGAACCGGAGCTGGACAAGATCGAGATCCCCATGCTGGACCTCGGCTTCGACATCGACATCGACATGCTCCTTGACGCCGTCCCAGAGACGCACTGCCCGGCCGTCTCCTCGGCGGCGACCTCGTCCTGCACGTCCGCGTCCCCGCCGTGCGTGGCGGACGACGACGACGCGCTGCTCGACCTGCCGGAGATCGACATCGTCCCGGAGCTGTGGAGCATCATGGACGGCGCGTGCGTGGAAACGGCCCAGGCACCGTGGGGAAATGCGGCGCCGTGCCAGGGCAACGGAGCAGAGGCGACGGCCGACGAGGACGACGGAAAGGAGTGGTGGTTGGAAGATTTGGAAAAGGAGCTGGGCCTCTGGGGGCCCATCGAGGACTACCAGCACCAACAACAACCGGACCCACTAGGTCGCGTGGGCCCGCTCTCCGCCAGCGTGGACGACCCCGTGTCGTGCTACTTCCAAGCTGGCCCCGCCACGTCGGCCGTCCACGTCCAGGCACCCGAGGCCTCTGCGGTTCTCACAGACATCCCGATGGACCTATGATATCACTAAGTATCACCCGTCCGATCTCTTAGTATAGAAAACAAGCAACGCGATCGGACGGCCACGACTGATGCTAGTACACAATACACGTGTATAAACTGTACAACTGTACGCCTGCAAGAGGTGTACGTACGTACGTGCGTGCGTACAGGCCCAGCACGAAGACTATACAAAAAAGGAGATAGTAGTTAGGCTAGGACGCACACACAGGAGGAGATGCCTACAATAACCTTTGGTGAAGATGTGTACACACCACACCACGTACTTTGGACAGCAGCAGCAAAGTGTAAGTGGTGCAATGCAAATGCAAATGCAAATGCAATGCAAATTAGCCACACAAAAAGGCCTCCGGGGTGTAGCCTAAACTTCAGCTGCCAAACGCTACACACCAGCGACCAAGTACGGCTCAGCACAGTGCAGATGCGTGCGTGCGTGCGTGTTTGCATCGACGGCATATATGCCGTCAGCGTGACGCGGGCGCTTTATCATCGGAATTCCTACTACGGTTTCGGCCCGGCCAATCGGCTGGCCCTGACTTTTGGACTATGGCATGCACTGCAGCAACGCCTTTTGTGCTTTCTTGACGAATATTGATTCTGTGTCTGCCCCGTCACATCCTGCTTTCTCATTCGCCTGCTCGTGTTTTCTACTTGGTCGAACCACTTTGGCTCTTGTTTAGCTTAGATTTGTTGTCGTGTCCTTGAGTGAGCAGGCTGCATGATTGATTCACCCGGGGCCGGGCGTCATATGGCCGATCATGACACGGGGGTAGGTTACCTAACACGGGGTCCTGACGAGTTACGGCTGGGTCGTACTACTGCATTTGGTGAGCACGGTTATGCAGGATTGGAAAAAAAGCCGACTCTTGGACTTGGGATCGGGTGCCCGGGGAAGAAACCAGAGCGTACCGCTGCCACTAATTTGTCTTTGATAAAACGTACTCCCTCCCTCCATTCCATATTCTACTCTAGTGCGTATAGTTTTTGGGGCTGGAATGGATTCCGAAATCACAACGAGGCTGCTTTGGGTTGGACCACGATTAGCCCTTGGCTGGTTCACGGAGTGCAGCAGCAGGAGGCACCCCATCCCATGTGCTGTGGCAGAGCGAGCAGACGACGGAGGGGCAATTCGCGCGTCCGTTTTAATCCTCCATGTTTTCTTCAAAACAACCGCATACCTCGAAATTTCTTTCCGTTTTTGGACCGTTTCAGCAAACATCTTACGTGCGACCTCGCCAGAGCACGGCATTAGCTATGATGGTGATGCGGCGAGCTTCGGCGCGAGCAGCGACAACAGCGGTGGTGGTCCGGCGATGACGGCCTTGGATAGCGTGGGCACGCCGGCCAGCTCATGCACGCACGCGGCCCGCATGGCCAGCTCGCTGGTCCATCTAGCCCGTCCGGCACACGTGACCACGACAAGGAGCACCCCTGCCCCATGCACCAGCACGCCACATGCGTCTGCGTCTGCCCTTGCCGTTTAAATTGTGATTCAAATTTCTATCGTATTAGATTAGACGTAGTACAAAAGATGTGAGTCTGTGCACTGATACCGACGCATACGGATGCAACTCGTTTATTTGTCTTTCAAGAAATTGTCCTTCGAAGAGTCTCTGTGTATTGCTCCTTATATATATTTCATGTTGTGGCGTCTAAAAACAGCCGGTCATCTTGTGCTTATAATACTCTTCATCATAATGATTACGTCTTCGTGCATCCGTAGTTTTTTTTCCACAAGGATTTTCAAGTAAAAATCTATGTTTTTATGTCTAGTTTATCTCATTTTATTTAACAAGTAGTATCTAGAATCAAGTTGCAGATACAAAATTTATCCGAAAACAAGAGAAGCTAGGGTTCGACATCCTGTGCGTCGCTACGGGGGCGACCAGCCGGTCGTGCGATCCGTCGAGTCCGAAATGACGTCTGCTGCACCAGCGATTTATTTTGACGTTTCTACACCGAGACCTCAGATGTTTCGAGGAGGCGATTTTAGGACAAATTCATGGTTTTATCCTTTTTGTTAATTTTAGTCTGACCTGTTTTCGTTTGTGATTTTCTTTTGAATCTGATCCTTTTTTCTATCGTCGTCGGCTGTGACGGTAGGCATCGTGTCAAAGCGAATGGTTTTTTCGATCAGTAGAGTCAAACAATCTTATCGTTATTGTGTCTGACGGTGGATATGTATGTCTACCGCCGACAATAAAAAAAATGATCACATTCAAAACTTTTTAGCAAACGAATCAGATCGGACTAAACTATGTTAAAAAATCAAAACAGTGAAATCGTCCGCGATTTGTTATCTGCTCGCGTACAGGACGCTCGTGTCACGTGTGCGTGGTCTGCGGCTGCTTGAGGCTCCAAGTCCCGACGCGATCTGCTGCCGCTGCTGGTCCAGTACGGAGCGTCCCGTGTGGCGTGTGCTGCTCCGGGCGAATATACCGTAGCTGCCCGCTACTTCCACTAGTAGATCTGGTTGGTTTTTTTCTTCCCCAATTGCTACAGGCCAACACATATTACCACGTGCTATTTATCCTACTACGTAGTATTCCGTTTGATTCATATATAAATTCTGTCAAGAAAATAATTCTACCAGCTTATACTATTTTGTGTCTTACAGATTTATCGTATTGTGGCATACATAAAGTACGATCTTTCGTTGCTGGACCGTGACACAAGGTTTACTTGATAAAAAGTCAAAATGCGGACGTTATTGGTGCAAACCGACTATGATAATGCACTGGATAGTTTAAAATAAAATAAAATTAAGGATGAGACTAATAAGGAGAAAAAAAGAGATCGTAAGTCATTGTCAAAATTCAACTCCATTTGCATAATAATATTTTGCAGAAAATTTTGAGCAAAAAAACTGCCGTCCCTCTATGATTAAAGCTGGAAGAGTTTTGCATGATAAAAGATTTCACCAGCAAGATGTATCTGAAACAAAATTTATCTAGGCACAGATTACCTGAGGAAGGTAATGTTTTGAATCATGTTTGATAATTTAAAGATATCATATCCGATTTAGCTGCAATGAAGGTTAAGTATAATGAAGAAGATAAGACATGAACGAAGAGCACACGGCGACGACACCCACAAGAATCTAAGAGGGTGCTTGAATACGTTTTAGTCCCATGACTAAAAGTAGTGGGTCTAAAACTTGCTAGCCTCATCCATGCTTGGATCCAAATACTAAAGATACTAAAATCAAGTTAATGAACATTTATTATCCTCCAAACCCTCCAATCCAGAACTCGTCTGTGTTAAAGGAGAGGAGTTAAATGAGGAGAGAGAGAACTAATTCACATTTTAGTAGGGGTACCCCTGACTAAAAAGTTTTTAGCCTCTCTTTAGTCAGGGGTGCTTTAGTCAGGGGTGCTTGGAACTTTAGCCTCTTAAAGAGTCTATTTTTAGCCAGACTAAAATAAGTCCTTTGAATCCAAGCATCCTCTAAGCCACTCGTCATTTGTTTGGGGATTAGTGCAACTTTTCATTAAATTGACAACAATTTTACAATACAACGTTTGCGTATGTGCCAATACTACCTACTTTCCGGTTTATAAGGCTTGCGTGTATCCTTAAATTGATAAATAGGTCATCGTAATACAAGTTATATATCACAAAAAATATGTCATTAGAAACTTCAAACCGTCTACTTTCTAATGGTATAATTTTTAGACTATACAACTCATTTTAACTTGATCAAATTATAAATCTAGAGATACGTGCAAGCCTTATAATCTGAAAAGAAGGTAGTACTCCCTTCGTTTCTTTTTACTTCGCGTATAAGATTTGGTCAAAGTCAAACAACATAAAGTTTGACCAAATTTATATGAAAAAATATAAATATCTATTATATTAAAATTATATATTATGAAAATACATCTCGTGATGCATCTGATAATATTGATTTCATGTTGTGTATGTTGATATTTTTTAATATAAAGTTAGTCCAACTTTACAAAGCTTAACTTTGATCAAACCTTATATGCAGATTAAAAAGAAACGGAGGGAGTAATAAAGAGCTGTCCATACTCATTTAATGTACTGGATAGTGCATTTAATTGGTGCGGTGAGTGGCAAAGTATTCAACGAAGTGTTGGTTCAGAATAAAGGAATGTAAACTTGCCAGCCAACTTATACTCCAAAGGTATAATGGTAAAAGGTAAAATAAAAGATGCAGCTACAAAGGCTTAGTGCAAATAATGTCTAATTAACTGTACATATAATAATTCTATTACATGATCAAGATTGAATGGTTTATAGTAAAAATTAACTGGTAGTACAAACCATTAAAAAAATGTTCAGAATACTTCCTCCGTCACAGTTTATAAGGCATGCACGTGTATCTATGTCATCAATTCGACTTATATAAAATATATTATTTAACATAAAAATTATATCATTAGAAAATAGAACATCTAAAGTTTTTAATGATATATTTTTTGTAATATATGCCTCTCATTAAGTTGGTCCAATTAACGACCTAGATACACGTGCCGGACTTATAAACTGAAACAGAGGGAGTACCATATTTCAGCAATAAGCACATGTGAGTTGCTGCATTGGGGTGATTGCATTGATATCTTAACAATTTTTTAGTGAGGAATAATATCTCTGATACTGCAGTGATACGCAGTGCTCTCATGTGGTTTGTGCATGAACTCAATAGTCCTAATTAATGGGATCAGTGTTTTTATGCAAGAAAAGTTAACGTGTTGTCTTTCTTCTGCCATGTCAGAGTAAAACGTGACTCAATAAATGGAAGGAAAACAGCTGCTCGTTATGTAATTACTATGTCAATTCATCTTTGCTGGAGCATGAAGATTAACAATTAAATGCGGCTACACTCCATTGATATACCATGCAATGCGATTATTATAGATTTTTAGGAGAGCAAAAGTTTTGAGATCAGTATAATTAAATTGTCTAGAATTACTATCATGAAGTTCTTCGGTTTTCACTAAAAATAGAAAGACGCAATTTCATTGAATTTGTACCTTGAATTTTTCAGGACTTGGAATTTTCTATTTCTATTTTAATTTTTTCTTAATTATGAAATCCATTGTTTTAATTAGCCCAGGATAAGATTCCCAATTTTTATAGAAGACACACAACTTAAAGGAAAATGGTATTATAGTCTTGACACAAAATTAATAAAAACATAAATGGGTGAAAGATATTTTCAAAGTTAAGATAATATTGCAGTTTCAAACATTGGTAAAAACTGAATATTAGACGAGTTATCTAATTCAAAAAGCAAGGTTATCTAAAATCTATGTGCATGTAGAGCCGATATGAGTTGTGAGTCGAGCTACCCATATCTAGATGCATTTATTCTAAGTCGGAGATCATTAAGAATATAAAAGCATCTAGAACAGCTCGGCAGCATGTCGGAACAGAACTGATGGGGTCATAGTCCTAAGGTAGGGTCATAGTCCTAGGGTAGGGTCATAGGCCTGTCATATAGGTCCTACCCAAGGACTACCCCTCACAAAGGACAAGGCCCTAGTCAGTCCCGACTGAATTAAGGGGTCCCCATCGTCCAGTCGGTAACAGGTCCTCAACCATCCAGTCGGAGACTAGCATTCGGAGGATACCAAGCTAACCGACTGGCTACACTCGGTACATCGTAACCTCTCTGGAGGGAAACTGCCGTACGTTTCCAGGTGCATTTATTAGCATTTAGAGCATATGTTACCTGTAACGTACGCATTCAATCCCCACTACTCCACCCCTGTACCGGAACCGTTGTGGAGGGCAGCGCACTCTATATAAGCCACCCTCCCCTACTGGTAAAGGGGTTGGCATATCATTGTATTCCATATTCCACTCGACAACAAGCTCCGAGAGCACTGAGACGTAGGGCTGTTACCTCCACCGCTGAGGGGCCTGAACTCATACAACCTCGCCGTAGCTAGGACTCTGCCCATCTCATTCGTACCCTACACATCTACTATCAGGCTTATACCCACGACAGTTGGCGCCCACCGTGGGGCAGGCGTCTAAGCGACTTCCGGCGAGTTTGCGACTACTTCCTTTCGTCATGTCGTCCGGTGGAGATTCGAGCATGGGTCACCAGATCTTCTTCGGCGCTCTCTCCTTCATCATCGACGATTCGGCGTGGCTTCGGGATGCGCCCCTCGACATCGAGGCGCTTCCCCGTCGCGGAGCTACGCACTTCCCTGCCGGCGCCCGCGACATTCTTCTTCTCCAGCGGTCGGCTCCGGTGTCGACCTACACCGCCGTCACGCGCCGCGTCAAGCGGTCCCGCCGTCCGCGGCTCCAGCATTGGGTGCAACACGCCCAGGCGCGCCAGAACGCATCTTCGCAAGTGGCGGTTCTTGAGTCCATTGTGGTTGCCTCGTCGTCCCAGCACTCGGACTCGGTTCCGACTGAGTTTCCTTCCGAGTATGCGGGTCACGGGCCCGCAGCAGAAATACACATTGCCAACTCCCATGAAGATCCCCGTCAGGCTGGCCGGAACGAGCACGAGATCGGCGAAGCGTCCGACGCACGTCGTCCACCTCGCCGTTCTGCTAGTCGGCACACTCGGCGGGGCAACGTGGAACTGTTCCGCACACCACTCCTCAACTTGGCTGCAGCTGCCAATATAGCCGATTCCCTCCAGCCGACTGATTCAGAGGCTGGTAGAGGGATCGAGCAGATCCGAGCCCTGTTGCACACGGCGGAGCGGCAGAATTCGGCGGTCTCCCAGTCACACAACCGGATCTATAATAGTTCCCTCCACGCGAATACACATCGGTCGGTTCACAGCCCCGGTTCCCATCAGCGCCACAGGGGAGGCAGCCGTTCCATGATTCATGAAGATCGCCGCCGCTCACGCACCCCTCCGCGGGGTGGGCCATATGGATCCCGACATCATGATGATCGGCGTTCAGTCGACGACACTTACGACCCAAGACCCGACGCAAGAGGACATATCGCCCAGCGAAGAGTCGACAGAGGTCGAGCCCACCGCGATGGTCGCGATACCGACCGTCCGAGTGGAAGCAGGGCCACCGTGTCTGGTCCCGAGTGTTTCAGTCGAGCCATCCGTTCGGCTGACATCCCTCCCAACTTCCGATTGGCGACGGGAATCAGCAAGTTCACAGGAGAGTCCAAGCCAGAAACGTGGCTGGATGACTACCGAGTGGCGGACCAGATCGGAGGAGGGGACGACCATGTCGCCATGAAGCACCTCCCTCTGATGCTCGACGACTCGGCGCGAGCGTGGCTAAACCAGTTGCCCCCCTCAAGCATCTACAGTTGGGAAGATCTGGCCCGAGTGTTCATCAGGACCTTCGAAGGGACATGCAAGCGCCCTGCTGACCTTGTGGAGCTCCAGCACTGCGTCCAGAAGCAGAATGAGCCCCTGCGTGACTTCATCCAGCGCTGGACAACTCTCTATCACACGGTGGAGAACGTCACCGAGCATCAAGCAGTCTGCGCTTTCAAGGCAGGCGTGCGGTACAGGGATCTGTACCTGAAGTTCGGCCGAACAGGCGACATCTCCATGAGCAAGATGATGGAGATAGCAACACGCTACGCAAATGGCGAAGAAGAGGACCGCATCCGGAGCGGCAAGCACAAAACAGTCGCTGATGGCGATGGCGGCAACACCCGGAAGCAGAAGCAGAAAGCTCCGACCGCTCCGCAAGCGGAGGCTGCAGCCGTAACCAATGCCAAGTTCAAGGGTAAAGGGAAGGCTCAGTTCACCCCCAAGAAGAAGCAGTTCAATAACCCCATCCTGGACCAGCCATGTCCGGTTCATACGAAGATGGACGAAGAAGGCAACCCCATATATGCGAAGCATACCACTCGACAGTGTCGCCTCCTGATCCAGGGGTTCAGCGAAGGGCAACCGAGTGAGAAGGACCATGAACAGGATGAGGAGGATAAGGAGGATCTGTTCCCCCAAGTCCATGCAACCCTGATGATCTTTGCTGACATCGAGAGCAAGAGCCGACTGAAGCTGGTGAACAGAGAGGTGAACATGGCCACCCCTTCCAACGCCAAGTTCCTCAAATGGTCTCAGACTGCGATCACCTTTGACCAGTCGGATCATCCAACACATGTACCCACCCCGGGGAGACAGGCCTTGGTCGTCGACCCGGTGGTAGAAGGAGTCCGACTGCGCAAAGTTCTCATGGATGGCGGCAACGGCTTCAACATCATGTACGCCGACACCCTCAAGGGGATGGGCACCCCGATGTCCAAACTCAGCGAGAGCAGCATGCAGTTCCAGGGAGTCGTCCCCGGACGGAAGGCCAAGTCACTCGGCCAGATCGCGTTGGACGTCGTTTTCGGCTCTGACAAGAACTTCCGCAAGGAAAAGCTGACGTTCGAAGTGGTTGACTTCCAGAGCGCTTATAACGCAATTCTGGGTCGCCAGCGTATGCGCACTTCATGGCCCGTCCATGTTACGTGTACCTGAAGCTGAAGATGCCAGGCCCGAAGGGTGTGATCACCATCACAGGCAATCGGCAGCGGGCTGAAGAGTGTCTGCAGCAGGGATCAAGAATCGCCGACCAGCAGATGGCCGTCCTCGAGCTGGACGAGTACAAGAAAACAGTCGACCCCGCCGACCTGATGCGCTCAAAGAAGCCAGCTTCAGAGTCTGCATTTCAGTCGGCGGGAGAGACGAAGAAGGTCAGCATCCACCCGACGGACGCCACTGCTGCCCCGACGAACATCTCCATCACCCTCGATCCTAAATAGGAAGCCGAGCTCACCCAATTCCTCTGTGAGAACTGGGACATCTTCGCAGGGAAACCCTCTGACATGCCAGGTGTACCCAGGGAGTTGGCTGAGCACCGACTGCACGTGGATTCCACGGCTCGGCCTGTCCGAGAGCGCCTGCGCCGGTCCGCCGCGCACAAGAGGAAGGCAATCGGGGAAGAGGTGGCCAAGCTGCCGGCAGCCAACTTCATACGCGAGGTTCACCACTCCGAGTGGCTCGCCAATGTTGTCATGGTGCCCAAGAAGGACAAGTCACTCCGAATGTGCATCGACTTCAAGCATCTCAATAAGGTCTGCCCGAAAGACCATTTTCCGCTCCCCCGCATAGATCAAATTGTCGATTCGACTGCGGGTTGCGAGCGTCTGTCATTTCTTGATGCCTACTCGGGCTATCATCAGATCCGTGTGTATGGTCCCGATGAGTTAAAGACAACCTTCATCACCCCATTCGGGTGCTTCTGCTACATCACTATGCCGTTCGGTCTGAAGAATGCGGGAGCTACCTTTATGCGCATCATCCAAAAATGTCTCCTCGAGCAGATCGGTCGGAATGTGGAGGCATATATGGATGATATCATAGTCAAGTCACGCAAAGGTTCCGACCTGCCGACTGACTTGGCAGAAACATTCGCCAACCTTCGTAGGTACGATATCAAGCTCAACCCAGCCAAATGTTCATTCGGTGTTCCCAGCGGAAAGTTACTCGGTTTCTTCGTTTCCGAACGAGGGATCGATGTCAACCCCGAAAAGATCGGGACCATCGTCCGAATGGAGAGGCCGGTCAGAATACACGATGTTCAACGGCTCACAGGTTGCCTAGCGGCTTTGAGCAGGTTCATCAGTCGACTCGGCGAAAAAGCACTCCCTCTGTACCGACTCATGAAGAAATCAGATACTTTCGAGTGGACAGATGAAGCCCAAGTCGCATTCGACGACCTCAAAGTCCTACTTTCCACCCAGCCGGTTCTTACTGCTCCGCTCAGTAAAGAGCCCCTTCTTCTGTATATCGCAACTACAAATCAAGTCGTCAGTACTGTTCTTACAGTCGAACGAGAAGAAGAAGGCAAAGCATACAAAGTTCAGCGGCCAATGTACTACGTCTCCGAAGTCTTGACCCCTTCCAAGCAGAGGTATCCCCATTATCAAAAACTTATCTACGGGATTTACATGACTGCGAAGAAGGTGGCCCACTATTTCCAAGACCACTCGGTGTCTGTCGTTTCTGATGCTCCATTGTCGGAAATTCTCCACAATCGAGATGCGTCAGGCCGAGTGGCGAAGTGGGCGATGGAGATGCTGTACTGTGACATCAAGTTCGAGGCCAAGAAAGCTATTAAGTCTCAAGCTCTGGCTGACTTCATAGCAGAATGGGTAGAACAACAGCAACCGACCCACATCTTCTCGGCCCATTGGACAATGTTCTTCGATGGGTCCAAGATGTTGAATGGCTCCGGCGCTGGCGTTGTGATCATATCACCAAAGGGCGACAAGCTCAAGTACGTGCTACAGATACACTTCGATTCCTCCAACAACGAGGCGGAGTATGAAGCTCTCCTCTACGGGTTGCGCATGGCCATCTCACTCGGCGTCCGTCGCCTGATGGTCTACGGTGATTCAGATCTGGTGGTCAATCAAGTGATGAAAGAGTGGGACGTCAGAAACCCCACCATGACTACATACTGCAATGCAGTGAGGAAGCTTGAGAACAAGTTTGAAGGTCTAGAATTTCACCATGTTCCAAGACTGAAGAACCAAGCAGCTGACGAGTTAGCAAAACTCGAATCCACTCGGAGACCAGTCCCGAGTGACGTCTGCCTCGAGCACCTCCACCTCCCCTCAGTCAAAGAAGATCCTTTCACAGAGGAACCAGTACAACCCAAGAGCACAACAGATCCGACTGAAGTCGATGTACCTGCTGTGGTTGATCTGGTCATGGAGATTCTGGCTGTCATTCCCGATTGGACTGTGCCGATCATGGTATATATCTTGAGGCAAGAACTTCCAGAAGACGAAGTCCAAGCCAGACAGATAGTCCGTAGGTCGAAGTCATTCACTGTCATTGATGGCCAATTGTACAAGGAAAGTATCTCAGGCGTTCTTCAACGATGCATCTCCCCAGAGGAGGGGCAGCTGATTCTGGAGGATATTCACTCGGGGACCTGCGGTCATCACGCTTCTTCGAGAGCAATCGTCGCCAAGGCATTCAGGGCTGGCTTCTTTTGGCTGCAGGCTAACGAGATGGCTAAGGATATGGTTGATCGATGTGAGGGTTGCCAGTTGTACTCGAACAAGTCCCACAAGCCAATGTCCGCGTTGAAGACGATCCCTCTGGTGTGGCCGTTTGCAGTGTGGGGATTAGATATAGTCGGCCCATTCAAGACAGGCCAAGGTGGATACACACATGTGTTGGTGGCAGTCGACAAGTTCACGAAATGGATCGAAGCGAAGCCCATCAAGAAGCTCGACGCCTCAACAGCCGTCAAGTTTGTCACGGACATCATCTTCAAATTCGGTGTACCTCACAGTATAATCATGGACAACGGGACAAACTTTGACTCGGACAGATTCAAAGGTTTCTGTACAAGCCAAGGCATCCGAGTGGATTTTGCTTCCGTAGCACATCCTCAGTCCAATGGACAAGCAGAGCGGGCAAACAGACTTATTTTGCAAGGTTTGAAGCCCCGACTCCTGCGAGAGATAGGACATGCCGCTGGCGCTTGGGTTACCGAGCTACCTTCAGTGCTTTGGGGACTTCGTACAACCCCGAACAGATCTACATGGCGATCACTGTTCTTCCTCGTTTATGGAGCAGAAGCGGTCCTTCCGAGTGACTTGCTTCACAATGCGCCACGAGTCGAACTCTTCTCCGAAGCCGAAGCAGAACAAGCAAGGCAAGACAGAGTGGATCTTCTGGAGGAGGAGCGCGAGATGGCATTAACTCGCTCGACCATTTATCAACAAAATCTGCGACGTTTTCATGCACGCCACGTCAGAAGTCGCACGTTCCAAGCAGGCGATCTGGTGCTCCGAGTGGATCAGCAAAGACCTCACAAGTTGGTTCCAGCCTGGGAAGGACCCTTCATCATTTCCAAGGTGCTGAACAACGGAGCATACAGACTCTACAACATCGAAAGAGAGACAGACGAGCCGCGTGCATGGAATGGAGATCTCCTGAAGCGCTTCTACACGTGACCGTCGACTGAAGCAATGTAAAGAACAAGTATTGGCGAAATAATATAAAGAAGATTGAGTTTTTTGCAGGTTCAAAGTTCTTCCTCGGTCGCAGACTTCAGTCTCAAAAAAAAAAACTTAGCTGCGATCCAGAATCGCCTAAGTATTAACTATCTCCGAGTGTGCACTACACGTCACACTCGGGGGCTTAGCTGCGATCCAGCATCGCCTAAGTACTAACTATCTCCGAGTGTGCACTACACGTCACACTCGGGGGCTTAGCTGCGATCCAGAATCGCCTAAGTATTAACTATCTCCGAGTGTGCACTACACGTCACACTCGGGGGCTTAGCTGCGATCCAGCATCGCCTAAGTATTAACCTTCTCCGAGTGTGCACTACACGTCACACTCGGGGGCTTAGCTGCGATCCAGCATCGCCTAAGTATTAACCTTCTCCGAGTGTGCACTACACGTCACACTCGGGGGCTTAGCTGTGATCCAGCATCGCCTAGGTATTAACCTTCTCCGAGAGTGCACTACACGTCACACTCGGAGGCTTAGCTGCGATCCAGCATCGCCTAAGTACTAACCTTCTCCGAGTGTGCACTACACGTCACACTCGGGGGCTTAGCTGCGATCCAGCATCGCCTAAGTATTAACCTTCTCCGAGTGTGCACTACACGTCACACTCGGAGGCTTAGCTGCGATCCAGCATCGCCTAAGTACTAACCTTCTCCGAGTGTGCACTACACGACACACTCGGGGGCTTAGCTGCGATCCAGCATCGCCTAAGTATTAACCTTCTCCGAGTGTGCCTTACACGTCACACTCGGGGGCTTAGCTGCGATCCAGCATCGCCTAAGTTTTAACCTTCTCCGAGTGTGCGCTACATGTCACACTCGGGGGCTTAGCTGCGATCCAGCATCGCCTAAGTAGTAACCTTCTCCGAGTGTGCGCTACACGTCACACTCGGGGGCTTAGCTGCGATCCAGCATCGCCTAAGTATTAACCTTCTCCGAGTGTGCGCTACACGTCACACTCGGAGGTTTAGTTGTGATCCAGCATCGCCTAAGTATTAACCTTCTCCGAGTGTGCGCTACACGTCACACTCGGAGGCTTAGCTGCGATCCAGCATCGCCTAAGTATTAACCTTCTCCGAGTGTGCCTTACACATCACACTCGGGGGCTTAGCTGCGATCCAGCATCGCCTAAGTATTAACCTTCTCCGAGTGTGCGCTACACGTCACACTCGGGGGCTTAGCTGCGGTCCAGCATCGCCTAAGTATTAACCTTCTCCGAGTGTGCCTTAAACGTCACACTCGGGAGCTTAGCTGCGATCAAGAATCGCCTAAGTATTAACCTTCTCCAAGTGTACTCTTAACGTCACACTCGGAGACTTAAGGAATTCCACGGACCCTCAATGAGGCTCACGCAGATGTCAAAACAACTGACATGTTCCGAATGTTTGCCTTTGGCTTCACCAAGAAACGCCAAACAAAAACCCGAATCAAAATTGCAACAGAAGAGCAAAAATTCGATTCAAAGCTCTAGAAAAGATAGTTTACTCGGTGCGTATCAAGCTTACCTGCACCGATCTAAGAATGTGACGGCCAACAGCAGTGGCCAAAGTTTCTTACAGATAACACTCGGCATACCGAGGATAAAGTTTTTTCACGAGTCAGCTGGGTCGGCGCCAGGACTGGAGGGCTCCACGAAGGTGTCCAGGTCGATTCCGTCGGCGATGCGGGTAGCACTCTCAAGGAACGTCTCCATGAACTCTTCGAATCGAAGCTTCTTCGTGTTGGCGACCTTCAGTGTCTTCAACTTCTCCTCGCGCACCTCCTTGCAATGGACTCGGACTAGGGACAGAGCAACATCTGCACCGCAACGAGCTGCAGATTTCTTCCACGACTGCACTCGGTTGGGAATCTCCTCCAGTCGGGCCATCAGGTTCTCCACCTCCTGCCGCGACTCATCCTCTGGCCAAAGTTCCTTCTCAATTTGGCCGACGACCTCTCTCAGTCGACCGATGAAAGGACCCACTTTGCCTACGCGGATATGCGCCCGGAGCAGATCCCGATTGGCATCCTCGCCGAGTGGCACGTTGTCGCGAATGGACCGCTCCACGTCCGCCGCTTCAGCTTCAGCATCAACGCAAAAGTCTGCAACAAAAGGGCAAGCATATAATAAACGCCGAGTGTCACGCACACAGTACAAGCACTCGGCAAAATATAAGACTTACCAGCCAGACGCGTCATCATCTGCCCAGCCCAGTCGCTGACATACTTCTCCTGAGCGGTGCATCGCTTATTCAGGACGACCATCTGATTCGTGAGAGCAGTCCTGTGTTTCTTCATTTTTTCCACTTCCTCAGTCAACACCTTGTTCGCTTCACGCGCCTCCTCCAAGGACTTCTCTCGTCCCTCCAGAACATTCTTCATGCCGGCCATTGCGAGCATAGCCGCATCAAGCTCCCCAGCAAACTGGTTCCTCTCCGCTCTGAGAGCCTCATAGGCCGTCCCCATTTCACAAGTTTTCTGCCACCAAGCACCAAGGAACAATCAGAAAGTTCAACAGTTAAAAGTCTAAGTTCTTCAGACCCCTGCCGACGCAAGCAGTCGACAGCGGTCTCGGGGACTACACCCAGTGGGTTCACTGAGAGTGACCCCACTGGCACGCAGCTCAAGCAGGCCTGCCCTATTGAGATGCATGTTATCACCTACGCCTACGAGGCAAATACTACCCGACCTGAGTACAACCTACTCTCGGAGACTCTTACAGTAAGTGCGCTCCGAGTGCCACAACTGCTAGCAGTCGGTCATATTATTTACAGACACGACCAAAGCAAAGACAATATGTATAAAGACAACTGTCGGTGCAAGCACTCGACAGAAGTCTCGGGGACTACACCCACTGGGTTCACTCAGAGTGAACCCATTGAAAACAACAGCTGCTATTCAAGAACACCCAGTGGGTTACAGGAGAAAAGTAAATACTTACTAGACCACTTACTCGGATATCATCCTGCAGCTCCAAGCTCCGCTGGTACAAGGCCGCAACGGAGTCGTAGGCCCTCTTGGCTTCTCCAGCCATGAGCTCCGCCTGCACCATAGCCCCCTTGGCCGCTCCCACCTGCTCCTCCGGAAGACGCTGAATGCTGAATTCAGCATTCGACGATCCCGGAATCGTCGGAGGTCCCTGAGGCATCCCAAGGCCCGCCCCAGTCGGCTCCTCAGCCACCAACACTGGTTCAGTCTGTGGTAGCGCTTCAGTCGGCAACACGTCGGTGGCGAGAGCGGCAGCAGGAGGAGCAGCCTCAAGAACAGGCTCCACAGCTGGGTCGGCTCTCCCCTGGTCGCCCTCGTCCAGGCAAATCGCCCCTGACAGACCGAATGACACGAGGTCTCAAAAAAGAAAGAGGCAGAACCTATGATAGGATAAAACACTCGGAGTCACTACAACGCACCTGACTGGGACGAGACGACGTTGTCCGTGTCCATGTGGTCATTTTCTTGGCGGGCCGGAGAGGTGGCAGAAGTGGCGACTCTGTCGAGTGAAATCCATTCGACCAATGAACAAGAATTCACTCGGATATCAGAAGGAATTAGAAGATCGATACACTTACGTGGAGGTGACAGGGACAACAACCCTCATTCGCGGCAGAGCCTTCCGAGGCTTAGGCCCACTCGGCTTGGCCGCCTTAGAAGACTGACCCGCAGGCTCGGCGACGACATCCCTGGTCCTCTTAGTGCTTCGAACACTCGGGACCACCGGAGCAGTAGGCGGAGCACTCGAAGACGCGGGAGGAGCCGAGGGGACGGCGGGCTCGTGTCGGCGCTTGGTCCGGTGCTCTAGTTGCTGAGGTGGCGAGTCCTGCTCTTCGTCTTCTTCCTCCTCCTCGCTGGTCTCCTCCTCCGATTCCCCGCTGTCGCAGACGTACTCGGCACTCTCCACGCTGCCCTCCTGGCTGCCTTCCTCCTCTTCCTCCGCCGGATTCCCGTTCGAGACGGGGGAGAACTAGTTGGTCCACTCCTGCATAAATTTCAGTCGGCGATATCAGACATCACGCAGAGATTCAAGCAAACGACAGGAATTAAGACAGTCGGGTGCACTCGACATGTTCTGCTCACCTGATTCGGAGGAGGATGGTCCGTGCAGAAGGGCTTCACTCGCCGAGATCCTTTGGGATTCTCGCAGGGGCCTGTGATCTGGAGCACCCACGAGGTCACCCTCTCCTCGGCCACGCCCACAACGTTGGTACGAGTGGAATCCTCGGGCCCCGTATAATGCCACATGGCATGGTCGCGAGCCTGCAGAGGCTGGATCCGCCGACCAAGGAAGACCTCCAGCAAGTCTATGCCGGTGACCCCCCTCCTGACGACGTCCACGAGTGCCTCAACCAAGGGCTGGACGTCGTTCTTCTCCGCCTTTGAGAGCGCAAGCTGTTTAGGCGGGGCGGGCCGATCTAAACTAAAAGGAGGCAGCCCAGTCGACGCATTCAGACAGGCGATATCCTGGCAGTAGAACCACGTCGACTGCCATTTCCTAACCGACTCACTTAACTGAAGAGCAGGATAACTACTCTGACTCTTCTTCTGAAAACCTAAACCCCCGCAGAGCTGGAGGAGATGCGTCTTATCATCCGACTGGCTAAGTCGTTTGATGGTTTGGGATCTGGCGGAAAAGATGTGTTTGAACAAACCCCAATGGGGAGGGCAGCCGATGAAACACTCGCACAAAACTATAAAGGCAGAAAGATGGGCGATGGCGTTCGGAGGAAAATGGTGAAGTTGGGCCCCGAAGTGATTCATGATGCCCTTGAAGAAAGGATGCGGGGGCAAAGAAAAACCTCGGTGGACGTGGTTGAGGAGCAAGACGCGCTCCCCCTCCCGAGGCGTTGGCTCGACCTCGTCCTCCGCCGGCAGCCTCCAGGACTTATGCACGATCATTCCGTGCTCCACCAGCTGCAGCAGATCCCCCTCCGTCACCATGGAGGGGAGGAAGTCGCCCTGAATCCACCCCGCCGACAGCGGCCGCTGCCGCCGCTGAGCAGGCGCCGCCACCTTGCCCTTCTTCTTCCTAGCCTCCATCTTGCTGGTCTAACCCTTGGTCATGGAGGCGACGGCGAACCCTCGGGAGGAAGGAGAAGGAAGGAGTGTAGGAGCGCTGGAGGAGGCAAGGAAGACGGAGCAGGCGAGAGCGGAAGATTCGGCGAGCGTAACGAAGAAGCCTCGCCGCCGAGATTTAAATAGGGTTCCGACTGGGTCAGTGGCGGGTGGCCCCGAAACCTTATCCGCCCGACCGGCCGCGGTGATATAAGTGGAGGACTTGAAGGCGCGAGAATCGAGGCGTCAGGCGCTACTCGAGCGCGCCGGCGTCATCCCCGCTGGACGCGCGGAAACCGAAATTTGAAGATCCCGGAAAATCCGCCGCTATCAGTTGACCGGTCGCGTCAAAAGATGCCGCAGAAGCACTCGGCTTCCGACAGTCTGTTTCGCGAGTACTTCCACTCGGATCGTTGGTCAGAAAATATAAAATGGATCGAGGCAAGCAACGCCCAAGCCAAATCTGTTCCAGTCGGATCCAAACTTCAAGCACCGCTTCGTCGTTTCAACCCCAATCCATTCGGGGACTAATGATGGGGTCATAGTCCTAGGGTAGGGTCATAAGCCTGTCATATAGGTCCTACCCAAGGACTACCCCTCACAAAGGACAAGGCCCTAGTCAGTCCCGACTGAATTAAGGGGTCCCCATCATCCAGTCGGTAACAGGTCCTCAACCATCCAGTCGGAGACTAGCATTCGGAGGATACCAAGCTAACCGACTGGCTACACTCGGTACATCGTAACCTCTCTGGAGGGAAACTGCCATACGTTTCCGGGTGCATTTATTAGCATTTAGAGCATACGTTACCTGTAACGTACGCATTCAATCCCCACTACTCCACCCCTGTACCGGAACCGTTGTGGAGGGCAGCGCACTCTATATAAGCCACCCTCCCCTACTAGTAAAGGGGTTGGCATATCATTGTATTCCATATTCCACTCGACAACAAGCTCCGAGAGCACTGAGACGTAGGGATGTTACCTCCACTGCTGAGGGGCCTGAACTCATACAACCTCGCCGTAGCTAGGACTCTGCCCATCTCATTCGTACCCTACACATCTACTGTCAGGCTTATACCCATGACAAGAACCCTCTAAAAATACAGCCATAATTACGTACGTGAGGACATAATACGAGGCGACAAATGAAGACAATACATAAAGGCTAATATAGTGGTTGCTGATCCCGAAGCAATTGGGTGGGGATGATTTCAATGAGCGTTGTCGCCAAGTGCTCCTATGCAATTTCGGAAGCACCATATTATACAGTCGCGATACTTTCATGCTTAATGAAGTTTATGAAGCTTTGAACCCTAAGGATAAGATGAAATTAATGGTGACTCGGGATGGTTTAAGTTCATCCCAAGCAGAGGGATTATCAATTTGTGGCAGGACAAAGGAGAAGAACTCACATAATGGAAACCATGGCAAAAGGGATTGGTTTACTACTTTTGATTCTACTATTGCTGCTGGTTCCATTTTGGATTTTGATAATTCACCATGCAAGGTTGAAGGCATAGGTTCCGTTCCGAGGGTATTATTTCTGGTGATAGTAATAAGTGGATGACCGCAATGTATGATTAATGGAATCACTTGAAAATAATTGCACTTGGGATTTAGTAAAAGTACCAAGAGAGAAGAAACATATTCGTTGCAAGTGCATTTTCGAAATAAAGGAAGGTGTTTCTCCTAATGACGAGACAAGACATAAAGCAATGTTAGTTGCTATAGGTTATAGCCAAATTCCAGGTATTGACTATAATGAAGTATTTTCTCCTATTGTGAAGCATAGCTCTATTCGCACTTTACTTAATATTGTTGCCATGCATCATTTTGAGCTTGAACAATTGGATGTTAAAGCTACATTCTTACATGAAGAATTAGAAGTGGATATTTATATGGAACAACCTGAAAGTTTTGTTATTCCTGGGAAAGAAAAGCTTGTGTGTAAGTTAAAGAAATCTCTTTATGGATTGAAGCAATCCCCTTGATAGTGGTATAAGAGATTTGACACCTTTATGCTCTCTCAAGGTTTCAAACGGTCTAATTATGACCGCTGCGTTTATTTGAAAACTGACGATGGTTCAACTATTTATTTGCTCCTGTATGTTGATGATATGTTAATTGCTGCAAAGAGCATGTCAGAGATTAATGAACTAAATAAACAATTGAGTAATGAATTTGAGATGATGGATTTGGTTGCAGCAAAGAAAATACTTGGCATGGAAATATCCAGAGATAGACCGTCTGAAAAATTATATCTAAGTCAGAAGGGATATATTGATAAATTTCTTCATCGCTTTAATATGCATAATGCCAAGCCAGTAAGTACTCCGTTAGCTGCACACTTCAAATTATCACCAGCCTTATGTCCAAAGTCATATGTCGATATTGAGTACATGTCTAGAGTTTCCTATTACAATGCAGTTGGTTCACTTATTTATGCCATGGTTTGTTCTCGTCCGGATTTATCTTATGCATTGAGTGTTGTCAATAGATACATCGCTAATCCTGGAAAAGAGCATTGAAAAACAGTTCAATGGACTTTCAAATACTTACTAGGTACTTCTAAGCTTATTTATAGTTTTGGAGAATTGGAGATGGAATTGTTGGTTTTGTTGATTCTGATTTTTCTGATGATTTTGATAAGAGAAGATCACTCATAAGTTATGTTTTCATCATTGGTGGTTGTGTTGTGAGTTGGAGAGCAACTTTGCAGTCTATTGTGTCGTGTTCCACTACCGATGCCGAATATATGACTATTTCGGAGGCATGCAAAGAAGCTAGCTGGTTGAGAGGTTTATACACTGATCTTTGTGAAGACTCATCTTGCCCTACCATATTTTGTGGCAGTCAAAGTGCTATATATCTTACAAAGAATCTATGATAAGAATCCAATGTATCATGAGAGAACGAAACACATTGATGTCAGATTTCACTATATTCGAGATGTTATTGCTAATGATGGTTTGAAGGTATGCAAGATAAATACTAACGATAATCCAGATGATATGATGACAAGACAGTTTCTACCAATAAATTTAAGCTTTGCTCATGTTTAATTGATATTTCTCATTATTCCTATGGACTTTGATCCATAAGGTGTTTATGCTGATTTGGATGGAGTTAGTTACTTTCTTGGTACCATATTGTGATTCAAATTGTATTGTATTGGAGATACATAAGGTATTACGGATCTGGCCTGTCATCGCTGCCACAGAGCCGATGGCTTTGACGACGTTCCTGCTGTCCTGCAGCGGCACGGCAAGGAGGACAACGTGCACGCCTGCCGGTACGTACGTGCACCCCAGTCCGTTGTTGTTGCTGCATGCCTGCATCGTATTCTTGGCCCACTGCTAGCGACTTCAACAACACCTCACCGAGCGCCATGGGTGGCAATGGCGACGTCTCCAATATGTCCGCTATTTGGAGGCGCTGGCCGTGGAGGTCGACGAGCATGCCTTCTTTCGCATCGACGACCGGGTGGTGTTCCACCTCAACCGCACAGGGACGGGGCATGCCTACACTGCGCTATCTGTGATCGACCAGAACACAACAGAGGCGGACGTGAAGAAGACTTCGTCGTTGTTGCCACGAAAGAGAGGCAAGCAATGGTACTCGCTCCAACCTCTTCCTTCGTTCCTCCTACGGAGTACTTAGGATTTTGTTTTTCAGTAGTCAATTAGTATTAGTACACTGACTGTAAACAAGTACTAATAGTAAAATCAGTATTCGACTGGAATAGAGTTGACAAGGGACCAATCGTTTTACTCTGATGCGGCCGAAAAATCTTCCCAGAACATTTGGCAGGTCATTGCAGGTGGCATTGGAGTATTCACGCATTGGAAAGGAGAAGATCATCATGCATTTTTGTCTTTTGCTGATTCACCGTTATAGGCTAAGCTTCCAGCGGGGCAGTAATGTTAGTTCACGAACCAAACTTCCAAACATTGGTGCAAGCGATGTAACGGAGAGATTCTTAGAGCATCTCAAGCCGTTTGCTCCCTCACGTGGCATTTTTCAGCCGGCTGGGGTTGCGCCGACGTAATTTTTAGCCTGGATGGGAGGGGAGGGGGCAAAGTTTTTCCACCGCATCCCTCACCCAAGAAGAGGCAAATCTCGTCCAGGAGTGCATTTTTCCCGAACTCGATGATGTGGTCGTCCGAGATAGATAGGCCGCCAGCTCGTGGAGTGCGACGGAGGGGTCGAAGCCGGAGGAGGCGACCTGGCGGACGAGCGCGGCGGGGGAAGTGCCGACGAAGAACATGACGGATTCGGCAACGGGCAAGCATGATGCGGCGGATGTAGACCAATGGGAGATGAGACTGCAGAGGGCGAGGTTGGGCGTGAGGTCCATGGACGGGAGATGGAGCATGGTGGCCGACAGGTGGTGTTGCTGGAGTCGAGCCACCTTTGTATAGAGGCGCGGTCATAGGTGACGCTCGTGCAGAGGCTGACCGACAAACACATGACACCGAGGGAGATCGGGCAGCGGAAGAAGCTGGGGATCCTGACTTCAGCCCTTGGTGCTAAGGGCGGGACCCTCATGCCGGTGGTGGTCTTGTCCTTCCTGACCATGGCCATGGATGGACGGAGAGGGCAACAAGGGCGAGCTCCACACCAGGGCGGCCCACGCGAGTGTACAGGTAGCGCTGCCTCTGCCCCGACGCTCGGATATCCTCCGGTCGCACCGCGGTTGCTTCCCTGTGCGGTTGGTGGGAGAGAGGAAAGAGGAAAGAGAAAAGAGAGGATAGAGAGGAGTGGGTGGCGGACGTGGGCCAATTACATTGCATTGAAATAGAACCGGCGCTCCCAGCTGCCCCCCAGGATCTTGGGTTTGGGTTGGGATCATCGGTTGTAATTTTGACCAAATCCGGCACTATTTGAGCTAGTGGGGGTGTGACTGGGGCTTTTTTCGTCCGCCGACGTTAAAAAAGTGCTCCTCGGGGGCTTTCTGGCGCTAGTGGAGAATCAGACAATAGTCTCGGTTTTAAGGACCTTCTGTGCCGGTTCTGCAACCGGCACTAAAGGGTGGGTACTAAAGGCCCCCCCCTTTTAGTACCGGTTCGTCACAAACCGGGATCGAATGCCCACCACGTGGCACGAGCCCGCGCCGGGGGGTTCGGGACCTTTAGTCCCGGTTGGTTACCGGGACTAAAAGGTTTAGGGGTTTTGGGTTTTCTGGTTTATTTTTCCTTTTAATTTTGTGTTTTCTATTTTTTTTTCATTTCAAACATATTTTACACGTTATGCATATATAAAAATAGAATTTCTAGTAGAACCGACCATATATATATATCATCGTATTTCTCGCACAAGCATTCACACATACACATGTATATATACAATTTCTCTTACAATTTGCAGATCATTACATGGAGGAATTTAAGCTTGTAATGGTATTCTCCTTTGGGATCTATGAACTGGTCGAGCAAAAATCTCCCTATTTCCTCTTGAATTTCTCGTACGCGATCTGTTGGTAGGAGCTGATCCCGCCTTTGTTGCATCGTTATTAAAAAAGAAGATCAATATGAATATATTAGTTGTGTGTATATATATTAGATCATTATAAAAAGAACTGTGAATAGTGTTCTCGCAAACGTACCCAATGTTGAATATCACTTTTGGGTCTTTCGGACGTCATCATGTGAATGTTCTTGGAAACGTAGCATGCACATAAATTATTCCTCGGCGCCTGCCTCAGGCACTTTAGAAGAATAGAATTCAATCAGGTAATAGTTAATCAAGCATGATAATGGTACTGAAACTAGAATTAAAGAGATGACAACTAGCTAGTACTACTTAATTAATTACCCTGGGCCGCATCCATTTCAGTTTTTGTTTCCATTGGCCTTCAACCTGTTTGATGAACTTTTTCCAAGCCCTGCCCAACGGCAAAGAAAATGAATAAAGGAGTTATTATTTAGTTGATATCAGGAAATGAACTAAAGAGGCCGACATATAGTTCGATAATGATTGAAATTACTCGTCGACCATCCCCCTCACGATTTCGTAGTCTCTATCGTCTTTAAGTAGTGAGTCCAGTACTAAATTTTTTCCCTCGTCAACTTCAATGATTAGCAGGATCCAGTGAAAACTGCATGCGCATATGTTTGTATAATTAAGCGGGGATGTGCGTATATAACTCATCAACTACACTTATTAAAATCTAGTAAGTAAAAACAGAATTTGTAGTACAAGAAAGTGTCACTCACCCAAAGTTGTAAGGAAGTAGTATTTATGGTTGGATATTTAGTCGCATCAAGAACTCTTCCAAGCTTTTCTCTATATCTTTTCGTTCCCATTTACGCGTCCATGTCTCTTCATTAATGGTATTTGGGTCAATGAACCCAATGCCATAGCGTTCAACTTTTTTCATTTCATACATCTTCATTCAACATAATACCACAGAAAAGGATATATATTGAGGATAATTACAGGTAACGAACGAGCACTACAACTAGCTAGAGACTTCAATTACAGAAAGAAATCACTTACACACAATAGCAACCGACGAGAGATTTGTCGAGTGCGTCTTGATTAAGTAACTGAAACATTTCTTAATACTCAACCCGCAAATCTTTTTTATGGTAGTAATGCTCTGCCTGGACTTTCACCATGAGGGACTCTCGGTCGATAGTCTTTACTACTCTCAGGTACCATTGATGCAATTCATACATTCTCGTTGATAGAAGCGGGATCTGCCCAGGCTTGAACATAGGTTGGTCGCAGACATATTTCTATTGTAGTTGCTCCTCTGTAAACGTTTGGAAGTCCTTGATGCCTATGAGTTGTTCTACAGTGACACCGGCCTCTTTAGTCGCCTTCTATAATCGTCCGTTATTACTAGCTGCTGATCGGCAACACTCACATGTGTTTGTAGTGGGGAGATTGATTGCACTGCCTGTTCTCTCAGCTGGGGAATAGTTTTCCCGCATTTTTTGCCAGCTGCTTGGCTCGAACTCGAGCTCGACTTCTTTTTTTGTGCTTGATATGACTTCCTGATAGAGCGCTCATAGTCCGAGTTGATATGCTTGACAGCTCGTTGAGTATTATCAATAAAGTGTTGTATGACATGCTGATGACGAGTTGATGGATATACTTCTCGCCCCTCGTTGGTTACCCCAAGTGGAAGGTGGAGATATAGTCAGCAGCAGATTTCCCTTCCATGGAGACTGTAAGGTTTATCGAACCAAGATGATTCCTAGGCTCAACAAGTAGGTGTCTGTGACAGCCCGATGCCGACGTTCTAGAAGATTCCCCTTTTCTTTCGGTTTCCGTCGTGTGTCTATTTTTATTTGTCGCATCATCATCGCATCATGCGCATCATCTGCATTGCATCGGCATGTCCGTGCCGCCAGTTTTCAAAGTTGCATCCGTTGTTAGTTGCCGGTTCCCGTCGTTGTCCGTTCTGAGTCCGACCGCACATGCACTTGCCCGTGGCACCGTCGTAACCCTGTTTTTAAAGCGTGCGTAAAACTTTCTCTGATCGGGGTGGAACTTGGCATGCGGTCGTAATTTATTTTATTTAGGCCGCCTGTCGAATTTCGTCGCGATCGGAGTCCGTCTGGTACCCGAACGGTCGACCATAGCGGCACCGTCTTCGGACTACCGTCGGACGTCTGTCGGTGTTTTTAAATTCGTTGCCGCGCCGCCCGTTCCCCTCTCGTCTCCGGATGTCTACAAACACGGCCACTTAGCACGTCCCGCGTTTGGAATTGTTTAATTCCGACCGTGCGGTTGAAACCGGGGCGAAAAACTGCTAAACCTAGCCCCATTTCCTATAAATAGACCCCCAAAACCTGCCTACTCTAGCTAACCCTAGTCCCACCTCGGGATCCGCACCGCCCCACCTCTCCTCCTCTCCACGCAGCCTCTCTCTCCCGCAGCCGCCGCCGGCCCGCGAGACCCGTTTCGGGCCCGCCGAGCCCATCTGGGCCCGGATCACGCCGCCGCCCACGTTCTGCCCCGAGCTCCCGAGCTCCCCGTCCATGGCTGCCTCGCCGGAGCAGCAGAGCCACCGGGCCACCTCCCGCCACCCAGATCCTCCTCCCCATGGCTCTCCCCGCGCCAGGTCGCCGCCCCTCGCGGGAGGCCTCGCTGCGCCGTCCTCGGCCCCTCCGTCCTCCGCCGACCTCGTACGGTAGCCACCATGGAGACCCGCCGCCGGCCGCCGGTGCCCCGCTGTCCCCGGGATCTGGCCGGGATCGAGCCCTCGGCCTTGTCCCACTGGTGCCTCGCCACTCGTCCCCGATGCTCCGCCTCCTCGCCGGGATCCCCGCCGCCGCCGCCCTGGTTCCCGCTCGGGAGGAGCCCGACGGGAACCGCCCCGCTCCCGCACCGCGCGTGGCCGCTCGGCTGGGCCCCGAGCCGGCCCAGCTACGCGCCTCCAGCACCCCGGCCCAACCGGCCTGGCCAGGCGAGGCCACCTCAGGCCAGCTGGCCCCTCCAGCCACCTCCTCCCCTCGGCGCTAGAGCCCATCACCAAGCCGCGGCCCAGATCCTTTCGGCCCAAGGTGAGGCCCCTCTCTCGCCTAACTCGCGCACTAGGCGCTAGGTTTATCCTGCGCCCCCCGGTGAAGCCCAATAGTGTTTTTTTAGTTTTAGAATTTAATTAATTTCAGTATTTAGTCGAATGGTGTTTTGCCCGTAGTTTTTATTCCGTGTGTCGGAACGAGGTGTGTAGCATATGGATTTCGTGTAGAATTTTGCGTAGATTACGAATTTACAACTTGCATATTTTTTTGACGTAGTTTTACGTGCCGAACGCCTAGTTTAACGTGCTGTCCTATATTGTTTCGCCCCGTATTTAATTTTCGTGCAAGTCCGGATTGCTCGTATGCCGTAGATTAAATGCCTATGTTTTAGGGACCATTTTTCCTTGTATTTTAGAGCGGTCAATTGTATTTTTACGTGTAGGGAATTGTCCCTAGTTTATTTTCCCGTATATGGGTTTTTTTCCCGCATTTATGTGTGGCTTTATTTTGTTGTGCAAACCCCACATATTTTATATGTTTTCGGGGTAGAAAAATCCATGGGATCTTTCTGTGCAATTTGTTTTAGCATTAGAGCAAGTTAGTTCATGCGATATTTTTGCCGTGATGCCCTTTTGTTTATTTCATAGGATTTATTCTGTGCTTCATTTGACGGAGTTGTCAACTAGAAGTTGATCTTGGATGTTTTGTTTAGCCCCTGGTATTTTTGGTTGCAATAGAAATGCATGTTTAGTTGTGGTTTGATTGCTCTCAAGTTGCTAGAAATAGTGCTGTTTAGAGGAGCTGAAATATTTCTAAGTCTGGAATCTGTTATATTTTGTTGCTGTCTTGTCTTGCTTGCATCTTGTGATCGGTAGCTCTTTTGAGGTTGGTCCAGTGGAGTTAATTGTACCCCTTGTGTTTCTCTAGCATGCTGTAAATGTTCATGCCATTTGGAGTCCTGTAGCTATAGGTTTTACTTCTGTCAATATTGCTTCAGACTGCAAACTGCACTTTCATGAGGTGTAATTTTCACTAAGTCTGAAATAGTGTGTGAGATGTCATGTTGTGTGTTCTTTTCCTAGCGATCCATGATGCCATGCTAGTTGTTGTTAGTTGTTCGTAGTAGTGCTTCTTGCCCTATTCCATTCCATGCCTTGCTTGAGTTTATCGGAGTTGCGTAGCTCGTAGTTGTGGGGCGTAGAATATGCTATGTGGTTGATTTTGGCAGATTGTAGTCATTTCTTGTTTTGCTCGTAGTTTTTGAACCGTAGCTCCGTTGTGGTCGTGTCCTACATGAAACTTGCTTAGAATCTCGTGTAGTTTCATTTTCTCTTGCTGGTTGCATGTTTTGAAGTGCTCGTAGCCGTCGTTGCACACATATTGCATTCATGCCATCATATCTTGCGGTGCTTGAATCTTTTGATCCGTAGCTCCGTTGGAGATGTTCTCTATGTGTAGATTGCTTGTCTTGACGCGTAGAATCACGTGAACCTATTTGTTTTTTCTGTTTAATAACTAATTAAATGCATTAGTTTAGATCTGGACAGAATTATAAATTAACATGTGAGGTCGTCTCGGAGATGCTATATGTCATTTCCGACCTCATTTAAAATGCAGAGATAGGTAGTTTAATTACGCTTCACCTCTTGCCATGTTTAACCACATTTAATATTGCCATGTATCTGATCGGGATATAACTAAATAATTAACGTGGAGTTTCGTCAATATGCAACTCGTTGCATATTGAACTTTACTTAATGTGTAGTGTTTGATTGGGTGAATTGTCTTGCCGTGACTTGTTTGCATTCAGCCTGTCCATGCATCATATGTGTTGTGCATCGTGTGGTGAATCCCGTGTGTTGATGCTTGTTTCCGGTTTTCCCCGTCTCGATAGAGTTCCGCAAGCGTGTCGGATGTGAGGACCCGTTCGACTACGTCGGTTCGTCTGCTACACGGGGGCATTCTTCTTCCAAGCGGGATCTCAGGCAAGATGATCATTTCCCCAGATACCATTACTATCATTGCCATGCTAGTTTTACTGTTTCTACCGATTATGTCTCGTTGCCTACCACATGTTAAATATCAGCCTCTCAACAATGCCATGAAACCTTCAACCTGTTCAACCTAGCAAACCACTGATGGGCTATGTTACCGCTTGCTTAACCATGTTGTTAGCGTTGCTAGTTGCAGGTGCAGTTGCTTCCATGTGAAAACATGGGTTCCTTGTCATATCACCATATTAATGCTATTTAATTTAATGCACCTATATACTTGGTAAAAGGTGGAAGGCTCGGCCTTTCTAGCCTGGTGTTTTGTTCCACCTTTGCCCCCTTAGTTTTTCGGCTACCAGTGTTATGTTCCATAATTGAGTGCTCCTAACACGATCGGGGTTGTTATGGGGACCCCCTTGATAATTCGTTTTAGATTAAAGCTGGTCTGGCAAGGCCCAACATTGGTACTATTTGATCAACATAATAACTTGATAATATTGAAATGCATAGGGAGTTAGCGCTACCGGAGGAGTAATTCAACATAATACAGGGGGCTAGTGCTGTTGGTGCTGGTCCAAAACTAGAGCCGTTTGCGGGGCCAACCCGGGGCAACTCGGGAGATTTCTATCAGGCCACCGTACGCTGTGCTTATCCGTCGTGTCCTGAGAACAAGATACACGGCTCCTATCGGGATCGTCGACACGCCGGGCGGCCTTGCTGGATTAGTTTTACCTTTGACGAGATATCTTGTGCATCGGGATTCCGGTGATGCTTTGGGTAATCTCAGAGTTGAGGTTTTCCACTAGGGAATTCGACGAGATCGTGAGCTTCGTGATTGAGGATTTCTATCGGCTTGTGGTAATTTGTGATGGACTAGTTGGAGCACCCCTGCAGGGTTAAATCTTTCGGAAAGCCGTGCCCGCGGTTATGTGGCAACGTGGAAACTTTGCTTAACACTGGTTCTAGACAACTTGAAGTTAACTTAATTAAAACTTGCCAACTGTGTGCGTGACTGTGACTGTCTCTTTCATGAGTTCCTTCTCCGATCGGGGACAAGGTGGGGTTATGTCTGACGTAGGTAGGTGTTCAGGATCATTCATTTGATCATCTGTAGTTCACGTCCGCTATGCATAGATCTTCCCCCTCTTACTTCTTGTACTCGTAAGTTAGCCACCAAATATATGCTTAGTCGCTGCTGCAACCTCACCACTTAACCATGCCTCACCCATTAAGCTTTGCTAGTCCTGATACCTTTGGAAATGAGATTGCTGAGTCCCCTGTGGCTCACAGATTACTACAACACCAGTTGCAGGTACAGGTAAAGGTTACTTGACGCGAGCGCGTAGATTGTTGATTTGGAGTTGTTTCTTCTTCTTCTTCTTCTTCTTCATCGATCTAGGATGGGTTCCAGGCCGGCAGCCTGGGATAGCAAGGATGGACGTCGTTCTTCTTTTCTCGTTTGTTTTCATCCGTAGTCGGACCCTGCTCTTACTCTTGATGATTATGTAATGTACTGATGTGACTCTGATGTAGCTTGTGGCGAGTGTAAGCCAATTCTATATATATATCTCTTCTTTTCAGTACATGTACTTGTGACGATATCCATTCTTGCGACACGACGAGATGCGCTTCTATCCCTGACGAGGCCTTCGTGCCATATTGAGGATAGGGTCGCATCTTGGGCGTGACAGTGTCTTCCACCCTGGCGCTAGCAGAAGACGTGGACCTGCACATACAACAAATAACTTTGCTCCCAACGAGTACGGAGAGGTTGTCAATCTCTCCAGCCTTGTAGTTTGCAAATGATCAAAACAAAAGCGGGAAGGTAACAATGATTGCAACGGAAAAGTAAATGAAAGCGGTAAATGATGGAGGTGTAAACAATGATGGTGATATGGACCGGAGTCACATGATGTTCACTAGTGATGTCTCTTTCCCAAAAGACGATAAACAACTATGCTTGGGTAAATAAATCACAGTTTGGCAATTGACATAATTATGATCGCACCACAATACGAATTATGCTACTTGATAGTTAGAGGTTCAATAGTAATGGGTAGTACGCCAAGACAAGTAGACCGTTTATTCATCAGCATCTACTTAGTAATCATCCACCTTGAGATATCTATCCATAACATCTCTCAAATATTAAGTTGCGAGCCCCACCCAAAGTGTAAACTCAAAGCAACGAACAACTGCATTAACGAACTATGCGTAAGGTAAACAATCCTTGCAACCGTGATCACAAGCACCATTGTTTTCTCCCTCGTGGCAACAAGCACATCCCCTAGTCTCATGTTTCCGTCACTCAAGCTAGACATCGAGGGGCATGAACCCACAATCATGCATAACGCTCCCTCTTGGAGTTACGATCTACTACTTGGCCAAAGCAATAAAAAGCAATGGAGAACATGCATGAATCACTAAGGAACATAATATAAAATGGATAATCAAATATATAACTCATAAAAAACTGAACATAATCTCATAATCCAGCGGATCCCAACAAACCGAGCATAGCAATAGCAAGAGAATTACATAGATGCCTTGATCATGTAGGGCAGCTCACAAGGACTAACCATTCAAGCACAAGATTGGAGAGAAGACATCACATAGCTACTGGTCATGGACTCATGGTCCAAGGAGGACTACTCATGGCACGTCTGGGAAGCACCCATGGCGGTGGATAAGCTCCCGGAGGTCAATCCTCCCTCCGGCAGGGTGCCGAGAAGAGGTCTCCTGACGCTCCTGATCTCGGAAGCGCTGCGGTAGCTGAACTATGGAGAAATTCGCAATTCCAGAAAGTGTGCGAGAGTTTCCTCTCGGGACTCTAAATATAGGCCAAAGGAGGACACCAAAGGAGGTGGGACCCACCCAGGCGACCTCCTGGCGGGCCTAGGGCCTGGCCGTGCCAGCAGGCCACCTGGGAGGCCCCTGCCCCTCCTCTGGCCCTCCTTCGGTGATTCCGACGCTTCTGTTTTGCTGATTCTTATATATTTTTCTGGATTTTTTCGCGCTTCGGAAAATTGGGTAAAAGCCCCTGCAAAATAGACACCAGCAGACCAAAACTGGCATTGGATGCACTGAGTTAGTAGGTTAGTCCAAATATGTGTAAAATGATATAAAAGTGTAGCAAAACATATAACAATGTCACCCAAAAGATCATGGAACAAGCAGAAATTATAGATAAGTTTGGGACGTATCACATGCCGAGGTATGATCGCCTTTGGCGGTGGGGGCGGTTTCGGTCCAAAATGGGCCTTCACTTGGGCTTGCACTTCAGCCGTGTTAACCTCGGGAGTCAGGTGGTAAGGCAACCTCGGAAGAGGCTTGAGGCTTGGACCATATCTGAATTTCTTACCTCCTGTTGTAATGCTAGACGACGTAGCTGCGACACCTCTCTTCCGTTGTTGCTGAGGCGGTGGAGCCCGCTGAGGCAACGGAGACGGCTGACGCGATGCCTGACTTGGAGGAGGAGTCGGCTGACACGGCGTCAGACTTGGAGGAGGAGAAGTCGGCTAGCGCGGTGCCGGACTTGGAGGAGGAGGAGTCGGCTGACGTTGTGCCATACTTGGAGGAGGAGGAGTGGGATGACGCGGTGCCGGACTTGGAAGAGGAGGAGGAGTCGACTCACGCGGTGCTAAACTTGGAGGAGGAGGAGTGGGCTGAAGCGGTGCCGGACTTGGATGAGGAGTCGGCTGACGCGGTGTCGGTGGCCTTGGATAGACGCTTGTGTCACCCCTCTATCCTCATCCCAACGGAGATTATTTAGAAATAAAGAATACTCCTCTACAGGAGGTTCATCTATTACCCCCGACATGGCAGTTTGCAAGCATGTCAAAATTCATCTATGGATAAACTTTGACGTTCCTCATAAATACGAAATTAAACTCGAAAGGTGCGAGGGTTGTATGAAAAATGTTCGGTAAATGAATGAGTGAGATGAAGGTGCTGGTTGGGCATATCTATCATGTACGCAGTGAGGTCGGCATTACGAATATAATCTTCAAACTCCTCCTTGATTCCAGCTCCCAACAGAAAATCCGAACACGGCCAACGACAACCTTGCGTTTCTGCACCTCTCACCGAGCTTTCTCGGGGCTCCTCATAGGATGTGCGTGCTGAGCTTGAACTCGAGGATGCCTCCGTAGATTTTCTCCTAGATGAATTCCTTCTCAAAAAGTTCATTTTCTAATGAACAAAATTCTGAAATTTTTTGGTCCACAAAAAGATATTAGCAAAACTTCACAATATTGGTAGCAACTACTCACACAAGTGCCTAGAGGTCATATCAAGCATTCAAACTACTTAGCACTCAAAGATTTCAACATGCAAGCTCATTTTATGTATCACCAAGAGTAGTTAAATGCACAAAATATAAAGCACTAAAAAAACTAATTGGAGCATTGGAGGAGTCACATACCAAGGAGCAATTCTTCAAAACAGTTTCGGAAACGGAGTTCCGAGCAAAGAGATCGAAAATGGTAGCAAGATGAGCTCAAACACGGGAAAGAACATGGCTGGAAGTTTTTTCTAAGGTAGGAGAAGGAGTTGGTTGGAGGGAATAAGTGAGGGGGGCCCTGTGGGGCCCACACAACATAGGGGCGCACCCCAGGGGGGCGCCCTGGTGCTGTGTGGCCACCCAAGTTACCTTATCACACTAGTTTTATGCCATAAATTCAAATATATTCAATGAAAATTCATGTAAAAAATTTAGGACATTCTGAGCACTTTCATTTCTGGGCACTTTTTTATTGCATGGAAAAAAATCAGAAAACAGGGAAACAAGGCATTTTTTTTAACTAATACAAACAGAGAACTTAAGCTCGGTACACAAAGTTGTGCTTGCAAAATTCATCAACTTCATGTCTATCAAAAATAATTCATTAATAAGGTTGATCAAGTCTTATTAGCGTCCCTCTTTCAATTAACATGAAACCGAAGAATTTTCGCGAAAACACTATGTTACCTCAATGGGGACAGGCCTGTCCCCTACCATAATGATTTCGTATTTCTTTTTGATAGTAGGAATAGGTAGTTGAAAACTTCCAATATTGGCAGTGGGAGATTTTCTAATAGCATTAGTACCATTCACTTGAAGTTGTTTCCTCGGAAAATGCACCATGTGTTCATTACCATTAACATGAAAAGTGACTTTGCTTTTGTTGCAATCAATAACAACCCTTGCATTATTCAAGAACGTGTTCCAAGAATAATTGATAAGTTATCATCGTCGGGCATATCAAGTATAACAAAGTCCTTTAAGATAGTGACATTGGCAACCACAACGGGCACATCCCCACAAATACCGATAGGAATGGTTGTTGACTTGTCAGGCATCTACAAAGAAATCTCAATAGGAGTGAGTTTGTTCAAATAAAGTCTTTTATATAAAGTGGTTCTAACATAATTTCTCTTAATGGAACAAGGTATAGTAGGTATACCTAGGTCTCCCAATTTCTTAGGAACACCATCCTCAAAAAAATAACTAGCAAGCATAGTAGAAATTTCCGGTTCAGGCATTTTTCTTTTGTTTGTAACAACATCTTTCATATATTTT
This sequence comes from Hordeum vulgare subsp. vulgare, assembly GCF_904849725.1. Classification (NCBI taxonomy): domain Eukaryota; kingdom Viridiplantae; phylum Streptophyta; class Magnoliopsida; order Poales; family Poaceae; genus Hordeum; species Hordeum vulgare. Next base: position 618,928,765 of record NC_058519.1, on the reverse strand, counting down.
GCATAAGGAGGCATTTTCAACATATCAATCAAGCGAGTACGTAAAACAACATGTCTAAGTATTTCAACAAAGCGATCAATGTTTTCCTCCTCCTTACTCTTGGAAGGATTAGGAGGGAAAGGTATGGGCATATGAACCCATGGTTCTCTTTCCTTACTGTGCTTTCTACCAACGAAATCATTTTTCTCATACCTTTTGTTTTTAGGTTGTGCGTTATCAAGATCCTTAGCTAGTTCAATATCGATATCATTATTTGGTTCTCCAACATTCTCTGGCTGAGCATCTGCAAGAATATCATTAGTAACATCAGGTGTATGTTCATCACCTGATTGGGTTTCAACATCATAAACAGAAACATCACGATTAGTATCGGGAAGGTTTTCTACCTCAGGTTCACTAGAAGCATGCAAAGTTCTATCATTTTTATTTTTCTTCTTTTTCTTAGAAGAACTAGGAGTATCAACATTATCTCCCTGATAGTCTTGTTCAATTCTCCTGGGGTGTCCCTCGGGATAAAGAGGAACGTGGGTCATCCTACCACCCCTAGTCATAACTCTAAAAACATGATCATTCATATTTCTATTCATTTCAAATAGCAAATCACTTTGAGATTTAGCAACTTGTTCTAACTGAGTTTGAACCATAGAAGCATCCTTATTAAATCCCTTAACATCATTGACAATTCTAAATAGCAAGTCACTCAAGCGATCAATAACATGGGCATTATGCTCTAACTCTTTCATAACACAAGCATTGAAATAATTTTGCTTGCTAATATAATTATCAAACTCGAGATAACACTAACGTGGATTCTTACCAAAAGGAACATCATTTTATCAAACTTCAATAAAGAATTTACCTCTACCACCGGTGGTGGTGGTGGTTGCTACGGCGACAGAAACCTTCTGTCGTCTCTTGAGCTTGCGTTGGTTTTTCCCTTGAAGAGGAAAGGGAGATGCAGCACAAGAGCAGTAAGTATTTCCCTCGGTTTGAGAACCAAGGTATCAATCCAGTAGGAGAATCGCGTCAAGTCCAAAGTACCTGCACAAATACAAAAGAGCTTGCACCCAACGCTATAAAGGGGTTGTCAATACCTTCAAGATTGATTGCAAAGTGAGATCTGAAGGCGGAAAGTGCAACGAAGTAAAAGTGTAAGGCCGAAAATATAGTGTGGAGTAGACCCGGGGGCCATAGTGTTCACTAGAGGCTTCTCTCAAAATAGCAAATATTACGGTGGGTGAACAAATTACTGTCGAGAAATTGATAGAACCGCGCAAAGTCATGACGATATCTAAGGCAATGGTCATACATATATGCATCACGTCTGAAACAAGTAGCCCGATACTTTCTGCATCTACTACTATTACTCCACACATCGATCGCTATCCAGCATGCATCTAGTGTATTAAGTTCATGACGAATAGAGTAACGCCTTAAGCAAGATGACATGATGTAGAGGGATAATCTCAAACCAATGATGAAAACCCCATCTTTTTACCCTTGATGGCAACAACCCGATGCATGCCTCGCTACCCCTTTTCTCACTGGGTGAGGTCACCGCACGGTATGAACCCAAAACCAAGCACTTCTCCCATTGCAAGAATCATAGATCAAGCTGGCCAAACAAAACCCACAACTCGAAGAGAATTACAAGGATATGAAATCATGCATATAAGAGAGATCAGAAGAAACTCAAATAAGATTCATAGATAATCTAATCATAAATCCACAATTCATCGGATCTTGACAAACACACCGCAAAACAATATTACATTGGATAGATCTCCATGAAGATCATGGAGAACTTTGTATTGAAGATCCAAGAGAGAGAAGAAGCCATCTAACTACTAGCTATGGACCCGTAGGTCTATGGTGAACTACTCACGCATCATCGGAGAGGTCATGGTGTTGATGAATAAGCCCTCCATATCCGAATCCGCCCCCGGCAGGGCACCAAAACGTGCCCCAGATGGGATCTTGCGAAGACAGAAACTTGTGGCGGCGGAAAAGTATTTTCGATGATCTCCTGATTTTTTTGGGATTTTAGGGAATATATAGGCGAAAGACGTAGGGCAGGGGAGCCACGGGGAGCTCACAAGCCTGCTAGGCCCGCCCTCCCTAGGTCGGGCCTGGTGGGCTTGTGACCTCCTCCGAGGTTCCCTGCCTTGGTTCTCAAGTCTCCTGCATGTCTTCTGTTATGAAAAAAATCATTCCGCAGGTTTTATTCCGTTTGGACTTCGTTCAAAATCCTCCTCTGAAAAGGGTCAAAACATGGGAAAAAACAGGCACTGGCACTTGGCACTGAGTTGATAAGTTAGTCCCAAAAAAGATATAAAAGGCATACAAAACATCCAAAGTTTGACAAGATAATGGCATGAAACCATAAAAAATTATAGATACGTTGGAGACGTATCAAGCATCCCCAAGCTTAACTCCTGCTCGTCCTCGAGTAGGGAAGTGATAAAGACTGAATTTTTGATGTGGAATGCTACCTAGCATAGTTGTCCTTTGTAACTTCTTTCGTGTGACATGAATGTTCAGATCCGTAAGATTCAAAACAATAGTTTGCTATTGACATGAAAACAATAATACTTCAAGCAAACTAGCAAAGTAATCATGACCGTTCAAAATAACAAGGCCAAAGAAAGTTATCCCTACAAAATCATATAGTCTGGAAATGCTCCATCATCCTCACACAACTAATTTAAATCATGCACAACCCCGGTATTGGCCATGTAATTATTTTCGCACTCTTACTTTCTCAAACTTTTTATAACTATCACGCAATACATGAGCGTGAGCCATGGATATAGCACTATAGGTGGAATAGAGTGTGGTGGTGGTTGTGAGACAAAAAAAAGGAGATGGTCACATTGACTCGGCGTATCAAAGGGCTATGGAGATGCCCATTAATAGATATCAATGTGAATGAGTAGGGATTGCCATACAATGGATGCACTAGAGCTATAAGTATGTGAAAGCTCAAAAGGATTACTAGTGGGTGTGTGCTACTGCAGCAAAAGACCTTCCAACGGCGCCAGAAACAAGCGTGTTGACGGGAGACTATTCTTGTCTTGATACTCCTCAGCAACGGCACCAGGAATCCTTCTGCTACGGCTACGCCTTTAGGGACTTCCTTGACAAATATGCAAAGGATTCCCTCGTGGCCTTGGAGCCTTGCGTTGGTGTTCCCTCGAAGCGGAAAGGGTGATGTAGCACAGCGGCGATAAGTATTTCCCTCAGTTTTGAGTACCAAGGTATCGATCCAGTGAAGGATTGTCACAAGTACCTGCACAAACACAAAGAGCTTGCACCCAACACTATGAAGGGGTTGTCAATCCCTTATGGATTGTTTGCCAAGTGAGAACTGAAAGCAAAAAGAAACAAAGCAAAGTAAAAGCGAAAGGAAAGTGGAAACGATAGTTGTGAATAGACCCGGGGGCCGTAGTGTTCACTAGTTGCTTCTCTCATGAAAGCAAGTAGACGGTGGGTGACCGAATTATTGTCGAGCAATTGATAGAACTGCGCAAAGTCATGATGTTATCTAAGGCAATGATTATATCTATAGGCATCACGTCCAAAACAAGTAGACCGATACTTTCTGCATCTACTACTATTACTCCACATGTCGACCGCTATCCAGCATGCATCTAGTGTATTAAGTCCAAAAGAACAGAGTAACGCCTTAAGCAAGATGACATGATGTAGATGGACAATCTCATATCTACGATAAAAGCCCATCTTGTTACCCTTGATGGAAACAACACGATGCGTGCCTTGCTACCCCTTCTGTCACTGGGAAAGGTCACCACACGGTATGAACCCAGAACCAAGCACTTCTCCCATTGCAAGAATCATATACCTAGTTGGCCAAACAAAACCCAAGACTCAGAGAGACTTACAAGGATATAAAATCAAGCATATAAGAAATTCAGCAAAGACTCAAATATATATCATAGATAATCTGATCACTGCTACTGCAACAAAAGACCTTCCAATGGCACCAGAAATAGGCGTGTTACGGCACCAGGAATCCTTCTGCTACGGCTACGCCTTACGGGACTTCCTAGGAAAATATGCAAAGGATTTCCCCCGTGGCCTTGGATCCTTGCGTTGGTGTTCCCTCGAAGCGGAAAGGGTGATGTAGCGCAGCGGTGGCAAGTATTTCCCTCAGTTTGAGAACCAAGGTATCGATCCAGTGAAGGAGTATCACAAGTGCTGCACAAACACAAAAAGCTTGCTCCCAACGCTATGAAGGGGTTGTCAATCCCTTATAGATTGTTCGCCAAGTGAGAACTGAAAGCAACAAAGTAACAAAGCAAAGTAAAAGCGAAAGTGGAAACGATAGGTGTGAATAGACCCGGGGGCCGTAGCGTTTACTAGTGGCTTCTCTCATGAAAGCAAGTAGACGGTGGGTGAACAAATTACTGTCAAGCAATTGATAGAACCGCGCAAAGTCGTGACGTCATCTATGGCAATGATTATATCTAAAATATACTTTAGACCCGGGGGCCGTAGCGTTTACTAGTGGCTTCTCTCATGAAAGCAAGTAGACGGCGGGTGAACAAATTACTGTCGAGCAATTGATAGAACCGCGCAAAGTCGTGACGTCATCTATGGCAATGATTATATCTAAAGTATATTTTAGACCCGTAGCTCTAAAATATACTTCTGCTACTGCAACAAAAGACCTTCCAACGACGCGAGAAACAAGCGTGTTGACGGGAGACTATTCTTGTCTTGATACTCCTCAGCAACGGCACGAGGAATCCTTCTCCTACGGCTATGCCTTTAGGGACTTCCTTGGCAAATATGCATTGGATTCCCCCGTGGCCTTGGAGACTTGCTTTGGTGTTCCCTCGAAGCGGAAAGGGTGATGTAGCACAGCGGCGGTAAGTATTTCCCTCAGTTTTGAGAACCAAAGTATCGGTCCAGTGAAGGATTGTCACAAGTACCTGCACAAACACAAAGAGCTTGCACCCAACGCTATGCAGGGGTTGTCAATCCCTTATAGATTGTTTGCCAAGTGAGAACTGAAAGCAAAAAGAAACAAAGCAAAGTAAAAGGGAAAGTGGAAACGATAGTTGTGAATAGACCCGGGGGCCGTAGTGTTCACTAGTGGTTTCTCTCATGAAAGCAAGTAGACGGTGAGTGAACGAATTACTGTCGAGCAAATTATAGAACCGCGCAAAGTCGTGCCGTTATCTAAGGCAATGATTATATCTATAGGCATCACGTCCAAAACAAGTAGACCGATACTTTCTGCATCTACTACTATTACTCCACACGTCGACCGCTATCCAGCATGCATCTAGTGTATTAAGTCCAAAAGAACATAGTAACGCCTTAAGCAATATGACATGATGTAGATGGACAATCTCATATCTATGATAAAAGCCCATCTTGTTACCCTTGATGGCAAAAACACGCAGCGTGCCTTGCTGCCCCTTCTGTCACTAGGAAAGGTCACCCCACGGTATGAACCCAAAACCAAGCACTTCTCCCATTGCAAGAATCATAGATCTAGTTGGCCAAACAAAACCCAAGACTCGGAGAGACTTACAAGGATATCAAATCATGCATATAAGAAATCAACAAAGACTCAAATATATATCATAGATAATCTGATCACAAATCGACAATTCATCGGATCTCGACAAACACGCCGCCAAAGAGGATTACATCGGATAGATCTCCATGAAGACATGGATAACTTTGTATTGAAGATCCAAGAGAGAGAAGAAGCCATCTAGCTACTAACTACGGAGCCGTAGGTCTGAAGTGAACTACTCAGTTGTCATTGGAGAGGCGATGATGTTGATGTAGAAGCCCTCCAACTCCTAAGTCCCCTCCGACAGGGCACCGGGAAGGGTCTCCAGATGAGATCTCGCGGAAACGGAAGCTTGCGGCGGCGGAAAAGTGTTTTCGTGGATGCCCTAATTTTTTCTGGATTTTAGGGAATATATAGGCGAAAGAGCTAGGGCAGGGGGTCTCTAGGGAGGCCACAAGCCTGGTAGACGCCGCCCCTGGTGGCGGCTACATGGCTTGTGGCCCCCCTGTGGCTCTCCTGCCTTGGCCCTCAAGTCCCCTGATCTTCTTCCGTTCTGAAAAATTCATTTCGGGGATTTTATTCAGATTGGACTCCGTTCCAAAATAAGAGCTGAAAAGAGTTAAAAACACAGAAAAAATAGGAACTGACACTTGGCACTGAATTAATAAGTTAGTCCCAAAAAAGATATAAAAGGTACATAAAACATCCAAAGTTGACAAGATAACAACATGAAACCATCAAAAATTATAGATATGTTTGAGACGTATCAGTGTGCATCCAACTTGCTTGCTCACGAAGACCAAGGGCAATTTTGAGGAAACCCATCATTGGAATATACAAGCCAAGTTATATAATAAAGATTCCCACTAGCATATGGTGGTGACGAAACGAGAGGCTCTCAATCATGAAGAACATGGTGCTATTATAAAGCACAAGTGTGGAAAAAGATAGTAGCATTGTCCCTTTTCTCTCTTTTCTCTCCTTTTTTATTTGGGCTCTTTTGCCTCTTTTTTATTATTTCCTCACATGGGACAATGCTCCAATAATGATGATCATCAGACTTTTATTTACTCACAGCTCAAAGCTTAGAACGATGATGACTCTATAGGAAATGCCTCCGGCAGTGTACCGGGATGTGCAACGATCTAGCTTGGTGTATGACGTTGAAACATCTTGCTAGCTATCTTACGATCATGCAATGGCAATATGAGAGTGACGGCCCAAGTCATGAGACAGAACGGTGGGAGTTGCATGGCAATATATCTCGGAATGGCTATGAAAATGCCATAGTAGGTAGGTGATACGTCTCCATCGTATCTACTTTTCCAAACTCTTTTGCCCTTGTTTTGGACTCTAATTTGCATGATTTGAATGGAACTAACCTGGACTGACGCTGTTTTCAGCAGAATTGCCTTGGTGTTATTTTTGTGCAGAAATCAAAGTTCTCCAAACGTCCTGAAAATTTACGGGGAGCATTTTTGGAAAAATATGAAAAATATCTGCGCCAAGTTCCACCTAAGGGGGTGGGCCAGTGGGCCACAAGCCCTGGCTCCGCCACCCCCTGGTGGCGGTGGGCAAGCTTGTGGGGCCCACACAGCTCTGCCGCCCCCAACCTGAGGTCTATAAGTTCACTTTCGTCCCGGAAAAAATAAAAAGAGAAGATTTCGTCGCGTTTGCGATACGGAGGCGCCGCCACAACCCTTTCATCATCTGGAGGGCAGATTTGGAGTCCGTTTTGGGCTCCGGAGAGGGGAAATCGTCGCCGTCGTCATCATCAACCTTCTTCCCCCTCCAATTCCATGAAGCTCTTCATCGTTCGTGAGTAATCTATTCTTAGGCTCGCTGGGTGGTGATGAGTAGGATGGGATCTATCATGTAATCGAGTTAGTTTTGATGGGGATTGATCCCTAGTAACCACTATGTTCTGAGATTGATGTTGCTACTACTTTGCCATGCTTAATGCTTGTCACTAAGGCCCGAGTGCCATGATTTCAGATCTGAAATTATTATGTTGTCACCAATATATGTGTGTTTTAGATCTGATCTTGCAAGTTGTAGTTACCTACTATGTGTTATGATCCGGCAACCCCAGAGTGACAATAACCGGAACCACTCCCGATGATGATCATAGTTTGAGGAGTTCATGTGTTCACCAAGTGCTAATGCGTTGGTCCGGTTCTTTACTAAAAGGAGAACCTTAATATCCCGTAGTTTCCTTTTGGACCCCGCTGCCACGGGAGGGATGGACAATAGATGTCATGCAAGTTCTTTTCCCTAGCATGTATTACGACACACGGAATGCATGCCTACATCACATTGACGAACGGGAGCTAGCCACATATCTCTCCGTGTTATAACTGTTGCATGATGAATATCATCCAAACAAATCACCGAGCCATTGCCTACGAGTTTGTCCTACTGCTGCTGTTACTTGTCTTGCTCTGCTGTTACTACTGTTGCTGCTGCTGTTACTTGTCTTGCTCTGCTACTACTGTTGCTACTACTGTCGCTTGATACTGTTGCTACTTGCTATTGCTGTCACTACTGCTGTTCCTTGCCACTGCTATTACTCGTTACACTGCTGCTACCTACTACAATCTTCATCACTGGTCGTTGACGGGAACTGACAATTTCCGTCCACGAGGCAACTTGGCGCCATTGATACAATCGTTAGATATAGTCTGCCGTGTCAACAGATCGTTTCTGACACCGTTGTTATCATACTACTTTGCTACTGATACTTTGCTTGCAGATACTAATCTTTCAGGTGTGGTTGAATCTGGCATATTCAGCTGCTAATACTTGAGAGTATCCTCTCACCTCCTATAGGCGTACCAACAAATTTGGGTCGAATACTCTACCCTCGAAAACTGCTACGATCCCACGCGCTGGTGGGCCGTCAACAACATTCTTCTAGTTTCAATTGCCGGAGAGTGCTAGCAGCTTTCTTTTGGTGCCGTTGCAAGGGAAGGTCTGCTGGTACGGAGTCAACATTTTTCTGGCGCTGTTGCCGGGGAGGTATTGCTATATTCTCTGAGTTACTTGGTATTTATATCTGCTGATCACTATGAAGAATCTGAAGGATCCAAAAACTAAAGTCTTGCCCTCAACTACGAGGGGAGGTAAGGAATTGCCATCTAGCTCTACACTTGATTCATCTTCAGTTATGAGTAAGTTTGCGACATCACCTCCTGCTAGAAATCATGATATGTCGACTGTGCTTGATGATGCTTGTGATACTACTGCTAGAGATGCTATGCTTGATACTATGCCTGATGATACTATGCTTGATGCTATGCCTGATACTGCTAGAGATGCTATGCCTGATACTGCTTTGCCTGATATTGCTAGAGATGCTATGCCTGATATTGCTAGAGATGCTAGAGATACTACTTTGCCTGATGTTCCTCTAGGGGTGTTCCTGGATGCTCATATTGCTAGAGTTACTGCCAATGCTCGTGATGCTTTTGAAACTGCCGATACTACTGAGATAGAACCTGCTTTTGCTCCTGTTAGATCTAGCTCTCCTAGATATGAATTGCCTTATATACCTGAGGGTTACGTTATGGAGGGAGAGATAGCTGAGGATTTTCTTGCGTGTAAGGATGCCTATGACGCTGAGAAATTACTTCTCAAGTGGAAGGAAAAATCTCTGAAAGCTAGGATGAAGTACGACCCGAAGTTTGCCACTTCACCTATCTTTATCACCGATAAGGATTCTGAATTCTCTGTCGATCCTGAGATAATCTCTCTAGTCGAATTTGATCCTTTCCACGATTATGAGTCTGAGACGGTCGTAGCCCATCTTGCCAAACAACACGATATAGCCACCCTTTTCACTAATGAGGAGAAGATCCGCCACTACTATATCCTTAAGCTATTTCCTTTCTCTCTAAAGGATGACGCTAAAGCCTGGTTCACCTCTCTTGCTCCTGGATGTGTGAGTAGTCCCCAGGATATGGTCTATTACTTTTGTGAGAAATATTTCCCTGCCCATAAGAAGCAAGCTGCCTTGCAGGAAATATACAACTTTGCTCAACTCCAAGAAGAGAGTCTTCCACAAGCTTGGGGGAGGCTCGTCCAGCTACAGAATGCTTTGCATGATCACCCTCTTAAGAAGAATGAGATACTTGATATCCTCTATAACGGACTTGCCGATGCCTCTAGAGACCACCTAGATAGTTCTGCCGGTTGTGTTTTTAGGGAACGAACTGTAGAACAAGCTGAGACCCTACTGAATAACATCTTGATCAACGATAATGCTTGGACTATTCCCGAACCACCTCCTAAGCCAACTCCAAAGAAAAGAGGTATTCTATTCCTCAGTCCCGAAGATATGCAAGAAGCCAAGAAATCTATGCAAGAGAAAGGCATTAGATCTGAAGATGTCAAAAATCTACCACTTATAGAAGGGACCCATGGTCTCGATAACCCGATACAGGTAGTAGAAGTGAATTCTCTGCATAGGTTTGATGAGAGTGATATTCCTTTTGACAAACCTGCTAGCCTATGCTTTGATGAATTTGACAACTTTGTTGCCAAACAACAGAGTTTCAATGATTATGTTAGCAGACATTTGGAACAAAGTACTCGTATGCTTAGCCATTTAAGTGCTTGTGTAGACAGAAATGTCAATGATCTGAAGCTTCTGAGTAAACATGCCTCTATGATTACTACTCAGGTAGAACAAGTACTTAAAGCTCAGAATTACCTGCTCAATGAATTAAATGACAACTCTGTCAGAGTCATTACTAGAGGAGGCAAGATGACTCAGTAACCTTTGTATCCTGAAGGTCATCCTAAGAGAATTGATCAAGATTCTCAAGGAATCAATGTTGATACACCCAGTCATCCTAAGGAGAAGAAGAAGGATGATAGAAACCTACATGCCAGTTCACAAAATATTGTCACACCTGAAGAACCTAATGATATTTCTGCGTCTGTTGCAGAAACACAATCTGGTGATGAACATGAACCTGGTGACAATATGGACAGTGATGTTCATAATAATGCTCAACCTAGCAATGATGAGGATGTGGAGATTGAACCTACGGTTAATCCTGATAATCCATAACCTAAGAGATACGATAAGAATGAACTTACTGCTAGGAAGCATGGTAAAGAAAGGGAGCCATGGGTTCAGAGATCTATGCCCTTTCCTCCTAAGCCATCCAAGAAAAAGGATGATGAGGATTTTGAGCGCTTCGTTGAGATGATAAGACCCATCTTTCTGCAGATGTGGTTAACTGATATGCTCAAGATGTCTCCGTATGTCAAGTACATGAAAGATATTGTGACTAATAAACGGAAGATACCAGATCTGGAGATCTCCACCATGCTTGCCAACTACACTTTCAAGGGTGGAACTCCTAAGAAACTTGGTGATCCCGGAGTGCCCACTATACCTTGCTCCATTAAAGGAAACTACGTAAGAACTGCCTTATGTGACCTTGGAGCCAGTGTTAGTGTTATGACGCTCTCTCTTTATCGTAGACTTGAATTGGATAAGTTGGCACCCACTGAAATTTCTCTGCAGATGGCCGACAAATCAACTGCTTTCCCTATCGACATTTACGAGGATGTGCCTATCGTGGTTGCTAATACCACTATCTTAACAGACTTTGTTATCTTGGATATTCCCGAGGACGATGCCATGGCTGTCATCCTCGGAAGACCCTTTTTAAACACTGCAGGGGCTGTTTTAGATTGCAACAAAGGCAATGTCACTTTCCATGTCAACGGTAATGAGCACACAATGCACTTTCCGAAGAAATGATATCAAGTACATTGCATCAATGCTATCGAAAAGACTTCATCGATTCTTATTGGGAGCTTTGAATGCCCTATTCCTCGTGTCAAGATGAAGTATGATTTGCTTGTTGGGGAGATACATATCCCCATTGAGGTGACTTAGTGGCTATTCGAAAATTCTCCGTTCTCTCTTGCGATTCGAGAAGGTTTTGTCATGAGGACTTGATCAACCCCATTGACGGATTTCTTTCGATGACCATGAAATGGATGAATCAAAGAGTCACATACCTCTGTTTTAAGCTTTCATTTTCTGTTGCTTAGAAGAAAAATGATATAATTAGTTTAGTTTTTCCTGTTTTCTGTTTTAGCGTCCACGAGAAAAATACCTCGAAAATAAAAGTTGTCCGATGGTCCTGAAAATTTAGTATGATTTTTTCTGGAATTTTTGAAAATTACTGGGCCTGAGAGCTGGCCTGGGGGGCAGACCAGTGGGACACAAGCCCTGCCACCGCCACCCCCTGGTGGCGGAGAGCAAGCTTGTGGGGCCCACAGGGACCCCCTCCACTCATTCCAGCTCCCAGCCTCTTCTTCCACCTCCAGAAAAAATTGTTTCGCAGCTCAAACCCGTGTTCTTGCTCATTTGGCTGTGATTTTTGACCTCCTTGCTCAAAGCACCATTCTCCGAACCGTTTTGGGGAAATTACTCCTCCATTGGTCCAATTAGTTTTTGCTCTAGTGCTTTATCCTTCGCGTATTCTTGCTACCTTGGTGACCCTGTTCTTGAGCTAGAAATGTTGATTTTAGCTGGTCCCAAGTAGTTTTAGCGCGTGATACGGTCTCTAGGCACTAGTAGGAGTAGTTGCTACAATTTGGGTTAATCTTTATTCACTTTTCTTTCGAAGTCTCTAAAAATTTCAGAATTTTTCAGAGCTAGAAAAAGGTAAAGATGAGGAGGTTCTTGAGAGGCTCTTCAAGCCGTAACCCCAAGGAGGATGAGAAGAACCACCCAAGTACGTAGTCCCTCGAGTCACAGAAATTCGAGCGTGCGAGTGGCCAAGAGATGAATTTTTGCGCGTCGCTGGGCTTTATGAAGACTTTTATTACTTGGTGGAGAACGCGGGTCTTACTGCGTTCGTTGCAGATAAGTGCTGACAATATCTCCTCCTCACCAATATTTTCGTTCAAAGCTTCAACTTTTATCCGAGGAAGAATCCTCCCATGGTTGAATTCATGATATACGACATCCCCCAGTGCATGACACTACAGGATTTTTGCAATGTATGCAAATTACCTTATGTTGGGGATATCTGTGACCCTCGTCCACGGGAGTTGGAGGATTTCATTGGTACTATTGCTGTTGGAGAGGAGAGAGGAGTGTCTCGCGCTAGAATTGCTAGCATACATTTTCCTGTGCTTCGGTACTTCTCACTATTTGTGGGAAAATGTTTGATTGGCCGTGGGGAGGCTGGATCACTTAGTTCTCCAGACCTTGTGGTTTTGCGCGAAGGCCTTTATAACGATAAGACTTACAGCCTAGGTGCTATAGTAGCCTAGCGGTTGAACATCAACCGTTCCAACGGTGTCGTCTATGGAGGTATCTATGCTACCCGTCTTGCCAGACACTTTGAGATACCCATTAGACTGGGAGAGGAAGGAGAGATGCTTCTCCCTGAGAAATATCTGGATTATGACAGCATGGTTCGCCATGATTTTCTGGATAGAGATGCTAGTAGACGGATGATTTATAACCTGGTATTTAGTCACGGTATTCGAGAGACTATTACTTTGCCTGCTCCTTCTTTGTTCGATCTTCATGCAGGTAGGTACACTATTATGCCCTCGGACATCTACGCATATTGGGGCTTGGCCCAACCACAGGCGCCCGTGCCCGAGCCGCCAGTCGAGTACCAGACGCCAGTTTATCAGTGGGAGCCAGAGGAGCTCACACAGCAGTGGCATCCACAGTCTGCTCCGGAGTATCCTGGAGCTGGTGATTTCCCAACATGGGAGTAGACCAAGTTAGGCCAAAAGCCTAATCTTGGGGGAGTACGTGTTCTCACCGACTTTACATTCATGCTTATGCTTTCACTTTGTTAGCCGGTGTTTACACTTTGCCACTGTATTATCCATGCTAGTTTATTTTCGTTTTCTTGTTTTGCGTCCTTTTGAGAAAACCCAAAAATATTTTTCTTTCTTCTTCTGCTTGTTGGGAGCTTTCCCGTGTAAATAGTTTTCTTTTTCTTGGGTCAAGGTAGAAGATATTGGTTTCAATGTTTAGTGGTTCTTGCATGCTTACCTGTTTAGCTTTCAAAAGTGCCATATTACTTTGTCTTCTCCTTTGTGTTTGCCTGCAGATTCAGCTTAGTCCAATGCACGAGCACTCTTATTATTGTTCACATCGTTCAATCGTGCAAGTGAAAGGCAATAATGATGATATATGATGAAGTGACTGAGACTGAAAAGCCGGTATGAACTCTATCTATTTTGTTTTTGTAAATATGACTAGCTTGTCGACCTAGATTCAGCTTTGTTGTGAGAGAACCATGTTTGCAATGACAACTTAGAGATCATAGTTTCTGATACCATGCTTAACTAGCTTAGAGCCTATAATGGTTTGTCTTGAATGCCAACATAGATTTTGAGATGACTATGATGTAGTATGATAGGATGGTATTCTCCTTTGAATGTTTCAAGTGGCTTGACTTGGCGTATGTTCATGCATGTAGTTGAAACAAAATCAACATAGCCTCTATGATGTTCGTGTTCATGGTGATTTATATCTTGTTCATGCTTGCATTCAATGTTAGTCAAACTCATTGCATCTTGATGACTATTGTTGCTCTCTAGTTGGACTCTCAATTACTAACATTGAGAGTCCACCATAATACTGCTTGTGCATCCCCTTCCATAAACCCAAAAGGTTTTCCATGAGAGTCCACCATACCTACCTATTTGCGGTATTTACCTCCATTCCAAGTAAATTTGCATGTGCCACTCTCTAAACCTTCAAGAAATAATCTGTTTTGCATGCCCGAACCGCTCATGTGGTGACAGGGGGCTATTGGTATCTTCCATGCTAGGAGTGTTATCCTCGACATGTGTTTATTCACTATCATTCACGAGAAAGGGGCCGGTAATTGGAATGCCCAGTTCCACGCTTAAATCGAAAACATAACTGTAAAACAAGACTCCCCCCGGATTGATGTTAGTATGGACGATACCCGAGGATTCGGCTAGCCGTGGAGTGTGATTGATTGGTGGTGGGGTAGTTAAAACTTTACTTTTATGTTTGGGAACCGCCTATAGCATGAGTATCATGGAAGATATTGAGAACTCTTGGTCATTGCGTTGACAATGAAAGCATGCCACCCAAAATTATTATCTCTGTTTTCAAAGCTTGAGCTCTAGCACCTCTGCAAATCAATGCTTCCCTCTGCGAAGGGCCTGTCTATTTATTTTCCTGTCGAGTCATCCTCCTCTTATATAAGCACAAATTAGAGAGCACTTCTGTCATTTTCATGCTTTGCTTTTGATTGATATTGAGTATGACTATGACTGGATCTTCGTTGCTATGAATTACAATGTTTAGTCAGCCCTTGATCTTTGAAAGTGCTCTGCATTTATGTTTTGCAGTCTCACAAAGAGCTAATGAGATACCACCTATTCATATTGCTTCATGCTTGTTTTGATTGAAGTGTTGGTATTTGAAACTCATTATTATTTGCTCGTTCGCTGATTATGCCATTGATATTAGTTTACCGTGAGACCTTTGTGTCACTTGCTTATGTGGTTAACTTTGGTGATCTTGCTGAAATTCTGGTTATCAGTTAGACATAGTTGCAACAACAAGATCAAACAGAGTTTGTCAAAAAATTTCTTTCTCTCTCAGTTTGTAAACTGAGTTGCTTGAGGACAAGCAAGGTTTTAAGCTTGGGGGAGTTGATACGTCACCATCGTATCTACTTTTCCAAACTCTTTTGCCCTTGTTTTGGACTCTAATTTGCATGATTTGAATGGAACTAACCTGGACTAACGCTTTTTTCAGCAGAATTGCCTTGGTGTTATTTTTGTGCAGAAATCAAAGTTCTCCAAACGGCCTAAAAATTTACGGGGAGCATTTTTGGAAAATATGAAAAATATCTGCGCCAAGTTCCACCTGAGGGGGTGGGCAAGTGGGCCACAAGCCCTGGCTACGCCACCCCCTGGTGGCGGTGAGCAAGCTTGTGGGGCCCACACAGCTCTGCCGCCCCCAACCTCAGGTCTATAAGTTCACTTTCGTCCCAGAAAAAATAAAAAGAGAAGATTTCGTCGCGTTTGCGATAAGGAGGCGCCGCCACAACCTGTTCTTCATCTAGAGGGCAGATCTGGAGTCTGTTTTGGGCTCCGGAGAGGGGAAATCGTCGCCATCATCATCATCAACCTTCTTCCCTCTCCAATTCCATGAAGCTCTTCGTCGTTCGTGAGTAATCTATTCGTAGGCTCGCTGGGCGGTGATGAGTAGGATGAGATCTATCATGTAATCGAGTTAGTTTTGATGGGGATTGATCCCTAGTATCCACTATGTTCTGAGATTGATATTGCTACTACTTTGCCATGCTTAATGCTTGTCACTAGGGCCCGAGTGCCATGATTTCAGATCTGAAATTATTATGTTGTCACCAGTATATGTGTGTTTTAGATCCGATCTTGCAAGTTGTAGTTACCTACTATGTGTTATGATCCGGCAACCCCGGAGTGACAATAACCGGAACCACTCCCGGTGATGATCATAGTTTGAGGAGTTCATGTGTTCACCAAGTGCTAATGTGTTGGTCCGGTTCTTTACTAAAAGGAGAACCTTAATATCCCGTAGTTTCCTTTTGGACCCCGCTGCCACGGGAGGGATGGACAATAGATGTCATGCAAGTTCTTTTCCCTAAGCACGTATGACGACACACGGAATGCATGCCTACATCACATTGACGAACGGGATCTAGCCACATATCTCTCCGTGTTATAACTGTTGCATGATGAATATCATCCAAACAAATCACCGACCCATTGCCTACGAGTTTGTCCTACTGCTGCTGTTACTTGTCTTGCTCTGCTGTTACTGCTGTTGCTGCTGCTGTTACTTGTCTTGCTCTGCTGCTGTTACTTGTCTTGCTGTGCTGCTACTGTTGCTACTACTATTGCTTGCTACTGTTGCTACTTGCTACTGCTATCACTACTGCTGTTCCTTGCCACTGCTCTTACTCATTACACTACTCCTACCTGCTACAATCTTCATCACTGGTCGTTGATGGTAACTGACAATTTCCGTCCACGAGGCAACTTGGCGCCATTGATACAATCGTTAGATATAGTCTGCCGTGTCAACAGATCGTTTCTGACACCGTTGTTATCATACTACTTTGCTACTGATACTTTGCTTGCAGATACTAATCTTTCAGGTGTGGTTGAATCTGACATATTCAATTGCTAATACTTGAGAGTATCCTCTCACCTCCTATAGGCGTACCAACAAATTTGGGTTGAATACTCTACCCTCGAAAACTGCTACGACCCCACGCCCTCGTGGGCCGTCAACAACATTCTTCTACTTTCGATTGCTGGAGAGTGCTAGCAGCATTCTTCTAGTGCCGTTGCAAGGGAAGGTCTGCTGTTACGGAGTCAGTAGGTATGGTGGCTGTTTTGAGGAAGGCATATAATGGGTTTGTGCACCGGCGAGAATTGCGCGGTACTAGAGAGGATAGCAATGGTGGAAGGTGAAAGTGCATCTATACCATGGACTCACATTAGTCATGAAGAACTCACATACTTGTTGCGAAAGTTTTTATTAGTAATCGAAACAAAGTGCTAAATGCATACTCCTAGGGGAAGGGTTGGTAGGTGTTAACCATCGCGTGATCCCGACCTCAACGCAAAGGATGACAATCAATAGATCAATTATGCTCCGACTTCCTAACATAGCGGTTCACCATACATGCATGTTACGGGAATCACTAACTTCAACACAAGTATTTCTAGATTCACAACACCCTACTAACATAACTCTTAATATTACCAAATCCACGTCTCAAAACTAATTGGGAGGAATCAAGACTTCTCTTTCTACTCAATGCACATGAAGATGGAGGTTTTTGTATCCTATTTCGGTACCTATAACCTTTGGGATTACTTTCATAGCATAAGCCAACTACCAAGTCACGCACCGCCGTGCTCTAAAAGATCTAAGTGAAGCACATAGAGCAAAATTATCTAGCTCAAAAGATATAAGTGAAGCACGATGAGCATTCTAGCAAAATCACGATGAGTGCATGTCTCTCTCAAAAGGTGTGCAACAAGGATGATTGTGACACAACAAAAGGAAAGACTCCTAAGATACAAGACGCTCCAAGCAAAACACATATCATGTGGTGAATAAAAATATAGCTCCAAGTAATGTTACCGATGGATTGAAGACGAAGGAGGGGATGCCTTCCCGGGGCATCCCCAAGCTTAGGCTTTTTGGTGTCCTTGAATTTGGCTTGGGATGCCTTGGGCATCCCCAAGCTTGAGCTCTTTCCACTCCTTATCTCTTTGTCCATGAGAACATCACCCAAAACTTGAAAACTTCACAACACAAAACTTAAACAGAAACTCGTGATAACATTAGCACAAGAAAACAAACTACCACCTCTTTAGGTACTGTAGCAAGCTTGAATTGTATCTATATTGGTGTAAGATTACTGTATTCTCACTTTCCCATGGCTAGTACCCCCCCTCCCGATACTATCCATAGTTTCATCAAAACAAGCAACCAACTCAACGAAAACAGAATTTGTCAAAAACAGACCAGTCTGTAGCAATCTGTATACTACGTATACTTCTGGTATCTCAAAAATTCTGAAACATTACGACTTCCTGGGCAAAAGGCATATCAACCAGCATAAAAAAGAATCAACTCAAAAGATCTTTCTGAATAAAAATGAAAAATCATCTCGTAAGTGAAAAGTTTCTCTCTTTTTCCAGCAGGATTAAACAACCATCACCAAGACTAGTCATGAAGGTTTTGCTTGCCTCAAACACAAAAGGAAACACAAAAGACACAACCATAAAAGAATTATGATGGAGTGGACGCAACAAAACAGAAAAGAAAAATATAAATTCATTGGGTTGCCTCCCAACAAGCGCTATTGTTTAACGCCCTTAGCTAGGCATTGATAATTCAATGATGCTCACACAAAAGACAAGAATTGAGGCACAATGAGAGCATCATAAAGCATGTGAAAAATCACATCTAAGTCTAACATGCTTCCTATGCATAGGCATTTTATAGGAAAACAAATTGTCAAGACAACCAATAGTCACCATATGCAAGGTAGAAGAAAGAGACAAGAGCAATCTCAACATAACGAGAGGCGACTTAGTGATATGAAAGTTTCTACCACCGTATTTTCCTCTCTCATAATAATTACATGTGGGATCATATTCGAATTCAACAATGTAACTATCACATAGGATATTCTTTTCATGATCCACATGCATGCAAAGTTGACGCTCTTCAAAAATAGTGGGATTATCATCAACTAAAGTCATGATTTCTCCAAACCCACTTTCAATATTATTGCAAATATCATATTCATCATGAGGTCTAAACAAATTTTCAAGATCATAAGAAAGATCATCACCCCAATCATGATTATTGCAATAAGTAGTGGTCATAGCAAAACTAGCATCCCCAAGCTTAGGGTTTTGCATATTTTTAGCATGATTGACACTAATAGGATTTATAGTGAAACCATTGCAATCATGCTTTTCATTCGAGGAGCCCTCGTGAATCACTTCATAAATTTCTTCCTCACAATTTTCAGATTCACGCATCTCAAGCAAAACTCCATAAAGATAGTCAAGTGCACTCAACTCACTAGCAATTGGATCAACATAATTGGATCTCTTAAAGAGATTAGCAAGTGGATGAGGATCCATATCAATAGATTTTTAGCAAGCGAAGATGCAAGCATATCGAAGGCACATGGCAACACAAGCAAACAGAAAGCAAGTGAAAGAAAGGGCGAACGAAAAAGCCAAACGAAAAAGGCAAACATTTTTTGTAATTTTTTGTTTTTTCAGAAGTGGGGGAGAGGAAAACGAGAGGAAAAAAAGTAAATGCAAGAGATGAGTTTGCGACACTTACTTTGATGAGTTCTCGACTTGATCCTCCCCGGCAACGGTGCCAGAAATCCTTCTGGTAACGCGACAGAAACCTTCCGTCGTCTCTTGAGCTTGCGTTGGTTTTTCCCTTGAAGAGGAAAGGGAGATGCAGCACGAGCAGTAAGTATTTCCCTCAGTTTGAGAACCAAGGTATCAATCCAGTAGGAGAATCGCGTCAAGTCCAAAGTACCTGCACAAACACAAAAGAGCTTGCACCCAACTCTATAAAGGGGTTGTCAATCCCTTCAAGATTGATTGCAAAGTGAGATCTTAAGGCGGAAAGTGCAACAAAGTAAAAGTGTAAGGCTAAAAATATAGTGTGGAGTAGACCCGGGGGCCATAGAGTTCACTAGAGACTTCTCTCAAAATAGCAAATATTACGGTGGGTGAACAAATTACTATCGAGCAATTGATAGAACCGCGCAAAGTGATGACGATATCTAAGGCAATGATCATACATATAGGCATCACATCCGATACAAGTAGACTGATACTTTCTGCATCTACTACTATTACTCCACACATCGACCGCTATCCAGCATGCATCTAGTGTATTGAGTTCATGACGAACAGAGTAACGCCTTAAGCAAGATGACATGATGTAGAGGGATAATCTCAAACCAATGATGAAAACCCCATCTTTTTACCCTTGATGGAAACAACACGATGAGTGCCTCGCTACCCCTTTTGTCACTCGGTGAGGTCACCGCACGGTATGAACCCAAAACCAAGCACTTCTCCCATTGCAAGAATCATAGCTCAAGCTGGCCAAACAAAACCCACAACTCTAAGAGAATTACAAGGATATGAAATCATGCATATAAGAGAGATCAGAAGAAACTCAAATAAGATTCATAGATAATCTGATCATAAATCCACAATTCATCGGATCTCGATAAACACACCGCAAAAGAAGATTACATCGGATAGATCTCCATGAAGATCATGGAGAACTTTGTATTGAAGATCCAAGAGAGAGAAGAAGCCATCTAGCTACTAGCTATGGACCCGTAGGTCTATGGTGAACTACTCACGCATCATCGGAGAGGTCATGGTGTTGATGAAGAAGCCCTCCTTATCCGAATCCCCCCTCCAGCAGGGCACTAGAACGTGCCCCAGATGGGATCTTGCGGAGACAGAAGCTTGCGGTGGCGGAAAAGTATTTTCGATGATCTCCTGATTTTTTTCTGGGATTTTAGGGAATATATAGGTGAAAGACCTAGGGCAGGGGAGCCACGGGGAGCTCACAAGCCTGCTAGGCCTGGCCCCCCTAGGCCGGGCCTGGTTGGCTTGGGACCTCCTCCAAGGTTCCCTGCCTTGGTTCTCAAGTCTCCTGCGCGTCTTCTGTTATGGAAAAAATCATTCCGCAGGTTTATTCCGTTTTGGACTCCGTTTAAAATCCTCCTCTGAAAAGGTTCAAAAACACGGAGAAAACTGGAACTGGCACTTGGCACTGAGTTAATAAGTTAGTCCCAAAAAAGATATAAAAGGCATACAAAACATCCAAAGTTTGACAAGATAATAGCATGAAACCATCAAAAATTATAGATACGTTGGAGACGTATCAGTGGTGCATTAAATCCATGTATTTCTTCGATAGGTGGTAATTGTTTAACATCTTCAGCTTTAATACCTTGTTCCTTCATGCACTTCTTTGCTTCTTGCATATATTCGGGACTAAGAAATAGAATACCTCTTTTCTACGTAATGGGTTCAGGTGTTGACTCAGGAAGTGTCCACTCATTATCATTCTTTAAAATATTCATAAATAATTCCTCCGCTTGAGTAATGGTTCTTTCGCTGGAAACACAATCATCACACCTATCTAGGTAGTCCCTAGAAGCATCATTAATACCATTATAAAAGATATCAAGGATTTCATTATTCTTCAATGGATGATCTGGCAAAGCATTAACTAACTCATAAGCCTCTCCCAAGCTTGTGGGAGACTCTCTTCTTCAACCTGCACAAAGTTAAATATCTCCTACAAGGCAACTTGTTTCTTATGAGCAGCGAAATATTTTTCACAGAAGTAGTAAATCATATCGTCGGGACTACGCACACGACCAATAGCAAGAATATTGTACCAAGCTATAACATCTCCCTTTAGTGAAAAAGGTAACAACTTAAGGATTTAGTAGTAGCGAATCTTTTCCTCGTGAGTAAACAAAGTAGCAATATCATTTAACTTGGTAAGGTGAGCCACAACAGTTTCAGACTCAGTACCGTAGAAAGGATCAGACTCAACCAAAGTAATCAACTCAGGATCAACAGAGAATTCATAGTCCTTCTCAGAAATAAAGATGATAGAGGTAGCAAACTTAGGATCACACCTCATCCTCCATGATGACCCACAAGTGTCGGAGATCTATCATAGCCTTTTCGATAAGTAAGAGTGTCGAACCCAACGAGGAGTGGAAGGTATTGACAAGCGATTTTGAGCAAGGAATAACTGCAAGTACTGAAAGGTCACTTTTATGGGTTTTCTAGCATAAGCAAGAAGGAAATAAATGCAAGGAAAGTAAATGGTGCCGAGGTGCAACAAGTGGCCCAGTCCTTTTGAACACAAAGGATATCAATCAAAACATATTACTTCAACATCATATGACTACTAGCAACTAGACTTTTCCCATGTCCTCAAGAACTAACGGAACTACTCACAAGACATAAAAGAGATCATGATCAGAGGTGATGAAAATATGATTAATAATCTGGTCATAACAATAATCCTCCAACAAAACTCAATAGCATTCACCACAAAAGAGTAATCAACACCGGTAGAGAAGAGGGGATGAATAGTGCAAGGTACAACTCCGATTGTAATGGTGAAGTGAGATGGGATGAAGAAGGAGATGGTGCTGATGATGCTGATGATGGTGATGATGATCTCGATGATGCCCGTGAAGATGGTGATGACGAGGAGGATGATCTCCCCTTCCGGGAGGAGTTCTCCCCGGCAGAATCTGCCCGCCGGAAAGGTCTTTTCTTCTCTGTACGTTTTCGCCGCGCAGCGGCGGAGGAACTGTGAAAACTCTTCTGCCCCCGTAACATTTAGGTCACGAGGGTCATATAGGCCAAAGAAGAGCACCGGAGGTCGGACCCACCACCCAGGCGGCCTTTGGGCGCGGCCTAGGGGTGGCCTGCGTCAGCAGGTCGCTTGGGTGTTTGGTGGCCCCTCTCCGGCCCTTCTTCGGCCTGTCTTCGTGATCTCTTCGGAAACTCTGTCCCCGTAAATTTTAGCTCAATTGGAGATGTTCTGATTTGGCAACTCTGCATGCTATTTTCTTCGCTGAATCCTGCGTCTGCTGTTTCGGCACCGGAAAGTTGTAAACTGTGTAAAATAAGCAAAAACACAACAAGAACAACATCATAATGTGAAATATATAAATGAATAGAGACAAATTATGATACAAAATCCCTCATAGATTTTTCTTTTATCACAACAATCACAGCTAGAGCCTCTTCTCTAGTATTGCAATTGAGAATAGCAGAATAAGATTCTTTATCTAAGCATTGTTCATGAGCTATTTCAGCTCTAGCAACATGAAGAAGCAATAATGTCAGATCAACATTTTCAAGAGTTTTAGCACTCTCGGCTCTCTCAACCGCTCTAACGCTAGCAAGTTGTTCATCTAGAAAATCACCAAGTGGCACATTAATATCAAGCATAGTGCTAGCATCATGAGTAGTATCATTCAAAGCAGAAGTAGCATCGTTCATATTCATAGCAGAAGTAGCATCATCAATAGCATGTGACACATCATAATTCATAGTAGGTGGTGGTGTTGCAAGCTTACTTAAAACAGACGGTGAATCAAGTGCACAGCTAGATGGCAGTTTCTTACGTGTCCTCGTGGTTGAGGGGAAGATTTTAGTTCTGTCATCCTTAAGTTTCTTCATAGTGGCAAACATATATAAATTCCAAGTGACTTCACAAATATTGCTATGCTCCCCGGCAACGGTGCCAGTAAAAGGTCTTGATAACCCACAAGTATAGGGGATCGCAACCGTTTTCGAGGGTATTGTATTCAACCCAAATTTATTGATTCGACAGAAGGTGAGCCAAAGAATACTTGGCAGTATTAGCAGTTGAGTTGTTAATTCAACCACACCTAGAGACCAAATATCTGTAGCAAGTGATTAGTAGCAAGATAATATGATAGTTTGATAGCAAGTAACCAAAGCAGCAGTAACCACAATAGTGATAACGGTAGCAGATTGGTAGCAAGTGTAATAGTAGCAGCAGTAATAATAGTAACTTAGCAAGTATCAATATGTGGAAACTCGTAGGCACTGGATCGGTGATGTTGGGTATGTGTTGGATGATATCGATCATGTATCAGTTATAACCTAGGGCGACACAAAACTAGCTCTAGTTCATCAATACAATGTAGGCATGTATTCCGTAAATAGTCATACGTGCTTATGGAAAAGAACTTCCATGATATCTTTTGTCCTACCCTCCCGTGGCAGCGGGGTCCATAAGGAAACTAAGGGATATTAAGTCCTCCTTTTAATAGAGAACTGGAAAAAAGCATTAACACATAGTGAATACATGAACTCCTCAAACTACAGTAATCACCGGAAAGAATCCGAGTTATTGTCACCCAGGGGGATGCGGATCATAACACATAGCAGGTGCATACAACTTGCAAGATCGGATCCACAACACAAATATATTGGTGAAAACATAAACGATTCAGATGTGAAATCATGGCACTCAGGCCCTAGTGACAACCATTAAGCATAGCAAAGTTATAACAACATCAATCTCAGAACATAGTGGATACTAGGGATCAACCCCTAACAAAACAAACTCGATTACATGATCGATCTCATCCACCCCCTACACCGACCAGCGAGCCTATGAAGAGATTACTCACTCCCAGTGAGGAGCATCATGGAATTAGTGATGAAGGGAGGTTGGTGATGACGAAGACCGAAAATTCTCCTCTCTAGAGCCCCAAACAGACTCCAGATCTGGCCTCCTGATGAAGAACAGGAGGTGGTGGCAGCTCTGTCTCGTGAAACACGATAATTCTTCCTCTTTAGATTTTTCTCCGCAAATGTGCTTTTATAGGCTTGGAATTAGGGTCATATGGGCCACCAGGGGCCAACACAACACCAGGGCACGCCCGAGGGGTGGGGCGTGCCCAGGTGCTGTGTGTGCACCCTGGTGCCCCTCTTCGGTTGTTCTTTGCTCCAACATTCCTTATTAATTCCATAAAAATTCCTTAGAAAGTTTCAACTCATTTGGAGAACTTTGATTTCTGCACAAAAAACAACACCATGGCAATTCTGCTGAAAATAGCATTAAGCCGGGTTAGTTCCATTCAAATCATGCAAGTTATAGTCCAAAACAAGAGCAAAAGTGTTTGGAAAAGTAGATACAACGGAGACTTATCACTTACCTCCTTAGTCTTATTTTGATTTGGCGGTATTGTGGGATGAAGCGGCTCGAACTACCCTTACTTGTCCTCACACAAGAGACGTGTTCCACCAATTGACATGCAACATGTTTTGCATAAACGTGGCTGGCGGGTGTGTGTCTCTCCCACATAAGTTGAGTCGGATTCAACCAGACGGTCCTTGTAGAAGGTTAAAAGGCAACTTAAATATCATTGTTGTTGGTTTGCGTAGGTAAGAATGATTTTTTGCTAATTGCCCATAGAAGCTAGGTAAAACTTGCAACAACAAAGTAGAGGACGTCTAACTTATTTTTGGAGGGCATGTTGTGATGTCATATGGCCAGGACGTGATATGATATATGTGATGTATGAGATGATCATGTTTTGCAATAGTTATCATGACTTGCAATAGTTATCATGACTTGCATGTTCGTGAGTAGGACAACCGACACGAGCCATAGGGTTGTCTTTAATTTATTTATGTCATTTTCTTTACTTTATCGCTATGAGTTAGCAATAGTTGTAGGAGCAATAGTTGGTGCGACAACCACATGACTACATGACGAAGAAGATCATGATGATGGAGATCATAGTGTCATGCCGGTGCTTGGGAGATGGAGATCGAAAGCACAAGATGATGATGGCCATATCATGTCACTTATATGATTTGCATATGATGTTTATCCTTTTACGCATATTATTTTGCTTAGATGTCTGTAGTATTACAAGATGACCCCTTACTAAATTTCAACATAAAATATTGTTCTCCCCAAGTATGCATCGTTGCCAAAGTTCGTCGTTTCGAAACACCTCGTGATGATCTGGTGTGATAGACTCTTCGTTCACGTACAACGGTGTAAGCTAGTTTTGCACATGCAGAATACTTGGGGTTAAACTTGACGAGCCTAGCACGTACAAACATGGTCTCAGAATACAGGATACCGAAAGGTCGAACATGAGTCATATAGTAGATACGATCAACATGGAGATGTTCACCATTGAAACCACCTCATCTCACGTGATGATTAGACTTGGGTTGGTGGATTTGGATCACGTCACATGACAACCTGAGGGATGTTGATTTGAGTGGGAGTTCATTAGTAATTTGATTAACTGAACTTATTATCATGAACATAGTCAAAATTTCTTTGCAAATTATATTGTAGATCAAAGCTCGCGTTATAGCTCCGTTGTATTTTGATACATTCCTAGAGAAAACTAATTTGAGAGATGATGGTAGCAGTTATGCTGAATGGGTCAGTGATTTGAGGATTGTCCTCATTGCTGCATAGAAGACTTATGTCCTTGATGCGTGATACGTCCATTTTGCATCATGCTTTCATGTTGATATTTATCGCTTTTTGGGCTGTTGTTTCACTTCACGGTACAATACTTATGCCTTTTCTCTCTTATTTGATAAGGTTTACATGAAGAGGGAGAATGCCGGCAACTGGAATTCTGGTTTGAAAAGGGAGCAAGTTTGAGATACCTATTCTGCGTAACTCCAAAAGCCGTGAAAATCAACGAGGAATTATTTTGGATTTTATGAAAAATATTGGGTGGAAGAAGTACCACAGGGGCGTCACCAGGAGGCCACAAGTCTGCGAGGCCCGACCTACCCCCCTGGCCGGGCCTGGGGGCTTTTGGGCCCCCTGTTGCCCCTCCGGCGCTCATCTTTTGCTATATGAAGGGTTTCGTTCCAAAAAAATCAGGAGGAGGCTTTTCGGAGGATTCGTCGCCGCCACGAGGCGGAACTTGAGCAGAACCAATCTAGAGCTCCGACAGGACGATCCTGCCGGGGAAACTTCCCTCCTGGAGGGGGAAATCGTTGCCATCGTCATCACCAACACTCCTCTCATCGAAGGGGACTCGTCACCATCAACATCTTCATCAGCACCATCTCATCTCCAAACCCTAGTTCATCACTTGTAACCAATCTCCGTCTCACGACTCCGATTGGGACTTGTAAGGTTGCTTGTAGTGTTAATTACTCCTTGTAGTTGATGCTAGTTGGATGACTTGGTGGAATAGTTTATGTTCAGATCTTTGATGCTACTCATTACCTCTCTGGTCATGAACATGATTATGCTTTGTGAGTAGTTACTTTTGTTCGTGAGGACATGGGATAAGTCATGCTAATAGTAGTCATGTGAATTTGGTATTCATTCGATATTTTGATGGGTTGTATGTTGTTTTTCCTCTAGTGGTGTTATGTGAACGTCGACTACATAACACTTCACCATTATTTGGGCCTAGAGGAAGGCATTGGGAAATATTAAGTAGATGATGGGTTGCTAGAGTGACAGAAGCTTAAACCCTAGTTTATGCGTTGCTTCGTAAGGGGCTGATTTGGATCCACTAGTTTAATGCTATGGTTTGACTTTGTCTTAATTCTTATTTCGTAGTCGCAGATGCTTGCGAGAGGGGTTAATCATAAGTGGGATGCTTGTCCAAGTAAGGGCAGTACCCAAGCACCGGTCCACCCACATATCAAACTATCAAAGTAACGAACGCGAATCATATGAACATGATGAAAACTAGCATGACAGAAATTCCCGTGTGTCCTCGGGAGCGTTTTTCATCCTATAAGACTTTCTCCAGGCTTGTCCCTTGCTACAAAAGGGATTGGGCCACTTTTCTGCACCGTTGTTACTTTTGTAACTTGCTACTTGCTACGAATCATCTCACCACACAACTACTTGTTACCGATAATTTTAGTGCTTGCAGATATTACCTTGCTGAAAACCACTTGTCGGTTCCTTCTGCTCCTCGTTGGGTTCGACACTCTTACTTATCGAAAGGACTACGATAGATCCTCTATACTTGTGGGTCATCAAGCTCTTTTCTGGCGCCGTTGCCGGGGAGTGAAGCGCCTTTGGTTAGTGGAACTTGGTAAGGAAACATTCATATAGTGTGCTGAAATTTATTGTGACTTGTCACTATGGAAACTAATCCTTTGAGGGGCTTGTTCGGGGTATCTTCACCTCGAACAGAAGCACAAATAGTTGCTCCTCAACCTGCTGCACCTACTGAAAATATTTGCTTTGAATTTCCTTCGGGTATGCTTGAGAAACTGCTAGCTAATCTTTTTACAGGAGATGGAACATCACATCGAGACTTGCATCTAATCTATGTAGATGAAGTTTGTGGTTTATTTAAGCTTGCAGGTTTTCCCGAGGATGAGGTCAATAAGAAGGTATTTCCTTTATCTTTGAATGATACGGCGTTGACATGGTATTGGCTATGTGATGATACTGGATCATGGAACTACAATCGGTTGAAATTGGAAATTCATCAAAAGTTTTATCCTATGCATTTAGTACATCGTGATCGGAATTATATTTATAATTTCCGGCCTCGTAACAGAGAAAGCATCGTTCAAGCTTGGCGGAGGCTTAAATCAATGTTATATTCATGCCCCAATCATGAGCACTCGAGAGAAATTATCATTCAGAACTTCTATGCTCGGCTTTCTCATGATGATCGCACCAAGCTTGACACTTCTTGTACTGGTTCTTTTATGAAGAGAGATATTGACTTCAAATGGAATTTATTGGAGAGAATTAAATGCAACTCTGAAGATTGGGAGCTTGAAGAAGGTAAGGAGTCGGGTATGAATTTCCAGTTTGATTGCGTTAAATCCTTTGTTGAAACAAATACTTTTTGTGACTTTAGCGCTAAGTATGGACTTGACTCTGAGATAGTAGCTTCATTGTGTGAATCATTTTCTGCTCATATTGATCTCCCCAAAGAGAAGTGGTTTAAATATCATCCTCCCTTAGAAGTCAATGTAGTTAAACCCAATCTATTTGAAGAGAAAGTCATTGCCTATAATGATCGTATTGTTCCCAGTGCTTACATTGAGAAACCACCTTTCCCTGTTAGGATAAAGGATCATTCTAAAGCTTCAACTGTGATACGTAGAGGCTACATTAGAACACCTACACCCCCTAAGAAAATTAGAGTTGAACCTAGCATTGCTATTATCAAAGATCTCATGTCCGACAATGTTGATGGCCATGACATTCACTTCTGTGAAGATGCTGCTAGAATTGCTAAACCACACGCTAGAGACAAACATAGGCCTGTTGTTGGCACGCCTGTTGTTTCTGTTAAGATAGGAGATCATTGTTATCATGTTTTATGTGACGTGGGTGCTAGTGTTAGTGCGATACCCCAATCCTTATATGATGAAATCAAAGACGATATTGCACCTATTGAGATAGAACCTATTGATGTCACTATTCAGCTTGCCAATAGAGATACTATCTGCCCTGTGGGTATTGTTAGGGATGTTGAAGTCTTGTGTGGTAAAGCGAAGTATCCTGCTGATTTCCTCGTTCTTGCTACCACTCAAGATAGCTTTTGTCCCATCATATTTGGCAGACCTTTTCTTAATACCGTCAATGCTCATATTGAGTGTGAGAAGCAAACTGTCACTTTTGGCTTTAAAGGTGTGTCACACGAGTTCAATTTCTCCAAGTTTGGTAGACAATCTCATGAAAAAGAGTTGCCTAGTAAGGATGAAACTATTGCCCTAGCTTCTATTGTCGTGCCTCCTACTGATCCCTTAGAGCAACACTTGCTTGAGCATGAAAATGATATGCATATGGATGAAAGGGATGAGATAGATAGAGTTGTCTTAGAACAATATCCTATTCTTAAGGATAATCTGCCTGTTGAACTGCTTGGGGATCCACCCCACCAAAGGGTGATCTTGTGTTTGAGCATAAACATTTGCCTGATACTCTTAAGTATGTTTATCTTGATGAAAAAGAGGTATATCATGTCATAATTAGTGCTAGCCTCTCAGAGCATGAAGAAAAGAAATTACTAAAAACTATGAGGAAGCACCGTGCTGCTATTGGATATACTTTTGATGATCTTAAGGGCATTAGTCCCACTCTATGCCAACACAAGATTAAAATTGATCCTGATTCCAAACCAGTTGCTGATCATCAAAGGAGATTAAATCCTAAGATGAAAGAGGTAGTAAGAAAAGAAATACTAAAGCTCCTGGAGGCAGGTATTATCTATCCTGTTGCTCATAGTGATTGGGTGAGTCTGGTGCATTGCGTTCCTAAGAAGGGAGGCATTACTGTTGTCCCTAATGATAAGGATGAATTGATCCCACAGAGGATTATTACTGGCTATAGGATGGTGATTGATTTTAGAAAATTGAATAAAGCCACTAGGAAAGATCATTACCCTTTGCCTTTTATCGACCAAATGCTAGAAAGACTGTCTAAACACACACACTTCTGCTTTCTAGACGGTTATTCTGGTTTCTCCCAAATACCAGTTGCACAATCTGATCAGGATAAAACCACTTTCACCTGCCCTTTCGATACCTTTGCTTATAGACGTATGCCTTTTGGCTTATGTAATGCACCTGCCAGTTTTCAGAGATGTATGATGGCCATATTCTCTGACTTTTGTGAAAAGATTGTTGAGGTTTTCATGGATGACTTCTCTGTTTACGGGTCTTCTTTTGATGATTGCCTCAACAACCTTGATCGAGTCTTGCAGAGATGTAAATACACCAATCTTGTCTTGAATTGGGAGAAGTGCCACTTTATGGTTAATGAAGGCATCGTCTTAGTACATAAAATTTCCGAAATAGGTATTGAAGTCGATAAGGCTAAGGTTGATGCAATCGATAAAATGCCATACCCCACAGATATCAAAGGTATAAGAAGTTTCCTTGGTCATGCTGGTTTCTATAGAAGGTTCATTAAAGACTTCTCTAGGATTTCTAGGCCTCTTACCAATCTCTTGCAAAAGGATATTCCTTTTGTTTTTGACGATGATTGTGAGGAAGCCTTCAAAATACTTAAGAAGGCTTTGATAACTGCACCTATTGTTCAACCACCTGATTGGAACTTACCTTTTGAAATCATGTGTGATGCTCGCGATTATGCTCTTGGTGATGTCCTAGGGAAAAGAGTTGATAAGAAGTTGAATGTTATTCACTATGCTAGTAAAACTCTAGACAGTGCCCAAAGAAACTATGCTACTACGGAAAAGGAATTTTTAGCAGTCGTGTTTGCATGTGGAAAGTTTAGATCTTACATAGTTGATTCCAAAGTCACTATTCACACTGATCACACTGCTATTAAGTACCTTATGGAGAAGAAAGACGCTAAACCTAGACTTATCAGATGGGTTCTCTTGCTACAAGAATTTGATTGGCACGTTGTCGACAGGAAGGGTGCTGATAACCCCATAGCACATAACTTGTCTAGGTTGGAGAACGTTCTTGATGACCCACAACCTATTGATGATAGCTTTCCCAATGAGCAATTGAACGTCATCAATGCTTCACGTAGTGCATCGTGGTATGCTGATTATGCAAACTATATTGTTGCCAAATATATACCACCTAGTTTCACATACCAGCAAAAGAAGAAATTCTTCTTTGACTTGAGACATTACTTTTGGGATGATCCTCGCCTTTATAAGGAAGGAGTAGATGGTGTTATTAGATGTTGTGTACCTGAACAACAACAGGGACAGATCCTACAGAAGTGTCACTCCGAGGCCTACGGAGGACACCATGCGGGATATAGAACTGCACACAAGGTATTGCAACCAGGTTTCTATTGGCCCACTCTCTTCAAGGATGCCCGTAAGTTTGTGTTGTCTTGTGACGAATGTCAAAGAATAGGTAATATCGATAAACGTCAGGAAATTCCTATGAACTATTCACTTGTCATAGAACCATTTGATGTTTGGGGCTTTGATTATATGGGACCTTTTCCAAAATCCAATGGGTACAGTCATATCCTAGTTCCTCTTGATTACGTCACTAAGTGGGTAGAAGCTATCCCCACTAGTAGTGCTGATCACAACACCTCTATCAGGATGCTTAAGGAAGTTATCTTCCCTAGATTTGGAGTCCCTAGATATCTAATGACTGACGATGGTTCACATTTCATTCATGGTGCTTTCCGTAAAACACTTGCTAAGTATGATGTCAACCATAGAATTGTGTCTCCCTATCACCCTTAGTCCAGTGGTCAAGTAGAGCTAAGCAATAGAGAGATTAAACTGATTATGCAAAAGACTGTCAACAGGTCTAGAAAGAATTGGTCTAAGAAGCTCGATGATGCACTGTGGGCTTATAGAACTGCCTATAAGAATCCCATGGGCATGTCTTCGTACAAAATGGTGCACGGTAAAGCATGTCATCTACCTCTTGAGCTAGAGCATAAAGCTTATTGGGCAATCAAAGAGCTCAACTTTGATTTCAAACTTGCTGGTGAGAAGAGGTTATTTGACATTAGCTCGCTTGATGAATGGAGAACTCAGGCATATGAAAATGCCAAGTTCTTCAAAGAAAAGGTTAAGAGGTGGCATGATAAGAGGATACAAAAACGTGAGTTCAATGTAGGTGATTATGTCTTGCTATATAATTCTCGTTTAAGATTCTTTGTTGGCAAGCTTCTCTCTAAATGGGAAGGTCCCTATATTGTTGAGGAAGTATATCGTTCCGGTACTATCAAGATCAACAACATGGAAGGTAATTGTCCGAGAGTTGTAAATGGGTTGAGAATCAAGCATTATATCTCAGGTACTCCCATAAATGTTGAAAACAATATTATCAATACCATAACTCCAGAGGAGTACATAAGGGATATTTATCAGCCTGTTTCAGACTCCAAAAATGAAGAGGTATGTGATTCGGTAAGAAAATCGACTCCAAAACTTTTCCCGTAGCAATTTTCCTCCGTTTTGGAATATTTGAAAAAATAGAAAAAATTAAAGTAGTCCGGAAAGTGCACGAGGAGGCGACAAGCGTGCTAGGCCTGACCTACCCCCCTGGCCGGGCCTGGGTGGCTTGTGGGCACCTCGTGTGCCTCCCGGACTCCGTTTTCGTGCGGAGTACTCCTTCTGGTCTGGAAAAAATCATTATATATTCTCCCGAAAGGTCTGACCCTCGTATCACACAAATTTCCTCTGTTTTCGTTTCCAGCTTGTTTTCTGCCGCAGATTTAGGGCAAGATGTCTTCTCAAGATTCAGAGGGGGAGAGCTATGTGGCCGATTACCTTGCTAACCCCAAGGTCTATGGGGACTTGGATCCTTATGGCTGGACCACTGATGAGGAAGAAGATTATGATCCCAACGGGAAGGAACAAACAAGTTCCGATGAGGAGGAGGCTCCTCTACCTCAATTTGGAGACACACATGTGGAGTTCAAGAAGTCGAGCCTCCCTGACTCAAGGAAGAAACCTAAGACTTTGTTTATCCCTTCTCGCTTGTTGCAGGAGAGTGATGACCCACAAGTATAGGGGATCAATCGTAGTCCTTTCGATAAGTAAGAGTGTCGAACCCAACGAGGAGCAGAAGGCTCTGATAAACGGATTTCAGCAAGGTAATAAATGCAAGCACTGAAAGTAGCGGTAACAAGCGATTGTGTAGCAGGTGAAATGTAGCGAGCAAAAAGTAACAAGTAACAAGTAGTAGCAATGGTGCAGCAAGTGGCCCAATCCCTTTTGTAGCAAGGGACAAGCCTGAACAAAGTCTTATAGGAGGAAAAACGCTCCCGAGGACACACCGGAATTTCTGTCATGCTAGTTTCATCATGTTCATATGATTCGCGTTCGTTACTTTGATAGTTTGATATGTGGGTGGACCGGCGCTTGGGTACTTCCCTTACTTGGACAAGCATCCCACTTATGATTAACCTCTCTCGCAAGCATCCGCAACTACAAAAGAAGAATTAAGACAAAGTCTAACCATAGCATTAAACTAGTGGATCCAAATCAACCCCTCACGAAGCAACTCATAGACCGGGGTTTAAGCTTCTGTCACTCCAGCAACCCATCATCTACTTACTACTTCCCAATGCCTTCCTCTAGGCCCAAATATGGTGAAGTCTTATGTAGTCGACGTTCACATAACACCACTAGAGGAAAAACAACATACAACATATCAAAATACCAAACGAATATCAAATTCACATGACTATTGTTAACATGACTTATCCCATGTCCTCAGGAACAAAAGTAACTACTCACAAGACATAATCATAATCATGACCAGAGGTCTAATGAATAGCATCAAGGATCTGAACATAAACTCTTCCACCAAGTAATCCAACTAGCATCAACTACAAAGAGTAATCAACACTACTAGCAACCTTACAAGTACCAATCGGAGTCGCGAGACGAAGATTGGTTACAAGAGATGAACTAGGGATTGGAGAGGAGATGGTGTTGATGAAGATGTTGATGAATATGCCTCCCCTCCGACGAGAGGAGTGTTGGTGATGACGATGGCGACGATTTCCCCCTCCGGGAGGGAAGTTTCCCCACGAGGATCGTCCTGTCGGAGCTCTAGATTGGATCTGCTCAAGTTCCGCCTCGTGGCGGCGGCGAAACCATGAAAAAGCTCCCAATTGATTTTTTCCAGACCAGGACGCTTCATATAGCAAAGGAGGGGGGCTAGTGGGCCTTCAGGCAGCCCACAAGCTTGCCCACCGCCACCAGGGGGTGGTGGCGGAGTGGGGGCTTGTGGGGCCCCGGTGGGCCCCCTCCGGTAGTTCTTTCACCCAGTATTTTTAATATATTCCAGAAAAAATCCACGTAACTTTTCAGGGCATTTGGAGATGTGCAGAATAGTGGACTAGGATTTGCTCCTTTTCCATTCGAGAATTCCAGCTGCCTGAATTCTCCCTCTTCAAATAAACCTTGCAAAATAAGAGAGAAAAGGCATAAATATGGTACCACAAGTAATATAATAGCCCAAAAAGGAATAAATATCAACATGAAATCATGATGCAAAATGGACGTATCAACTCCCCCAAGCTTAGACCTCGCTTGTCCTCAAGCGAAAACCAAGT
Source organism: Hordeum vulgare subsp. vulgare (assembly GCF_904849725.1). Lineage (NCBI taxonomy): Eukaryota > Viridiplantae > Streptophyta > Magnoliopsida > Poales > Poaceae > Hordeum > Hordeum vulgare. The sequence continues at coordinate 618,894,035 of NC_058519.1, read as the reverse complement.
TCCATAAACATGTCTACATGTGGAGGGACGAAGGTGTCGATAAAACATAATACAGACATGAGGGCATCACGATCACACATAGAACAACAATACATCATAAAGATTCTTATGGGAAAGTAACAATTCCTTCACAAAGCAAAGCATGAAGCAAAAACATTACCGAGAAGTAACCAACAATAGTCCATAGTCATTGAAGCAATTGCAATTTATCGCAACATCAGAAAGAGTCCAATAAGAGCTTGTAAGGCAAACCCACATACTCAATCATCTCTTTCGTTTTCCGCAATTGTTACAACTCACATGGTACTCATGGTGTCAAAGTTTCAGCTGGACACAGAGGAAGATAGGGGCTTATAGTTTGCCTCCCAACCATTTACCTCAAGGGTACAGTCAACAACAATAAAGCATAAGTACTCAACTCCAAGTTGATATATGAATATAGATCTTTCCCAAGCATGTGATGGTAGCCAAGACAAAGGTAACAAGGGAATTAGTGATGATCACCATGACTCTTACAAGGGTAAAAAGTAAAGGTACAAGATAGGCCCTTCGCAGAGGGAAGCAGAGGTTGTCATGCGCTTTTGAGGTTTGGATGCGTGTCCTCTTAGTGCGGAGGAACGTCATTTTATATTGCCTCCTGTGATAAAGAACTTTATTATCCAGTCTGTCGCTTTTATGTCTTCCTCACCACAGGTTCATACAAAGCTTATTTTCCACACACTAATAGACCATACATATAAGAGAGCAATTTTTATTGCTTGCACCGATGACAACTTACTTGAAGGATCTTATTCAATCCATAGGTAGGTATGGTGGACTCTCATGGCAAAACTGGTTGGAGGTTTATGGATGCACAAGTAGTATCTCTACTTGGTGCGGGAGTTTTGGCTAATATGAGGTGGAAGCAATCGTCACATGCTAAGGGATCTCTAATCACATAACATTGTTTGGAACCGAGCAAACACAATTCATTATGTTGTCTTCCTTGTCCAACATCTACTCCTAGGCATGTAATAGTTTGGTGAGTGCTCACAATTGTAAAAAGTGTCTAAGATGATATATTTATATGTGAACCTCTCTTTCCCTATTACTTCTTATTAATTGCAACAATGACTGAGGTCTATGTTGATTTATTCTCAACAAGTTTCAATCATCATACGTGTCATAAGTGAAGTTATCACTTTCCATAAGATCGTCTCATGATCTTTCATGCTATCGTTCTTTTCATACTTTTGATCATGTTACAAAGCAAAGCCCTTTGACTAAGACACTCTTTATTATATAGCTCGTAAGCTCGAATACAACGAGGGAGAGACAAAAGCAAAAGACTCAAACTAAAAAGTAAAGACTTATTTCTCTAAAAGAAGAAATAAAAAACTGAAAAGGAAAGAACTAAAACACAGGTAAAAGCAAAAGATATAAAGGTGATACGATACCAGGGCAACTTCCCCAAGCTTGGCAGAAGCCAAGGGGATTGCCCATACCAATGTTTAGTTGTCTTCCTTTGGCGGTGATGGTGGTGTTGTTGGAGCAGTCTTGAGCTTGTCTAATTTCCACTTGAGCAAAAAGTTTTGCTCCCTTAGATCGTCATTTTCCTCCTCAAGTTTTAAAACTCTATGGCAAAGCTCCTGCTTACTCTCCTGCAAGAAACGAGAAGGAATAAACAAGGTCTTAGGCTTCTTCCTATGGTCAGGGAGGCTTGACTTCTTGAACTCCAGATAGGTGTTGGCAGGTTGAGGTAGAGGAGCCTCCTCTTCATCGGAACTCGTTTGCTCCTTCCCTTTGGGCTCATAGTCCTCTTCCTCATCACTGGTCCAGCCATATGGTTCCAAGTCCCCATAGATCCTAGAGTTAGCACGATCATCGGCCACATAGATATCTTCTTCTAAATCTTGAGAAGACATCTTGACCTAAATCTGCGGCAGACAACAAGCTCGAAATGAAAACAGAGGAAAACTGCGCGATATGGAGATCAAAACCTTCGGGCGACTATATATTGATTTTTTCTAGGCCAGAAAGTGTCCTCCGCAAGAAAACGGAGTCCGGCAGGCACACGAGGTGCCCACAAGCTTGCCCACCGCCACCAGGGGGTGGTGGCGGAGTGGGCCCTTGTGGCTGCCTCGTTTGCTCTCCGGACTGCTTTTTATTTTTCTAATTTTCCAAAAATTCCAAAACTGAGGAAATTTCCTATTGGAAAAGTATCGGAGTCCAATTTCTTGCTGAAACAGATGCATATTCATCTTCAAGGTCTGAAACAGGCTGATAAACATCCCTTATGTACTCCTCTGGAGTTATGATATTGATGATATTCGTCTCAACATTTATGGGAGTACCAGAGATGTAATACTTGATTCTTTGCCCATTTACCACTCTCAGAAAATTTCCTTCCGTGTTATTGATTTTGATGGCACCGAAACGATATACTTTCTCGACAACATAGGGACCTTCCCATTTAGAGAGAAGCTTTCCTGCAAAGAATCTCAAACGACAATTGTATAGCAAGACATAATCACCTACGTTGAACTCTCATTTCTGTATTCGTTTGTCGTGCCATCTCTTAACCTTTTCCTTGAACAACCTCGCATTCTCATATTCCTGGGCTCTCCATTCATCTAACGAGCTGATACCAAACAACCGCTTCTCACCGGCAAGTTTGAAATCAAAGTTGAGCTCTTTGATTGCCCAATAAGCTTTGTGTTCCAGCTCAAGAGGTAAATGGCAGGCCTTACCGTAAACCATTTTATACGGTGACATGCCCATGGGATTCTTATAAGCAGCCCTATAAGCCCATAGTGCATCGTCAAGTTTGCTTGACCAGTTCTTTCGAGATCTATTGAAGGTCTTTTGTAAGATCAACTTGATCTCCCTATTACTCAACTCCACTTGACCACTAGACTGAGGATGATAAGGAGATGCAACTCTATGGTTGACATCATACTTAGCTAGCATCTTGCGGAAAACACCATGAATGAAGTGTGAACCGCCATCAGTCATCAAGTATCTAGGGACTCCAAATCTTGGGAATATGACTTCTTTAAGCATCTTAATAGAGGTGTGGTGATCAGCATTTTTAGTGGGGATAGCTTCTACCCACTTAGTGACGTAATCCACATCAACTAAGATGTGAGTGTACCCATTGGAACTCGGGAAGGGTCCCATATAATCAAAGCCCCAGGCATCAAATGGTTCAATGACAAGTGAATAGTTCATAGGCATCTCTTGACGCTTACTGATGTTGCCTATCCTTTGGCATTCGTCACAAGACAAGACAAACTTACGGGCATCCTTGAAGAGAGTGGGCCACTAGAAACCTAATTGCAATACCTTATGGGCAGTTCTATCTCCAGCATGGTGTCCTCCGTAGGCTTTGGAATGACACTTCTGCAAGATCTGTCCCTGTTCATGTTCACGCACACAACGTCTAATAACACCATTTACTCCTTCCTTATAAAGGTGAGGATCATCCCAAAAGTAGTGTCTCAAATCAAAGAAGAATATCTTCTTTTGTTGATAGGTGAAACTGGGTGGTATGTATTTGGCTACGATATAGTTTGCATAATTGGCATACCACGGTGCACTAAGTGAAGTGCGGATGACATTTAATTGCTCATCGGGAAAGCTGTCATCAATTGGTAGTGGGTCATCAAGGACATTCTCTAGCCTAGACAAGTTATCTGCTACAGGGTTATCAGCACCCTTTCAGTCAACGACGTGCAAATCAAATTCCTGTAGCAGGAGAACCCATCTGATCAGCCTAGGCTTAGCGTCCTTCTTCTGCATAAGGTACTTAATAGCAGCATGATCAGAGTGAATAGTGACTTTGGAGTCAACTATGTAAGATCTAAACTTTTCACATGCAAACACGACTGCTAAAAATTCCTTCTCCGTAGTAGCATAGTTTCTTTGGGCACTGTCTAGAGTTTTACTAGCGTAGTGAATGACATTCAACTTCTTGTCAACTCTTTGTCCTAGAACAACACCAACAGCATAATCACTAGCGTCACACATGATTTCAAAGGGCAAGTTCCAGTCAGGTGGTTGAACAATAGGTGTGGTTATCAAAGCCTTCTTAAGTATTTCAAAGGCTTCCTCACAATCCTCATCAAAAACAAAAGGAACATCCTTGTGCAAGAGGTTGGTAAGAGGCCTAGAAATCTTAGAGAAGTCTTTAATGAACCTTCTATAGAAACCAGCATGACCTAGGAAACTTCGTATACCTCTGATATCTGTGGGGCAAGGCATTTTCTCAATTTTATCAGCCTTAGCCTTATCAACTTCAATGCCTCTTTCAGAGATTTTGTGTCCTAAGACGATACATTCATTAACCATAAAGTGGCACTTCTCCCAATTCAAGACGAGGTTGGTTTCTTCACATCTCTGTAAGACTCGATCAAGGTTGCTGAGGCAATCATCAAAGGAAGACCCGTAAACGGAGAAGTCATCCATGAAAACATCGACAATCTTTTCACAGAAGTCAGAGAATATAGCCATCATACATCTTTGGAAGGTGGCAGGTGCATTACATAAGCCAAAAGGCATACGTCTATAGGCAAAGGTACCGAAAGGGCAGGTGAAAGTGGTTTTCTCTTGATCAGATTGTGCAACAGGTATTTGCGAGAAACCTGAATAACCGTCTAGAAAGCAGAAGTGTGTGTGCTTTGATAGCCTTTCTAGCATTTGGTCGATGAACGACAAAGGATAATGATCTTTCCTGGTTGCCTTGTTCAGTTTTCGGAAGTCTATCACCATTCTATAGCCGGTAATAATCCTTTGTGGGATTAGTTCATCCTTATCATTAGGAACGACGGTGATACCTCCCTTCTTAGGTACGCAATGTACTAGACTTACCCAATCACTATGAGCAACTGGATAAATGATTCCTGCTTCCAGAAGCTTTAATATTTATTTTCTAACGACCTCTTTCATCTTCGGATTCAATCTCCTTTGTTGATCAGCAACTGGTTTAAAGTCAGCATCGGTTTTAATCTTGTGCTGACATAGAGTAGGACTAATACCCTTAAGGTCATCAAGAGTATATCCAATAGCTGCGCGGTGCTTCCTCAGATTTTTTGTAACTTCTTCTCTTCGCGCTTTGAGAGGAGAGCACTAATAATGACAGGATATATCTCCTTCTCATCAAGATAGGCATACTTAAGAGTATCAGGCAACTGTTTAAGCTCGATCACAGGATCACCCTTTGGTTGGGGAGGATCCCCAAGCAGTTCAACAGGCAGATTATTCTTGAGAATAGGATGTTGTTTTAAGACAATTCTATCTATCTCATCTCTCTCCTCCATATGCATATCATTTTCATGCTCAAGCAGATATTGCTCTAAAGGATCCGTAGGAGGTACGAAAATAAGTCAAGATCAATGATTTCATCCCTACCAGACGACTCTCTTTCATGGGTTTGTCTTCCAAACTTGGAGAAGTTAAATTCATGAGACACACCGTCGAAACTTACTGTGACAGTCTGCTTAATGCAATCAATGTGAGCATTGACAGTGTTGAGGAAGGGTCTACCAAATATGATGGGACAAAAGCTATCTTGTGCAGTACCAAGGACGAGGAAATCAGTAGGATACTTCGTCTTACCACACATGACTTCTACGTCTCTCACAATTCCGAGAGGGCAGATAGTGTCTCTATTAGCTAGCGTAATAGTGACATCAATGGGTTCTAACTCAGCAGGTGCAATCTCATCTTTGATTTCATCCTATAGAGAACGGGATATTGCACTAACACTAGCTCCCATATCACATAAACCATGGTAACAGTGATCTCCTATCTTAACAGAAACAACGGGCATGCCAACTACAGGTTCGTGCTTGTCTTTTGCGTGAGCTTTAGCAATTCTAGCGGAGTCCTCACAGAATTTGATAACATGCCCATCTATGTCTTCGGCTAAGAGATCTTTGATAATAGCAACACTAGGTTCAACTCTAATCTCCTCACGGGGTGCAAGTGGTCTAATGTAACCCCTACATATCACAGTTGGAGCTTTAGAATAATCCTTCATCCTAGCAGGGTAAGGTGGTTTCTCAGTGTAAGCACAAGGAACAACAGGATCACTAAAAGCTATGATTTTCTCCTAAACTAGATTGGTTTTGGCTATGTTGCTTTCTACAGGAGGATGATATTTAAACCACTTCTCTTTGGGAATATCAACATGAGCAGCAAAAGATTCACATAGAGAAGCTACTATCTCAGAGTCAAGTCCATACTTAGCGCTAAAATCTCTAGAAGTGTTTGTCTCAACAAAAGATTTAACGCAATCAAACTGGAAATTCATACCTGACTCCTTACCTTCCTCCAGCTCCCAATCTTCAGGGTTGCGTTTGATTCTCTCCAATAAATTCCACTTGTGATCAATATCCTTCTTCATAAAAGAACCGGCACAAGAAGTGTCAAGCATGGTATGATCTTCATGAGAAAGCCGAGCATAAAAGTTTTGAGTGATGATTTCTCTCGAGAACTCATGATTGGGGCATGCATATAGCATTGATTTAAGCCTCCCCCAAGCTTGAGATATGCTTTCCCTGTCACGAGGCCAAAAGTTATAAATTAAGTCCCGATCATGATGTACTAAATGCATAAGATAGAACTTTTGATGAAATTCCAATTTCAACCGATTGTAGCCCCATGATCCAGCATCATCACATAGCCTATACCATGTCAACGCCTTATCCTTCAAAGATAAAGGAAAGACTTTCTTCTTTACCTCATCCTCGGGCAAACCTGCAAGCTTAAATAAACCACAAACTTCATCTACATAGATTAGATGAAAGTCTGGATGTGAAGATCCATCTCCTGTAAGAGGATTAGCCAGCAGTTTCTCAAGCATACCCAACGGAATTTCATAACACATATTTTCAGTAGGTACCTCAGGTTGAGGAGCAACTCCCCGTGCTTCCGTTCGTGGTGAAGATACCCCGAACAAACTCCTCAAGGGAAGAGTTTCCATAGTGACAAGTGACAATAAATTTCAGCACAATATATAAATGTTTCCTTACCAATTTCCACTTACCAAAGGCGCTTCACTCCCCGGCAACGGCGCCAGAAAAGAGTCTTGATGACCCACAAGTATAGGGGATCAATCGTAGTCCTTTCGATAAGTAAGAGTGTCGAACCCAACGAGGAGCAGAAGACTCTGATAAACGAATTTCAGCAAGGTAATAACTGCAAGCACTGAAAGTAGCGGTAACAAGCGATTGTGTAGCGAGGTGAAACATAGCGAGCAAAAAGTAACAAGTAACAAGTAGTAGCAACGGCGCAGCAAGTGGCCCAATCCCTTTTGTAGCAAGGGACAAGCCTGAACAAAGTCTTACAGGAGGAAAAACGCTCCCGAGGACACACGGGAATTTCTATCATGCTAGTTTCATCATGTTCATATGATTCGTGTTCGTTACTTTAATAGTTTAGTATGTGGGTGGACCGGCGCTTGGGTACTACCCTTACTTGGACAAGCATCCCACTTATGATTAACCACTGTTGCAAGCATCCGCAACTACAAAAGAAGAATTAAGACAAAGTCTAACCATAGCATTAAACTAGTGGATCCAAATCAGCCCCTCACGAAGCAACGCATAGACTGAGGTTTAAGCTTCTGTCACTCCAGCAACCCATCATCTACTTACTACTTCCCAATGCCTTCCTCTAGGCCCAAATATGGTGAAGTGTCATGTAGTCGACGTTCACATAACACCACTAGAGGAAAAACGACATACATCATATCAAAATACCGAACGAATATCAAATTCACATGACTTATCCCATGTCCTCAGGAACAAAAGTAACTACTCACAAGACATAATCATAATCATGACCAGAGGTGTAATGAATAGCATCAAGGATCTGAACATAAACTCTTCCACCAAGTAATCCAACTAGCATCAACCACAAAGAGTAATCAACACTACAGCAACCTTACAAGTACCAATCGGAGTCGCAAGTCGAAGATTAGTTACAAGAGATGAACTAGGGATTGGAGAGGAGATGGTTGTAACGACCAAGATGCGGTCCTTTCCGATCTGGGGGTCGAGGCCCCCGAATAGGAAAGAAGCGCATCTACGCGTTTCGCAAGCAAGTAAACATAGCACATAATAATAAATACAGTAGACAATCTGGGATTCAACTGTCTTCTTATTAACAATACAGAGTACAACGCAGATACAATCAAGGTAGTTCCGGTACGGACTACAAAACAAGGAAATGCTATGCTACCCGCTGCAGGCCCACGATCACGACCACGGCTCAGTCCTCTGGATAGTTCACGTAAAGGCGATCTGTCTCCTCGTCGTACTGCCACGCCAGCTGGGTGCCGTCGGGATCATCCGTCTCTGGGATACCTGTACCTGCTGGGAGTTTCGGAGGAATCCGTGAGCCACGGGGACTCAGCAATCTAGGACCTTGGTACCAAAACTAGTCACGTTATTTGGGTAAGGAAGGGATGAAGTGTTTCCGGCTGCTGCAACCTATGATTGAATAAGTGGCTATCTTACGCAAAAGAGAAGTGAAAGTGGTCTACGCTAACGATCGGGAATACTTGATCAGAAAGTGATCCTGAACACCTACCTGCGGCAATCATAACCCCACCGTGTTCCCGGTCGAAGAGAGATCTTCGAAGGGACAGTCACGGTTACGCACACAGTTGGCATATTTTATTAGTTTATGTTTAAGTTCTCTAATGCCGGATGTTAACAAAATATTCCAAGTTGCCACATAACCGCGGGCACGGCTTTCCGAAAGATTAAACCCTGCAGGGGTGCTCCAACTAGTCCATCACAAACGAACACAGGCCACAAAGGCATCCTCTATCACGAATCTCGTGATCTCGTCGGATTCCTTAGAGGAAAACCTCAACTCTGGGTGAAACCAAAGCTTCACTGGGATTCCTATACGCAAGATATACCGCTAAGGTAAGACAAGACTAGCAGGACCTCCCGACGTGTCGACGACCCTAATAAGAGCCGCGTATCTCAGTCTCAGGACACGCCGGATGAGCACAGCATACGGTGGCCTGATAGACATCTCCCGAGTTGCCCCGGGTTGGCCCCGCACACGACTCAAGTTTGGACCAACGCTCATGAGGAGCACTGGCCCGGGTTGTTGATTAGAATCCTCGGGGTAGCTATTCCCTATGCAGTTTATTATTAAGTGATTAGCAAATTAACACCAAAGTTGGGTCCTGCCGGACAAGCCTTAGCACTACGCGATTTATCAAGGGGGTCCCCATAACAACCCCGAACGTGTTAGGAGCGATCATTATGGAATCAAACACCGGTAACTGGTAACTAAGGCGGCAAAGACGGAACAAGACACCCGGCAAAAGGCTAGGCCTACCGTCATTTACCAGGTATATAGATACATTAGTTAAATAACAGAAATTAATATAGTGATATCAAGCTCATGTCATCACATGAGTTTAAAACACCTGCAACTAACAATGCTAACATTAGTAGCTGAGCAAGCCTACCTAGCCATGCAAGTTTGCTAGGAAAGAGTAAGGTGTTTAGGCTCATGGCATATGAAGAGGCAATATAATTTTCAGTGGTAGGCAGCGAGTAATTTTTTATGGAATCGAAGCTAACATAACAAGTCTAGAGATGGGATCAAGGTCATATCATCTTGCCTGTGATATCCGCAGCTTGGAATGGTTCTGGATCGTCCTGCACGTACTCTCCTGACTCCACGTATTCGTTCTCCGCTCCCGGTGCTACCCAACATAAGAATAACAGCCAATGAATAGCAACACCACAAAATGCAACACTCATATGATGCATGAGATGAAAGTTGAGCATGCACCACTATTTCTATCACTAGCACAAGCAAAATAAACTACAGCAAGTTTCTGGACAGAACTTTGCACTACCTATTTGTACATGCATGGGAATGATATGAACAGATGCAGCTCATAAAAACGGTGCAAAACCATATAAAGAACTTTGCAAACGGAGCTACGGATCAACGGGAATCAATGAAACACGATATGAAGCCCTACGTGAAAGATTCAACACCACACACACAATTGGCACAAATCTGGTGTTCCCAGGTTGCCAAGACATATATTAACCCAACATGAATGAAATGGAGCAAGGTAGAACAACACAACATCAACTAAGCACAAGCTTTGAACAAAATGGCAAAACTACGCAATCTGCCAGTTTCTGCATCTTAGCTGTTTGTGAGCAACATGCAACATAGCTACAGGTCTTCAAATATGACAAATAATATATGTGGCTGTTGCCAACCAAGAACACTACAAGTCCCAGCAAGAATCACAGCAAAAGGAATTAAACTCTAGAAGATACAAGGTCACAAACTTTCCCAAAACCATCAGATCTCAGGGACTTAGTGAAAATTCCTGCACCTGAGTTTCTGTTTCTATTCTGAAGCTTTTTGACAGCAATCAAAACACAAGATACTGGACTCCAAATGACTTGAAAATTGACAGGAAGCTTCAAAAGGATACCAGGTTCAAAATACTAGCACTGAACTAAGTCCAGTTCTCAACAAAATGACCAGCACATCCTCATCTACAGGGGAAGAAAATGTTTCCAGCATTCCAGACTTTGTGAAATTTTCAGAGTTCAAAAATCTGGAATTTTCCAGCCACATGCCCACTTTGTCTAGGCATAGTTTGCACACACATGTCACCAAGAGATGATTGACACCACTATGGTGTTGAGCACAAACCCCTACTACTAACACACAAAGATCCATGCCCTTGGGCTCCATCTATACCATGGAAACAAAGCCCAAACTTTCAACAAAATGTAAATGCAACTCCCTAGGGTATTCTTCTAAGATGACAATAACATAGGTGAGTTTTATGTGCACAATGACAAAGTGACATGGGGGTTTGAACCCCATGTTTGTGTCATGCACATCAACAACACCAACACACACAATACCTCACTAGCACTAGCATCAAGCTCAACACAAAAATAACTCTAAGCTAACAAGAGAGTATGCACTCCCCCACACATGGGCATGTGATGGTACACACTCTCACATGCATTACTAGGAACACCCTAGAAATCATGTCATCCTCAATATGCAACCACCACAACAATCCACCCTAGCTAAACTAGGAATCCACACCTACACATGTTATGATGGCAATGAACACTAGGATAAGCTCTCACACATAATTAAAGGTGGTGAGAGAGGGCACCCCTACATTCACACAAACTTTCCCAAGGACACCATCATGAGGACAACTAGCACCCACATGCACTAGACTAGCAAGGCACACAAGTGAGAGCACCAATTTACACACACTTGCACACACATCACACCTCAAGCACCATCTCACAAACCCCTAGACCCACACCACTACTACCATCACAATCTACTCTTACACCTCCAACAAGTAACATGGAAGGAAGAAACATATAGGGCAAAGAATTCCCTGAGCTGGACATGGAGTTGCTCCCATAGCAAGGAAAAAAATGACTGCAAAACAGGGAAAAAAATAAAAGAAAAAGAATCTGGGCTCACTGGGATTCGAACCCCAGATCCCTTAGTGCAACAACTCCACAACATACCACTGCGCTGCTGCACTAGCTGTAGACAGGAGAAGGGAAAATGCAAGGTAAGTTGCCTGTAGGCCACTGATACGAAAAAAATCAAAACAAACCACCAAAAGGCGCCGAGGGGGGGACTCGAACCCACGCCCTCCTACAGGCGCATGCATATGACAGTGCAATACTACCATCAGGCTACGGTTCGGAGTCTGGCTATAACAGGAAGGAAAAAACAGAAAAACACTCTCCACTTCAGAGGAGAGCTCCGCCGGCGGCCGGACCAGAGAGAGCTAGCGGCGCCACTCCCGTCTACCACCGGCAGGGGAAGCTCTCGGCGGGGGACGCGGGAACCTCAGGGGTTCCATTCCCGCCCTGAGCACGGGAAAAGGCTCCCCCTTGGCTGACTGGACTGCACCGGCGACAGAGAGCTCCGGTGCGCCACCCTGCTGTACCTGCTGCGCTGTGGTGGGGTGCGCTGGGCCTACGAGGAGGGCGCCCCTCCTGCTACCGAATCCGGCGAGCACCACATGACACCATGACGCTGCACCCTCGCACACACAGCAAACACGAACCCTCCTGCTGCTACACGGCTCCCCGGCGAACGACGCGGAGGGGGACGGCGGCGTCTACCACGAGCACCAACGGCGGTACTATGCAGCGGAGGAGGAAGTAGGATCCATTCCTGCCTCGGGACCGACCTAGTGCCGCTACCCACGACGAGAAGGAGTTGCTGCCTTAGACTGCGTCGTTCCCTGCTACTGCTACAGCGTACTCACCTCTCCACCCAACAACGCACGCACCGACGAGCTCAGGCACGGAAGCACCGCACTAAGGCTAGCCGGAGCCGACGAGGGAGAAGGGGGGACGAAGGAAGGGGAAGGCGCCTCACCTTGGTTAAGGAAGGAGGGAACCCACGGCGACCAGACGACGTAGAGGGAGGGGCGAACTGCTGCTGCTACTGAAGAAGAGGAAGAAGACCCCTGGACCGAGGCGATGACGGGGTCCTCGCCGTCTTTGAGGTCGCTCCTCGACCTCAGCGATGGCGGGAATGGAGCACGGGGAACCACCCCGAGCCCCTGGGCATGGCCACCGGTGCCGGACACGACGGAACGCGGTGTTGACGGCGGCGGCGCTGCACTCTCTCTCTCTGCTACTTCTACAGAAACTTAACAGGGAAAGAAAGAGAGAAGGGGGAAGGTGGCGGCGCTGGGGAGAAGTAGAGGGAACCCTAGGGTGGAGGAGGAGGACCTCGGCTCCTTTTATGGTCTCGGGAGGCGAGCTTGAGCTGCTGGATTGAGGGGGAAGCAATCGGGAGGTGGAGCCTTGGTCGTACGAGAGTGACGTCGGGAGGAAGAAGAAAACGACTCACCAGTGGGCTGCTGGAGCAAAGGCACTTGGGCCAGGGAGGGAGAAAGCCCATGTGGCGCAAGGGGGAAGGAGAAAACGCTGGGCCTCTTAATTGGATTAAAACACACAGGAAAGAAAAGCTAATACACAAGAAAAGCTACTAGGACAAAAAAATCAAAAGGAAATATCTGCTGGACATAAGGAATTATGGCCCATTAGAATAAAATAGGAAAGCAATATTTGGAGCCTTTTGAAATAAATGCAAAACAGAAATTAATTTACTGTTTTGGGTTTATTTGCACCTTTAAAAATCAAATAACAAGTCAGCAAAAATACTCCTCCTCATAATCACAATTTAATCTAACCACCACACATTTTAGAATCATTTTTGGAAAGAAGGAATTTTGACATGGAATAATAGGAGGGAAAAGGATTTTAAATAGCAAGAGCTTAAAATGACTAGCACTCACTCCTACATTACACACCCCATTATCACATGAGCATCTACACAAAATATTACTAAACCACACCCTCACACCTATCAAGATCACATGCATTATCTCACCACAATACTAACTCCTAGTAAGAACATATGCCACCATGATCATGACATGCAATCATAAGGTATGGCATAGAATCAAGGTATGGCAAAGATGGTATGGCATGGATACATTCATGCAAGAAAACTAAAAATAAGAGTCACATGAAATCACAAGATCAAGGAGATGTCATGTTATGTTATGCTAAGCATGCATGCAAGGAAGATATGCAAGGGACACAGGAAATCATAGACACAAGTGACATCAACATATATCTGACAGGGTGGACGCAACAGGTTCCAAATAGGGAAGGTTCCACACTTGGGGCATTACAATGGTGCTAATGAAGATGTTGATGAAGATGCCTCCCCTCCGACGAGAGGAGTGTTGGTGATGACGATGGCGACGATTTCCCCCTCCGGAGGGAAGTTTCCCCGGTAGGATTGTCCTGCCGGAGCTCTAGATTGGATCTGCTCAAGTTCCGCCTCGTGGCGGCGGCGAAACCACGAAAAAGCTCCCAATTGATTTTTTTCCACACGAGGACGCTTCATATAGCAAAAGAGGGGGGCTAGTGGGCCTTCAGGCAGCCCACAAGCTTGCCCATGGCCACCAGGGGGGTGGTGGCGGAGTGGGGGCTTGTGGGGCCCTGGTGGCCCCCCTCCGGTAGTTCTTTCGCCCAATATTTTTAATACATTCCAGAAAAAATCCACGTAAATTTTCAGGGCATTTGGAGATGTGCAGAATAGTGGACTAGGATTTGCTCCTTTTCCAGTCCAGAATTCCAGCTGCCTGAATTCTCCCTCTTCAAATAAACCTTGCAAAATAAGAGAGAAAAGGCATAAATATGGTACCACAAGTAATATAACATCCCAAAAAGCAATAAATATCAACATGAAAGCATGATGCAAAATGGACGTATCAGAGAGTAAGCAGGAATTATGCCAAAGGGTGTTGAAGCTTGAAGAGGAAAATGACGATCTGAGGGAGCAGAATTTTATGCTCAAGTGGAAATTAAACAAGCTCAAGACCTCTTCAACAACTCCACCACCATCACCTCCAAAGGAAGACAACTAAGCATGGGTATGGGCAATCCCCTTGGCTTGTGCCAAGCTTGATGGAGTTGCCCCGGTATCCTATCACCATCACATCTTTTACCTTTACCTTTGTTTTAGTTTGTTCCTTTTCAGTTTTCTCTTTCTCTAGGAGAATAAAGGTCTTAGTGTTTTAGGCTTGAGTTTTGCTTTGTGTCACCCCCCCGGATGTATTCGAGCTCGTGAGCCATATAATAAAGAGTGTCTTAGTTGAAGGGCTTTGCCTCTTGCCATGATCAAAAGATTGAGAAAGAACAAAAGCATGAAAGATCATGTAGTGATCTTATGGGAAGTGATGGCTTCACATATAGAAAGAATGATGATTGAAACTTGTTGAGGGTAGACGTACGTAGACATTGGTCATTGTTGCAATTAATAGGAAGTGATAAAGAAGGAGAGATTCACATATAAATATATCATCTTTGACACCATCTATGATTACGTGCTTAGAAGTAGATGTTGGACAAGGAAGACAACATAATGAATTGTGCTTGCTTGGTTCCGAACAATGTTATATGATTAGAGATCCCTTAGCATGTGACGATTTCTTCCACCTCATGTTATCCAAAGCTCCCGCACCAAGTAGAGATACTACTTGTGCATCCATAAACCTTCAACCTAGTTTTGCCATGAGAGTCCACCATACCTACCTATGGATTGAATAAGATCCCTCAAGTTAGTTGTCATCGGTGCGAGCAATAAAAAATTTGCTCCCTAAATATGTATGATCTATTAGTGTGTGGAAAATAAGCTTTGTACGAACCTGTGATGAGGAAGACATAAAAGCGACAGACTGCATAATAAAGTTCTTTATCACAGGAGGCAATATAAAGTGACGTTCCTCCGCACTAAGAGGACACGCATCCAAACCTCAAAAGCGCATGACAACCTCTGCTTCCCTCTGCGAAGGGCCTATCTTGTACCTTTACTTTTTGCCCTTGAAATAGTCATGGTGATCTTCACCAATTCCTTATTTTGCCTTTATCTTGGCTAACGTCATATGCTTGGGAAAGATCTATATTCATATGTCAACTTGGAAGTAAGTATTCATGAATTATTATTGTTGACATTACCCTTGAGGTAAATGGTTGGGAGGTGAAACTATAAGCCCCTATCTTTCTCTGTGTCCAGCTGAAACTTTGATCTCATGAGTATCACGTGAGTTGTAGCAATTGTAGAGAACGAAAGGACGATTGAGTATGTGGATTTTCTTTACAAGCTCTTATTTGACTCTTTCTGATGTTGTGATAAATTGCAATTGCTTCAATGACTAAAGGCTATCGGTTGTTAATTCTCGGTAAGGTTCTTGATCCATGCTTTACTTTGTGAAGGATTTGTCACTTTGGCATGAGAGATTATATGTTGGTGTTGCTGTTCTGATCATGATCATGATCCCTGATGTTCGTATCTTGTTTTGTCAACACCTCTCTCCCTAAACATTTGGTCATGTTTATTGATCTAGGCTTTCGCTTGAGGACAAGCGAGGTCTAAGCTTGGGGTAGTTGATACATCCATTTTGCATCATGCTTTCATGTTGATATCTATCACTTTTTGGGCTTTTATTTTACTTCACGGTACAATACTTATGCCTTTTCTCTCTTATTTTAGAAGGTTTACATGAAGAGGGAGAATGCCGGCAGCTGGAATTCTGGTCTGAAAAGGGAGCAAGTTTGAGATACCTATTCTACGCAACTCCAAAAGCCGTGAAAATCAACGGGGAATTATTTTGGATTTTATGAAAAATACTGGGCGGAAGAAGTACCAGAGGGGCGCCACCAGGAGGCCACAAGCCTGCCAGGCCCGGCCTACCCGCCTGGCCGGGCCTGGGGGCTTGTGGGCCCCCTGTTGCCCCTCCGGCGCTCATCTTTTGCTATATGAAGGGTTTCGTTCCAAAAAAAATCAGGAGGAGGCTTTTCGGAGGATTCGCCACCGCCATGAGGCGGAACTTGAGCAGAACCAATCTAGAGCTCCGGCAAGACGATCCTGCCGGGGAAACTTCCCTCCCGGAGGGGGAAATCATCGCCATCGTCATCACCAACACTCCTCTCATTGGAGGGGACTCATCACCATCAACATCTTCATCAGCACCATCTCATCTCCAAACCCTAGTTCATCACTTGTAACCAATCTCCGTCTCACGACTCCGATTGGTGCTTGTAAGGTTGCTAGTAGTGTTAATTACTCCTTGTAGTTGATGCTAGTTGGATTACGTGGTGGAAGAGTTTATGTTCAGATCTTTGATGCTACTCATTATCTCTCTGGTCATGAACGTGATTATGCTTTGTGAGTAGTTACTTTTCTTCCTGAGGACATGGGATAAGTCATGCTAATAGTAGTCATGTGAATTTGGTATTCGTTCGATATTTTCATGTGTTGTATGTTGTTTTTCCTCTAGTGGTGTTATGTGAACATCGACTACATAACACTTCACCATTATTTGGGACTAGAGTAAGGCATTGGGAAGTAGTAAGTAGATGATGGGTTGCTAGAGTGACAGAAGCTTAAACCATAGTTTATGCATTGCTTCGTAAGGGGCTGATTTGGATCCACTTGTTTAATGCTATGGTTAGACTTTGTCTTAATTCTTCTTTCGTAGTTGCGGATGCTTGCGAGAGGGGTTAATCATAAGTGGGTTGCTTGTCCAAGTAAGGGCAGTACCCAAGCACTGGTCCACCCACATATCAAACTATCAAAGTAACGAACATGAATCATATGAACATGATGAAAACTAGCATGACTGAAATTCCCGTGTGTCCTCGGGAGCGTTTTGTTGGAAATATGCCCTAGAGGCAATAACATATTAGTTATTATTATATTTATTTATTCATGATAATCGTTTATTATCCATGCTATAATTGTATTGATTCGAAACACAGTGCATGTGTGGATACATAGACAAAACACTGTCCCTAGTAAGCCTCTAGTTGACTAGCTCGTTGATCAAAGATGGTCAAGGTTTCCTGACCATAAGAAAATGTTTTCACTTGATAACGGGATCACATCATTAGGAGAATCATGTGATGGACTAGACCCAAACTAATAGACGTAGCATGTTGATCGTGTCATTTTATTGCTACTGTTTTCTGTGTGTCAAGTATTTGTTCCTATGACCATGAGATCATATAACTCACTGACACCAGAGGAATGCTTTGTGTGTATCAAACGTCGCAACGTAACTGGGTGACTATAAAGATGCTCTACAGGTATCTCCGAAGGTGTTCGTTGAGTTAGTATGGATCGAGACTGGGATTTGTCACTCCGTGTGACGGAGAGGTATCTCGGGGCCCACTCGGTAATACAACATCACACACAAGCCTTGCAAGCAATGTGACTTAGTGTAAGTTGTGGGATCTTGTATTATGGAACGAGTAAAGAGATTTTCCGGTAAATGAGATTGAGATAGGTATGCGGATACTGACGATCGAATCTTGGGCAAGTAACATACCGAAGGACAAAGGGAATGACATACGGGATTATATGAATCCTTGGCACTGAGGTTCAAATGATAAGATCTTCGTAGAATATGTAGGATCCAATATGGGCATCCAGGTCCCGCTATTGGATATTGACCGAGGAGTCACTCGGGTAATGTCTACATAGTTCTCGAACCCGCAGGGTCTGCACACTTAAGGTTCGACGTTGTTTTATGCGTATTTGAGTTATATGGTTGGTTACCGAATGTTGTTCGGAGTCCCGGATAAGATCACGGACGTCACGAGGGTTTTCGGAATGGTCCAGAAACAAACATTGATATATAGGGTGACTTCATTTGGTTACCGGAAGGTTTTCGGGCATTACCGGTAATGTACCGGGAATGACGAATGGGTTCCGGATCTTCACCGGGAGGGGGGGACCACCCACCCGGGAGGGCCCAAGGACCTTGGGGGTGGCGCACCAAGTAGGTGGGGTCAGCCCAAGGCTGTCTTGCGCAAGAGAGAAAGAAAAACCAAAAGAAGAGAAAGAAAAAAAAAGGAAAAGGTGGGAAAGAAGAGAAGGACTCCACCTTCCAATCCTAGTTGGACTAGGATTGGAGGAGGACTCCTCCTCCCCTTGGTGGCGCAGCCCTTGGGGCTCCTTGAGCCTCAAGGCGAGCCTCCCCTCCCCTCCTCCTATATATATGGAGCTATTAGGGCTGATTTGAGACAACTTTTGCCACGGCAGCCCGACCACATACCTCCACGGTTTTTCCTCTAGATCGCGTTTCTGCGGAGCTCGGGCGGAGCCCTGCTGAGAATAGATCACCACCAACCTCCGGAGCGCCGTCACGCTGCCGGAGAACTCATCTACCTCTCTGTCTCTCTTGCTGGATCAAGAAGGCCGAGATGATCGTCGAGTTGTACGTGTGCTGAACGCGGAGGTGCCGTCCGTTTGGCACTAGATCGGAGCGGATCGTGGGACGGATCGCGGGACGGTTCGTGGGACGGTTCGCGGGGCGGATCGAGGGATGTGAGGACGTTCCACTACATCAACCGTGTTTCTTAACGCTTCTGCTGTGTGATCTACAAGGGTACGTAGATTGGAAATCCCCTCTCGTAGATGGACATCACCATGATAGGTCTTCGTGCGCGTAGGAAAATTTTTGTTTCCCATGCGACGTTCCCCAACAGTGGCATCATGAGCTAGGTTCATGCGTAGATGTAATCTCGAGTAGAACACAAAAGTTTTTGTGGGCGGTGATGTGCGTTTTGCTGCCCTCCTTAGTCTTTTCTTGATTCCGCGGTATTGTTGGATCGAGCGGCTCAGACCGACATTACTCGTACGCTTACGAGAGACTGGTTTCATCGCTACGAGTAACTCCGTTGCTCAAAGATGACCGGCGAGTGTCGGTTTCTCCAACTTTAGTTGAATCGGATTTGATCGAGGAGGTCCTTGGATGAGGTTAAATAGCAATTCATATATCTCCGTTGTGGTGTTTGCGTAAGTAAGATGCGATCCTACTAGATACCCCTGGTCACCACGTAAAACATGCAACAACAATTAGAGGACGTCTAACTTGTTTTTGCAGGGTATGCTTGTGATGTGATATGGCCAACGATGTGATGTGATATATTGGATGTATGAGATGATCATGTTGTAATAGTTAATATCGACTTGCACGTCGATGGTACGGCAACCGACAAGAGCCATAGGGTTGTCTTTAAACTAACGTTTGTGCTCGCAGATGTGTTTACTATATTGCTAGGACGTAGCTTTAGTAGTAATAGCATGAGTAGCACGACAACCCCGATGGCGACACATTGATGGAGATCATGATGATGGAGATCATGGTGTGACGCACATGACGATCGTGCCGGTGCTTTGGTGATGGAGATCAAGAAGCACATGATGATGGCCATATCATGTCACTTATGAATTGCATGTGATGTTAATCCTTTATGCACCTTATCTTGCTTAGAACGACGGTAGCATTATGAGGTGATCTCTCACTAAAATTTCAAGACGAAATTGTGTTCTCCCCGACTGTGCACCGTTGCGACAGTTCTTCGTTTCGAGACACCACGTGATGATCGAGTGTGATAGACTCAACGTTCACATACAACGGGTGCAAAACAGTTGCACACGCGGAACACTCGGGTTAAGCTTGATGAGCCTAGCATGTGCAGACATGGCCTCGGAACACATGAGACCGAAAGGTCGAGCATGAATCGTATAGTTGATATGATTAGCATAGAGATGCTTACCACTAAAACTATTCTTGACTCACGTGATGATCGGACTTGAGATAGTGGATTTGGATCATGTACCACTCAAATGACTAGAGAGATGTACTTTTTGAGTGGGAGTTCTTAAGTAATATGATTAATTGAACTAATTGTCATGAACATAGTCTAATGGTCTTTGCGAATTACGATGTAGCTTGCGCTATAGCTCTACAATTTTTAATATGTTCCTAGAGAAAATTAGTTGAAAGTTGATAGTAGCAAACTTCACGGACTGAGTCTGTAAAACTAAGGATTGTCCTCGTTGCTGCGCAGAAGGCTTATGTCCTTAATGCACCACTCAGTGTGCTGCACCTCGAGCGTCGTCTGTGGATGTTTTGAACATCCGACATACACGTTTCTGATGACTACGCGATAGTTCGGTGCAAAATACTTAATGGCTTAGAAGCGTGGCGCCGAAGACGTTTTGAAACGTCACGGAACATGAGTGATGTTCTAAAGAGATGAAATTGTGATTTCATGCTTGTGCCCTTGTTAAGAGGTATGAGACCTCCGACAAGATTCTTTGTCCATGAAGTAAAGGAGAAAAACTCAATCGTTGAGCGTGTGCTCAGATTGTCTGAGTACGACAATCACTTGAATCAAGTGGGATTTAATCTTCCAGATGAGATAGTGATGGTTCTCCAAAGTCACTGCCACCAAGCTGTGAGAGCTTCGTGATGAACGATAACATATCAAGGATAGATACAATGATCCTTGAGAGATTCGTGATGTATCACACTGCGAAAGTAGAAATCAAGAAGGAGCATCAATGGTTGATGGTTAGTAAAACCACTAAGTTTCATGAAAGGCAAGGCTAGAAGGGATACTTCGTGAAACAGCAAAACAGTTGCTGCACTAATGAAGAGACCCAAGTCTAAACCCAAACCGGAGACTAAGTGCTTCTGTTCTGAGGGGAACGGTCACTGAGGCGGAGCTACCCTAGATGCTTGGTATATAAGTAGGCTGGCAATGTCGAAAGTAGTATATTTGATATACATGATGTTGATGTGTGATTTACTAGTACTCCTAGTAGCGCGAGGGTATTGGATACCGCTTCAGTTGCTAAGTGATTGGTAACACGAAATGAAAGCTACGGAATAAACGGAGACTAGCTAAAGGCGAGGTGACAATACGTGTTGGAAGTGTTTCCAAGGTTGATATGATCAAACGTCGCACGCTCCCTCTATCATCGGGATTGGTGTTAAACATAAATAATTGTTATTTGGTGCTTGCGTTGAGCATGAACATGATTGGATCGTGTTTGTTGCAATACGATTATTCATTTAAAAGAATAATAGTTATTCTATTTGCTTGAATAATTACCCTCAATGGTTTATTGAATCTCGATCGTAGTGTTACACATGTTCATAATATTAGTGCCAAAAGATAAAAACTAATAATGATAGTACCACTTAGTTGTGGCACTGCCACTTGAGTCATGTTGGTGTAAAATGCATGAAGAAGCTCCATGCTGATGGATCGTTTGGACTCACTTGATTTTGAATCACTTGAGACATGCAAAACATGCCACATGAAACAAGTAGAGTAACTTGTTGGGAGTAATGCATTTTTGATATGTGTAGTCCAATAAGTGCTAAGGCACGTAGTGGATATCATTATGTTCTTACTTCACTGACGATTTGAGTAGATACAGGAGTATTTACTTGATGAATCACAAGTCTGAAATGTTGAAAAGTTCAAAGCTATTTTAGAGTGAAGATCGTCGTGACAAGATGATAAACAGTCTACGATATGATCATAGAGATGAATATCTGAGTTACGAGTTTTGGTACGGAGTTAAGACAATGTGGAAATTGTTTCGCAGTTCATGCCACCTGGAACACCATAGTGTGATGATGTGTATGGACGTCTTAGCCACGCCCTATTTGATATTGTGCATACTATGATGTCTCTTATCGAATTACCACTATCGTTTATGGGTTATGCATTAGAGACAACCGCATTCACTTTAAATAGGGCACCGCGTATTTCCGTTGAGATGACATAAAATAGACTAAGGTTTAGAGAAATCTAAGCTGTCGTTTCTTGAAAGTTTGGAGCTGCGATGCTTATGTGAAAAAAGTTTCAGTCTGATAAGCTCGAACCCAAAGTGGATAAATGCATCTTCATAAGATATCCAAAACAGTTGGATACATGTCCTATCTCAGATCCGGAAGCAAAGTGTTTGTTTCTAGAAACGGGTTCCTTCTTGAGGAAAGGTTTCTCTCGAAAGAATTGAGTGGGAGGCTGATAGAACTTGATGAGGTTATTGAACCATCACTTCGACTAGTGTGTAGCAGGGCACAGGAAGTTGTTCCTGTGGCGCCTACACCAATTGAAGTGGAAGCTGATGATGGTGATCATTGAGCTTCGGATCAAGTTACTACAAACCCCGTAGGTCGACAAGGTCGCGTACTACTACAGGTGGTATGGTAACCCTGTCTTGGAGGTCATGTTGTTGAACAATAATGAACCTACGAGCTGTGGAGAAGCGATGGTGGGCCTGGATTCCGACAAATGGCTGGAGGCCATGAAATCCGAGAGAGGATCCATGTATGAAAACAAAGTGTACATTTTGGAAGAACTAATTGATGGTCGTAGGACTATTGAGTAAAGATGGATCTTTAAAAGGAAGACAGACGACGATGGTGATAAGTCATTATTACGAAAAGCTCGACTTGTCGCAAAGATGTTTCCGACATGATCAAACAGTTGACTATGGTGAGACTTTCTCACTCGTAGCGATGCTAAAAGTCTGTTAGAATTATGTTAGTAGTTGTTGCATTATTTTTGAAATATTGCACATAGGATGTCAAAACATTGTTTCCTCGACGGTTTCCTTGAGCAAACATTGTATGTGATACAACCAGAAGGTTTTGTCGATCCTAAAGATACTAGCAAGTATGCAAGCTCCAGCGATCCTTCAATGGACTGGTGCAAGCATCTCGGAGTTGGAATATACACTTTGATGAGATGATCAAAGATTTTGGGTTTGTACAAGGTTTATGAGAAACTTGTATTTCCAAAGAAGTGAGTGGGAGCACTATAGAATTTCTGATAAGTATATGTTGTTGACATATTGTGGATCAGAAGTAATGTAGAATTTCTGTAAAGCATACAAGGTTGTTTGAAAGGAGTTTTCAAAGGAGTACCTAGATTGCACTACTTGAACGTTGAGCATCAAAGATCTATGGAGATATATCGAAAGCGCTTAATAGAAGTTTCAACAAGATGCATGCCTTGACAAGTTTTTGAAGGAGTTCAAAATAGATCAGCAAAGAAGGAGTTCTTGGTTGCGTTGTGAGGTGTGAATTTGAGTAAGACTCAAAACCCGACCCTGGAAGAATAAAGAGAATAGACGAAGGTCGTCTTCTATGCCTTGGCTGTAGAGTCTGAAGTATGCCATGCTGGGTACCGCACCTGATGTGTGCCTTGACTCAAAGTCTGTTGAGAGGTACAGAGAGTGATCCATGATTGAATCACTAGCAGCGGTCAAAATTTATCCTTAGTAACTGATGGACTAAGGAATTTTTCTCGATTATGGAGGTGGTTAAAGAGTTCGTCGTAAAGGGTTACGTCGATGCAAGCTTTGACACTAATCTGAATAACTATGAGTAGTGAAACGGATTCGTATAGTAGAGTAGATATTTGGAGTATTTCCGAATAGCACATAGTAGCAGCATCTATAAGATGACATAAAGATTTGTAAAGAACACACGGATCTGAAAGTTTCAGAACCGTTGACTAAAACCTCTCTCACGAGCAAGACGTGATCAGACCCCATAACTATATGGGTGTTAGATTCGTTGGAATCACGTGTCAAGTATTTGTTCCTATGACCATGAGATCATATGACTCGCTGACACCAGAGGAATGCTTTGTGTGTATCAAACGTCGCAACGTAACTGGGTGACTATAAAGATGCTCTACAGGTATATCCGAAGGTGTTCATTGAGTTAGTATGGATCGAGACTGGGATTTGTCACTCCGTGTGACGGAGAGGTATCTCGGGGCCCACTCGGTAATACAACATCACACACAAGCCTTGCAAGCAATGTGACTTAGTGTAAGTTGCGGGATCTTGTATTATGGAACGAGTAAAGAGACTAGCCGGTAAACGAGATTGAAATAGGTATGCGGATACTGACGATCGAATCTTGGACAAGTAACATACCGAAGGACAAAGGGAATGACATAAGGGATTATATGAATCCTTGGCACTGAGGTTCAAACGATAAGATCTTCGTAGAATATGTAGGATCCAATATGGGCATCCAGGTCCCGCTATTGGATATTGACCGAGGAGTCACTCGGGTAATGTCTACATAGTTCTCGAACCCGCAGGGTCTGCACACTTAAGGTTCGACGTTGTTTTATGCGTATTTGAGTTATATGGTTGGTTAACGAATGTTGTTCGGAGTCCCGGATGAGATGACGGACATCACGAGGGTTTCCGGAATGGTCCAGAAACGAAGATTGATATATAGGATGCCTTCATTTGGTTACCGGAAGGTTTTCGGGCAATACCGGTAATGTACCGGGAATGACGAATGGGTTCCGGATCTTCACCGGGAGGGGGGACCACCCACCCGGGAGGGCCCAAGGACCTTGGGGGTGTCACACCAAGTAGGTGGGGTCAGCCCAAGGCTGTCTTGCGCAAGAGAGAAAGAAAAAAAAGGAAAAGGTGGGAAAGAAGAGAAGGACTCCACCTTCCAATCCTAGTTGGACTAGGATTGGAGGAGGACACCTCCTCCCCTTGGTGGCGCAGCCCTTGGGGCTCCTTGAGCCTCAAGGCAAGCCTCCCCTCCTCTCCTCCTATATATATGGAGCTATTAGGGATGATTTGAGACAACTTTTGCCACGGCAGCCCGACCACATACCTCCACGGTTTTTCCTCTAGATCGCGTTTCTGCGGAGCTCGGGCGGAGCCCTGCTGAGATTAGATCACCACCAACCTCCGGAGCGCCGTCACGCTGCCGGAGAACTCATCTACCTCTCCGTCTCTCTTGCTAGATCAAGAAGGCCGAGATCATTGTGGAGCTATACGTGTGCTGAACGCGGAGGTGCCGTCCGTTCGGCACTAGATCGGAGCGGATCATGGGACGGATCGCGGGACGGTTCGTGGGACGGTTCGCGGGGCGGATCGAGGGACGTGAGGATGTTCCACTACATCAACTGCGTTTCTTAACGCTTCTGCTGTGCAATCTACAAGGGTACGTAGATCGGAAATCCCCTCTCGTAGATGGACATCACCATGATAGGTCTTCGTGCGCGTAGGAATTTTTTTGTTTCCCATGCGACATTCCCCAACACGTTTTTCCTCCTATAAGACTTTGTCCATGCTTGTCCCTTGCTACAAAAGGGATTGGGCCACTTTGCTGCACCATTGTTACTTTTGTTACTTGCTACTTGGTATGAATCATCTCACCACACAACTACTTGTTACCGATAATTTCAGTGCTTGCAGATATTACCGTGCTGAAAACCACTTGTCAGATCCTTCTGCTCCTTATTGGGTTCGACACTCTTACTTATCGAAAGGACTACGATAGATCCCCTATACTTGTGGGTCATCAATGTGCTGCTCGGGGTGCCAGCATGTCAAGCATCGTCTATGGATGTCGTGAACGGCTGGCATGCACGTTATGATGACTAGATAGTTTAGTGTGCCATGCTTTACGGCTTAGAACTCGGGCCCCAAAGATGTTTTGAATGCCACAGAGCATACGAGATGTTCCAAGAGCTGAAATTGGTATTCCAGGCTCATGCCCGGGTTGAGAGGTATGAGACCTATGAAAAGTTCTTTGCCTACAAGATGGAGGAGAATAGCTCAGTTAGTGAGCATGTGCTGAGAACATCTAGGTGCTATGATCGCTTGAATCGAGTGGGAGTTAATCTTCAAGATAAGATAGTGATTGACATAGTTCTCCAATCACTATCACCAAGCTACTAGAGCTTTATGTTGAACTATAGCATGCGAGGGATGGAGAAAATGATCGCTAAGCTATTCGACATGTTTTACACCATGGGCGTAGAAATAAAGGAGTATCAAGTGTTGATGGTTAATAAGACCACTAGTTTCAAGAAGGGCAAGGGACGAAGGGAAACTTCAAGAATGGAAAGCGAGTTGTCACTCTAGTGAAGAAACCCAAGGTTGAACCCAAACCCAAGACTGAGTGCTTCTATTGTGAGGGGGATGGTCACTAGAAGCAGAACTCCCCCGAATATTTGGCAGATAAGAAGGTTGGGAATGTCCACAAAAGTATATTTGATATACATGTTAACGATGTGTACCTTCCTAGTGCTCGTAGTAACCCGTGGGTATTTGATGCCGATTCAGTTGCTAATATTAGTAACTCAAAACAGTAGTTGCAGAATAAACGGAGACTAGCTAAGGGCAAGGTGACGATCTATGTTGGAAGTGTTTCCAAGGTTGATTTGCTCGGCATCGGGACGCTCGCTCTACCTTTGGGATTTTTAAACCAAAATAAAATTTATTTGGTGCTTGCATTGAGCATGAACATTATATTGATCTTGTTTATTGTGCGAGATTATTCATTTAAGTCAAAGAATAATGGGTGTTCTGTTTACATGAATAATATCTTTATGATCATGCACCCAATGTGAATGGTTTATTGAATCTCGATCGTAGTGATACACATGTTCATAGTAGTGTTGCCAAAAGATGCAAAGTTAGTGATGATAATACCACTTGCTTGTGGCACTGCCACTGAGGTCATATTGGTGTAAAACGCATGAAGAAACTCCATGCTGATGGACTTTTGGAATCACTTGATTTTGAATCGCTTGATACGTGCTAACCATGCCTCATGGGAAAGATGACTAAAACCCCGTTTCTCGGTACGATGGAGCGGGCAACTGACTTATTGGAAATAATATATATTGATGTATGCAGTCCAATGACTGTTGGAGCACACGGTGGATATTATTATTATCTTACCTTCAGAGATGATTTGGGTAGATACATGTATATTTACTGGATGAAACACAAGTCTGAAATTTTGAAAAGTACAAGAAATTCCATATCAAAGTTGAAGATCATCATGACAAGAAGATGAAATGTTTACGATATGATCATGGAGGTGAATATCTGAGTTACGAGTTTGGTATACATTTAAGACAATGTGAAAATTGCTTGACAACTCACGCCATATGCAACACCATAGTGTAATGGTGCGTCAGTACGGCGTAGCCGTGCTCTATTGGATATGGTGCATACTATGATGTCTATTACCGATTTTCCACTATCGTTTTGGGGTTATGCATTAGAGACAACTATATTCAGTTTAAATAGGGTACCACTACCATCTAAATCCGTTGAGATGGCATCATATGAATTATGGTTTGTCAAGAAACCTAAGTTGTCATTTCTAGAATTTGGGGATACAACACCTATGTGTGATAAGCTCGAAACCAGAGCAGAAAAATGCATCTTCATAAGATACGCTACAGGAACAATTGGGTATACCTTCTACCACAGATACAAAGGAAAGTCTTTGTTGCCAAGAATGGATCCTTTCTAGAGAAGGAGGTTCTATTGAAAGAAGTGATTGGGAGGAAGGTAGAACCTGATAAGGTTATGGAACCTTCACTTGAATTGGAAAGGAGCACATTGCAGAAAGGTGTTCCTCTAATGCATACAGCAATTGAAGAAGAAGCTAATGATGATGATCATGAAACTTAAGATCTAGTTAGTACTGGACCTCGTAGGTCAACTAGGGCACGTACTGCCCCAAGTGGTACTGTGATCCTGTCTTGGAAGTCATGTTGTTAGACAACGATGACCCTACGAACTATGAGGAAGTGATAACGGGCCCGGATTCCGACAAATGGTTGGATGCCATGTAATCTGAGATAGGATCCATGTATGATAACCAAGTATGGATTTGGTGACTTGCCGGATGAGCGACATTCCATTGAGGATAAATGGATCTTTAAGAAGACAAACACTGGTCATAATGTCACTATCTATGAAGATCAACTTGTTGCAAAGCGTTTTCGACAAGTTCAAGGAGTTAACTACGATGACACTTCCTCACCTGTAGCGATGCTAAAGTTTGTTTGGATTATGTTAGCAGTTGGTGCATATTTTGATTATGAAATCTTCTAGATGGATGTCAGAACATTGTTTCCTTAATGGTTTCCTTAAAGAAAGGTTGTATGTGATACAACCAAAAGATTTTGTCGATCCTAAGGATGTTAAAAGGCACGCGAGCTTCGGCGATCCTTCTATGGACTGGTGCAAGCATCTCAGAGTTGGAATATGCGCTTTGATGAGGTGAACAAAGCTTTTGGGTTTATACAAAGTTTATGAAGAAACTTGTATTTACAATAAAATGAGTGGGAGAACTATAGAATTTTTCATAAGTATATGTGGATGACATATTGTTGATGGAAATTATGTAGAATTTCTGGAAAGCATAAAGGGTTGTTTTAAAGGAGTGTTTCAAAGGAAGACCTGATAAAAGTTGCTTACATATTGGGCATCAAGATCTATAGAGATAGATCAACATGCTTGATAAGACTTGCACAAAGCACATACCTTGACAAGATTTCGAATGATTTCAAAATGGATGAGTCAAAGAATGTGTTCTTGACTGTAAGGTGTGAAGTTGAGTAAGACTCAAAGCTCGACCACGGAAGAAGAAAGAGAAAGGCGAAGCTCGACCATAGGTTGTGTACTGTATGCCATGTTGTGTACCACATCTGATTTGTGCCTTGCCATGAGTCTGGCAAAGGGATACAAGAGTGATCCAGGAGTGGATCACTGGCAAGCAGTAAAATTATCCTTAGAGGACTATGGAAATGTTTCTCGGTTATCAGGTGATAAAGAGTTTGCCGTAAAGGGTTATGTGGATGCTAGCTATGACACCGATTTGGATGACTCCGAGTAGCCAACCGAATACGTATAATGGAGCATTCATTTGGAATAGCTCCTAGTGGAGCATGATCGCGGCATCTACAATATGACAACAGGATTTCCAAAGTATACATGGATTTGAATGTTGTAGAGCATTGACTAAAACCTCTCTCACAAGCAAAAACATGATCAAACCCCAGAACTCATTGGGTGTTAATCACATGGTGACGTGAACTACATTATTGACTCTAGTGCAAGTGGGATACTGTTGTAAATATTCCCTAGAGGCAATAATAAATTGGTTATTATCATATTTATTTGTTCATGTTAATCATTTATTATCCATGCTATAATTGTATTTCCCGAAAACTGAGACACATGTGTGGATACATAGATAACACCGTGTCCCTAGTGCGCCTCTACTAGACTAGCTCATTGATCCAAGATGGTTAAGGTTTCCTAACTATGGACATGAGTTATCATTTGATAACAAGATCACATCATTATGAGAATGATGTGATGGACAAGACCCATCCGCAAAAACATCATTTGATTGTATATCTAAGTTTATTGCTACTTCTTTCTTCATGTCAAGTATTTGTTCCTAAGACCATGTGATCATGCAACTCCCTAACACCGGTGGAATTCCTTGTTTTCATCAAATGTCACTTCATAACTAGGTTATCATAAATATGCTCTACAGGTATCTTCGAGGGTGTCTGTTGGGTTGGGATATATCGATACTAAGATTTTTCACTCCGTATGATGGAGAGGTATCTCTAGGCCCTCGTGGTAATACAAGATCATAAGAAGCTAAGCAATGTGACTAAGGACTTAGTCATGGGGTCTTGTATTACGAAATGAGTATAGAGACTTGCCGGTAATGAGATTGAAGTAGGTATGGAGATACCGATGATCCAATCTCGGGTAATTAACATACCGCTCGACAAAGAGAACTGCATACGGGATTGATTGAATCCTTTGCATCATGGTTCGACCGATGAAGATCTTCGTCGAATATGTAGGAACCAATATGGGCATCCATGTCCCTCTATTGGTTATTGACCTGAGATGTGCCTCGGTCATGTCTACATGATTCTCGAACCCGTAGGGTTCCACATGCTTAACGTTCAGTGAGGCTAGAGTAGTTTTGCGATATGCATGTTGGTAACTGGATGTTATTCGAAGTCCCGGATGAGATCCTGGATGTCACGAGAAATTCTAGAATGGTCCAAGGTAAATATTTATGTACGGGAAGTCCTATTTTGGTCACCGATAAAGTTTCTGGCATTACCGGTAACGTAGCGGGCTGCCGAAAGGGTTTCGGGGGTCCACCTGTGTCACGCCCAAGATGCAACCCTATCCTCAATTTGGCACGAAGGCCTCGTCAGGGATAGAAGCACATCTCGTCGTGTCGCAAGAATGGATATCGTTACAAGTACATGTACTGAAAAGAAGAGATTTACATAGAGAGTTGGCTTACACTCGCCACAAGCTACATCAGAGTCACATCAGTACATTACATATTCATCAAGGGTAAGAGCAGGGTCCGGCTACGGACGAAAACAAACAAGAAAAATAAGAACGACGTCCATCCTTGCTATCCCAGGCTGCCGGCCTGGAACACACCCTAGATCGATGAAGAAGAAGAAGAAGAAGAAGCAACTCCAAATGATCAAGCAACACGCTCGCGTCAAATAACCTTTACCTGTACCTGCAACTGGTGTTGTAGTAATCTGTGAGCCACAGGGGACTCAGCAATCTCATTTCCAAAGGTATCAAGACTAGCAAAGCTTAATGGATAAGGTATGGTTAAGTGGTGAGGTTGCAGCAGCGGCTAAGCATATATTTGGTGGCTAACTTACGAGTACAAGAAAAAAATAAGAGGGGGAAGATCTACGCATAACGGACGTGACTACTGATGATCAAATGAATGATCCTGAACACCTACCTACGTCAGGCATAACCCCACCGTGTCCTCGATCGGAGAAGGAACTCACGAAAGAGACAGTCACGGTTACGCACACAGTTGGCAAGTTTTAATTAAGTTAATTAACTTCAAGTTGTCTAGAACCAGTGTTAAACAAAGCTTCCACGTTGCCACATAACCGCGGGCACGGCTTTCCGAAAAGATTTAACCCTGCAGGGGTGCTCCAACTAGTCCATCACAAATTACCACAAGCCGCATAGAAATCCTCAATCACGAAGCTCGCGATCTCGTCGGATTCCCTAGTGGAAAACCTCAACTCTGAGATTACTCAAAGCATCACCGGAATCCCGATGCACAAGATATATCGTCAAAGGTAAAACTAATCCAGCAAGGCCGCCCGACCTGTCGACGATCCCGATAGGAGTCGCGTACCTCGTTCTCAGGACACGACGGATAAGCGAAGCGTACGAGTGCCAAACCTCGAGTTTCCTCGCGGTGGGCCCGTACGGTGCTCTGTTTTGGACCAACACTCATGAGGAACACTGGCCCGGGGGTTGCTTAAAATAGTCCGCGGGTGCCGGCAGGCCCCTATGCATTATTATTAGGTTATTAGGCAAATGTAGTACCAAAGTTGGGCCTTGCCAGACCAGTCTTTATCTAAAACGAATTATCAAGGGGGTCCCCATAACAACCCCGATCATGTTAGGAGCGCTCATTTATGGAACATAACACCGATAGCCAAAACTAAGGGGGCAAAGGTGGAACAAAACACCAGGCTAGAAAGGCCGAGCCTTCCACCTTTTACCAAGTATATAGGTCCATTAAATTAAATAGCATTAATATGGTGAGATAACAAGGAACCCATGTTTTCGCATGGAAGCATCTGCACCTGCAACTAACAACGCTAACAACATGGATGAGCAAGCGGTAACATAGTCAATCAGTGGTTTGCTAGGTCGAACAGGTTGAAGGTTATCATGGCATTGTTGAGAGGCTGATATTTAAGAAGTGGTGGGCAATGAGACATAAACGATAGCAACGGTAAAACTAGCATGGCAATGATAGTAATGGTATCTGGGGAAATGATCATCTTGCCTGAGATCCCGCTTGGAAGAAGAACAACTCGGTGAAGCAAACGAACCGACGTAGTCGAACGGGTCCTCACAATCCGGCACGCTGCGGAACTCTATCGAGACGGGGAAAACCGGAACAAGCATCAACACACGGAATTCACCACACGGTGCACAACACAAATGATGCATGAGCAGCTGAATGTATGCAAGTCACGACATGACAATTCACACAATCAAACACTACATATTAAGTGAAGTTCAATATGCAACGAGTTGCATATTGACGAAACTCCACGTTGATTATTTAGTTCTGTCCTGATTAGATACACGAAAATATTAAATGTGGTTAAACATGCAAGAGGTGAAGCGGAAATTAAACTACCTATCTAGACATTTTAAATGAGGTCGGAGATGACATATAGCATCTCCGAGACGACCTCACATGTTAATTTACAATTCTGTCCAGATCTGAACTAATGCATTTAATTGGTTGTTAAACAGAAAAACAAATAGGTTCACGTGATTCTACGCGTCATTTCAAGCAACCTACACATAGATATCATCTCCAACGGAGCTACGGATCACAAGTTACAAGCACCGCAAGATATGATGGCATGTATGCAATATGTGTGCAAAACTACACGAGATTCTAAGCAAGTTTCATGTAGGACACGATCACAACGGAGCTACGAATCAAAAACTATGAGCAAAACAAGAAATCACTACAACCTGCCAAAATCAGCCACATAGCATTTTCTACGCCCCACAACTACGGCTACACAACTCCGATTTGCTCAAGCAAGGCATGGCACGGAAGAGGGCAAGAAGCACTACTACAAACAACTAACAACAACTATCATGGCAGCAAGGAACACTAGGAAAAGAAGTCACAAAATGGCATCTCACACACTATTTCAGACTTAGTGAAAATTACACCTCATGAAAGTGCAGTTTTCGATCTGAAGCAGTATTGACAGCAGCAAAATCCTAAGCTACAGGTCTCCAAATGGCATGAATATTTACAGCATGCTAGAGAAACACAAGGGGTACAACTAACTCCATTGGACCAACCTCAAAAGAGCTACACATCACAAGATACAAGCAAGACAAGACAACAACAAAATATAACAGATTTTCAGACTTAGAAATATTCCAGCACCTCTAAAACAGCACTATTTCTAGCAACTTGAGAGCAAGCAAAACACACCTAAACATGCATTTCTATTGCAACCAAAAATACCAGGGGCTAGACAAAACATCCAAGATCAACTCCCTAGTTGACAACTCCGTCAATCGACGCACGGAATAAATCCTACGAATTAAACAAAAGGGCATCACGGAAAAATATTGCGCGAACTAACTTACTCAAAAGCTAAAACTAATTGCACAGAAAAATCGGAAACATATAAAATATGTGGGGTTGCAACACAAAATAGAGCCACACAAAAATGCGAGATAAATAACCTATACACGGGAAAATAAACTAGAGGCAATTCCCTACACGCAAAAATACAAATGACCGCTCTAAAATGCATGGAAAAATGGTCCCTAAAACATGGACATTTTATCTAAGGCATACGGGCTATCCGGACACGCGCGAAAAATATTACGGACGCAAACAAAATAGGACAGCACGCTAAACTAGGTGTTAGGCACGCTAAACGACGTCAAACAAACATGCAAGTTGCTAAAATTGATTCTACGCGAAATTCTAAACCAAAACCATATCTATTTCATCGCGATCCGACCTACGGTTAAAAACTTACGAACGTTTTAAAAATCTATATAATCCTGAAACAGAATTTAGATTCTAAATCCAAAAAAAACGCTACTGGGTCGGATCCGAATCTGGGCCGAATCGGCCATTGAGCACAACTTAGTATAAGCCCCCTAGGGCGGGGAATAGTGGGCTCGGGGGCGGTCACCTGAGTGGGCCTCGGGCCATGACGGCGGGGAGGCAGGCCTGGGGCGGACGTGCGACACGGCCGAGCTGGAGCGGGGTGGACCTGGGCCTCGGATGCGTGGCACTGGGCCGGCTGGAGGAGCGCCTGGGCCGGTCAACGCACGCCAGCTCGCCTCGGATCTGGATCCCGATCCAGAGCTCGGCGATGGCGATGCGCTGGCGGCGCGGGGCTGCTTCTGGCGGCTGGGGCGGCGACAGCCGGCTGGTGCTGCCGGCCCGACGCGGCAGGGCTCCAGCGAACCGCGACTGGCGACGCGGCATGTCTCCAGCGACGGGAGGAGCTACGGCCTCGGGTTGGAAGGCGGCTACGCAACGGGAAAAACTCCGGCCGGTGGGCGAGGTAGCTCCGGTGACGGCCGGCGAACTCCGACGGGGAGGCGACCGGGGACGGCGTGCTGGCGACGGGAGGAGGCGGCGCGCAGGCGAAGCCACGAGGGGCGCGGCCACGGGAGCATGGAGCTCGGGGCTGCTCGGCCGAACGGCGGCGGCGGCCAGATGGGCTCGGCGGGCCCGATCTGGGCTCGGCGGGCCGCGGCGGCTGGGGGGAGGAGGTGCTGCGGGGAGAGAGAGAGGGTGCGGGAGAGACTAGGGTTTGGCACGGAAATCGATGCACGAGAGAGGGGTTTGCCTAAAATTAGCACGGGGTCTATATATAGACATATGGGGGGCTAGGTTACCCGGAATCGCGTTCCGGATCCAACCGTGTGGTCGGATTCGGACGATTCCGCACGCGGGAATGGGTGCGTGGTCGTGTAGGGGGATATCCGGAGACGAGAGGGAGAACGGGCGGCGCGGCAGCGGATTTTAAAACACCGACAAACGTCCGACGGTAGACCGAATACGGTGCCGCTACGGTCGACCGTTCGGGTGCCAGACGGTCTCCGATCGCGACGAAATTCGACAGGCGGCCTACCTATAAATAAATAATACTGCACGTCAAATTCCAGCTCAATCGGAGAAAGTATAACGCACCTTTTAAAACAGGGTTTCGACGGTGCCACGGGCGCGTGCGTGTGCGGTCGGGCTCAGAACGAACAACGACGAGAACCGGCAACTAACAACGGATGCAAGTTTTGAAAACGGGCGGCAACGGAGACGCCGATGCAATGCAGATGATGCGCATGATGTGATGATGATGCGACAAATAAAAATAGACACACGACGAAAACGGAAAGAGAGGGGAATATTTTGGAACATCGGCATCGGGCTGTCACAACCTGCCCTGTGGGCCCGCATGTGCTGTAGGGGTGGTGCCCTGGCCAACCTAGGCTAGGATCACCAGCCCCTAGAGGCGCATAGGGCTTGGGGGGAAAGAGTCCCAAAGGGACAAGGCATCCCGGAGGTGCCTTGGAGGAAGGAGACTCCTCCCTTCCTTGTGAAGGAAGGACTCCACCCTAGTTTGAGGCCCTCCTTGGAGGAGGGGCCAAGGGCTCTAACCCCGCCCCTTGCCGCCTATATATAGTAGAGGAGAGGATGAGGGTTGGACACAACAATCCCACGCCCCGGCGGCAGCCCTCTCCCTCTTGTTAGCGCGTTCCTTCACAGATCAGTTTTTAGTAGTGCTTGGCGAAGCCCTGCTCAAACCTGTGCCACCACCATCACCACCACGTAAGTGGGCTGGTCGTGAGCCCATCTACTTCTCCACCCTTGCTTGCTGGATCAAGAAGGGGGAGACGTCATGGAGCCGCATGTGCACTGAACACGGAGATGACGTCCATTCGGTGCTGGATTAGATTGGATCGCGATTGGATTGTGAAGAGTACGATTACATCAACTACATTATATACACTTCCGCTTAACGGTCTACGAGGGTACGTAGACACACTCTCCCCTCTCGTTGATATGCATCTTCATAGATAGATCTTGGGTATTCGTAGGAAATTTTTATTTTCCCATGCAACATTCCCCAATACTTTCCACGCGATTCCGTGTGGGACCCCGACGTTAGTCAACGTGGTGGAAGCGCCTGGGCGCCCCCATATCTGCCCTATATTTGGGCTATATATGACGGGTGTCGGTCAGCCCGGTGATACGTCCCAAATGTATGTACTTTTTCAAATGATATTGCTCTTGTTTTGGACTCTAATTTGTATGATTTCAATGAAACTAATCCAGACTAACGCTGTTCTCAACACAATTACCATGGTGATGTTTTTGTGAAGAAATAAAAGTTCTCGGATTCTGCTGAAAATTCATGGAGAATATTTTTCGAGTTAATAAAAAATATTGGCGTCAAGATCTACCGAAGGGGGGCCACCTAGGAGTCAATAGTTTTGAGGGAGGGCCCTTTGAGCTTGTGGGCCCCTTGTGGTCCCGACTGACCTAATTCGTACACTATAAGTTTTGTCCCGTGGAGAATAAAGCCAGAGAGAATATTTCATGGCATTTTACGAGACGAAACAAGCACTAGCTCCTGTTCTTCCTCGGGTGGGCTGATCTGGAGTCTGTTTGGAGCTCCGGAGAAAGGGATTCGCCATCGTCGTCATCACCAACCTTTCTCCATCAACAATTCCATGATGCTCACCATCGGGAGTGAGTAATTCTTTAGTAGTCTTGCTAGATGACGATGGGATTAGATGAGATTTGTCATGTAATCAAGTTATTTTGATAGGGCTTGATCCCTAGTATCCACTATGTTCTGAGATTGACGTTGTTATGACTTTGCCATGCTTAATGCTTGTCACTAGGACCCGAGTGCCATGTTTTCAGACCTGAACCTATTATGTTTTCATGAATATGAGGGTGTTTTGGATCCGATCTTGCATGTTGTATGGACCTATTACGTGTTATGATCCGTAGACCCCAAAGAGACAATAGTTAGGATTATCTCCGGTGATGACCATAGTATGAGGAGTTCATGTATTCACCATGTGTTAATGCTTTGTATCGTTTCTCTATTAAAAGAAGGCCTTAATATCCCTTAGATTTTCTTATGGACCCCGCTTCCACGGGAGGGTAGGATAAAAGTTGTCATGCTAGTTCTTACTATAAACATGTATGACTTTATATGAAATACATGCCTACATTACATAGATGAATTGGAGCTAGTTCTGTGGAGCTCTAGTATGTAACTATTACATGATGAATATCATCCAACATAATTACCCATCACTGATACAGTGCTTACTCTTTCGCATATTGATCTTCGCTAATTACATTAGTTATTGCAGCTTTTACAATCATCATAATCGCTACTATTTACAATTACTATTGCTCTTGTTACTTTGCAACTACAACTTTGTTGCAGAGAGAAATTCGAGGTTGATTGAATTGACAACTCAACTGCTAAGATCAATAAATATTCTTTGGCTCCGCTTGTGTCGAATCAATAAATTTGGGTGTTATGCTACCCATGAAGACTATTGCGATCCCTATACTTGTGGGTTCTCAAGACATTTTTATGGCGTCGTTCCCGGGGAGCTTAGCTCTATTTATTGAGTTCGCTTGGGATTTCCATTTATCATGATGAAGAAACTGTCATCTAGCTCTGCACTTGATTCACCTTCTGTTTTAAATAGACTTGCGACACCACCACATGCTATTCATTCTGATATGTCACAAGTAATTGATGATGCTACTTTCGTATTTGATGAACCTCACGATGATGCTACTACTATGCTAGATGAAATTGAAACTGTGCCACTTAATGAATTATTTGATGCTCATATTTCTAGATCTAAAGAAATTGATAATGCTGAAGTTGATGAAAATTATGATTCACCTTTGTTGGAGGTATGTTAGGAGGGGGGCCTTGATTTGGGGGGTCCGGGGCAGCTGCCACCTGCGCCCCTTAGGGTCGGCCCTGCCTAGGATACAAGTGTCTTAGAGCATCTCCAGCCATT
Source organism: Hordeum vulgare subsp. vulgare (assembly GCF_904849725.1). Classification (NCBI taxonomy): domain Eukaryota; kingdom Viridiplantae; phylum Streptophyta; class Magnoliopsida; order Poales; family Poaceae; genus Hordeum; species Hordeum vulgare. Next base: position 618,856,139 of record NC_058519.1, on the reverse strand, counting down.
TGGTCTCCAAGTGGCCCGAAATAGCGCCACCTAGGGATCGACCAGCGCTAAAAACGGCGTGGGGGCTCGGCTTCCTAGCCGCCCACCCAAGGGCGCCCCCAGTCCCCGCTTTCGGCCTAGTCTCGGCGCAAATTTGGCCCATATTCGGCATTTTTCAGCACAAATTGAAAAATAATAGTTTTTATCACATAGTTCATCACATAAATCAATAAAAATCAAAAAATAGTTTAACAAGTCAATACAAATCAATAATCGAGCCAGGCGTTGCCCTTGAGCCTTCATAGGTGCTCCACCAAATCGTGCTGCAGTTGTTGATGCACCTATGGGTCTCGGATCTCCTCACACATGTTGAGGAAGGCGGTCGAGGTTGTCGGTAGCTGGTGATCAGCTTGGGCTAGAGGACCTTGCTTGTAATATGGTTCAGTGTCAAACGATACCTCCTCCTGCTCGCTCTCAATGATCATGTTGTGCAAGACAACACAACAAGTCAAGACTTCCCACATTTGATCTTTCGACCAAGTCTGAGCGGGGTACCGGACAACAGCAAAACGAGATTGAATCTCACCAAATGCCCGCTCGACATCCTTCCGGCAAGCTTCTTGACGCTTGGCAAATTAGGAGTGCTTGCCTCCTGGTGCGGGATTTGAGTTAGTCTTCACAAATGAGGACCATCTCGGATAGATGCCATCTGCTAGGTAGTATCCCTTGTTGTAGTGGTGTCCATTGACCTCGTAGTTAACCGGAGGAGCATGACCTTCAACAAGCTTGGCAAAGACATTCGAACAATGCAGTACGTTGATGTCACTGTGAGTTCATGGCATACCACAGAAGGAGTGCCAAATCTAGAGATCATGTGTGGCCACTACCTCAAGTACCACACTGCGACGTCCTTTAGCGCCTTTGTACATCCCTTGCCAAATAAATGGACAATTTTTCCATTTCCAATGCATGGAGTCGATACTTCCAAGCATTCCAGAAAATCCTCTTTCTGCATTCTATGCTAGGATCCGAGCAGTGTCTTCATCATTGGGTGATCGCCAATATTGAGGTCCAAAAACTGCCACCGCTGCCCTGCAGAACTTGTAGAAACACATAATGGTGGTGGACTCAGTCATGCGTCCATAGTCTTCCAGAATATCACCGGGAGCTCCATACGCAAGCATTCTCATAGCTGTTATGCAATTCTGGAGCGAGGTGGATCCAAGTATGTCGGTGCAATCCTTTTTGCACTTGAAGTAGCTGCCAAACTCCTTGATGGAATTGACAATCCTCAGGAAGAGCTTTTGGCTCATACGATAATGGCGTCGGAATACTTTGTCGCCGTGCAGAGGATCGTCTGGGAAGTAGTCGGCATAGAGCAAGCAATAGACTTCCAGTCGATGCCTCTGCTTTCCCTTCGGCCAGGCCGGCGCCGAGCCACCTCGCCGTGGCTCTCCATTGCTCGCGAACAGGACGGCCAGAGAGGCGAGGACCGTGAGGTGCTCTTCATCCTGGACATCGGCATCAGCTTCCTCCTCTAGTAGCACCGCGAACGCCTCCTCGTCGTCGGAGTCCATAGGCCAGGCAAATTGCTAAATACCTGGTGGGCGTGGTGCCCGCGCATCCGCAGACGTGCCCGGAGCGCCAGGAAAACTCGCCAAGAAGCAGGGGTGCGGGGAGGGGTCAAATCCCCGGCGAAGCCGATGAGGAGATAGCCTTTGTAGCGTTGGTAGGCACATGGGGTGGCGATGGAAGGTGTGGTGTGCGAGGGGCAGTTTCGGAGTAGAGAATGTTTTTTAGCCTGGCAGGGGCCGGCGCGTCGTTTTTCCATTCGCCGGCCGCCGGGGCCAATTTCAGCCCGAGCCGGCGAAAAAAAGGCCTCCCCGGGTGTGGCTGGGCCGTTTTCCCCTCGACGGCGGAAAAAAAATGGCGGGGAAGGGCCTCCTGAAGGCGCGGATGGAGATGCTTTTAATAGGACACGACTCCATATCCTATATAAGCATGATTCAAATACAAGTCCAAGTGTAAGCTAAGTTATTCGCTATATTCCATACAACTAACAAACAACGTGGCATAATCGGTCGACTGTAGGAATCTTCATTCTAAGTAGAAGTAGAACACGCACGGTGCCGGCTGAACTACAACTCCAAGCTCCAAGCTCCGAGCTCCCCGCCATGGCTGCAGATTCCATCCGCACCGCGTCATCGTCACCGCCGCCACGCCACCGCGGCCCCACCCATGAATTCTCACACGAGGCGTCCTCCTCATGCGCTGCGGGGGCGCAGCCGGTGCCCTGTGATAGCCGCGCCGTGGAGGACGTGCTCGACATTGACTCTCCGTGGGTCGCGGCGGCAGAGGCTGGCTCGAGGCTGGATGGAGCCGCGGTGGCTGAGAGCGAGGCGGACCAAAACGAGATACAAATCAACCAGGAGCGACAGGAGGGCGAGGTCACTGCAGTATATACTAATATACTATAACTAACTAATCTACTGGGATGTGGGATCATGTTGCCAAAAAATTCACTAATCTTGTAATCTTGAACCTTGCTGTTACGATCGTGACGCTGAGTTCGATTTCGTATGATTTTGGGTGATGGTTCTGCCCAAAAGCAGGAAGCCTCTTGCGATTATTTTTCTCTAGCCTGAACAGACTAGTGCTGAAGTTGGGGCTGTTGATCTTGAGTTCATTCTAACAATTTGTAGCATGGCTCATTCGTTTGCTCATTGTATCTCCACTGCAGCTGATGGCATTGGAAGCAATATACGCGGGTGACCTTGTTCAATTTGAAAGCAAAGGAGGGCTCCGCTATTTCCAGGTTTCTTGTGTTGTTCATCGGTGCTGTTTCAACTCTTCTTGGATGGTGGACATCTGGGTTTAATGCTGTTTCATCTGCACCACCTCAATTACAGATTTGCATACGTTACGATCTTCATGATGGAGCTCAAGTGTGTGCCAGGCTTTCTTCTGCCACTGAATATACAAAACATGGAGGATGTGCTGATGATGATACAGAACAACATGATGCTGCACCTGATGAATTCTCCTACACCTGCAACTTTGAGTACTTGCCTCCTTTGATATTGACATGCCTACTTCCAAAATCGTATCCTAGCAAAGAGCCCCCAAATTTTACTATAACCGCTAAATGGATGGATGGGCCTGATGTTTCTCAACTCTGTGGGATGCTTGATACCATTTGGGCAGAGCTGCCGGGGCAGGAAGTGGTATATCAATGGGTCGAGTGGATACGCAATTATTCATTGTCAAATCTCTGGTTTGATGGAAAAATATTCTTAGGTCAAGATAATCAGAGACACAACGGAGATCCGCGTGCAATCTCAAGAAGTCTCCCATTGGAGTCTGTGGTCCCTTCCATGCTCAGCTACAGTAGCAAGAAACGTTACCAAGCTTTTCTTGAGGATCTCCATATGTGCATGATATGCCTTAACCAGACCAAAGGTAAGAAATTTCTCTGACTTTTTTTTCTTTTCAAATCAAGTTTTTTTTTATACGGAATTATACCGGTCAAAGTTTTACCACTATAAGCTAAGCTTAATTCTGAACTATTTAGGTTCAAACTTCATCAAGCTTCCGTGTCAGCACTTGTATTGCGTTAAGTGCATGGAAACGTTATGCAGGTTGCATGTGAAGGAAGGCACTTTGTTTCAGTTAGTATGCCCTGACACCAAGTGCAATGCTTCCCTTCCACACTATCTGTTAAAGAGGCTTCTTAGCAAAGAAGAGTTTGAACGCTGGGATAGGCTTGCTCTTGAGAAAGCGTTGGACTCGATGGCAGACGTGGTTTACTGCCCAAAGTGTGTGGTGGGTTGCGTGGAGGATGAGGATAACAATGCGGAATGTCCGAAATGTTCATTTACCTTTTGTGGGTTTTGCAAGGAATTATGGCATCCAGGGAAGCAGTGTCTAACTCCAGAACAAAAGCTCCAACGCCGGAAGGTAAAGATGCAACAAAATTCTCTGAGAGAGAGGGAGAGAGAGCTTGGCATTGGAGGGAGACTGTGATTGCAATTATTTTACTGAGCGTATGATAATTTTTTATGTTTTATTGTACTGTTGTAGGGGTCAGGAAGGATGACTGAGAGGCAGGTGGCTCAAGAACTAGCGAACATCAGAGAGTTATACAAAGATGTTCGGGTGTGTCCGAAATGCCGAATTGCCATCGCCAAAAGTGAAGGCTGCAACAAAATGGTGTGTGGAAATTGTGGACAGTTCTTTTGCTTCCGGTGCGGGAAGGGGATCCGTGGCTATGATCATTTCACGTAGGCCCTTCATACTTTTATCTTTTTTCATGAAATAAAGGGGAGGCATGGATTGCTACTTATTTACCCCGGTGCACTATATGCTTTGACTATCTATAACACAAATGATCCATTTATTGTAGGAACTGTCGTCTCTTTGAGCCTCATGATATAACAGACTTTGAGAGAGAAATGGACGAACTGCAATTTGGAAACCAGATGCGGAATCAGTTGAAACCAGTAGGCGCCATGGTGAGATGTCCAAGGTGTCGTTCAATGACTTTCAAGGTAACCATAGTTAGCTTTTAAAAATGCATATTATGGCAATTCTATCAATTTCTATCCAAGTATATAGCACTGGTTTGCCTCTATCAGTCTGCCTAACTAGTATGCATCTAGGATGACGAGAAATATATCTTTTGTGTGGCGTGCGGAGCAAGTACTTGCACAATGTGCAAACGGACGATCGAGAGTAGGAGGATGCAGCAGGGGCATTGGGGGTCATCAGAATGCTACTAGTCAAAGTGATGCGTCACACTGTCTCTACTATGTCTACTTTTTTACAACCTAGGACTTTTTGGTTGAGTATACAATTACTGAACTACCGTCTATTGAACTTGACATATGATTGTTGAAGGATGGACTTTTCCATTATTGTCTGTTACAGTTTTATAAGCGAGGTAGATATGTAGAATCCTAGCATATATAGCAGCAACCAAAATGAAAAGTTGCAATTGCTAGCTCTTTGTAAAATATGGAGCGATGGAGTGAAGTGTATGTGGCTAGACAGGGACATGCACATGTATATATACAACGAAAGGACCGATCGGATTACAAGGGTTGTCGCGGTATGGATTGATATCCAAAATAGCTACATAGAGATAGAGATAGATCCTAACTACCGAAACAGTAGAATCAGGACACCACATACTCATACACCCTTCGAGAATTATGCAGTTTATAATCATATCATATAGTATACATGTAAAAAAATCAACACCCTTCGTCAAGCACAACTTCACCAAGTTAAGATTGCGCTTCAGTTCTCCAATTTCCTGGTGGCAAAGGTGTGAACCCTTCCGGAACTGGAAACCGATAGCTGCTCACTCTAACAAAAGGATAATCAACTTCGATGTGTTTAGTTTATGCGTGGAATATTGTATTTGCTAATAGATATGTAGCATCAAGGTTATCACACCATAAACATGTTAATGGAGAATGAGGAACATCAAGTTCACTAGGTAAGGTTTGAACCCAAATGACTTCAGTTGTTGCATCAACAAGAGCTTTGTGTTCAACCATTGTGCTAGATCGGGATATTATGACATGTTTCCGTGAAATCGAAGGCACTAAATTTGAGCCAAATAAACAACAAAACCTCTTGTAGACCTTCTGTCATTAGGATAGCCACTTAGCCAGCCCACTGTGCATCAGAGAAAGCACTTACTAGTTCGGAGGTGGATTTGCTTCTCGTCCAACCGCTAGAGTACCACGAAGATACTGATGTCCCACAAGTATAGGATATTAATCGTAGTCTTTTTAATAAATAAGAGTGTCGAATCCAATTAGGAGCAGAAGAAATTGATAAACAATTTTCAGCAAGATATTTTCTGCAATTGTTGTAAAATAGTAGTGACAGATAATTTGATATCAAGATAGTTCGTATCAAGTAATAAGTAATTAAAAGTAATAAGGTGCAACAAGGTGACACAATCACTTTTTTACAAAGGACAAGCCAAAAGTACTTCTTATAGTGAGCAAAGCGTTATCAAGGACACGTGGGAATATTGTCTAGTTAGCTTTCATCATGTTCAGTTGATTCTCATTCAATACTTCGATAAGTTGTTATGTGTGTGGACTTGTGCTAGGATGTTGTTTTTACTTGAACAAACAACTCACTTATGATTACCCCCTCTTGCATGCATCCACAACTATGAAAAAAGAATTAAGATAAATCTAACCATCTGATGAAACAAATGGATCCAAATGAGCCCCTTCCTGAATAGTGCATAAACAAGGGTTTAAGTTTCTGTCACTCACGCAACCCATCATCTACTTACTAATCCCATAATTTCTTCCCTACGCCCAATCATGATAATGTGTCCTGTAGTCGACGTTCACACGACACCACTAGAGAAAGAACAACATAATACATCATCATAACATTGAACAAAAACCAACTTCACATGATTACTTATAACAAGCCTTCTCTCGTGTCCTAAAAAAAACTACTTACAAATCATATTCATGTATGATAAGAGAAGAAATATATGATTAACAATCTATACATATGATTTTCAATATATAAACCAACTAGCATCAACTACAAGATGTAATCAACACTACTAGCAACCCACACGTACCAATCTAAGATTTTGTGACAAAAAGTTGATACCAGAGATGGTCTGGCCAATCAAAGTCAAGTATTTTAGGGCTCCAACAATACATATGTACCTTCTAGACTATTCTGGTTCCAATACACACACACACCCTCTTGCAAGGATAATTTCTTTGTTTGAGAGAGGGGGGGGGGGGGTGACTTGCAACCTTCCATACCTACATGCTTCAAAATGTGTGAGGAATGCTTTCCTTGAGTTAGAAGCTAACAACCTCACTTTTCTTCACCTCCATGCCAAGGAAATAGCAAGGATCTCCCAACTCCTTCGGAGCAAAATCTTCTTGAAGATCACAAAGAAGAGTTGATGTTGCTTCGTGAGAGGAACTGGCAACAGTAATATCGATATGGATAAGCATACGAATGGTGATCTTATCTTTCTCGTAGAAGAATAATCATGTGTTAGCCTTTGAGGCTGATAATCCCAATTTTTTATACTTAGAGCAGACTGCCATGCTCTCAGAGTTATGGTGAGAGTACCATAATGTCATGTCCATTTATCTTCTGCGGTTTTTGCAAGGAATTTTGGCATCCAGCGAAGCAATATCTAACTCGAGAACAAAAGCTCGAACACAAAAGTAAAGATGCAACAAATAAAAAATCTATATGTATGTGTGCAAGCGCGTTTTAGTATTGCAGGAAGACTGTGAATGCACTTTCCATGAACCCTACAGAAATTACTATAAAACCAAATTCAGACATAAAATCAACAATGAAATCTATTATATGTTACAATCGAACAAAAAATGGATGCTATGTTATAAGCAGTACATAGACACGTCCGAAGAATAAGGGGGTGTAGCTTTGTCTCGCTTGTAGCAACACGGTGCGTTGCCTCGACTAGGGCGCTCTTTAAATAGGCCAGTCCCATAACTAAGCACGAGGGAACATAAGTGAGCACGCATGCAAGTACACAAGTTTTTTATTTTTGTATTTTATATTTAAAATATTATAATGCATATACTTCAAAGTTAATTCATTTAATTTTTCAAAAACTTTCATCACATATTATAACATTTTATAGCAGTGTAGGAAAAAATTGTAAATGCAATTTTTAAAAATGTTGTACCATTGCAATAAAATGTTCATGACATTTAAAAAATGTTCAAGCGTTTGCAAAATATGAAAAAATGTTGTGTTAAATAAATAAAATCTTTTGTAACATTCAAAAATATTTTAGAAAAACGACCACATTCCGATAAAATATTCCAGATAATTTTCAACAAAGTTTTATACAACGTTGAAAAATGTTTGCGTGAGTTAAAAAATGTTCCATACCATTTAAAAAATATTCGGAATTTTGAAAATGTTCACACAATTCAAAAATGTGCTTATGTCGTTTTTAAAGAAAATATTAATTTAATGGAAAACATATTCATGTAATAGTTTAATATCATTCAAACAAAATGTTCAACATTTATTTTAAGGAAATAAGTGAAAATCGAAACAATCTAAGATGCATTTGAAAAGTGCTCATCATGTATTCGAAAATGTTCAACGTGTTTCCAATAAATGTTTCATGTCTATACGAAAAATGTACATCGTGTTGAAACGAATCGTCATGTATTTGGAAAAAATGAAAAAGGAAAAGAGAAAAAATAAAAATAAAAATGAAAAACCAACTAAAATATATAAAAACAAAAGTAAAAGAAGTCACACACAAAGGTCAGAAACTGTTGCGAGAAGGAGTTCCGGATTTTGTGGCCTGGTAGTATGACAGCAAGGGCTCCCATTCAGTGAAAAACGCGTACAAATTGCAGGTGAAACTCAGCAAAGCTATGGACAGAGGGGATGTGGGATCTAGTTCGGGTGGCGCGACCATCATCCAGCGAGCTGATGATTCTTGGACCAGACTGTGGAAGTTAAAAGGACCAAGGAACATCCAAATGTTCACATGGAGATTGAAGCATGAATCCCTAACGTTTCGTATGAATCTTAAGAAGAGAGGTATTCCAGTGGAGGATACGAAGTGCCTATTTTGTTGCAGGGCGGACGAAGACGGGGGACATCTCTTCATTAAGTGCAAATACTCGAAGGTGGTGTGGCGAGAGCTTGAGCTATAGCAGGAGAGAAGGGTATTGCAAGATATCCCATCAAATACATCATGCCCTGGACTACATCTGGAGCCTTAGCGAGAATACGAGACTGCATATCCTAACCTTCTGGTGGCTCTGGTGGTCTAACCGCAACAAACTAAGAGAAGGAGAACTCCCGGAGGCGGCGGAGGCGGTTGCCCGAAGGACACGAGCTAATGTCATGCAATATGAGGAAGTCTATACCCTCTCGGATCGTGGGAAGGAAGCCCCAAGTTGGTGAAAAACCCCTGACGGCATGATCAAGATCAACATGGACGGTTCCTTTGTTCCGGGGGAGGATAGCTCAGGCTGGGGAGTGGTGGTGCGTGATTCGACTGGGAGCGTCATTGGTGCAAGAGCAGGTCGTCAAGCCCATGTGCAGCTGATCTTGGGGTCGTGAGGGTCATTCTGGAGACAGACGGCTCGTTGCTAATGGAGGCCATGGACTTCGCCCGTGTCGATGCCTCTGCATACGCAGCGGTGATCGAGGACCTGAAGTACGAGCTCAAAATCTGGTTTTCTGCACATGAAATCACGATCTGCCGGCGGGCAGCAAACTCGGTTGCGCACCAACTAGCTAGAATAGCTCGTATGTATCATGCCAACCAAGTAGAGGAGTGGGATAACCTTGTTCCTGCCCATGTGGCAGTTTGTGTGGAGGGGGATCTACCCTCACACCGTTTAAGTTAATGAGTATTGTGCTTTCCCTCAAAAAAAAGTGGTGAATCTGGGCTACGTCCCTCGCTAACTGAGATATAGTCCCCGTGGAAGAATGATGATAACGATCTATAGATAGGCTCCCTGGTGAACAGTAAATCCTAAACATGTGTAAATAATTTTTAAAAACTTTTTTTTTGTCTGTTCATGTTACTTTAATAATCTTGCTTGCCAGTTTTCATGCAAAACAGAATGGCAGTACTTCGTCGGTGAAAAAATATATTAAGTAATACCATTTTGAAGGCAACATTTGCCGTTCGATTTGTTTTTCTATGCACATGTCAGCATGCTTATAAAATTTTCATCTAAAAACTTGGAGGCAGTATTTGGGTGTGACAATGAATATATCTATTTTTTACCATGGCAAAATACATTTTTGTCCCGCAGGACTATACACTCCCTAGAGCCAAAGCAATATCTTGTTGATTATTGGGCCCATTCGTATTGGGCTCTCATCCCACGCATCTCTGTAGACTTTCCACCCCTAAAAAGAGTAAAAACGGTCCAAAATGGAAACCTGGGAAACCCAATGGGCCAGAGAAACCCAACGGGGGGCGACAAAAGCGAGCAAATGCCTACGACTACGATCCCGACGCAAAGACCAACTCCAAGCTCCGGCCGTCCATGGCAGCAGCTTCCGTCGGCGCCACGACATCGCGATTGCCGCAACCACGCGACGATCTCTCCCCGGAATTCTCACCCGGAGCTTCTTCCTCGTCCTCTTCACGCGTCGCTCAGCCGCAGCCGGCATCGTCGTGTGATGGCGGCGCCGACGAGGAGGACGTGCACGGCCTGGACTCCCCGTGGGTCGCGGCGGCCGAGGCGGAGTCGAGACTGGAGGAGGCCGCGATCGCTGCGGCTGCGGCAGGACTCACCCTCTGCGCGGAGGACGAGGCAGAGGCGGATGGGATGGGCGACAACCTGCAGCGGCAGGACGATGAGGTGCGGTATTACTAGTCCACTGATACAAACTGGAGGATCTCATTTTGTCCTATATACGTATCTAACATATTGATCTGTGCTGTGATTGTTAAGGTTTTGGGCGGGGGTTCTTTCCTTCTTCTGAAAACTGGAAAACTGTGCTAGTACTAATTTTCTCTAGCTTGAACAGACTGATACTAAACCTTGATGAATTGAATTGTCTCGTCGGAAATTTGATTTACCGCTCTAGCTACTAATTTACCAGCTCGGAAAAAAGGCGACGGTTTTAATAGTGGAGTAGCCCGCTCCCGCGACAGGGCAGGCGACCTAGGGTTCCGCCTCCCCCTCCCGCCACCGCCGGCTGCCGGTCTGGCTCCTCCGCCCCCGTCTCCCTCCTCCCTTCCTCCCGGATCCGCCCTCGCGCCACCTCCCCGGAAGGTGGCCGGGGCAGCGCTCGAGCTTTCTCCCCCGCGGGCGTCCTCCTCCCCACATCTTCCCCTACCGCCACCGGCGGGCGCCTCCGGCGTTGGCTCGGGTGGTGTCGACGACGGCATGTCTTCCCTCCCCCGTGTGCGTGTTCCCCTTCCCAGGGCTGGGGACGGCGGCGGTGTAGCTCGGTCTGGCTACGGTCCGGCGACCCGGAGGTGGTGGCCGGCGGCGGGTGAGGCCGCGCTGCCCCTTGGCGGCATGGCGGCATGATGGTGAGGGGTGGCCGGCGGCGCGCCCCCGGCCCAGATCTGGGTCCTAGTGGGCCGGCATTCGGCATGGCTACGTTATCTTCTGCATGGTGGTGAGGAGGAGCAGCTTGGACGGGGGGCGACGTCGTCGGCGGCGTGCCTGTTGCAGCGCGATGGCGGTAGCTTTATAGGGTGGGGGTGGGGGGGTCCCGACCGGGCATGTGGGTCTGGTGTGCTCCTGTTATTGCGTCCGGTCGGCTATCGTCGTTGACGATGGATGTTGAGCCCTCCCGTGTGTCGACGGTGCAGCTGCTCCTAGTCTCGGCTCCTCTTCATCGCAGTGCAGGTCTCTCCTTACCGTGCCGTGGTGAGACGGCGCGGGGCCTCAAGATCGTGTTGGTGCGGGGTGGAGGTCGGTCTGGTGGCACGCTCCGAAGCGCCCCGAGGTGCAGCTTTGGATCGAGGGAAATCCCTGTCGGCCCGGCCGACACTGACGCGGTGACGCCTTTGGGTGTCGCCGAACCTTCCTGAAGGGCGTCGAGGCTATCCTTCCTTGCGCCTCGTCGCACGCGTACCGGGGGAAACCCTTGGCAACAACGTCTTCATCGTCGCAGCCCTCCTTAGAGGTATTGATTGGTACCGGCGCTTGGTAGTCCTGGAGCTTGGTGGAAGACTCTTGATGGACGCAGCGGTCGCAAGTCTTTTGCGTTTTTTGTCGATCCGCCGGTGTCGGCATTTGTTTCTTTTGTATTTTATTCTTTCATTTCTTTTGTGCGTGCATGTGTTGTCTCCGTCCCAGCATCTATCGATGGATGTTCTGGTTGGTTACTTTGTAACATAAAACGAGGGAAATCCTTTTTCGTCAATGGTGGAGTAGCAGTTAAAAAGAGATTGTTGCACTGGACCCTTGTTTGTGTTCTCAAGACCCTGATGGCAAACTAGAGTGTTTGCGCTTACATGCAGTTCGCCGGACTCGTTTATTTTGATATGCTTACTTTTATTTTCCAAAAAAAATTATGCTTACATATTTACCTTCGATCATTTGTTTGCTCACTGCAGCTGATGGCATTAGAGGCAATATATGGGGATGACCTCGTTGAATTTGGAAGCAGAGAAGGGCTCCTCTATTTCCAGGTTTCTTATGTTGTTCACTATATCCTACGAAGCACCGTTACTTCAGAAATTTGTGTATCGTCGTTCAGTACTTCGCCGATACTCCGATACTTCAGATACGCCTTCGATACTGGTATCCCCGAAGTATCGTCATTTTCAATTTAAAAGAAATGGTGATACGCGTATCCTCAAAGTATCGCCGTTCTGTATTGCCCATGCCTTGATGTATCGTTGATCTGTTCATATAGATAGTGCACGTGGACTGTACTAATGTACTAGTTGGATAAAAATGCTTTGTTAAGGATGTTCCTTGTGCGATTCATTATTTGGCCCATTCGTGCAATCCAAAGTTGCTCTTTATATATATTTGTCATTTGACAATCTCAAGTTTTTAATTTTAAAAAAATTATTAATTTTATATTGTCATGTTAACAGATATTACAGTCTAAATCGTACTGTGACAGTCTATGACCGATTGGTCGTATTATTCATTGATGATAGTGAGATTTTAAAATGAGAAACAATAAGGTATGAAAGTAATTAGGCAACCAGTGGGTCGGTATTTTGTTATCATCTCATATATTTATTATGTTAGTTTTTATTGCATGTTATTTTATCATCATTTATATATGCTTGCCGTATCGCCGAATTGCTGTTTTTAGAAATTGCCGTATCCCGTATCGCCGTACCCGTATCGGCGTATCAGTGTCGCCGTATCGGTGCTTCGTGGACTATATCTAATTTCGTTTCTTCCTGGATGGTGAAAATTGGGGCTTAATGCTTTGAATTATTTTAAGTGCAGATTTACATACGTTACGATCTGCATGATGGTGCTGAAGTGTGCGCTAAGCTTTCTTCCCTTGTGAAAACTCAAAACATGGAAGATGTCATGATGGTGGTAGCGAAGAACATGAAAATGCACCAGAGGAACTCTCTTACACTAGCAACTTTGAGTACCTGCCTCCTTTGGTGTTGACATGCTTGCTTCCAAAATCTTATCCTAGCAAAGACCCACCATATTTCACTCTCACCGCTAAATGGATGGATGGGCATAATGTTTCTCAACTCTGTGAGATGCTTGATTCCATCTGGGTAGAGCTGCCGGGGCAGGAAGTGGTTTATCAATGGGTTGAGTGGATACGCAATTCTTCGTTGTCACGTCTCTGGTTTGATGGCAAAATAATGTTAGGCCAAGACACCCCAGCATCCAAAGGAGATATGCGTGCAATCTCAAGAAGGGCCTCAGTGGAGTCTGTGATCCCTTCAATGCTCAGCTACTGTAGTAAGAAGCATTACCAAGCTTTTCTTGACGATCTCCACATGTGCATGATATGCCTCAACCAGAGCAAAGGTAAAGTTATTTTCTTTATTCAGCATAGAAACATAGTAAGAGATCAATCTGTTATGTTTAGTATGCAGTATCTAGGTCAGTTGTGCTAGCTAATTCCACGTTGTTGTCTCATTGAAATGTGGTAATTAATGCCTATGAAATTTCCGTGCTTCATGGTAGAGATGTGAACAAATTATTTAAATTTATGCTTCATATATACTATCTTTTCCCCTCAAGGTAATACTAGTGATGCCTCTTTTGGTACAAAATAACACACCTTTCGATGTGTGTTTGTGAACAAAAATCATGTTATTCCTTTCCAATCATGTTTCTTGGGATGTTGAATTACGCTACCGCCAATCAAAGTCCGTTCACTAGCAAACTAAACTTCAAGTTTATATTAATTAGGTTCGAACTTCATCAAGCTTCCATGTCAGCACTTGTTTTGTGTGAAGTGCATGGAGACATTGTGCAGAATGCATGTGAAGGAGGGGAGTGTGTTCCAGTTGGTATGCCCTGAAGCCAAGTGCAATGCTTCCATTCCACAACATGCCTTAAAGAGGCTTCTTAGCGAAGAAGAATTTGAACGTTGGGATAGGCTTGCTCTTGAGAAAGCACTGGACTCGATGGCAGACGTGGTTTTCTGCCCAAAGTGTGTAATTGGTTGCGTGGAAGACGGGGATAACACCGCAGAGTGTCCAAAATGTTCCTTCATCTTCTGCTCGTTTTGTAAGGAGCTCTGGCATCCAGGGAAGCAATGCCTAACTCCAGAACAAAAGATCCAGCACCGGAAGGTAAACGTGCAACTAATATCAATTATGTTTTAGCATCGGTGAGACAAACGAGCATGCACAAGTTCCGTGCATTATTGTGGCCCAAAGACCATGATGCAATGAGTTTATAGTTTGTGTTTTTATTAATGTTAATGAGTATCTACGATTTTCTTCTGCGATTCTTATGACAACAGGCATCTGGCAGAATGAGTGAGAGGGAGATGGCACAGGAACTGCTGAACATTAAAGAACTATATAGAGATATTCGGTTATGTCCCCATTGTCGGATGGCCATCAGCAAAACTGAAGGCTGCAACAAAATGACGTGCGCCAGCTGTGGGAAGTACTTTTGCTTCCGCTGTGGCAAGGCAGTCACTGGCTATGATCATTTCAAGTAGGCCATTCTACAACATCCGTCCCCTCCGCCCACCCCTGGGAAGGCATCATGTATATCTGTTACTTACCTCTTTGTAAATATATCGATTGCAGGGATTGTCGCCTCTTTGAGGCTAGAGATATAACGGAGTGGGAGAGGCAAATGGACCAACTGCGAATAGGAAACCAGATGCGAGCCCAACAGAAGCCATTAGGTGGCATCTTAAGATGCCCGAAATGCGGTGAGAGAAATTTCAAGGTAAATCTACCATTTTGAATCTACATACATCAACACATGCATGGAGTAGAATTTGGTCAGCCAATTAATTGATATGGCATGTATGTGTCTGCATCCAGGATGAGAGTACCTGTAAAGTTAATTAACATAGTTATCAATGCAACATGGTAGTTTTTCGGAACAACAAATAATTTTTGTGGTAGCATTTTGAAAAACTAAAAAAGTGATATTTTTTGTGGTCAATGCCTGTAATGTGATAGTTTTTTGCTATATACTCGGAATATACTAGTATGCGTCTGTTTCCTCACATGACATCTCACTGCAGCTGATGGCATTGGAAGCAATATATGGGGATGACCTTGTTGAATTCGATAGCAAAGCAGGGCTCCGCTATTTCCAGGTTTGCTTCTTTGGCCTCCAGGGCTACTTCACCTCTTCTTGCATGATGATGATTCGGGCCTAATCTAATGGTTTCTCCAAAAAAAAAACTTGAATTATTACAGATTTACATGCGCTATGATTTGCAAGATGGGGCCGAAGTATGCGCCAAGTTCTCTTCAGATATTGATCATGCAAAAGATGGATGTTGTCTTACGATATTACAGAACAACACGAGGACGAACCGCATGACTTCTCCTACTCTTGCAGCTTCGAGCACCTACCCCCTTTGATATTGACATGTGTGTTTCCGCAGTCATATCCTAGCAAAGATCCCCCACATTTTGTAGTCACTGCTAACTGGATGGATGAGACTAATGTTTCTCGACTATGTGAGATGCTCGACACCATTTGGGCAGAGCTGCCGGGGCAAGAAGTGGTATACCAGTGGGTTGAGTGGATACGTAGTTCCTCTTTGCCGCACCTCGGGTTTGATAGCAAAATAACTTTGGGTCCAGATAGTCCTACGCACAAAGGAGATCACCGTGCAATCTCGAGAAGCCTCTCATTGGAGTCTGTAACCCCTTCCATGCTAAGTTACACTAGTCAGAAGTGCTACCAAGTTTTTCTTGAGGATCTCCATATGTGCATGATTTGCCTTAACCATACTAAAGGTAAAGCCTTTTTTACTTTTCTGTTGTGCAATCGTGTCAAAATCCTGCAAAAATAACATGCCCTGTTTTTAGTTACTCATCTTGATATTCCTCAGAAGAATAGCATGCACTTTTATAGATATACTCGTCTTTTATTGAACTGAGCCATGGAGGTAGGAATCTGTGGCAATGTCCATAGCTCATGGAGATATTTGAAGGACCACATGGGCTGCTAATTAAGCTTCTTATTAAGAAACTGAATTAGGCTCATTAAAATTCTTTCTTGATAAACTAACTTTAATTTCAAAACAATTAGGTTCAAATTTCATCAAGCTTCGCGTGCGAGCATATGTTTTGTGTCAAGTGCATGGAGACCTTATGCAGGATGCATGTGAAGGAAGGTACTTTGTTTCGGTTGATATGCCCTGATACCAAGTGCAGTACTTCTATTCCACCGTATATTTGTTAAAGAGGCTTCTCGACGAGGAAGAATTCGAACGATGGGATAGGCTTACTCTTGAGAAAGCATTGGACTCGATGTCAGACGTGGTTCACACTAGTGGAAAACGGGCCTTTGGCCGGGAACCTTTAGTCCCGGCCTGCCTCTGGGCCGGGACTAAAGGCCCGGCCACGTCGCCCCAATTCTCAATGCCTCCCTCGAGGCTTTAGTCCCGGCCCGTAAGGAGCCTTTAGTCCCGGTTCGTGTCCCAAACCGGGACTAAAGGGCTACGCGGTGGGCAGCCCGCATGTGCGCCACCTTTAGTCCCCGCTCGTGTCCCAAATCGGGACTAAAGGTCTGACACGTGGCCTGCCGTAGTGGTGGCAACCGTTGGTATCCCTCTTTAGTCCCGGTTCGTGTCCCAAACCGGGACTAAAGGCCTAACACATGGCCTGCCGTAGTGGTGGCAACCGTTGGTATCCCTCTTTAGTCCCGGTTGGTGGCTCAACCCGGGACTAAAGGCCCAAACGGTTTGCATCCCGCTTCACAAAACCACAACCGAAGCAGAGTCTCTGTCGCGCCGCCCTTTCTCTGTTCTTCTTCCTCTCTCGCTTCTTCCCTTCTCTGTTCTTCCCCTCTCTTCTTCCCTTCTCTTCTTCCACCATGCCAACTCTCTTTGGAGAGGTGCTCGCACATGGCAAGACCAAGCTCGATGTCGTGTACACGAACGAGAGCAGGGAGGTGCCGCATTTTCTTAGACAGTTGAAGGAACGATGGCTTGACGCCGCAGTGGATCATGAGAAGTTCTTGGGGCTTGATCTGGAGTACACGGCCGATCAACGCGGTGTTGCCGTCATCCAACTATGTTTCAAACACCATGTCTTGATCTTCCAATGGGCGAGGTAAGTTTTGAGGCTTTCTTTGATCCAAGGTAATGACATTGTAAGTTTATTTGTTTCAATCATAGTTGGTTCCCTTCAAATAGTTGTAGTGAAACAATTTTGATTAGTTGAAGGGGAACACAATCTGATTGGAATAGTGTTCCATAATCTGAAAAATCGTATTAGAATCAACTAGTGTTTAATATGTTCCATTGGAATCATAGTTGGTTCGCTTCAAATAGTTGTAGTGAAACAATTTTGATTAGTTGAAGGGAACACAATCTGATTGGAACAGTGTTCCACAATCTGAAAAATCTGATTGGTTCAATATGTTCCATTGAAATCATAGTTGTAGTGATACAATTTTATGCGGTGTTCTTTGATCCAAGGTTATGAAAATTGCATATAGCTAGTGATCTCTCTAGGTTCCATTGGATAGCAATATGATATGTCATAGTCATGAAAATTGCATATAGCTAGTGATCTCTCTAGGTTCCATTGGATAGCTATAGTGATCTCTCTAGGTTCCATTGGATAGCAATATGCAATATGTCTAGCTTATTGAATATTTGCAAAACCGTGGGAGAATATATATATATATATATATATATATATATATATATATATATATATATATATATATATATATATATATATATGTCATAGTTAATTTACGGTTTCTTGATCAATTCGTAGGATATGAAAAATTGCATGGGATAGCAATATGTTCTATTTGAATCCTAAAGATAATTTTCTCTTTAGTTGTAGTGAAACATGTTTCCTTATTGCAGCAGTATGTAACATTTGTTCCATTTTAATTTGTTTCTGTTGCAGTAGTGACAAGCATTGTCCAGAACTCATGGACTTCCTTCGCAGCGGCATCACTTTTGCTACCGTTGACATAACGAATGACAAGCTAAAGATGAGGTACAGCTTCGGTATTGAGATACCAACTGGTTGCCTCATTGATCTCCAAACGGTATTCAGGCTTCGACATGTCACGACTTCGATGGCTCATATGGCAGTTGCCTTGATCGACGAGGAATATGGTAATATGAAGACCAATTTCCCAAAGTCTCAGCACAAACTTCGGAAGAAGGCCCCACTTGATCGTATCAACATTGAGTATGCAACAAAAGATGCATACGTTTCATACGAGTTGTACCGCAAGATTCGAGTCGTCAACTATGGCCAGCGTCACCTCGAATAAGGTGGACATTCTGATTCGAGTCGTCAACTATGGCCAGCGTCACCTCGAATATATATATATATCTATGGTAGCTATTATTATGTACTGTTTGGACTAGTATCATGTACTGCTTGGACCAATTTATATATGTCTAGTTTCTGTTTGTACCATTATAGTTTCCAAATTTGAATGGTTTAGCCCTTTCTAACTTCATTTGCTACTTTTGAATGGTTTAGCCCTTTCTAACTTCATGGTATCATGCATTTCGACCACATATATATACAAAAAGTCTTCAGTTCAAATAAGTTCAAAAAATGAAATCCCTTTTGTAACAAATTTGTTTTTGATTAAAACAGTCATTTAAAAATGAAAGACCATTAGTCCCACGTGGCGTGCAGCGGAACCACGTGGCGTGCAGCGGAACCACGTGGCGTGCCGCGGAACCACTTTTGTTGTGCGGGTCGCTTTTCCTTCTTCTCCTTGTGCTAGATATTTGTTATGCATTAGGGAAAGAAGGAATAGCGACCATCATCGACGGTCAAAAAATCAGGTGAGGGAGTGTCCACCATATATGAGAGAAGAAGAATGCCGACTGTTGTTGTGGGGGTTGCTTCTCCTTCTTCTCTTTGTGCTAGATATTTGTTATGCACTAGGGGAAGAAGGAATAGCGACCATCATCGACGGTCGAAAAATCAGGTGAGGGAGTGTCGACCATACATGAGAGAAGAAGAATGTCGACTGTTGCTGTGGGGGTCGTTTCTCCTTCTTCTCCTTGTGCTAGATATTGGTTATGCACTAGGGGAAGTAGGAGTAGCGACCATCATCGACGCTAATACTTCGAGAGAGATTGTCCGTTTTGTACACGAAGTGCATCCAGTTTTTGTCGTAGCCCTCTCAACTTTTTAACACATGCTATGTGGGTGAAATGATGATAGCATGCCAACTTTCAACATTTTCAGAGTTCATTTGTAGTGCTTTTCAATTTCAGGGTCAACTAGCTCAAAAAAATAAGTAAATGCACGAAGAATACCAAATGAAGTCAGAAATTATTGAAATTTTGTGATGTGCCTTTGAATGGTGCATTTTGAACACACGAAAATTATGGAGTTCAAATAAGTTCAAAAAAATGAAATCCCTTTGTAAGAGATGAGTTCTCGTTCGAAACGCTGATACTTCGAGAGAGATTGTCCGTTTTGTACACGAAGTGCATCCAGTTTTTGTCGTAGCCCTCTCAACTTTTTAACACAAGCTATGTGGGTGAAATGATGATAGCATGCCAACTTTCAACATTTTTAGAGTTCATTTGTAGTGCTTTTCAATTTCAAGGTCAACTAGCTCAAAAAAAATAAGTAAATGCACGAAGAATACCAAATGAAGACAGAAATTGTTGAAATTTTGTGATGTGCCTTTGAATGGTGCATTTTGAACACACAAAAAGTATGGAGTTCAAATAAGTTCAAAAAAATGAAATCCCTTTGTAAGAGATGAGTTCTCGTTCGAAACGCTCATACTTCGAGAGAGATTGTCCGTTTTGTACACGAAGTGCATCCAGTTTTTGTCGTAGCCCTCTCAACTTTTTAACACATGCTATGTGGGTGAAATGATGATAGCATGCCAACTTTCAACATTTTCAGAGTTCATTTGTAGTGCTTTTCAATTTCAGGGTCAACTAGCTCAAAAAAAAAAAGTAAATGCACGAAGAATACCAAATGAAGTCAGAAATTGTTGAAATTTTGTGATGTGCCTTTTAATTTGTGCATTTTGAACACACAAAAAGTTTGGAGTTCAAATAAGTTCAAAAAAAATGAAATCCCTTTGTAAGAGATGAATTCTCGTTCGAAACGCTCATACTTCGAGAGAGATTGTCCGTTTTGTACACGAAGTGCATCCAGTTTTTGTCGTAGCCCTCTCAACTTTTTAACACATGCTATGTGGGTGAAATGATGATAGCATGCCAACTTTCAACATTTTCAGAGTTCATTTGTAGTGCTTTTCAATTTCAGGGTCAACTAGCTCAAAAAAATAAGTAAATGCACGAAGAATACCAAATGAAGTCAGAAATTGTTGAAATTTTGTGATGTGCCTTTGAATGGTGCATTTTGAACACACGAAAATTATGGAGTTCAAATAAGTTCAAAAAAATGAAATCCCTTTGTAAGAGATGAGTTCTCGTTCGAAACGCTGATACTTCGAGAGAGATTGTCCGTTTTGTACACGAAGTGCATCCAGTTTTTGTCGTAGCCCTCTCAACTTTTTAACACAAGCTATGTGGGTGAAATGATGATAGCATGCCAACTTTCAACATTTTTAGAGTTCATTTGTAGTGCTTTTCAATTTCAAGGTCAACTAGCTCAAAAAAAAAAAGTAAATGCACGAAGAATACCAAATGAAGACAGAAATTGTTGAAATTTTGTGATGTGCCTTTGAATGGTGCATTTTGAACACACAAAAAGTATGGAGTTCAAATAAGATCAAAAAAATGAAATCCCTTTGTAAGAGATGAGTTCTCGTTCGAAACGCTGATACTTCGAGAGAGATTGTCCGTTTTGTACAGGAAGTGCATCGAGTTTTTGTCGTAGCCCTCTCAACTTTTTAACACATGCTATGTGGGTGAAATGATGATAGCATGCCAACTTTCAACATTTTCAGAGTTCATTTGTAGTGCTTTTCAATTTCAGGGTCAACTAGCTCAAAAAAAATAAGTAAATGCACGAAGAATACCAAGTGAAGTCAGAAATTGTTGAAATTTTGTGATGTGCCTTTTAATTTGTGCATTTTGAACACACAAAAAGTTTGGAGTTCAAATAAGTTCAAAAAAATGAAATCCCTTTGTAAGAGATGAATTCTCGTTCGAAACGCTCATACTTCGAGAGAGATTGTCCGTTTTGTACACGAAGTGCATCCAGTTTTTGTCGTAGCCCTCTCAACTTTTTAACACATGCTATGTGGGTGAAATGATGATAGCATGCCAACTTTCAACATTTTCAGAGTTCATTTGTAGTGCTTTTCAATTTCAGGGTCAACTAGGTCAAAAAAATAAGTAAATGCACGAAGAATACCAAATGAAGTCAGAAATTGTTGAAATTTTGTGATGTGCCTTTGAATGGTGCATTTTGAACACACGAAAATTATGGAGTTCAAATAAGTTCAAAAAAATGAAATCCCTTTGTAAGAGATGAGTTCTCGTTCGAAACGCTGATACTTCGAGAGAGATTGTCCGTTTTGTACACGAAGTGCATCCAGTTTTTGTCGTAGCCCTCTCAACTTTTTAACACAAGCTATGTGGGTGAAATGATGATAGCATGCCAACTTTCAACATTTTTAGAGTTCATTTGTAGTGCTTTTCAATTTCAAGGTCAACTAGCTCAAAAAAAATAAGTAAATGCACGAAGAATACCAAATGAAGACAGAAATTGTTGAAATTTTGTGATGTGCCTTTGAATGGTGCATTTTGAACACACAAAAAGTATGGAGTTCAAATAAGTTCAAAAAAATGAAATCCCTTTGTAAGAGATGAGTTCTCGTTCGAAACGCTGATACTTCGAGAGAGATTGTCCGTTTTGTACACGAAGTGCATCCAGTTTTTGTCGTAGCCCTCTCAACTTTTTAACACATGCTATGTGGGTGAAATGATGATAGCATGCCAACTTTCAACATTTTCAGAGTTCATTTGTAGTGCTTTTCAATTTCAGGGTCAACTAGCTGAAAAAAAAAATAAGTAAATGCACGAAGAATACCAAGTGAAGTCAGAAATTGTTGAAATTTTGTGATGTGCCTTTTAATTTGTGCATTTTGAACACACAAAAAGTTTGGAGTTCAAATAAGTTCAAAAAAAATGAAATCCCTTTGTAAGAGATGAATTCTCGTTCGAAACGCTCATACTTCGAGAGAGATTGTCCGTTTTGTACACGAAGTGCATCCAGTTTTTGTCGTAGCCCTCTCAACTTTTTAACACATGCTATGTGGGTGAAATGATGATAGCATGCCAACTTTCAACATTTTCAGAGTTCATTTGTAGTGTTTTTCATTTTCAGGGTCAACTAGCTCAAAAAAATAAGTAAATGCACGAAGAATACCAAATGAAGTCAGAAATTGTTGAAATTTTGTGATGTGCCTTTGAATGGTGCATTTTGAACACACGAAAATTATGGAGTTCAAATAAGTTCAAAAAAATGAAATCCCTTTGTAAGAGATGAGTTCTCGTTCGAAACGCTGATACTTCGAGAGAGATTGTCCTTTTTGTACACGAAGTGCATCCAGTTTTTGTCGTAGCCCTCTCAACTTTTTAACACATGCTATGTGGGTGAAATGATGATAGCATGCCAACTTTCAACATTTTCAGAGTTCATTTGTAGTGCTTTTCAATTTCAGGGTCAACTAGCTCAAAAAAAATAAGTAAATGCACGAAGAATACCAAATGAAGTCAGAAATTGTTGAAATTTTGTGATGTGCCTTTGAATTTGTGCATTTTGAACACACAAAAAGTTTGGAGTTCAAATAAGTTCAAAAAAAATGAAATCCCTTTGTAAGAGATGAATTCTCGTTCGAAACGCTCATACTTCGAGAGAGATTGTCCGTTTTGTACACGAAGTGCATCCAGTTTTTGTCGTAGCCCTCTCAACTTTTTAACACATGCTATGTGGGTGAAATGATGATAGCATGCCAACTTTCAACATTTTCAGAGTTCATTTGTAGTGCTTTTCAATTTCAGGGTCAACTAGCTCAAAAAAATAAGTAAATGCACGAAGAATACCAAATGAAGTCAGAAATTGTTGAAATTTTGTGATGTGCCTTTGAATGGTGCATTTTGAACACACGAAAATTATGGAGTTCAAATAAGTTCAAAAAAATGAAATCCCTTTGTAAGAGATGAGTTCTCGTTCGAAACGCTGATACTTCGAGAGAGATTGTCCGTTTTGTACACGAAGTGCATCCAGTTTTTGTCGTAGCCCTCTCAACTTTTTAACACAAGCTATGTGGGTGAAATGATGATAGCATGCCAACTTTCAACATTTTTAGAGTTCATTTGTAGTGCTTTTCAATTTCAAGGTCAACTAGCTCAAAAAAAATAAGTAAATGCACGAAGAATACCAAATGAAGACAGAAATTGTTGAAATTTTGTGATGTGCCTTTGAATGGTGCATTTTGAACACACAAAAAGTATGGAGTTCAAATAAGTTCAAAAAAATGAAATCCCTTTGTAAGAGATGAGTTCTCGTTCGAAACGCTGATACTTCGAGAGAGATTGTCCGTTTTGTACACGAAGTGCATCCAGTTTTTGTCGTAGCCCTCTCAACTTTTTAACACATGCTATGTGGGTGAAATGATGATAGCATGCCAACTTTCAACATTTTCAGAGTTCATTTGTAGTGCTTTTCAATTTCAGGGTCAACTAGCTCAAAAAAAAAATAAGTAAATGCACGAAGAATACCAAGTGAAGTCAGAAATTGTTGAAATTTTGTGATGTGCCTTTTAATTTGTGCATTTTGAACACACAAAAAGTTTGGAGTTCAAATAAGTTCAAAAAAAATGAAATCCCTTTGTAAGAGATGAATTCTCGTTCGAAACGCTCATACTTCGAGAGAGATTGTCCGTTTTGTACACGAAGTGCATCCAGTTTTTGTCGTAGCCCTCTCAACTTTTTAACACATGCTATGTGGGTGAAATGATGATAGCATGCCAACTTTCAACATTTTCAGAGTTCATTTGTAGTGCTTTTCATTTTCAGGGTCAACTAGCTCAAAAAAATAAGTAAATGCACGAAGAATACCAAATGAAGTCAGAAATTGTTGAAATTTTGTGATGTGCCTTTGAATGGTGCATTTTGAACACACGAAAATTATGGAGTTCAAATAAGTTCAAAAAAATGAAATCCCTTTGTAAGAGATGAGTTCTCGTTCGAAACGCTGATACTTCGAGAGAGATTGTCCTTTTTGTACACGAAGTGCATCCAGTTTTTGTCGTAGCCCTCTCAACTTTTTAACACATGCTATGTGGGTGAAATGATGATAGCATGCCAACTTTCAACATTTTCAGAGTTCATTTGTAGTGCTTTTCAATTTCAGGGTCAACTAGCTCAAAAAAAATAAGTAAATGCACGAAGAATACCAAATGAAGTCAGAAATTGTTGAAATTTTGTGATGTGCCTTTGAATTTGTGCATTTTGAACACACAAAAAGTTTGGAGTTCAAATAAGTTCAAAAAAAATGAAATCCCTTTGTAAGAGATGAATTCTCGTTCGAAACGCTCATACTTCGAGAGAGATTGTCCGTTTTGTACACGAAGTGCATCCAGTTTTTGTCGTAGCCCTCTCAACTTTTTAACACATGCTATGTGGGTGAAATGATGATAGCATGCCAACTTTCAACATTTTCAGAGTTCATTTGTAGTGCTTTTCAATTTCAGGGTCAACTAGCTCAAAAAAATAAGTAAATGCACGAAGAATACCAAATGAAGTCAGAAATTGTTGAAATTTTGTGATGTGCCTTTGAATGGTGCATTTTGAACACACGAAAATTATGGAGTTCAAATAAGTTCAAAAAAATGAAATCCCTTTGTAAGAGATGAGTTCTCGTTCGAAACGCTGATACTTCGAGAGAGATTGTCCGTTTTGTACACGAAGTGCATCCAGTTTTTGTCGTAGCCCTCTCAACTTTTTAACACAAGCTATGTGGGTGAAATGATGATAGCATGCCAACTTTCAACATTTTTAGAGTTCATTTGTAGTGCTTTTCAATTTCAAGGTCAACTAGCTCAAAAAAAATAAGTAAATGCACGAAGAATACCAAATGAAGACAGAAATTGTTGAAATTTTGTGATGTGCCTTTGAATGGTGCATTTTGAACACACAAAAAGTATGGAGTTCAAATAAGTTCAAAAAAATGAAATCCCTTTGTAAGAGATGAGTTCTCGTTCGAAACGCTGATACTTCGAGAGAGATTGTCCGTTTTGTACACGAAGTGCATCCAGTTTTTGTCGTAGCCCTCTCAACTTTTTAACACATGCTATGTGGGTGAAATGATGATAGCATGCCAACTTTCAACATTTTCAGAGTTCATTTGTAGTGCTTTTCAATTTCAGGGTCAACTAGCTCAAAAAAATAAGTAAATGCACGAAGAATACCAAATGAAGTCAGAAATTGTTGAAATTTTGTGATGTGCCTTTGAATTTGTGCATTTTGAACACACAAAAAGTATGGAGTTCAAATAAGTTCAAAAAAATGAAATCCCTTTGTAAGAGATGAGTTCTCGTTCGAAACGCTGATACTTCGAGAGAGATTGTCCGTTTTGTACACGAAGTGCATCCAGTTTTTGTCGTAGCCCTCTCAACTTTTTAACACATGCTATGTGGGTGAAATGATGATAGCATGCCAACTTTCAACATTTTCAGAGTTCATTTGTAGTGCTTTTCAATTTCAGGGTCAACTAGCTCAAAAAAATAAGTAAATGCACGAAGAATACCAAATGAAGTTAGAAATTGTTGAAATTTTGTGATGTGCCTTTGAATGGTGCATTTTGAACACACGAAAATTATGGAGTTCAAATAAGTTCAAAAAAATGAAATCCCTTTGTAAGAGATGAGTTCTCGTTCGAAACGCTGATACTTCGAGAGAGATTGTCCGTTTTGTACACGAAGTGCATCCAGTTTTTGTCGTAGCCCTCTCAACTTTTTAACACAAGCTATGTGGGTGAAATGATGATAGCATGCCAACTTTCAACATTTTTAGAGTTCATTTGTAGTGCTTTTCAATTTCAAGGTCAACTAGCTCAAAAAAAATAAGTAAATGCACGAAGAATACCAAATGAAGACAGAAATTGTTGAAATTTTGTGATGTGCCTTTGAATGGTGCATTTTGAACACACAAAAAGTATGGAGTTCAAATAAGTTCAAAAAAATGAAATCCCTTTGTAAGAGATGAGTTCTCGTTCGAAACGCTGATACTTCGAGAGAGATTGTCCGTTTTGTACACGAAGTGCATCCAGTTTTTGTCGTAGCCCTCTCAACTTTTTAACACATGCTATGTGGGTGAAATGATGATAGCATGCCAACTTTCAACATTTTCAGAGTTCATTTGTAGTGCTTTTCAATTTCAGGGTCAACTAGCTCAAAAAAAATAAGTAAATGCACGAAGAATACCAAGTGAAGTCAGAAATTGTTGAAATTTTGTGATGTGCCTTTTAATTTGTGCATTTTGAACACACAAAAAGTTTCGAGTTCAAATAAGTTTAAAAAAAATGAAATCCCTTTGTAAGAGATGAATTCTCGTTCGAAACGCTCATACTTCGAGAGAGATTGTCCGTTTTGTACACGAAGTGCATCCAGTTTTTGTCGTAGCCCTCTCAACTTTTTAACACATGCTATGTGGGTGAAATGATGATAGCATGCCAACTTTCAACATTTTCAGAGTTCATTTGTAGTGCTTTTCAATTTCAGGGTCAACTAGCTCAAAAAAATAAGTAAATGCACGAAGAATACCAAATGAAGTCAGAAATTGTTGAAATTTTGTGATGTGCCTTTGAATGGTGCATTTTGAACACACGAAAATTATGGAGTTCAAATAAGTTCAAAAAAATGAAATCCCTTTGTAAGAGATGAGTTCTCGTTCGAAACGCTGATACTTCGAGAGAGATTGTCCGTTTTGTACACGAAGTGCATCCAGTTTTTGTCGTAGCCCTCTCAACTTTTTAACACAAGCTATGTGGGTGAAATGATTATAGCATGCCAACTTTCAACATTTTTAGAGTTCATTTGTAGTGCTTTTCAATTTCAAGGTCAACTAGCTCAAAAAAAATAAGTAAATGCACGAAGAATACCAAATGAAGACAGAAATTGTTGAAATTTTGTGATGTGCCTTTGAATGGTGCATTTTGAACACACAAAAAGTATGGAGTTCAAATAAGTTCAAAAAAATGAAATCCCTTTGTAAGAGATGAGTTCTCGTTCGAAACGCTGATACTTCGAGAGAGATTGTCCTTTTTGTACACGAAGTGCATCCAGTTTTTGTCGTAGCCCTCTCAACTTTTTAACACATGCTATGTGGGTGAAATGATGATAGCATGCCAACTTTCAACATTTTCAGAGTTCATTTGTAGTGCTTTTCAATTTCAGGGTCAACTAGCTCAAAAAAAATAAGTAAATGCACGAAGAATACCAAATGAAGTCAGAAATTGTTGAAATTTTGTGATGTGCCTTTTAATTTGTGCATTTTGAACACACAAAAAGTTTGGAGTTCAAATAAGTTCAAAAAAAATGAAATCCCTTTGTAAGAGATGAATTCTCGTTCGAAACGCTCATACTTCGAGAGAGATTGTCCGTTTTGTACACGAAGTGCATCCAGTTTTTGTCGTAGCCCTCTCAACTTTTTAACACATGCTATGTGGGTGAAATGATGATAGCATGCCAACTTTCAACATTTTCAGAGTTCATTTGTAGTGCTTTTCAATTTCAGGGTCAACTAGCTCAAAAAAATAAGTAAATGCACGAAGAATACCAAATGAAGTCAGAAATTGTTGAAATTTTGTGATGTGCCTTTGAATGGTGCATTTTGAACACACGAAAATTATGGAGTTCAAATAAGTTCAAAAAAATGAAATCCCTTTGTAAGAGATGAGTTCTCGTTCGAAACGCTGATACTTCGAGAGAGATTGTCCGTTTTGTACACGAAGTGCATCCAGTTTTTGTCGTAGCCCTCTCAACTTTTTAACACAAGCTATGTGGGTGAAATGATGATAGCATGCCAACTTTCAACATTTTTAGAGTTCATTTGTAGTGCTTTTCAATTTCAAGGTCAACTAGCTCAAAAAAATAAAGTAAATGCACGAAGAATACCAAATGAAGACAGAAATTGTTGAAATTTTGTGATGTGCCTTTGAATGGTGCATTTTGAACACACAAAAAGTATGGAGTTCAAATAAGTTCAAAAAAATGAAATCCCTTTGTAAGAGATGAGTTCTCGTTCGAAACGCTGATACTTCGAGAGAGATTGTCCGTTTTGTACACGAAGTGCATCCAGTTTTTGTCGTAGCCCTCTCAACTTTTTAACACATGCTATGTGGGTGAAATGATGATAGCATGCCAACTTTCAACATTTTCAGAGTTCATTTGTAGTGCTTTTCAATTTCAGGGTCAACTAGCTCAAAAAAAATAAGTAAATGCACGAAGAATACCAAATGAAGTCAGAAATTGTTGAAATTTTGTGATGTGCCTTTTAATTTGTGCATTTTGAACACACAAAAAGTTTGGAGTTCAAATAAGTTCAAAAAAAATGAAATCCCTTTGTAAGAGATGAATTCTCGTTCGAAACACTCATACTTCGAGAGAGATTGTCCGTTTTGTACACGAAGTGCATCCAGTTTTTGTCGTAGCCCTCTCAACTTTTTAACACATGCTATGTGGGTGAAATGATGATAGCATGCCAACTTTCAACATTTTCAGAGTTCATTTGTAGTGCTTTTCAATTTCAGGGTCAACAAGCTCAAAAAATTAAGTAAATGCACGAAGAATACCAAATGAAGTCAGAAATTGTTGAAATTTTGTGATGTGCCTTTGAATTTGTGCATTTTGAACACACAAAAAGTATGGAGTTCAAATAAGTTCAAAAAAATGAAATCCCTTTGTAAGAGATGAGTTCTCGTTCGAAACGCTGATACTTCGAGAGAGATTGTCCGTTTTGTACACGAAGTGCATCCAGTTTTTGTCGTAGCCCTCTCAAGTTTTTAACACATGCTATGTGGGTGAAATGATGATAGCATGCCAACTTTCAACATTTTCAGAGTTCATTTGTAGTGCTTTTCAATTTCAGGGTCAACTAGCTCAAAAAAATAAGTAAATGCACGAAGAATACCAAATGAAGTCAGAAATTGTTGAAATTTTGTGATGTGCCTTTGAATTTGTGCATTTTGAACACACAAAAAGTATGGAGTTCAAATAAGTTCAAAAAAATGAAATCCCTTTGTAAGAGATGAGTTCTCGTTCGAAAAGCTGATACTTCGAGAGAGATTGTCCGTTTTGTACACGAAGTGCATCCAGTTTTTGTCGTAGCCCTCTCAACTTTTTAACACATGCTATGTGGGTGAAATGATGATAGCATGCCAACTTTCAACATTTTCAGAGTTCATTTGTAGTGCTTTTCAATTTCAGGGTCAACTAGCTCAAAAAAAATAAGTAAATGCACGAAGAATACCAAATGAAGTCAGAAATTGTTGAAATTTTGTGATGTGCCTTTTAATTTGTGAATTTTGAACACACAAAAAGTTTGGAGTTCAAATAAGTTCAAAAAAAATGAAATCCCTTTGTAAGAGATGAATTCTCGTTCGAAACGCTCATACTTCGAGAGAGATTGTCCGTTTTGTACACGAAGTGCATCCAGTTTTTGTCGTAGCCCTCTCAACTTTTTAACACATGCTATGTGGGTGAAATGATGATAGCATGCCAACTTTCAACATTTTCAGAGTTCATTTGTAGTGCTTTTCAATTTCAGGGTCAACTAGCTCAAAAAAATAAGTAAATGCACGAAGAATACCAAATGAAGTCAGAAATTGTTGAAATTTTGTGATGTGCCTTTGAATGGTGCATTTTGAACACACGAAAATTATGGAGTTCAAATAAGTTCAAAAAAATGAAATCCCTTTGTAAGAGATGAGTTCTCGTTCGAAACGCTGATACTTCGAGAGAGATTGTCCGTTTTGTACACGAAGTGCATCCAGTTTTTGTCGTAGCCCTCTCAACTTTTTAACACAAGCTATGTGGGTGAAATGATGATAGCATGCCAACTTTCAACATTTTTAGAGTTCATTTGTAGTGCTTTTCAATTTCAAGGTCAACTAGCTCAAAAAAAATAAGTAAATGCACGAAGAATACCAAATGAAGACAGAAATTGTTGAAATTTTGTGATGTGCCTTTGAATGGTGCATTTTGAACACACAAAAAGTATGGAGTTCAAATAAGTTCAAAAAAATGAAATCCCTTTGTAAGAGATGAGTTCTCGTTCGAAACGCTGATACTTCGAGAGAGATTGTCCGTTTTGTACACGAAGTGCATCCAGTTTTTGTCGTAGCCCTCTCAACTTTTTAACACATGCTATGTGGGTGAAATGATGATAGCATGCCAACTTTCAACATTTTCAGAGTTCATTTGTAGTGCTTTTCAATTTCAGGGTCAACTAGCTCAAAAAAAATAAGTAAATGCACGAAGAATACCAAATGAAGTCAGAAATTGTTGAAATTTTGTGATGTGCCTTTTAATTTGTGCATTTTGAACACACAAAAAGTTTGGAGTTCAAATAAGTTCAAAAAAAATGAAATCCCTTTGTAAGAGATGAATTCTCGTTCGAAACGCTCATACTTCGAGAGAGATTGTCCGTTTTGTACACGAAGTGCATCCAGTTTTTGTCGTAGCCCTCTCAACTTTTTAACACATGCTATGTGGGTGAAATGATGATAGCATGCCAACTTTCAACATTTTCAGAGTTCATTTGTAGTGCTTTTCAATTTCAGGGTCAACTAGCTCAAAAAAATAAGTAAATGCACGAAGAATACCAAATGAAGTCAGAAATTGTTGAAATTTTGTGATGTGCCTTTGAATGGTGCATTTTGAACACACGAAAATTATGGAGTTCAAATAAGTTCAAAAAAATGAAATCCCTTTGTAAGAGATGAGTTCTCGTTCGAAACGCTGATACTTCGAGAGAGATTGTCCGTTTTGTACACGAAGTGCATCCAGTTTTTGTCGTAGCCCTCTCAACTTTTTAACACAAGCTATGTGGGTGAAATGATGATAGCATGCCAACTTTCAACATTTTTAGAGTTCATTTGTAGTGCTTTTCAATTTCAAGGTCAACTAGCTCAAAAAAAATAAGTAAATGCACGAAGAATACCAAATGAAGACAGAAATTGTTGAAATTTTGTGATGTGCCTTTGAATGGTGCATTTTGAACACACAAAAAGTATGGAGTTCAAATAAGTTCAAAAAAATGAAATCCCTTTGTAAGAGATGAGTTCTCGTTCGAAACGCTCATACTTCGAGAGAGATTGTCCGTTTTGTACACGAAGTGCATCCAGTTTTTGTCATAGCCCTCTCAACTTTTTAACACATGCTATGTGGGTGAAATGATGATAGCATGCCAACTTTCAACATTTTCAGAGTTCATTTGTAGTGCTTTTCAATTTCAGGGTCAACTAGCTCAAAAAAAATAAGTAAATGCACGAAGAATACCAAATGAAGTCAGAAATTGTTGAAATTTTGTGATGTGCCTTTTAATTTGTGCATTTTGAACACACAAAAAGTTTGGAGTTCAAATAAGTTCAAAAAAAATGAAATCCCTTTGTAAGAGATGAATTCTCGTTCGAAACGCTCATACTTCGAGAGAGATTGTCCGTTTTGTACACGAAGTGCATCCAGTTTTTGTCGTAGCCCTCTCAACTTTTTAACACATGCTATGTGGGTGAAATGATGATAGCATGCCAACTTTCAACATTTTCAGAGTTCATTTGTAGTGCTTTTCAATTTCAGGGTCAACTAGCTCAAAAAAAATAAGTAAATGCACGAAGAATACCAAATGAAGTCAGAAATTGTTGAAATTTTGTGATGTGCCTTTGAATGGTGCATTTTGAACACACGAAAATTATGGAGTTCAAATAAGTTCAAAAAAATGAAATCCCTTTGTAAGAGATGAGTTCTCGTTCGAAACGCTGATACTTCGAGAGAGATTGTCCGTTTTGTACACGAAGTGCATCCAGTTTTTGTCGTAGCCCTCTCAACTTTTTAACACAAGCTATGTGGGTGAAATGATGATAGCATGCCAACTTTCAACATTTTTAGAGTTCATTTGTAGTGCTTTTCAATTTCAAGGTCAACTAGCTCAAAAAAAATAAGTAAATGCACGAAGAATACCAAATGAAGACAGAAATTGTTGAAATTTTGTGATGTGCCTTTGAATGGTGCATTTTGAACACACAAAAAGTATGGAGTTCAAATAAGTTCAAAAAAAATGAAATCCCTTTGTAAGAGATGAGTTCTCGTTCGAAACGCTGATACTTCGAGAGAGATTGTCCTTTTTGTACACGAAGTGCATCCAGTTTTTGTCGTAGCCCTCTCAACTTTTTAACACATGCTATGTGGGTGAAATGATGATAGCATGCCAACTTTCAACATTTTCAGAGTTCATTTGTAGTGCTTTTCAATTTCAGGGTCAACTAGCTCAAAAAAAAAATAAGTAAATGCACGAAGAATACCAAATGAAGTCAGAAATTGTTGAAATTTTGTGATGTGCCTTTGAATTTGTGCATTTTGAACACACAAAAAGTATGGAGTTCAAATAAGTTCAAAAAAATGAAATCCCTTTGTAAGAGATGAGTTCTCGTTCGAAACGCTGATACTTCGAGAGAGATTGTCCGTTTTGTACACGAAGTGCATCCAGTTTTTGTCGTAGCCCTCTCAAGTTTTTAACACATGCTATGTGGGTGAAATGATGATAGCATGCCAACTTTC
This sequence comes from Hordeum vulgare subsp. vulgare, assembly GCF_904849725.1. Taxonomy (NCBI): domain Eukaryota; kingdom Viridiplantae; phylum Streptophyta; class Magnoliopsida; order Poales; family Poaceae; genus Hordeum; species Hordeum vulgare. Next base: position 618,823,260 of record NC_058519.1, on the reverse strand, counting down.
AACATTTTCAGAGTTCATTTGTAGTGCTTTTCAATTTCAGGGTCAACTAGCTCAAAAAAATAAGTAAATGCACGAAGAATACCAAATGAAGTCAGAAATTGTTGAAATTTTGTGATGTGCCTTTGAATGGTGCATTTTGAACACACGAAAATTATGGAGTTCAAATAAGTTCAAAAAAATGAAATCCCTTTGTAAGAGATGAGTTCTCGTTCGAAACGCTGATACTTCGAGAGAGATTGTCCGTTTTGTACACGAAGTGCATCCAGTTTTTGTCGTAGCCCTCTCAACTTTTTAACACAAGCTATGTGGGTGAAATGATGATAGCATGCCAACTTTCAACATTTTTAGAGTTCATTTGTAGTGCTTTTCAATTTCAAGGTCAACTAGCTCAAAAAAAATAAGTAAATGCACGAAGAATACCAAATGAAGACAGAAATTGTTGAAATTTTGTGATGTGCCTTTGAATGGTGCATTTTGAACACACAAAAAGTATGGAGTTCAAATAAGTTCAAAAAAATGAAATCCCTTTGTAAGAGATGAGTTCTCGTTCGAAACGCTGATACTTCGAGAGAGATTGTCCGTTTTGTACACGAAGTGCATCCAGTTTTTGTCGTAGACCTCTCAACTTTTTAACACATGCTATTTGGGTGAAATGATGATAGCATGCCAACTTTCAACATTTTCAGAGTTCATTTGTAGTGCTTTTCAATTTCAGGGTCAACTAGCTCAAAAAAAATAAGTAAATGCACGAAGAATACCAAATGAAGTCAGAAATTGTTGAAATTTTGTGATGTGCCTTTTAATTTGTGCATTTTGAACACACAAAAAGTTTGGAGTTCAAATAAGTTCAAAAAAAATGAAATCCCTTTGTAAGAGATGAATTCTCATTCGAAACACTCATACTTCGAGAGAGATTGTCCGTTTTGTACACGAAGTGCATCCAGTTTTTGTCGTAGCCCTCTCAACTTTTTAACACATGCTATGTGGGTGAAATGATGATAGCATGCCAACTTTCAACATTTTCAGAGTTCATTTGTAGTGCTTTTCAATTTCAGGGTCAACAAGCTCAAAAAAATAAGTAAATGCACGAAGAATACCAAATGAAGTCAGAAATTGTTGAAATTTTGTGATGTGCCTTTGAATTTGTGCATTTTGAACACACAAAAAGTATGGAGTTCAAATAAGTTCAAAAAAATGAAATCCCTTTGTAAGAGATGAGTACTCGTTCGAAACGCTGATACTTCGAGAGAGATTGTCCGTTTTGTACACGAAGTGCATCCAGTTTTTGTCGTAGCCCTCTCAAGTTTTTAACACATGCTATGTGGGTGAAATGATGATAGCATGCCAACTTTCAACATTTTCAGAGTTCATTTGTAGTGCTTTTCAATTTCAGGGTCAACTAGCTCAAAAAAATAAGTAAATGCACGAAGAATACCAAATGAAGTCAGAAATTGTTGAAATTTTGTGATGTGCCTTTGAATTTGTGCATTTTGAACACACAAAAAGTATGGAGTTCAAATAAGTTCAAAAAAATGAAATCCCTTTGTAAGAGACGAGTTCTCGTTCGAAACGCTGATACTTCGAGAGAGATTGTCCGTTTTGTACACGAAGTGCATCCAGTTTTTGTCGTAGCCCTCTCAACTTTTTAACACATGCTATGTGGGTGAAATGATGATAGCATGCCAACTTTCAGCATTTTCAGAGTTCATTTGTAGTGCTTTTCAATTTCAGGGTCAACTAGCTCAAAAAAATAAGTAAATGCACGAAGAATACCAAATGAAGTCAGAAATTGTTGAAATTTTGTGATGTGCCTTTGAATGGTGCATTTTGAACACACGAAAATTATGGAGTTCAAATAAGTTCAAAAAAATGAAATCCCTTTGTAAGAGATGAGTTCTCGTTCGAAACGCTGATACTTCGAGAGAGATTGTCCGTTTTGTACACGAAGTGCATCCAGTTTTTGTCGTAGCCCTCTCAACTTTTTAACACAAGCTATGTGGGTGAAATGATGATAGCATGCCAACTTTCAACATTTTTAGAGTTCATTTGTAGTGCTTTTCAATTTCAAGGTCAACTAGCTCAAAAAAAATAAGTAAATGCACGAAGAATACCAAATGAAGACAGAAATTGTTGAAATTTTGTGATGTGCCTTTGAATGGTGCATTTTGAACACACAAAAAGTATGGAGTTCAAATAAGTTCAAAAAAATGAAATCCCTTTGTAAGAGATGAGTTCTCGTTCGAAACGCTGATACTTCGAGAGAGATTGTCCTTTTTGTACACGAAGTGCATCCAGTTTTTGTCGTAGCCCTCTCAACTTTTTAACACATGCTATGTGGGTGAAATGATGATAGCATGCCAACTTTCAACATTTTCAGAGTTCATTTGTAGTGCTTTTCAATTTCAGGGTCAACTAGCTCAAAAAAAATAAGTAAATGCACGAAGAATACCAAATGAAGTCAGAAATTGTTGAAATTTTGTGATGTGCCTTTTAATTTGTGCATTTTGAACACACAAAAAGTTTGGAGTTCAAATAAGTTCAAAAAAAATGAAATCCCTTTGTAAGAGATGAATTCTCGTTCGAAACGCTCATACTTCGAGAGAGATTGTCCGTTTTGTACACGAAGTGCATCCAGTTTTTGTCGTAGCCCTCTCAACTTTTTAACACATGCTATGTGGGTGAAATGATGATAGCATGCCAACTTTCAACATTTTCAGAGTTCATTTGTAGTGCTTTTCAATTTCAGGGTCAACTAGCTCAAAAAAATAAGTAAATGCACGAAGAATACCAAATGAAGTCAGAAATTGTTGAAATTTTGTGATGTGCCTTTGAATGGTGCATTTTGAACACACGAAAATTATGGAGTTCAAATAAGTTCAAAAAAATGAAATCCCTTTGTAAGAGATGAGTTCTCGTTCGAAACGCTGATACTTCGAGAGAGATTGTCCGTTTTGTACACGAAGTGCATCCAGTTTTTGTCGTAGCCCTCTCAACTTTTTAACACAAGCTATGTGGGTGAAATGATGATAGCATGCCAACTTTCAACATTTTTAGAGTTCATTTGTAGTGCTTTTCAATTTCAAGGTCAACTAGCTCAAAAAAAATAAGTAAATGCACGAAGAATACCAAATGAAGACAGAAATTGTTGAAATTTTGTGATGTGCCTTTGAATGGTGCATTTTGAACACACAAAAAGTATGGAGTTCAAATAAGTTCAAAAAAATGAAATCCCTTTGTAAGAGATGAGTTCTCGTTCGAAACGCTGATACTTCGAGAGAGATTGTCCGTTTTGTACACGAAGTGCATCCAGTTTTTGTCGTAGCCCTCTCAACTTTTTAACACATGCTATGTGGGTGAAATGATGATAGCATGCCAACTTTCAACATTTTCAGAGTTCATTTGTAGTGCTTTTCAATTTCAGGGTCAACTAGCTCAAAAAAAATAAGTAAATGCACGAAGAATACCAAATGAAGTTAGAAATTGTTGAAATTTTGTGATGTGCCTTTTAATTTGTGCATTTTGAACACACAAAAAGTTTGGAGTTCAAATAAGTTCAAAAAAAATGAAATCCCTTTGTAAGAGATGAATTCTCGATCGAAACACTCATACTTCGAGAGAGATTGTCCGTTTTGTACACGAAGTGCATCCAGTTTTTGTCGTAGCCCTCTCAACTTTTTAACACATGCTATGTGGGTGAAATGATGATAGCATGCCAACTTTCAACATTTTCAGAGTTCATTTGTAGTGCTTTTCAATTTCAGGGTCAACAAGCTCAAAAAAATAAGTAAATGCACGAAGAATACCAAATGAAGTCAGAAATTGTTGAAATTTTGTGATGTGCCTTTGAATTTGTGCATTTTGAACACACAAAAAGTATGGAGTTCAAATAAGTTCAAAAAAATGAAATCCCTTTGTAAGAGATGAGTTCTCGTTCGAAACGCTGATACTTCGAGAGAGATTGTCCGTTTTGTACACGAAGTGCATCCAGTTTTTGTCGTAGCCCTCTCAAGTTTTTAACACATGCTATGTGGGTGAAATGATGATAGCATGCCAACTTTCAACATTTTCAGAGTTCATTTGTAGTGCTTTTCAATTTCAGGGTCAACTAGCTCAAAAAAATAAGTAAATGCACGAAGAATACCAAATGAAGTCAGAAATTGTTGAAATTTTGTGATGTGCCTTTGAATTTGTGCATTTTGAACACACAAAAAGTATGGACAAATAAGTTCAAAAAAATGAAATCCCTTTGTAAGAGATGAGTTCTCGTTCGAAACGCTCATACTTCGAGAGAGATTGTCCGTTTTGTACATGAAGTGCATCCAGTTTTTGTCGTAGCCCTCTCAACTTTTTAACACATGCTATGTGGGTGAAATGATGATAGATTGCCAACTTTCAACATTTTCAGAGTTCATTTGTAGTGCTTTTCAATTTCAGGGTCAACTAGCTCAAAAAAATAAGTAAATGCACGAAGAATACCAAATGAAGTCAGAAATTGTTGAAATTTTGTGATGTGCCTTTGAATGGTGCATTTTGAACACACGAAAATTATGGAGTTCAAATAAGTTCAAAAAAATGAAATCCCTTTGTAAGAGATGAGTTCTCGTTCGAAACGCTGATACTTCGAGAGAGATTGTCCGTTTTGTACACGAAGTGCATCCAGTTTTTGTCGTAGCCCTCTCAACTTTTTAACACAAGCTATGTGGGTGAAATGATGATAGCATGCCAACTTTCAACATTTTTAGAGTTCATTTGTAGTGCTTTTCAATTTCAAGGTCAACTAGCTCAAAAAAAATAAGTAAATGCACGAAGAATACCAAATGAAGACAGAAATTGTTGAAATTTTGTGATGTGCCTTTGAATGGTGCATTTTGAACACACAAAAAGTATGGAGTTCAAATAAGTTCAAAAAAATGAAATACCTTTGTAAGAGATGAGTTCTCGTTCGAAACGCTGATACTTCGAGAGAGATTGTCCTTTTTGTACACGAAGTGCATCCAGTTTTTGTCGTAGCCCTCTCAACTTTTTAACACATGCTATGTGGGTGAAATGATGATAGCATGCCAACTTTCAACATTTTCAGAGTTCATTTGTAGTGCTTTTCAATTTCAGGGTCAACTAGCTCAAAAAAAATAAGTAAATGCACGAAGAATACCAAATGAAGTCAGAAATTGTTGAAATTTTGTGATGTGCCTTTTAATTTGTGCATTTTGAACACACAAAAAGTTTGGAGTTCAAATAAGTTCAAAAAAAATGAAATCCCTTTGTAAGAGATGAATTCTCGTTCGAAACGCTCATACTTCGAGAGAGATTGTCCGTTTTGTACACGAAGTGCATCCAGTTTTTGTCGTAGCCCTCTCAACTTTTTAACACATGCTATGTGGGTGAAATGATGATAGCATGCCAACTTTCAACATTTTCAGAGTTCATTTGTAGTGCTTTTCAATTTCAGGGTCAACTAGCTCAAAAAAATAAGTAAATGCACGAAGAATACCAAATGAAGTCAGAAATTGTTGAAATTTTGTGATGTGCCTTTGAATGGTGCATTTTGAACACACGAAAATTATGGAGTTCAAATAAGTTCAAAAAAATGAAATCCCTTTGTAAGAGATGAGTTCTCGTTCGAAACGCTGATACTTCGAGAGAGATTGTCCGTTTTGTACACGAAGTGCATCCAGTTTTTGTCGTAGCCCTCTCAACTTTTTAACACAAGCTATGTGGGTGAAATGATGATAGCATGCCAACTTTCAACATTTTTAGAGTTCATTTGTAGTGCTTTTCAATTTCAAGGTCAACTAGCTCAAAAAAAATAAGTAAATGCACGAAGAATACCAAATGAAGACAGAAATTGTTGAAATTTTGTGATGTGCCTTTGAATGGTGCATTTTGAACACACAAAAAGTATGGAGTTCAAATAAGTTCAAAAAAATGAAATCCCTTTGTAAGAGATGAGTTCTCGTTCGAAACGCTGATACTTCGAGAGAGATTGTCCGTTTTGTACACGAAGTGCATCCAGTTTTTGTCGTAGCCCTCTCAACTTTTTAACACATGCTATGTGGGTGAAATGATGATAGCATGCCAACTTTCAACATTTTCAGAGTTCATTTGTAGTGCTTTTCAATTTCAGGGTCAACTAGCTCAAAAAAAATAAGTAAATGCACGAAGAATACCAAATGAAGTCAGAAATTGTTGAAATTTTGTGATGTGCCTTTTAATTTGTGCATTTTGAACACACAAAAAGTTTGGAGTTCAAATAAGTTCAAAAAAAATGAAATCCCTTTGTAAGAGATGAATTCTCGTTCGAAACACTCATACTTCGAGAGAGATTGTCCGTTTTGTACACGAAGTGCATCCAGTTTTTGTCGTAGCCCTCTCAACTTTTTAACACAAGCTATGTGGGTGAAATGATGATAGCATGCCAACTTTCAACATTTTTAGAGTTCATTTGTAGTGCTTTTCAATTTCAAGGTCAACTAGCTCAAAAAAAATAAGTAAATGCACGAAGAATACCAAATGAAGACAGAAATTGTTGAAATTTTGTGATGTGCCTTTGAATGGTGCATTTTGAACACACAAAAAGTATGGAGTTCAAATAAGTTCAAAAAAATGAAATCCCTTTGTAAGAGATGAGTTCTCGTTCGAAACGCTGATACTTCGAGAGAGATTGTTCGTTTTGTACACGAAGTGCATCCAGTTTTTGTCGTAGACCTCTCAACTTTTTAACACATGCTATGTGGGTGAAATGATGATAGCATGCCAACTTTCAACATTTTCAGAGTTCATTTGTAGTGCTTTTCAATTTCAGGGTCAACTAGCTCAAAAAAAATAAGTAAATGCACGAAGAATACCAAATGAAGTCAGAAATTGTTGAAATTTAGTGATGTGCCTTTTAATTTGTGCATTTTGAACACACAAAAAGTTTGGAGTTCAAATAAGTTCAAAAAAAATGAAATCCCTTTGTAAGAGATGAATTCTCGTTCGAAACACTCATACTTCGAGAGAGATTGTCCGTTTTGTACACGAAGTGCATCCAGTTTTTGTCGTAGCCCTCTCAACTTTTTAACACATGCTATGTGGGTGAAATGATGATAGCATGCCAACTTTCAACATTTTCAGAGTTCATTTGTAGTGCTTTTCAATTTCAGGGTCAACAAGCTCAAAGAAATAAGTAAATGCACGAAGAATACCAAATGAAGTCAGAAATTGTTGAAATTTTGTGATGTGCCTTTGAATTTGTGCATTTTGAACACACAAAAAGTATGGAGTTCAAATAAGTTCAAAAAAATGAAATCCCTTTGTAAGAGATGAGTTCTCGTTCTAAACGCTGATACTTCGAGAGAGATTGTCCGTTTTGTACACGAAGTGCATCCAGTTTTTGTCGTATCCCTCTCAACTTTTTAACACATGCTATGTGGGTGAAATGATGATAGCATGCCAACTTTCAACATTTTCAGAGTTCATTTGTAGTGCTTTTCAATTTCAGGGTCAACTAGCTCAAAAAAATAAGTAAATGCACGAAGAATACCAAATGAAGTCAGAAATTGTTGAAATTTTGTGATGTGCCTTTGAATTTGTGCATTTTGAACACACAAAAAGTATGGAGTTCAAATAAGTTCAAAAAAATGAAATCCCTTTGTAAGAGATGAGTTCTCGTTCGAAACGCTGATACTTCGAGAGAGATTGTCCGTTTTGTACACGAAGTGCATCCAGTTTTTGTCGTAGCCCTCTCAACTTTTTAACACATGCTATGTGGGTCAAATGACGATAGCATGCCAACTTTCAACATTTTCAGAATTCATTTGTAGTGCTTTTCAATTTCAGGGTCAACTAGCTCAAAAAAATAAGTAAATGCACGAAGAATACCAAATGAAGTCAGAAATTGTTGAAATTTTGTGATGTTCCTTTGAATGGTGCATTTTGAACACACAAAAATTATGGAGTTCAAATAAGTTCAAAAAAATGAAATCCCTTTGTAAGAGATGAGTTCTCGTTCGAAACGCTCATACTTCGAGAGAGATTGTCCGTTTTGTACACGAAGTGCATCCAGTTTTTGTCGTAGCCCTCTCAACTTTTTACCACAAGCTATGTGGGTGAAATGATGATAGCATGCCAACTTTCAACATTTTTAGAGTTCATTTGTAGTGCTTTTCAATTTCAAGGTCAACTAGCTCAAAAAAAATAAGTAAATGCACGAAGAATACCAAATGAAGACAGAAATTGTTGAAATTTTGTGATGTGCCTTTGAATGGTGCATTTTGAACACACAAAAAGTATGGAGTTCAAATAAGTTCAAAAAAATGAAATCCCTTTGTAAGAGATGAGTTCTCGTTCGAAACGCTCATACTTCGAGAGAGATTGTCCGTTTTGTACACGAAGTGCATCCAGTTTTTGTCGTAGCCCTCTCAACTTTTTAACACATGCTATGTGGGTGAAATGATGATAGCATGCCAACTTTCAACATTTTCAGAGTTCATTTGTAGTGCTTTTCAATTTCAGGGTCAACTAGCTCAAAAAAAAATAAGTAAATGCACGAAGAATACCAAGTGAAGTAAGAAATTGTTGAAATTTTGTGATGTGCCTTTTAATTTGTGCATTTTGAACACACAAAAAGTTTGGAGTTCAAATAAGTTCAAAAAAATGAAATCCCTTTGTAAGAGATGAATTCTCGTTCGAAACGCTCATACTTCGAGAGAGATTGTCCGTTTTGTACACGAAGTGCATCCAGTTTTTGTCGTAGCCCTCTCAACTTTTTAACACATGCTATGTGGGTGAAATGATGATAGCATGCCAACTTTCAACATTTTCAGAGTTCATTTGTAGTGCTTTTCAATTTCAGGGTCAACTAGCTCAAAAAAATAAGTAAATGCACGAAGAATACCAAATGAAGTCAGAAATTGTTGAAATTTTGTGATGTGCCTTTGAATGGTGCATTTTGAACACACGAAAATTATGGAGTTCAAATAAGTTCAAAAAAATGAAATCCCTTTGTAAGAGATGAGTTCTCGTTCGAAACGCTGATACTTCGAGAGAGATTGTCCGTTTTGTACACGAAGTGCATCCAGTTTTTGTCGTAGCCCTCTCAACTTTTTAACACAAGCTATGTGGGTGAAATGATGATAGCATGCCAACTTTCAACATTTTTAGAGTTCATTTGTAGTGCTTTTCAATTTCAAGGTCAACTAGCTCAAAAAAAATAAGTAAATGCACGAAGAATACCAAATGAAGACAGAAATTGTTGAAATTTTGTGATGTGCCTTTGAATGGTGCATTTTGAACACACAAAAAGTATGGAGTTCAAATAAGTTCAAAAAAATGAAATCCCTTTGTAAGAGATGAGTTCTCGTTCGAAACGCTGATACTTCGAGAGAGATTGTCCCTTTTGTACACGAAGTGCATCCAGTTTTTGTCGTAGCCCTCTCAACTTTTTAACACATGCTATGTGGGTGAAATGATGATAGCATGCCAACTTTCAACATTTTCAGAGTTCATTTGTAGTGCTTTTCAATTTCAGGGTCAACTAGCTCAAAAAAAATAAGTAAATGCACGAAGAATACCAAATGAAGTCAGAAATTGTTGAAATTTTGTGATGTGCCTTTTAATTTGTGCATTTTGAACACACAAAAAGTTTGGAGTTCAAATAAGTTCAAAAAAAATGAAATCCCTTTGTAAGAGATGAATTCTCGTTCGAAACGCTCATACTTCGAGAGAGATTGTCCGTTTTGTACACGAAGTGCATCCAGTTTTTGTCGTAGCCCTCTCAACTTTTTAACACATGCTATGTGGGTGAAATGATGATAGCATGCCAACTTTCAACATTTTCAGAGTTCATTTGTAGTGCTTTTCAATTTCAGGGTCAACTAGCTCAAAAAAATAAGTAAATGCACGAAGAATACCAAATGAAGTCAGAAATTGTTGAAATTTTGTGATGTGCCTTTGAATGGTGCATTTTCAACACACGAAAATTATGGAGTTCAAATAAGTTCAAAAAAATGAAATCCCTTTGTAAGAGATGAGTTCTCGTTCGAAACGCTGATACTTTGAGAGAGATTGTCCGTTTTGTACACGAAGTGCATCCAGTTTTTGTCGTAGCCCTCTCACCTTGTTAACACATGCTATGTGTGTGCAATGATGATAGCATGCCAACTTTCAACATTTTCAGAGTTCATTTGTAGTGCTTTTCAATTTCAGGGTCAACTAGCTCAAAAAAATAAGTAAATGCACGAAGAATACCAAATGAAGACAGAAATTGTTGAAATTTTGTGATGTGCCTTTGAATGGTGCATTTTGAACACACAAAAAGTATGGAGTTCAAATAAGTTCAAAAAAAATGAAATCCCTTTGTAAGAGATGAGTTCTCGTTCTAAACGCTGATACTTCGAGAGAGATTGTCCGTTTTGTACACGAAGTGCATCCAGTTTTTGTCGTAGCCCTCTCAACTCTTTAACACATGCTATTTGGGTGAAATGATGATAGCATGCCAACTTTCAACATTTTCAGAGTTCATTTGTAGTGCTTTTCAATTTCAGGGTCAACTAGCTCAAAAAAATAAATAAATGCACGAAGAATACCAAATGAAGAGAGAAATTGTTGAAATTTTGTGATGTGCCTTTGAATGGTGCATTTTGAACACACAAAAAGTATGGAGTTCAAATAAGTTCAAGAAAAATGAAATCCCTTTGTAAGAGATGAGTTCTCGTTCTAAACGCTGATACTTCGAGAGAGATTGTCCGTTTTGTACACGAAGTGCATCCAGTTTTTGTCGTAGCCCTCTCAACTCTTTAACACATGCTATTTGGGTGAAATGATGATAGCATGCCAACTTTCAACATTTTCAGAGTTCATTTGTACTGCTTTTCAATTTCAGGGTCAACTAGCTCAAAAAAATAAGTAAATGCACGAAGAATACCAAATGAAGACAGAAATTGTTGAAATTTTGTGATGTGCCTTTGAATGGTGCATTTTGAACACACAAAAAGTATGGAGTTCAAATAAGTTCAAAAAATGAAATCCCTTTGTAAGAGATGAGTTCTCGTTCTAAACGCTGATACTTCGAGAGAGATTGTCCGTTTTGTACACGAAGTGCATCCAGTTTTTGTCGTAGCCCTCTCAACTCTTTAACACATGCTATTTGGGTGAAATGATGATAGCATGCCAACTTTCAACATTTTCAGAGTTCATTTGTAGTGCTTTTCAATTTCAGGGTCAACAAGCTAAAAAAATAAGTAAATGCACGAAGAATACCAAATGAAGTAAGAAATTGTTGAAATTTTGTGATGTGCCTTTGAATTTGTGCATTTTGAACACACAAAAATTATGGAGTTCAAATAAGTTCAAAAAAATGAAATCCCTTTGTAAGAGATGAGTTCTCGTTCGAAACGCTCATACTTCGAGAGAGATTGTCCGTTTTGTACAGGAAGTGCATCCAGTTTTTGTCGTAGCCCTCTCAACTTTTTAACACATGCTATGTGGGTGAAATGATGATAGCATGCCAACTTTCAACATTTTCAGAGTTCATTTGCAGTGCTTTTCAATTTCAGGGTCAACTAGCTCAAAAAAAATAAGTAAATGCACGAAGAATACCAAATGAAGTCAGAAATTGTTGAAATTTTGTGATGTGCCTTTGAATTTGTGCAATTTGAACACACAAAAAGTATGGAGTTCAAATAAGTTCAAAAAAATGAAATCCCTTTGTAAGAGATGAGTTCTCGTTCTAAACGCTGATACTTCGAGAGAAATTGTCCGTTTTGTACACGAAGTGCATCCAGTTTTTGTCATAGCCCTCTCAACTCTTTCACACATGCTATTTGGGTGAAATGATGATAGCATGCCAACTTTCAACATTTTCAGAGTTCATTTGTAGTGCTTTTCAATTTCAGGGTCAACTAGCTCAAAAAAATAAGTAAATGCACGAATAATACCAAATGAAGACAGAAATTGTTGAAATTTTGTGATGTGCCTTTGAATGGTGCATTTTGAACACACAAAAAGTATGGAGTTCAAATAAGTTCAAAAAAAATGAAATCCCTTTGTAAGAGATGAGTTCTCGTTCTAAACGCTGATACTTCGAGAGAGATTGTCCGTTTTGTACACGAAGTGCATCCAGTTTTTGTCGTAGCCCTCTCAACTCTTTAACACATGCTATTTGGGTGAAATGATGATAGCATGCCAGCTTTCAACATTTTCAGAGTTCATTTGTAGTGCTTTTCAATTTCAGGGTCAACTAGCTCAAAAAAATAAGTAAATGCACGAAGAATACCAAATGAAGACAGAAATTGTTGAAATTTTGTGATGTGCCTTTGAATGGTGCATTTTGAACACACAAAAAGTATGGAGTTCAAATAAGTTCAAAAAAAATGAAATCCCTTTGTAAGAGATGAGTTCTCGTTCTAAACGCTCATACTTCGAGAGAGATTGTCCGTTTTGTACACGAAGTGCATCCAGTTTTTGTCGTAGCCCTCTCAACTCTTTAACACATGCTATTTGGGTGAAATGATGATAGCATGCCAGCTTTCAACATTTTCAGAGTTCATTTGTAGTGCTTTTCAATTTCAGGGTCAACTAGCTCAAAAAAATAAGTAAATGCACGAAGAATACCAAATGAAGACAGAAATTGTTGAAATTTTGTGATGTGCCTTTGAATGGTGCATTTTGAACACACAAAAAGTATGGAGTTCAAATAAGTTCAAAAAAAATGAAATCCCTTTGTAAGAGATGAGTTCTCGTTCTAAACGCTCATACTTCGAGAGAGATTGTCCGTTTTGTACACGAAGTGCATCCAGTTTTTGTCGTAGCCCTCTCAACTCTTTAACACATGCTATTTGGGTGAAATGATGATAGCATGCCAACTTTCAACATTTTCAGAGTTCATTTGTAGTGCTTTTCAATTTCAGGGTCAACTAGCTAAAAAAAATAAGTAAATGCACGAAGAATACCAAATGAAGTCAGAAATTGTTGAAATTTTGTGATGTGCCTTTGAATTTGTGCATTTTGAACACACAAAAATTATGGAGTTCAAATAAGTTCAAAAAAATGAAATCCCTTTGTAAGAGATGAGTTCTCGTTCGAAACGCTCATACTTCGAGAGAGATTGTCCCTTTTGTACACGAAGTGCATCCAGTTTTTGTCGTAGCCCTCTCAACTTTTTAACACATGCTATGTGGGTGAAATGATGATAGCATGCCAACTTCCAACATTTTCAGAGTTCATTTGTAGTGCTTTTCAATTTCAGGGTCAACTAGCTCAAAAAAAATAAGTAAATGCACGAAGAATACCAAATGAAGTCAGAAATTGTTGAAATTTTGTGATGTGCCTTTTAATTTGTGCATTTTGAACACACAAAAAGTTTGGAGTTCAAATAAGTTCAAAAAAAATGAAATCCCTTTGTAAGAGATGAATTCTCGTTCGAAACGCTCATACTTCGAGAGAGATTGTCCGTTTTGTACACGAAGTGCATCCAGTTTTTGTCGTAGCCCTCTCAACTTTTTAACACATGCTATGTGGGTGAAATGATGATAGCATGCCAACTTTCAACATTTTCAGAGTTCATTTGTAGTGCTTTTCAATTTCAGGGTCAACTAGCTCAAAAAAATAAGTAAATGCACGAAGAATACCAAATGAAGTCAGAAATTGTTGAAATTTTGTGATGTGCCTTTGAATGGTGCATTTTCAACACACGAAAATTATGGAGTTCAAATAAGTTCAAAAAAATGAAATCCCTTTGTAAGAGATGAGTTCTCGTTCGAAACGCTGATACTTTGAGAGAGATTGTCCGTTTTGTACACGAAGTGCATCCAGTTTTTGTCGTAGCCCTCTCACCTTGTTAACACATGCTATGTGTGTGCAATGATGATAGCATGCCAACTTTCAACATTTTCAGAGTTCATTTGTAGTGCTTTTCAATTTCAGGGTCAACTAGCTCAAAAAAATAAGTAAATGCACGAAGAATACCAAATGAAGACAGAAATTGTTGAAATTTTGTGATGTGCCTTTGAATGGTGCATTTTGAACACACAAAAAGTATGGAGTTCAAATAAGTTCAAAAAAAATGAAATCCCTTTGTAAGAGATGAGTTCTCGTTCTAAACGCTGATACTTCGAGAGAGATTGTCCGTTTTGTACACGAAGTGCATCCAGTTTTTGTCGTAGCCCTCTCAACTCTTTAACACATGCTATTTGGGTGAAATGATGATAGCATGCCAACTTTCAACATTTTCAGAGTTCATTTGTAGTGCTTTTCAATTTCAGGGTCAACTAGCTCAAAAAAATAAATAAATGCACGAAGAATACCAAATGAAGAGAGAAATTGTTGAAATTTTGTGATGTGCCTTTGAATGGTGCATTTTGAACACACAAAAAGTATGGAGTTCAAATAAGTTCAAGAAAAATGAAATCCCTTTGTAAGAGATGAGTTCTCGTTCTAAACGCTGATACTTCGAGAGAGATTGTCCGTTTTGTACACGAAGTGCATCCAGTTTTTGTCGTAGCCCTCTCAACTCTTTAACACATGCTATTTGGGTGAAATGATGATAGCATGCCAACTTTCAACATTTTCAGAGTTCATTTGTACTGCTTTTCAATTTCAGGGTCAACTAGCTCAAAAAAATAAGTAAATGCACGAAGAATACCAAATGAAGACAGAAATTGTTGAAATTTTGTGATGTGCCTTTGAATGGTGCATTTTGAACACACAAAAAGTATGGAGTTCAAATAAGTTCAAAAAATGAAATCCCTTTGTAAGAGATGAGTTCTCGTTCTAAACGCTGATACTTCGAGAGAGATTGTCCGTTTTGTACACGAAGTGCATCCAGTTTTTGTCGTAGCCCTCTCAACTCTTTAACACATGCTATTTGGGTGAAATGATGATAGCATGCCAACTTTCAACATTTTCAGAGTTCATTTGTAGTGCTTTTCAATTTCAGGGTCAACAAGCTAAAAAAATAAGTAAATGCACGAAGAATACCAAATGAAGTAAGAAATTGTTGAAATTTTGTGATGTGCCTTTGAATTTGTGCATTTTGAACACACAAAAATTATGGAGTTCAAATAAGTTCAAAAAAATGAAATCCCTTTGTAAGAGATGAGTTCTCGTTCGAAACGCTCATACTTCGAGAGAGATTGTCCGTTTTGTACAGGAAGTGCATCCAGTTTTTGTCGTAGCCCTCTCAACTTTTTAACACATGCTATGTGGGTGAAATGATGATAGCATGCCAACTTTCAACATTTTCAGAGTTCATTTGCAGTGCTTTTCAATTTCAGGGTCAACTAGCTCAAAAAAAATAAGTAAATGCACGAAGAATACCAAATGAAGTCAGAAATTGTTGAAATTTTGTGATGTGCCTTTGAATTTGTGCAATTTGAACACACAAAAAGTATGGAGTTCAAATAAGTTCAAAAAAATGAAATCCCTTTGTAAGAGATGAGTTCTCGTTCTAAACGCTGATACTTCGAGAGAGATTGTCCGTTTTGTACACGAAGTGCATCCAGTTTTTGTCATAGCCCTCTCAACTCTTTCACACATGCTATTTGGGTGAAATGATGATAGCATGCCAACTTTCAACATTTTCAGAGTTCATTTGTAGTGCTTTTCAATTTCAGGGTCAACTAGCTCAAAAAAATAAGTAAATGCACGAATAATACCAAATGAAGACAGAAATTGTTGAAATTTTGTGATGTGCCTTTGAATGGTGCATTTTGAACACACAAAAAGTATGGAGTTCAAATAAGTTCAAAAAAAATGAAATCCCTTTGTAAGAGATGAGTTCTCGTTCTAAACGCTGATACTTCGAGAGAGATTGTCCGTTTTGTACACGAAGTGCATCCAGTTTTTGTCGTAGCCCTCTCAACTCTTTAACACATGCTATTTGGGTGAAATGATGATAGCATGCCA
Organism: Hordeum vulgare subsp. vulgare; assembly: GCF_904849725.1. Taxonomy (NCBI): domain Eukaryota; kingdom Viridiplantae; phylum Streptophyta; class Magnoliopsida; order Poales; family Poaceae; genus Hordeum; species Hordeum vulgare. The sequence goes on along the minus strand of NC_058519.1, from coordinate 618,807,378 downwards.
GCTTTCAACATTTTCAGAGTTCATTTGTAGTGCTTTTCAATTTCAGGGTCAACTAGCTCAAAAAAATAAGTAAATGCACGAAGAATACCAAATGAAGACAGAAATTGTTGAAATTTTGTGATGTGCCTTTGAATGGTGCATTTTGAACACACAAAAAGTATGGAGTTCAAATAAGTTCAAAAAAAATGAAATCCCTTTGTAAGAGATGAGTTCTCGTTCGAAACGCTGATACTTCGAGAGAGATTGTCCGTTTTGTACACGACGTGCATCCAGTTTTTGTCGTAGCCCTCTCAACTCTTTAACACATGCTATTTGGGTGAAATGATGATAGCATGCCAGCTTTCAACATTTTCAGAGTTCATTTGTAGTGCTTTTCAATTTCAGGGTCAACTAGCTCAAAAAAATAAGTAAATGCACGAAGAATACCAAATGAAGACAGAAATTGTTGAAATTTTGTGATGTGCCTTTGAATGGTGCATTTTGAACACACAAAAAGTATGGAGTTCAAATAAGTTCAAAAAAAATGAAATCCCTTTGTAAGAGATGAGTTCTCGTTCTAAACGCTCATACTTCGAGAGAGATTGTCCGTTTTGTACACGAAGTGCATCCAGTTTTTGTCGTAGCCCTCTCAACTCTTTAACACATGCTATTTGGGTGAAATGATGATAGCATGCCAACTTTCAACATTTTCAGAGTTCATTTGTAGTGCTTTTCAATTTCAGGGTCAACTAGCTAAAAAAAATAAGTAAATGCACGAAGAATACCAAATGAAGTCAGAAATTGTTGAAATTTTGTGATGTGCCTTTGAATTTGTGCATTTTGAACACACAAAAATTATGGAGTTCAAATAAGTTCAAAAAAATGAAATCCCTTTGTAAGAGATGAGTTCTCGTTCGAAACGCTGATACTTCGAGAGAGATTTTCCGTTTTGTACACGAAGTGCATCAGTTTTTGTCGTAGCCCTCTCAACTTTTTAACACATGCTATGTGGGTGAAATGATGATAGCATGCCAACTTTCAACATTTTCAGAGTTCATTTGCAGTGCTTTTCAATTTCAGGGTCAACTAGCTCAAAAAAAATAAGTAAATGCACGAAGAATACCAAATGAAGACAGAAATTGTTGAAATTTTGTGATGTGCCTTTGAATGGTGCATTTTGAACACACAAAAAGTATGGAGTTCAAATAAGTTCAAAAAAATGAAATCCCTTTGTAAGAGATGAGTTCTCGTTCGAAACGCTCATACTTCGAGAGAGATTGTCCGTTTTGTACAGGAAGTGCATCCAGTTTTTGTCGTAGCCGTCTCAACTTTTTAACACATGCTATGTGGGTGAAATGATGATAGCATGCCAACTTTCAACATTTTCAGAGTTCATTTGTAGTGCTTTTCAATTTCAGGGTCAACTAGCTCAAAAAAAATAAGTAAATGCACGAAGAATACCAAATGAAGTCAGAAATTGTTGAAATTTTGTGATGTGCCTTTGAATTTGTCCAATTTGAACACACAAAAAGTATGGAGTTCAAATAAGTTCAAAACAATGAAATCCCTTTGTAAGAGATGAGTTCTCGTTCGAAACGCTCATACTTCGAGAGAGATTGTCCGTTTTGTACACGAAGTGCATCCAGTTTTTGTCGTAGCCCTCTCAACTTTTTAACACATGCTATGTGGGTGAAATGATGATAGCATGCCAACTTTCAACATTTTCAGAGTTCATTTGTAGTGCTTTTCAATTTCAGGGTCAACTAGCTCAAAAAAATAAATAAATGCACGAAGAATACCAAATGAAGAGAGAAATTGTTGAAATTTTGTGATGTGCCTTTGAATGGTGCATTTTGAACACACAAAAAGTATGGAGTTCAAATAAGTTCAAGAAAAATGAAATCCCTTTGTAAGAGATGAGTTCTCGTTCTAAACGCTGATACTTCGAGAGAGATTGTCCGTTTTGTACACGAAGTGCATCCAGTTTTTGTCGTAGCCCTCTCAACTCTTTAACACATGCTATTTGGGTGAAATGATGATAGCATGCCAACTTTCAACATTTTCAGAGTTCATTTGTACTGCTTTTCAATTTCAGGGTCAACTAGCTCAAAAAAATAAGTAAATGCACGAAGAATACCAAATGAAGACAGAAATTGTTGAAATTTTGTGATGTGCCTTTGAATGGTGCATTTTGAACACACAAAAAGTATGGAGTTCAAATAAGTTCAAAAAATGAAATCCCTTTGTAAGAGATGAGTTCTCGTTCTAAACGCTGATACTTCGAGAGAGATTGTCCGTTTTGTACACGAAGTGCATCCAGTTTTTGTCGTAGCCCTCTCAACTCTTTAACACATGCTATTTGGGTGAAATGATGATAGCATGCCAACTTTCAACATTTTCAGAGTTCATTTGTAGTGCTTTTCAATTTCAGGGTCAACAAGCTAAAAAAATAAGTAAATGCACGAAGAATACCAAATGAAGTAAGAAATTGTTGAAATTTTGTGATGTGCCTTTGAATTTGTGCATTTTGAACACACAAAAATTATGGAGTTCAAATAAGTTCAAAAAAATGAAATCCCTTTGTAAGAGATGAGTTCTCGTTCGAAACGCTCATACTTCGAGAGAGATTGTCCGTTTTGTACAGGAAGTGCATCCAGTTTTTGTCGTAGCCCTCTCAACTTTTTAACACATGCTATGTGGGTGAAATGATGATAGCATGCCAACTTTCAACATTTTCAGAGTTCATTTGCAGTGCTTTTCAATTTCAGGGTCAACTAGCTCAAAAAAAATAAGTAAATGCACGAAGAATACCAAATGAAGTCAGAAATTGTTGAAATTTTGTGATGTGCCTTTGAATTTGTGCAATTTGAACACACAAAAAGTATGGAGTTCAAATAAGTTCAAAAAAATGAAATCCCTTTGTAAGAGATGAGTTCTCGTTCTAAACGCTGATACTTCGAGAGAGATTGTCCGTTTTGTACACGAAGTGCATCCAGTTTTTGTCATAGCCCTCTCAACTCTTTCACACATGCTATTTGGGTGAAATGATGATAGCATGCCAACTTTCAACATTTTCAGAGTTCATTTGTAGTGCTTTTCAATTTCAGGGTCAACTAGCTCAAAAAAATAAGTAAATGCACGAATAATACCAAATGAAGACAGAAATTGTTGAAATTTTGTGATGTGCCTTTGAATGGTGCATTTTGAACACACAAAAAGTATGGAGTTCAAATAAGTTCAAAAAAAATGAAATCCCTTTGTAAGAGATGAGTTCTCGTTCTAAACGCTGATACTTCGAGAGAGATTGTCCGTTTTGTACACGAAGTGCATCCAGTTTTTGTCGTAGCCCTCTCAACTCTTTAACACATGCTATTTGGGTGAAATGATGATAGCATGCCAGCTTTCAACATTTTCAGAGTTCATTTGTAGTGCTTTTCAATTTCAGGGTCAACTAGCTCAAAAAAATAAGTAAATGCACGAAGAATACCAAATGAAGACAGAAATTGTTGAAATTTTGTGATGTGCCTTTGAATGGTGCATTTTGAACACACAAAAAGTATGGAGTTCAAATAAGTTCAAAAAAAATGAAATCCCTTTGTAAGAGATGAGTTCTCGTTCGAAACGCTGATACTTCGAGAGAGATTGTCCGTTTTGTACACGACGTGCATCCAGTTTTTGTCGTAGCCCTCTCAACTCTTTAACACATGCTATTTGGGTGAAATGATGATAGCATGCCAGCTTTCAACATTTTCAGAGTTCATTTGTAGTGCTTTTCAATTTCAGGGTCAACTAGCTCAAAAAAATAAGTAAATGCACGAAGAATACCAAATGAAGACAGAAATTGTTGAAATTTTGTGATGTGCCTTTGAATGGTGCATTTTGAACACACAAAAAGTATGGAGTTCAAATAAGTTCAAAAAAAATGAAATCCCTTTGTAAGAGATGAGTTCTCGTTCTAAACGCTCATACTTCGAGAGAGATTGTCCGTTTTGTACACGAAGTGCATCCAGTTTTTGTCGTAGCCCTCTCAACTCTTTAACACATGCTATTTGGGTGAAATGATGATAGCATGCCAACTTTCAACATTTTCAGAGTTCATTTGTAGTGCTTTTCAATTTCAGGGTCAACTAGCTAAAAAAAATAAGTAAATGCACGAAGAATACCAAATGAAGTCAGAAATTGTTGAAATTTTGTGATGTGCCTTTGAATTTGTGCATTTTGAACACACAAAAATTATGGAGTTCAAATAAGTTCAAAAAAATGAAATCCCTTTGTAAGAGATGAGTTCTCGTTCGAAACGCTGATACTTCGAGAGAGATTTTCCGTTTTGTACACGAAGTGCATCAGTTTTTGTCGTAGCCCTCTCAACTTTTTAACACATGCTATGTGGGTGAAATGATGATAGCATGCCAACTTTCAACATTTTCAGAGTTCATTTGCAGTGCTTTTCAATTTCAGGGTCAACTAGCTCAAAAAAAATAAGTAAATGCACGAAGAATACCAAATGAAGACAGAAATTGTTGAAATTTTGTGATGTGCCTTTGAATGGTGCATTTTGAACACACAAAAAGTATGGAGTTCAAATAAGTTCAAAAAAATGAAATCCCTTTGTAAGAGATGAGTTCTCGTTCGAAACGCTCATACTTCGAGAGAGATTGTCCGTTTTGTACAGGAAGTGCATCCAGTTTTTGTCGTAGCCGTCTCAACTTTTTAACACATGCTATGTGGGTGAAATGATGATAGCATGCCAACTTTCAACATTTTCAGAGTTCATTTGTAGTGCTTTTCAATTTCAGGGTCAACTAGCTCAAAAAAAATAAGTAAATGCACGAAGAATACCAAATGAAGTCAGAAATTGTTGAAATTTTGTGATGTGCCTTTGAATTTGTCCAATTTGAACACACAAAAAGTATGGAGTTCAAATAAGTTCAAAACAATGAAATCCCTTTGTAAGAGATGAGTTCTCGTTCGAAACGCTCATACTTCGAGAGAGATTGTCCGTTTTGTACACGAAGTGCATCCAGTTTTTGTCGTAGCCCTCTCAACTTTTTAACACATGCTATGTGGGTGAAATGATGATAGCATGCCAACTTTCAACATTTTCAGAGTTCATTTGTAGTGCTTTTCAATTTCAGGGTCAACTAGCTCAAAAAAATAAGTAAATGCACGAAGAATACCAAATGAAGTCAGAAATTGTTGAAATTTTGTGATGTGCCTTTGAATTTGTGCATTTTGAACACACAAAATGTATGGAGTTCAAATAAGTTCAAAAAAATGGAATCCCTTTGTAAGAGATGAGTTCTCGTTCGTAACGCTGATACTTCGAGAGAGATTGTCCGTGTTGTACACGAAGTGCATCCAGTTTTTGTCGTACCCCTCTCAACTCTTTAACACATGCTATTTGGGTGAAATGATGATAGCATGCCAACTTTCGACATTTTCAGAGTTCATTTGTAGTGCTTTTCAATTTCAGGGTCAACTAGCTCAAAAAAAATGAGTAAATGCACGAAGAATACCAAATGAAGTCAGAAATTGTTGAAATTTTGTGATGTGCCTATTAATTTGTGCATTTTGAACACACAAAAAGTTTGGAGTTCAAATAAGTTCAAAAAAAATGAAATCCCTTTGTAAGAGATGAGTTCTCGTTCGAAACGCTGATACTTCGAGAGAGATTGTCCGTTTTGTACACGAAGTGCATCCAGTTTTTGTCGTAGCCCTCTCAACTTTTTAACACATGCTATGTGGGTGAAATGATGATAGCATGCCAACTTTCAACATTTTCATAGTTCAATTGTAGTGCTTTTCAATTTCAGGGTCAACTAGCTCAAAAAAAAAGTAAATGCACGAAGAATACCAAATGAAGTCAGAAATTGTTGAAATTTTGTGATGTGCCTTTGAATTTGTGCATTTTGAACACACAAAAAGTATGGAGTTCAAATAAGTTCAAAAAAATGAAATCCCTTTGTAAGAGATGAGTTCTCGTTCGAAACGCTGATACTTCGAGAGAGATTGTCCGTTTTGTACACGACGTGCATCCAGTTTTTGTCGTAGCCCTCTCAACTTTTTAACACATGCTATGTGGGTGAAATGATGATAGCATGCCAACTTTCAACATTTTCAGAGTTCATTTGTAGTGCTTTTTAATTTCAGGGTCAACTAGCTCAAAAAAAAAAGTAAATGCACGAAGAATATCAAATGAAGACAGAAATTGTTGAAATTTTGTGATGTGACTTTGAATGGTGCATTTTGAACACACAAAAAGTATGGAGTTCAAATAAGTTCAAAAAAATGAAATCCCTTTGTAAGAGATGAGTTCTCGTTCGAAACGCTGATACTTCGAGAGAGATTGTCCGTTTTGTACACGAAGTGCATCCAGTTTTTGTCGTAGCCCTCTCAACTTTTTAACACATGCTATGTGGGTGAAATGATGATAGCATGCCAACTTTCAACATTTTCAGAGTTCATTTGTAGTGCTTTTCAATTTCAGGGTCAACTAGCTCAAAAAAATAAGTAAATGCACGAAGAATACCAAATGAAGACAGAAATTGTTGAAATTTTGTGATGTGCCTTTGAATGCTGCATTTTGAACACACAAAAAGTATGGAGTTCAAATAAGTTCAAAAAAAAATGGAATCCCTTTGTAAGAGATGAGTTCTCGTTCTAAACGCTGATACTTCGAGAGAGATTGTCCGTTTTGTACACGAAGTGCATCCAGTTTTTGTCGTAGCCCTCTCAACTCTTTAACACATGCTATTTGGGTGAAATGATGATAGCATGCCAACTTTCAACATTTTCAGAGTTCATTTGTAGTGCTTTTCAATTTCAGGGTCAACTAGCTAAAAAAATAAGTAAATGCACGAAGAATACCAAATGAAGTAAGAAATTGTTGAAATTTTGTGATGTGCCTTTGAATTTGTGCATTTTGAACACACAAAAATTATGGAGTTCAAATAAGTTCAAAAAAATGAAATCCCTTTGTATGAGATGAGTTCTCGTTCGAAACGCTGATACTTCGAGAGAGATTGTCCGTTTTGTACACGAAGTGCATCAGTTTTTGTCGTAGCCCTCTCAACTTTTTAACACATGCTATGTGGGTGAAATGATGATAGCATGCCAACTTTCAACATTTTCAGAGTTCATTTGTAGTGCTTTTCAATTTCAGGGTCAACTAGCTCAAAAAAAATAAGTAAATGCACGAAGAATACCAAATGAAGACAGAAATTGTTGAAATTTTGTGATGTGCCTTTGAATGGTGCATTTTGAACACACAAAAAGTATGGAGTTCAAATAAGTTCAAAAAAATGAAATCCCTTTGTAAGAGATGAGTTCTCGTTCGAAACGCTCATACTTCGAGAGAGATTGTCCGTTTTGTACAGGAAGTGCATCCAGTTTTTGTCGTAGCCGTCTCAACTTTTTAACACATGCTATGTGGGTGAAATGATGATAGCATGCCAACTTTCAACATTTTCAGAGTTCATTTGTAGTGCTTTTCAATTTCAGGGTCAACTAGCTCAAAAAAAATAAGTAAATGCACGAAGAATACCAAATGAAGTCAGAAATTGTTGAAATTTTGTGATGTGCCTTTGAATTTGTCCAATTTGAACACACAAAAAGTATGGAGTTCAAATAAGTTCAAAAAAATGAAATCCCTTTGTAAGAGATGAGTTCTCGTTCGAAACGCTCATACTTCGAGAGAGATTGTCCGTTTTGTACACGAAGTGCATCCAGTTTTTGTCGTAGCCCTCTCAACTTTTTAACACATGCTATGTGGGTGAAATGATGATAGCATGCCAACTTTCAACATTTTCAGAGTTCATTTGTAGTGCTTTTCAATTTCAGGGTCAACTAGCTCAAAAAAATAAGTAAATGCACGAAGAATACCAAATGAAGACAGAAATTGTTGAAATTTTGTGATGTGCCTTTGAATTTGTGCATTTTGAACACACAAAATGTATGGAGTTCAAATAAGTTCAAAAAAATGGAATCCCTTTGTAAGAGATGAGTTCTCGTTCGTAACGTTGATACTTCGAGAGAGATTGTCCGTGTTGTACACGAAGTGCATCCAGTTTTTGTCGTAGCCCTCTCAACTCTTTAACACATGCTATTTGGGTGAAATGATGATAGCATGCCAACTTTCGACATTTTCAGAGTTCATTTGTAGTGCTTTTCAATTTCAGGGTCAACTAGCTCAAAAAAAATAAATAAATGCACGAAGAATACCAAATGAAGTCAGAAATTGTTGAAATTTTGTGATGTGCCTTTGAATTTGTGCAATTTGAACACGCAAAAAGTATGGAGTTCAAATAAGTTCAAAAAAATGAAATCCCTTTGTAAGAGATGAGTTCTCGTTCGAAACGCTGATACTTCGAGAGAGATTGTCCGTTTTGTACACGAAGTGCATCCAGTTTTTGTCGTAGCCCTCTCAACTTTTTAACACATGCTATGTGGGTGAAATGATGATAGCATGCCAACTTTCAACATTTTCAGAGTTCATTTGTAGTGCTTTTCAATTTCAGGGTCAACTAGCTCAAAAAAATAAGTAAATGCACGAAGAATACCAAATGAAGACAGAAATTGTTGAAATTTTGTGATGTGCCTTTGAATGCTGCATTTTGAACACACAAAAAGTATGGAGTTCAAATAAGTTCAAAAAAAAATGGAATCCCTTTGTAAGAGATGAGTTCTCGTTCTAAACGCTGATACTTCGAGAGAGATTGTCCGTTTTGTACACGAAGTGCATCCAGTTTTTGTCGTAGCCCTCTCAACTCTTTAACACATGCTATTTGGGTGAAATGATGATAGCATGCCAACTTTCAACATTTTCAGAGTTCATTTGTAGTGCTTTTCAATTTCAGGGTCAACTAGCTAAAAAAATAAGTAAATGCACGAAGAATACCAAATGAAGTAAGAAATTGTTGAAATTTTGTGATGTGCCTTTGAATTTGTGCATTTTGAACACACAAAAATTATTGAGTTCAAATAAGTTCAAAAAAATGAAATCCCTTTGTATGAGATGAGTTCTCGTTCGAAACGCTGATACTTCGAGAGAGATTGTCCGTTTTGTACACGAAGTGCATCAGTTTTTGTCGTAGCCCTCTCAACTTTTTAACACATGCTATGTGGGTGAAATGATGATAGCATGCCAACTTTCAACATTTTCAGAGTTCATTTGTAGTGCTTTTCAATTTCAGGGTCAACTAGATCAAAAAAAATAAGTAAATGCACGAAGAATACCAAATGAAGACAGAAATTGTTGAAATTTTGTGATGTGCCTTTGAATGGTGCATTTTGAACACACAAAAAGTATGGAGTTCAAATAAGTTCAAAAAAATGAAATCCCTTTGTAAGAGATGAGTTCTCGTTCGAAACGCTCATACTTCGAGAGAGATTGTCCGTTTTGTACAGGAAGTGCATCCAGTTTTTGTCGTAGCCCTCTCAACTTTTTAACACATGCTATGTGGGTGAAATGATGATAGCATGCCAACTTTCAACATTTTCAGAGTTCATTTGTAGTGCTTTTCAATTTCAGGGTCAACTAGCTCAAAAAAAATAAGTAAATGCACGAAGAATACCAAATGAAGTCAGAAATTGTTGAAATTTTGTGATGTGCCTTTGAATTTGTGCAATTTGAACACACAAAAAGTATGGAGTTCAAATAAGTTCAAAAAAATGAAATCCCTTTGTAAGAGATGAGTTCTCGTTCGAAACACTCATACTTCGAGAGAGATTGTCCGTTTTGTACACGAAGTGCATCCAGTTTTTGTCGTAGCCCTCTCAACTTTTTAACACATGCTATGTGGGTGAAATGATGATAGCATGCCAACTTTCAACATTTTCAGAGTTCATTTGTAGTGCTTTTCAATTTCAGGGTCAACTAGCTCAAAAAAAATAAGTAAATGCACGAAGAATACCAAATGAAGTCAGAAATTGTTGAAATTTTGTGATGTGCCTTTGAATTTGTGCAATTTGAACACACAAAAAGTATGGAGTTCAAATAAGTTCAAAAAAATGAAATCCCTTTGTAAGAGATGAGTTCTCGTTCGTAACGCTGATACTTCGAGAGAGATTGTCCGTTTTGTACACGAAGTGCATCCAGTTTTTGTCGTAGCCCTCTCAACTCTTTAACACATGCTATTTGGGTGAAATGATGATAGCATGCCAACTTTCGACATTTTCAGAGTTCATTTGTAGTGCTTTTCAATTTCAGGGTCAACTAGCTCAAAAAAATAAGTAAATGCATGAAGAATACCAAATGAAGTCAGAAATTGTTGAAATTTTGTGATGTGCCTTTGAATTTGTGCATTTTGAACACACAAAAAGTATGGAGTTCAAATAAGTTCAAAAAAATGGAATCCCTTTGTAAGAGATGAGTTCTCGTTCGTAACGCTGATACTTCGAGAGAGATTGTCCGTTTTGTACACGAAGTGCATCCAGTTTTTGTCGTAGCCCTCTCAACTCTTTAACACATGCTATTTGGGTGAAATGATGATAGCATGCCAACTTTCGACATTTTCAGAGTTCATTTGTAGTGCTTTTCAATTTCAGGGTCAACTAGCTCAAAAAAAATGAGTAAATGCACGAAGAATACCAAATGAAGTCAGAAATTGTTGAAATTTTGTGATGTGCCTATTAATTTGTGCATTTTGAACACACAAAAAGTTTGGAGTTCAAATAAGTTCAAAGAAAATGAAATCCCTTTGTAAGAGATGAGTTCTCGTTCGAAACGCTGATACTTCGAGAGAGATTGTCCGTTTTGTACACGAAGTGCATCCAGTTTTTGTCGTAGCCCTCTCAACTTTTTAACACATGCTACGTGGGTGAAATGATGATAGCATGCCAACTTTCAACATTTTCATAGTTCATTTGTAGTGCTTTTCAATTTCAGGGTCAACTAGCTCAAAAAAAAAGTAAATGCATGAAGAATACCAAATGAAGTCAGAAATTGTTGAAATTTTGTGATGTGCCTTTGAATTTGTGCATTTTGAACACACAAAAAGTATGGAGTTCAAATAAGTTCAAAAAAATGAAATCCCTTTGTAAGAGATGAGTTCTCGTTCGAAACGTTGATACTTCGAGAGAGATTGTCCGTTTTGTACACGACGTGCATCCAGTTTTTGTCGTAGCCCTCTCAACTTTTTAACACATGCTATGTGGGTGAAATGATGATAGCATGCCAACTTTTAACATTTTCAGAGTTCATTTGTAGTGCTTTTTAATTTCAGGGTCAACTAGCTCAAAAAAAAAGTAAATGCACGAAGAATATCAAATGAAGACAGAAATTGTTGAAATTTTGTGATGTGACTTTGAATGGTGCATTTTGAACACACAAAAAGTATGGAGTTCAAATAAGTTCAAAAAAATGAAATCCCTTTGTAAGAGATGAGTTCTCGTTCGAAACGCTGATACTTCGAGAGAGATTGTCCGTTTTGTACACGAAGTGCATCCAGTTTTTGTCGTAGCCCTCTCAACTTTTTAACACATGCTATGTGGGTGAAATGATGATAGCATGCCAACTTTCAACATTTTCAGAGTTCATTTGTAGTGCTTTTCAATTTCAGGGTCAACTAGCTCAAAAAAATAAGTAAATGCACGAAGAATACCAAATGAAGACAGAAATTGTTGAAATTTTGTGATGTGCCTTTGAATGCTGCATTTTGAACACACAAAAAGTATGGAGTTCAAATAAGTTCAAAAAAAAATGGAATCCCTTTGTAAGAGATGAGTTCTCGTTCTAAACGCTGATACTTCGAGAGAGATTGTCCGTTTTGTACACGAAGTGCATCCAGTTTTTGTCGTAGCCCTCTCAACTCTTTAACACATGCTATTTGGGTGAAATGATGATAGCATGCCAACTTTCAACATTTTCAGAGTTCATTTGTAGTGCTTTTCAATTTCAGGGTCAACTAGCTAAAAAAATAAGTAAATGCACGAAGAATACCAAATGAAGTAAGAAATTGTTGAAATTTTGTGATGTGCCTTTGAATTTGTGCATTTTGAACACACAAAAATTATTGAGTTCAAATAAGTTCAAAAAAATGAAATCCCTTTGTATGAGATGAGTTCTCGTTCGAAACGCTGATACTTCGAGAGAGATTGTCCGTTTTGTACACGAAGTGCATCAGTTTTTGTCGTAGCCCTCTCAACTTTTTAACACATGCTATGTGGGTGAAATGATGATAGCATGCCAACTTTCAACATTTTCAGAGTTCATTTGTAGTGCTTTTCAATTTCAGGGTCAACTAGATCAAAAAAAATAAGTAAATGCACGAAGAATACCAAATGAAGACAGAAATTGTTGAAATTTTGTGATGTGCCTTTGAATGGTGCATTTTGAACACACAAAAAGTATGGAGTTCAAATAAGTTCAAAAAAATGAAATCCCTTTGTAAGAGATGAGTTCTCGTTCGAAACGCTGATACTTCGAGAGAGATTGTCCGTTTTGTACACGAAGTGCATCCAGTTTTTGTCGTAGCCCTCTCAACTTTTTAACACATGCTATGTGGGTGAAATGATGATAGCATGCCAACTTTCAACATTTTCAGAGTTCATTTGTAGTGCTTTTCAATTTCAGGGTCAACTAGCTCAAAAAAAATAAGTAAATGCACGAAGAATACCAAATGAAGTCAGAAATTGTTGAAATTTTGTGATGTGCCTTTGAATGGTGCATTTTGAACACACGAAAATTATGGAGTTCAAATAAGTTCAAAAAAATGAAATCCCTTTGTAAGAGATGAGTTCTCGTTCGTAACGCTGATACTTCGAGAGAGATTGTCCGTTTTGTACACGAAGTGCATCCAGTTTTTGTCGTAGCCCTCTCAACTCTTTAACACATGCTATTTGGGTGAAATGATGATAGCATGCCAACTTTCGACATTTTCAGAGTTCATTTGTAGTGCTTTTCAATTTCAGGGTCAACTAGCTCAAAAAAAATGAGTAAATGCACGAAGAATACCAAATGAAGTCAGAAATTGTTGAAATTTTGTGATGTGCCTATTAATTTGTGCATTTTGAACACACAAAAAGTTTGGAGTTCAAATAAGTTCAAAGAAAATGAAATCCCTTTGTAAGAGATGAGTTCTCGTTCGAAACGCTGATACTTCGAGAGAGATTGTCCGTTTTGTACACGAAGTGCATCCAGTTTTTGTCGTAGCCCTCTCAACTTTTTAACACATGCTACGTGGGTGAAATGATGATAGCATGCCAACTTTCAACATTTTCATAGTTCATTTGTAGTGCTTTTCAATTTCAGGGTCAACTAGCTCAAAAAAAAAGTAAATGCACGAAGAATACCAAATGAAGTCAGAAATTGTTGAAATTTTGTGATGTGCCTTTGAATTTGTGCATTTTGAACACACAAAAAGTATGGAGTTCAAATAAGTTCAAAAAAATGAAATCCCTTTGTAAGAGATGAGTTCTCGTTCGAAACGTTGATACTTCGAGAGAGATTGTCCGTTTTGTACACGACGTGCATCCAGTTTTTGTCGTAGCCCTCTCAACTTTTTAACACATGCTATGTGGGTGAAATGATGATAGCATGCCAACTTTTAACATTTTCAGAGTTCATTTGTAGTGCTTTTTAATTTCAGGGTCAACTAGCTCAAAAAAAAAGTAAATGCACGAAGAATATCAAATGAAGACAGAAATTGTTGAAATTTTGTGATGTGACTTTGAATGGTGCATTTTGAACACACAAAAAGTATGGAGTTCAAATAAGTTCAAAAAAATGAAATCCCTTTGTAAGAGATGAGTTCTCGTTCGAAACGCTGATACTTCGAGAGAGATTGTCCGTTTTGTACACGAAGTGCATCCAGTTTTTGTCGTAGCCCTCTCAACTTTTTAACACATGCTATGTGGGTGAAATGATGATAGCATGCCAACTTTCAACATTTTCAGAGTTCATTTGTAGTGCTTTTCAATTTCAGGGTCAACTAGCTCAAAAAAATAAGTAAATGCACGAAGAATACCAAATGAAGACAGAAATTGTTGAAATTTTGTGATGTGCCTTTGAATGCTGCATTTTGAACACACAAAAAGTATGGAGTTCAAATAAGTTCAAAAAAAAATGGAATCCCTTTGTAAGAGATGAGTTCTCGTTCTAAACGCTGATACTTCGAGAGAGATTGTCCGTTTTGTACACGAAGTGCATCCAGTTTTTGTCGTAGCCCTCTCAACTCTTTAACACATGCTATTTGGGTGAAATGATGATAGCATGCCAACTTTCAACATTTTCAGAGTTCATTTGTAGTGCTTTTCAATTTCAGGGTCAACTAGCTAAAAAAATAAGTAAATGCACGAAGAATACCAAATGAAGTAAGAAATTGTTGAAATTTTGTGATGTGCCTTTGAATTTGTGCATTTTGAACACACAAAAATTATTGAGTTCAAATAAGTTCAAAAAAATGAAATCCCTTTGTATGAGATGAGTTCTCGTTCGAAACGCTGATACTTCGAGAGAGATTGTCCGTTTTGTACACGAAGTGCATCAGTTTTTGTCGTAGCCCTCTCAACTTTTTAACACATGCTATGTGGGTGAAATGATGATAGCATGCCAACTTTCAACATTTTCAGAGTTCATTTGTAGTGCTTTTCAATTTCAGGGTCAACTAGATCAAAAAAAATAAGTAAATGCACGAAGAATACCAAATGAAGACAGAAATTGTTGAAATTTTGTGATGTGCCTTTGAATGGTGCATTTTGAACACACAAAAAGTATGGAGTTCAAATAAGTTCAAAAAAATGAAATCCCTTTGTAAGAGATGAGTTCTCGTTCGAAACGCTGATACTTCGAGAGAGATTGTCCGTTTTGTACACGAAGTGCATCCAGTTTTTGTCGTAGCCCTCTCAACTTTTTAACACATGCTATGTGGGTGAAATGATGATAGCATGCCAACTTTCAACATTTTCAGAGTTCATTTGTAGTGCTTTTCAATTTCAGGGTCAACTAGCTCAAAAAAAATAAGTAAATGCACGAAGAATACCAAATGAAGTCAGAAATTGTTGAAATTTTGTGATGTGCCTTTGAATGGTGCATTTTGAACACACGAAAATTATGGAGTTCAAATAAGTTCAAAAAAATGAAATCCCTTTGTAAGAGATGAGTTCTCGTTCGAAACGCTGATACTTCGAGAGAGATTGTCCGTTTTGTACACGAAGTGCATCCAGTTTTTGTCGTAGCCCTCTCAACTTTTTAACACAAGCTATGTGGGTGAAATGATGATAGCATGCCAACTTTCAACATTTTTAGAGTTCATTTGTAGTGCTTTTCAATTTCAAGGTCAACTAGCTCAAAAAAAATAAGTAAATGCACGAAGAATACCAAATGAAGACAGAAATTGTTGAAATTTTGTGATGTGCCTTTGAATGGTGCATTTTGAACACACAAAAAGTATGGAGTTCAAATAAGTTCAAAAAAATGAAATCCCTTTGTAAGAGATGAGTTCTCGTTCGAAACGCTGATACTTCGAGAGAGATTGTCCTTTTTGTACACGAAGTGCATCCAGTTTTTGTCGTAGCCCTCTCAACTTTTTAACACATGCTATGTGGGTGAAATGATGATAGCATGCCAACTTTCAACATTTTCAGAGTTCATTTGTAGTGCTTTTCAATTTCAGGGTCAACTAGCTCAAAAAAAATAAGTAAATGCACGAAGAATACCAAATGAAGTCAGAAATTGTTGAAATTTTGTGATGTGCCTTTTAATTTGTGCATTTTGAACACACAAAAAGTTTGGAGTTCAAATAAGTTCAAAAAAAATGAAATCCCTTTGTAAGAGATGAATTCTCGTTCGAAACGCTCATACTTCGAGAGAGATTGTCCGTTTTGTACACGAAGTGCATCCAGTTTTTGTCGTAGCCCTCTCAACTTTTTAACACATGCTATGTGGGTGAAATGATGATAGCATGCCAACTTTCAACATTTTCAGAGTTCATTTGTAGTGCTTTTCAATTTCAGGGTCAACTAGCTCAAAAAAATAAGTAAATGCACGAAGAATACCAAATGAAGTCAGAAATTGTTGAAATTTTGTGATGTGCCTTTGAATGGTGCATTTTGAACACACGAAAATTATGGAGTTCAAATAAGTTCAAAAAAATGAAATCCCTTTGTAAGAGATGAGTTCTCGTTCGAAACGCTGATACTTCGAGAGAGATTGTCCGTTTTGTACACGAAGTGCATCCAGTTTTTGTCGTAGCCCTCTCAACTTTTTAACACAAGCTATGTGGGTGAAATGATGATAGCATGCCAACTTTCAACATTTTTAGAGTTCATTTGTAGTGCTTTTCAATTTCAAGGTCAACTAGCTCAAAAAAAATAAGTAAATGCACGAAGAATACCAAATGAAGACAGAAATTGTTGAAATTTTGTGATGTGCCTTTGAATGGTGCATTTTGAACACACAAAAAGTATGGAGTTCAAATAAGTTCAAAAAAATGAAATCCCTTTGTAAGAGATGAGTTCTCGTTCGAAACGCTGATACTTCGAGAGAGATTGTCCGTTTTGTACACGAAGTGCATCCAGTTTTTGTCGTAGCCCTCTCAACTTTTTAACACATGCTATGTGGGTGAAATGATGATAGCATGCCAACTTTCAACATTTTCAGAGTTCATTTGTAGTGCTTTTCAATTTCAGGGTCAACTAGCTCAAAAAAAATAAGTAAATGCACGAAGAATACCAAATGAAGTCAGAAATTGTTGAAATTTTGTGATGTGCCTTTTAATTTGTGCATTTTGAACACACAAAAAGTTTGGAGTTCAAATAAGTTCAAAAAAAATGAAATCCCTTTGTAAGAGATGAATTCTCGTTCGAAACACTCATACTTCGAGAGAGATTGTCCGTTTTGTACACGAAGTGCATCCAGTTTTTGTCGTAGCCCTCTCAACTTTTTAACACATGCTATGTGGGTGAAATGATGATAGCATGCCAACTTTCAACATTTTCAGAGTTCATTTGTAGTGCTTTTCAATTTCAGGGTCAACAAGCTCAAAAAAATAAGTAAATGCACGAAGAATACCAAATGAAGTCAGAAATTGTTGAAATTTTGTGATGTGCCTTTGAATTTGTGCATTTTGAACACACAAAAAGTATGGAGTTCAAATAAGTTCAAAAAAATGAAATCCCTTTGTAAGAGATGAGTTCTCGTTCGAAACGCTGATACTTCGAGAGAGATTGTCCGTTTTGTACACGAAGTGCATCCAGTTTTTGTCGTAGCCCTCTCAACTTTTTAACACATGCTATGTGGGTGAAATGATGATAGCATGCCAACTTTCAACATTTTCAGAGTTCATTTGTAGTGCTTTTCAATTTCAGGGTCAACTAGCTCAAAAAAATAAGTAAATGCACGAAGAATACCAAATGAAGTCAGAAATTGTTGAAATTTTGTGATGTGCCTTTGAATGGTGCATTTTGAACACACGAAAATTATGGAGTTCAAATAAGTTCAAAAAAATGAAATCCCTTTGTAAGAGATGAGTTCTCGTTCGAAACGCTGATACTTCGAGAGAGATTGTCCGTTTTGTACACGAAGTGCATCCAGTTTTTGTCGTAGCCCTCTCAACTTTTTAACACAAGCTATGTGGGTGAAATGATGATAGCATGCCAACTTTCAACATTTTTAGAGTTCATTTGTAGTGCTTTTCAATTTCAAGGTCAACTAGCTCAAAAAAAATAAGTAAATGCACGAAGAATACCAAATGAAGACAGAAATTGTTGAAATTTTGTGATGTGCCTTTGAATGGTGCATTTTGAACACACAAAAAGTATGGAGTTCAAATAAGTTCAAAAAAATGAAATACCTTTGTAAGAGATGAGTTCTCGTTCGAAACGCTGATACTTCGAGAGAGATTGTCCGTTTTGTACAGGAAGTGCATCGAGTTTTTGTCGTAGCCCTCTCAACTTGTTAACACATGCTATGTGGGTGAAATGATGATAGCATGCCAACTTTCAACATTTTCAGAGTTCATTTGTAGTGCTTTTCAATTTCAGGGTCAACTAGCTCAAAAAAAATAAGTAAATGCACGAAGAATACCAAATGAAGTCAGAAATTGTTGAAATTTTGTGATGTGCCTTTTAATTTGTGCATTTTGAACACACAAAAAGTTTGGAGTTCAAATAAGTTCAAAAAAAATGAAATCCCTTTGTAAGAGATGAATTCTCGTTCGAAACGCTCATACTTCGAGAGAGATTGTCCGTTTTGTACACGAAGTGCATCCAGTTTTTGTCGTAGCCCTCTCAACTTTTTAACACATGCTATGTGGGTGAAATGATGATAGCATGCCAACTTTCAACATTTTCAGAGTTCATTTGTAGTGCTTTTCAATTTCAGGGTCAACTAGCTCAAAAAAATAAGTAAATGCACGAAGAATACCAAATGAAGTCAGAAATTGTTGAAATTTTGTGATGTGCCTTTGAATGGTGCATTTTGAACACACGAAAATTATGGAGTTCAAATAAGTTCAAAAAAATGAAATCCCTTTGTAAGAGATGAGTTCTCGTTCGAAACGCTGATACTTCGAGAGAGATTGTCCGTTTTGTACACGAAGTGCATCCAGTTTTTGTCGTAGCCCTCTCAACTTTTTAACACAAGCTATGTGGGTGAAATGATGATAGCATGCCAACTTTCAACATTTTTAGAGTTCATTTGTAGTGCTTTTCAATTTCAAGGTCAACTAGCTCAAAAAAAATAAGTAAATGCACGAAGAATACCAAATGAAGACAGAAATTGTTGAAATTTTGTGATGTGCCTTTGAATGGTGCATTTTGAACACACGAAAATTATGGAGTTCAAATAAGTTCAAAAAAATGAAATCCCTTTGTAAGAGATGAGTTCTCGTTCGAAACGCTGATACTTCGAGAGAGATTGTCCGTTTTGTACACGAAGTGCATCCAGTTTTTGTCGTAGCCCTCTCAACTTTTTAACACAAGCTATGTGGGTGAAATGATGATAGCATGCCAACTTTCAACATTTTTAGAGTTCATTTGTAGTGCTTTTCAATTTCAAGGTCAACTAGCTCAAAAAAAATAAGTAAATGCACGAAGAATACCAAATGAAGACAGAAATTGTTGAAATTTTGTGATGTGCCTTTGAATGGTGCATTTTGAACACACAAAAAGTATGGAGTTCAAATAAGTTCAAAAAAAATGAAATCCCTTTGTAAGAGATGAGTTCTCGTTCGAAACGCTGATACTTCGAGAGAGATTGTCCTTTTTGTACACGAAGTGCATCCAGTTTTTGTCGTAGCCCTCTCAACTTTTTAACACATGCTATGTGGGTGAAATGATGATAGCATGCCAACTTTCAACATTTTCATAGTTCAATTGTAGTGCTTTTCAATTTCAGGGTCAACTAGCTCAAAAAAAATAAGTAAATGCACGAAGAATACCAAATGAAGTCAGAAATTGTTGAAATTTAGTGATGTGCCTTTTAATTTGTGCATTTTGAACACACAAAAAGTTTGGAGTTCAAATAAGTTCAAAAAAAATGAAATCCCTTTGTAAGAGATGAATTCTCGTTCGAAACACTCATACTTCGAGAGAGATTGTCCGTTTTGTACACGAAGTGCATCCAGTTTTTGTCGTAGCCCTCTAAACTTTTTAACACATGCTATGTGGGTGAAATGATGATAGCATGCCAACTTTCAACATTTTCAGAGTTCATTTGTAGTGCTTTTCAATTTCAGGGTCAACAAGCTCAAAGAAATAAGTAAATGCACGAAGAATACCAAATGAAGTCAGAAATTGTTGAAATTTTGTGATGTGCCTTTGAATTTGTGCATTTTGAACACACAAAAAGTATGGAGTTCAAATAAGTTCAAAAAAATGAAATCCCTTTGTAAGAGATGAGTTCTCGTTCTAAACGCTGATACTTCGAGAGAGATTGTCCGTTTTGTACACGAAGTGCATCCAGTTTTTGTCGTATCCCTCTCAACTTTTTAACACATGCTATGTGGGTGAAATGATGATAGCATGCCAACTTTCAACATTTTCAGAGTTCATTTGTAGTGCTTTTCAATTTCAGGGTCAACTAGCTCAAAAAAATAAGTAAATGCACGAAGAATACCAAATGAAGTCAGAAATTGTTGAAATTTTGTGATGTGCCTTTGAATTTGTGCATTTTGAACACACAAAAAGTATGGAGTTCAAATAAGTTCAAAAAAATGAAATCCCTTTGTAAGAGATGAGTTCTCGTTCGAAACGCTGATACTTCGAGAGAGATTGTCCGTTTTGTACACGAAGTGCATCCAGTTTTTGTCGTAGCCCTCTCAACTTTTTAACACATGCTATGTGGGTGAAATGACGATAGCATGCCAACTTTCAACATTTTCAGAATTCATTTGTAGTGCTTTTCAATTTCAGGGTCAACTAGCTCAAAAAAATAAGTAAATGCACGAAGAATACCAAATGAAGTCAGAAATTGTTGAAATTTTGTGATGTTCCTTTGAATGGTGCATTTTGAACACACAAAAATTATGGAGTTCAAATAAGTTCAAAAAAATGAAATCCCTTTGTAAGAGATGAGTTCTCGTTCGAAACGCTCATACTTCGAGAGAGATTGTCCGTTTTGTACACGAAGTGCATCCAGTTTTTGTCGTAGCCCTCTCAACTTTTTACCACAAGCTATGTGGGTGAAATGATGATAGCATGCCAACTTTCAACATTTTTAGAGTTCATTTGTAGTGCTTTTCAATTTCAAGGTCAACTAGCTCAAAAAAAATAAGTAAATGCACGAAGAATACCAAATGAAGACAGAAATTGTTGAAATTTTGTGATGTGCCTTTGAATGGTGCATTTTGAACACACAAAAAGTATGGAGTTCAAATAAGTTCAAAAAAATGAAATCCCTTTGTAAGAGATGAGTTCTCGTTCGAAACGCTCATACTTCGAGAGAGATTGTCCGTTTTGTACACGAAGTGCATCCAGTTTTTGTCGTAGCCCTCTCAACTTTTTAACACATGCTATGTGGGTGAAATGATGATAGCATGCCAACTTTCAACATTTTCAGAGTTCATTTGTAGTGCTTTTCAATTTCAGGGTCAACTAGCTCAAAAAAATAAGTAAATGCACGAAGAATACCAAATGAAGTCAGAAATTGTTGAAATTTTGTGATGTGCCTTTGAATGGTGCATTTTGAACACACGAAAATTATGGAGTTCAAATAAGTTCAGAAAAATGAAATCCCTTTGTAAGAGATGAGTTCTCGTTCGAAACGCTGATACTTCGAGAGAGATTGTCCGTTTTGTACACGAAGTGCATCCAGTTTTTGTCGTAGCCCTCTCAACTTTTTAACACATGCTATGTGGGTGAAATGATGATAGCATGCCAACTTTCAACATTTTCAGAGTTCATTTGTAGTGCTTTTCAATTTCAGGGTCAACTAGCTCAAAAAAATAAGTAAATGCACGAAGAATACCAAATGAAGTCAGAAATTGTTGAAATTTTGTGATGTGCCTTTGAATGGTGCATTTTGAACACACGAAAATTATGGAGTTCAAATAAGTTCAAAAAAATGAAATCCCTTTGTAAGAGATGAGTTCTCGTTCGAAACGCTGATACTTCGAGAGAGATTGTCCGTTTTGTACACGAAGTGCATCCAGTTTTTGTCGTAGCCCTCTCAACTTTTTAACACAAGCTATGTGGGTGAAATGATGATAGCATGCCAACTTTCAACATTTTTAGAGTTCATTTGTAGTGCTTTTCAATTTCAAGGTCAACTAGCTCAAAAAAAATAAGTAAATGCACGAAGAATACCAAATGAAGACAGAAATTGTTGAAATTTTGTGATGTGCCTTTGAATGGTGCATTTTGAACACACAAAAAGTATGGAGTTCAAATAAGTTCAAAAAAATGAAATCCCTTTGTAAGAGATGAGTTCTCGTTCGAAACGCTGATACTTCGAGAGAGATTGTCCCTTTTGTACACGAAGTGCATCCAGTTTTTGTCGTAGCCCTCTCAACTTTTTAACACATGCTATGTGGGTGAAATGATGATAGCATGCCAACTTTCAACATTTTCAGAGTTCATTTGTAGTGCTTTTCAATTTCAGGGTCAACTAGCTCAAAAAAAATAAGTAAATGCACGAAGAATACCAAATGAAGTCAGAAATTGTTGAAATTTTGTGATGTGCCTTTTAATTTGTGCATTTTGAACACACAAAAAGTTTGGAGTTCAAATAAGTTCAAAAAAAATGAAATCCCTTTGTAAGAGATGAATTCTCGTTCGAAACGCTCATACTTCGAGAGAGATTGTCCGTTTTGTACACGAAGTGCATCCAGTTTTTGTCGTAGCCCTCTCAACTTTTTAACACATGCTATGTGGGTGAAATGATGATAGCATGCCAACTTTCAACATTTTCAGAGTTCATTTGTAGTGCTTTTCAATTTCAGGGTCAACTAGCTCAAAAAAATAAGTAAATGCACGAAGAATACCAAATGAAGTCAGAAATTGTTGAAATTTTGTGATGTGCCTTTGAATGGTGCATTTTCAACACACGAAAATTATGGAGTTCAAATAAGTTCAAAAAAATGAAATCCCTTTGTAAGAGATGAGTTCTCGTTCGAAACGCTGATACTTTGAGAGAGATTGTCCGTTTTGTACACGAAGTGCATCCAGTTTTTGTCGTAGCCCTCTCACCTTGTTAACACATGCTATGTGTGTGCAATGATGATAGCATGCCAACTTTCAACATTTTCAGAGTTCATTTGTAGTGCTTTTCAATTTCAGGGTCAACTAGCTCAAAAAAATAAGTAAATGCACGAAGAATACCAAATGAAGACAGAAATTGTTGAAATTTTGTGATGTGCCTTTGAATGGTGCATTTTGAACACACAAAAAGTATGGAGTTCAAATAAGTTCAAAAAAAATGAAATCCCTTTGTAAGAGATGAGTTCTCGTTCTAAACGCTGATACTTCGAGAGAGATTTTCCGTTTTGTACACGAAGTGCATCCAGTTTTTGTCGTAGCCCTCTCAACTCTTTAACACATGCTATTTGGGTGAAATGATGATAGCATGCCAACTTTCAACATTTTCAGAGTTCATTTGTAGTGCTTTTCAATTTCAGGGTCAACTAGCTCAAAAAAATAAATAAATGCACGAAGAATACCAAATGAAGAGAGAAATTGTTGAAATTTTGTGATGTGCCTTTGAATGGTGCATTTTGAACACACAAAAAGTATGGAGTTCAAATAAGTTCAAGAAAAATGAAATCCCTTTGTAAGAGATGAGTTCTCGTTCTAAACGCTGATACTTCGAGAGAGATTGTCCGTTTTGTACACGAAGTGCATCCAGTTTTTGTCGTAGCCCTCTCAACTCTTTAACACATGCTATTTGGGTGAAATGATGATAGCATGCCAACTTTCAACATTTTCAGAGTTCATTTGTACTGCTTTTCAATTTCAGGGTCAACTAGCTCAAAAAAATAAGTAAATGCACGAAGAATACCAAATGAAGACAGAAATTGTTGAAATTTTGTGATGTGCCTTTGAATGGTGCATTTTGAACACACAAAAAGTATGGAGTTCAAATAAGTTCAAAAAATGAAATCCCTTTGTAAGAGATGAGTTCTTGTTCTAAACGCTGATACTTCGAGAGAGATTGTCCGTTTTGTACACGAAGTGCATCCAGTTTTTGTCGTAGCCCTCTCAACTCTTTAACACATGCTATTTGGGTGAAATGATGATAGCATGCCAACTTTCAACATTTTCAGAGTTCATTTGTAGTGCTTTTCAATTTCAGGGTCAACAAGCTAAAAAAATAAGTAAATGCACGAAGAATACCAAATGAAGTAAGAAATTGTTGAAATTTTGTGATGTGCCTTTGAATTTGTGCATTTTGAACACACAAAAATTATGGAGTTCAAATAAGTTCAAAAAAATGAAATCCCTTTGTAAGAGATGAGTTCTCGTTCGAAACGCTCATACTTCGAGAGAGATTGTCCGTTTTGTACAGGAAGTGCATCCAGTTTTTGTCGTAGCCCTCTCAACTTTTTAACACATGCTATGTGGGTGAAATGATGATAGCATGCCAACTTTCAACATTTTCAGAGTTCATTTGCAGTGCTTTTCAATTTCAGGGTCAACTAGCTCAAAAAAAATAAGTAAATGCACGAAGAATACCAAATGAAGTCAGAAATTGTTGAAATTTTGTGATGTGCCTTTGAATTTGTGCAATTTGAACACACAAAAAGTATGGAGTTCAAATAAGTTCAAAAAAATGAAATCCCTTTGTAAGAGATGAGTTCTCGTTCTAAACGCTGATACTTCGAGAGAGATTGTCCGTTTTGTACACGAAGTGCATCCAGTTTTTGTCATAGCCCTCTCAACTCTTTCACACATGCTATTTGGGTGAAATGATGATAGCATGCCAACTTTCAACATTTTCAGAGTTCATTTGTAGTGCTTTTCAATTTCAGGGTCAACTAGCTCAAAAAAATAAGTAAATGCACGAATAATACCAAATGAAGACAGAAATTGTTGAAATTTTGTGATGTGCCTTTGAATGGTGCATTTTGAACACACAAAAAGTATGGAGTTCAAATAAGTTCAAAAAAAATGAAATCCCTTTGTAAGAGATGAGTTCTCGTTCTAAACGCTGATACTTCGAGAGAGATTGTCCGTTTTGTACACGAAGTGCATCCAGTTTTTGTCGTAGCCCTCTCAACTCTTTAACACATGCTATTTGGGTGAAATGATGATAGCATGCCAGCTTTCAACATTTTCAGAGTTCATTTGTAGTGCTTTTCAATTTCAGGGTCAACTAGCTCAAAAAAATAAGTAAATGCACGAAGAATACCAAATGAAGACAGAAATTGTTGAAATTTTGTGATGTGCCTTTGAATGGTGCATTTTGAACACACAAAAAGTATGGAGTTCAAATAAGTTCAAAAAAAATGAAATCCCTTTGTAAGAGATGAGTTCTCGTTCTAAACGCTCATACTTCGAGAGAGATTGTCCGTTTTGTACACGAAGTGCATCCAGTTTTTGTCGTAGCCCTCTCAACTCTTTAACACATGCTATTTGGGTGAAATGATGATAGCATGCCAGCTTTCAACATTTTCAGAGTTCATTTGTAGTGCTTTTCAATTTCAGGGTCAACTAGCTCAAAAAAATAAGTAAATGCACGAAGAATACCAAATGAAGACAGAAATTGTTGAAATTTTGTGATGTGCCTTTGAATGGTGCATTTTGAACACACAAAAAGTATGGAGTTCAAATAAGTTCAAAAAAAATGAAATCCCTTTGTAAGAGATGAGTTCTCGTTCTAAACGCTCATACTTCGAGAGAGATTGTCCGTTTTGTACACGAAGTGCATCCAGTTTTTGTCGTAGCCCTCTCAACTCTTTAACACATGCTATTTGGGTGAAATGATGATAGCATGCCAACTTTCAACATTTTCAGAGTTCATTTGTAGTGCTTTTCAATTTCAGGGTCAACTAGCTAAAAAAAATAAGTAAATGCACGAAGAATACCAAATGAAGTCAGAAATTGTTGAAATTTTGTGATGTGCCTTTGAATTTGTGCATTTTGAACACACAAAAATTATGGAGTTCAAATAAGTTCAAAAAAATGAAATCCCTTTGTAAGAGATGAGTTCTCGTTCGAAACGCTGATACTTCGAGAGAGATTTTCCGTTTTGTACACGAAGTGCATCAGTTTTTGTCGTAGCCCTCTCAACTTTTTAACACATGCTATGTGGGTGAAATGATGATAGCATGCCAACTTTCAACATTTTCAGAGTTCATTTGCAGAGCTTTTCAATTTCAGGGTCAACTAGCTCAAAAAAAATAAGTAAATGCACGAAGAATACCAAATGAAGACAGAAATTGTTGAAATTTTGTGATGTGCCTTTGAATGGTGCATTTTGAACACACAAAAAGTATGGAGTTCAAATAAGTTCAAAAAAATGAAATCCCTTTGTAAGAGATGAGTTCTCGTTCGAAACGCTCATACTTCGAGAGAGATTGTCCGTTTTGTACACGAAGTGCATCAGTTTTTGTCGTAGCCCTCTCAACTTTTTAACACATGCTATGTGGGTGAAATGATGATAGCATGCCAACTTTCAACATTTTCAGAGTTCATTTGCAGTGCTTTTCAATTTCAGGGTCAACTAGCTCAAAAAAAATAAGTAAATGCACGAAGAATACCAAATGAAGTCAGAAATTGTTGAAATTTTGTGATGTGCCTTTGAATTTGTGCATTTTGAACACACAAAAATTATGGAGTTCAAATAAGTTCAAAAAAATTAAATCCCTTTGTATGAGATGAGTTCTCGTTCGAAACGCTGATACTTCGAGAGAGATTGTCCGTTTTGTACACGAAGTGCATCAGTTTTTGTCGTAGCCCTCTCAACTTTTTAACACATGCTATGTGGGTGAAATGATGATAGCATGCCAACTTTCAACATTTTCAGAGTTCATTTGTAGTGCTTTTCAATTTCAGGGTCAACTAGCTCAAAAAAAATAAGTAAATGCACGAAGAATACCAAATGAAGACAGAAATTGTTGAAATTTTGTGATGTGCCTTTGAATGGTGCATTTTGAACACACAAAAAGTATGGAGTTCAAATAAGTTCAAAAAAATGAAATCCCTTTGTAAGAGATGAGTTCTCGTTCGAAACGCTCATACTTCGAGAGAGATTGTCCGTTTTGTACAGGAAGTGCATCCAGTTTTTGTCGTAGCCGTCTCAACTTTTTAACACATGCTATGTGGGTGAAATGATGATAGCATGCCAACTTTCAACATTTTCAGAGTTCATTTGTAGTGCTTTTCAATTTCAGGGTCAACTAGCTCAAAAAAAATAAGTAAATGCACGAAGAATACCAAATGAAGTCAGAAATTGTTGAAATTTTGTGATGTGCCTTTGAATTTGTCCAATTTGAACACACAAAAAGTATGGAGTTCAAATAAGTTCAAAACAATGAAATCCCTTTGTAAGAGATGAGTTCTCGTTCGAAACGCTCATACTTCGAGAGAGATTGTCCGTTTTGTACACGAAGTGCATCCAGTTTTTGTCGTAGCCCTCTCAACTTTTTAACACATGCTATGTGGGTGAAATGATGATAGCATGCCAACTTTCAACATTTTCAGAGTTCATTTGTAGTGCTTTTCAATTTCAGGGTCAACTAGCTCAAAAAAATAAGTAAATGCACGAAGAATACCAAATGAAGTCAGAAATTGTTGAAATTTTGTGATGTGCCTTTGAATTTGTGCATTTTGAACACACAAAATGTATGGAGTTCAAATAAGTTCAAAAAAATGGAATCCCTTTGTAAGAGATGAGTTCTCGTTCGTAACGCTGATACTTCGAGAGAGATTGTCCGTGTTGTACACGAAGTGCATCCAGTTTTTGTCGTACCCCTCTCAACTCTTTAACACATGCTATTTGGGTGAAATGATGATAGCATGCCAACTTTCGACATTTTCAGAGTTCATTTGTAGTGCTTTTCAATTTCAGGGTCAACTAGCTCAAAAAAAATGAGTAAATGCACGAAGAATACCAAATGAAGTCAGAAATTGTTGAAATTTTGTGATGTGCCTATTAATTTGTGCAATTTGAACACACAAAAAGTTTGGAGTTCAAATAAGTTCAAAAAAAATGAAATCCCTTTGTAAGAGATGAGTTCTCGTTCGAAACGCTGATACTTCGAGAGAGATTGTCCGTTTTGTACACGAAGTGCATCCAGTTTTTGTCGTAGCCCTCTCAACTTTTTAACACATGCTATGTGGGTGAAATGATGATAGCATGCCAACTTTCAACATTTTCATAGTTCAATTGTAGTGCTTTTCAATTTCAGGGTCAACTAGCTCAAAAAAAAAGTAAATGCACGAAGAATACCAAATGAAGTCAGAAATTGTTGAAATTTTGTGATGTGCCTTTGAATTTGTGCATTTTGAACACACAAAAAGTATGGAGTTCAAATAAGTTCAAAAAAATGAAATCCCTTTGTAAGAGATGAGTTCTCGTTCGAAACGCTGATACTTCGAGAGAGATTGTCCGTTTTGTACACGACGTGCATCCAGTTTTTGTCGTAGCCCTCTCAACTTTTTAACACATGCTATGTGGGTGAAATGATGATAGCATGCCAACTTTCAACATTTTCAGAGTTCATTTGTAGTGCTTTTTAATTTCAGGGTCAACTAGCTCAAAAAAAAAAGTAAATGCACGAAGAATATCAAATGAAGACAGAAATTGTTGAAATTTTGTGATGTGACTTTGAATGGTGCATTTTGAACACACAAAAAGTATGGAGTTCAAATAAGTTCAAAAAAATGAAATCCCTTTGTAAGAGATGAGTTCTCGTTCGAAACGCTGATACTTCGAGAGAGATTGTCCGTTTTGTACACGAAGTGCATCCAGTTTTTGTCGTAGCCCTCTCAACTTTTTAACACATGCTATGTGGGTGAAATGATGATAGCATGCCAACTTTCAACATTTTCAGAGTTCATTTGTAGTGCTTTTCAATTTCAGGGTCAACTAGCTCAAAAAAATAAGTAAATGCACGAAGAATACCAAATGAAGACAGAAATTGTTGAAATTTTGTGATGTGCCTTTGAATGCTGCATTTTGAACACACAAAAAGTATGGAGTTCAAATAAGTTCAAAAAAAAATGGAATCCCTTTGTAAGAGATGAGTTCTCGTTCTAAACGCTGATACTTCGAGAGAGATTGTCCGTTTTGTACACGAAGTGCATCCAGTTTTTGTCGTAGCCCTCTCAACTCTTTAACACATGCTATTTGGGTGAAATGATGATAGCATGCCAACTTTCAACATTTTCAGAGTTCATTTGTAGTGCTTTTCAATTTCAGGGTCAACTAGCTAAAAAAATAAGTAAATGCACGAAGAATACCAAATGAAGTAAGAAATTGTTGAAATTTTGTGATGTGCCTTTGAATTTGTGCATTTTGAACACACAAAAATTATGGAGTTCAAATAAGTTCAAAAAAATGAAATCCCTTTGTATGAGATGAGTTCTCGTTCGAAACGCTGATACTTCGAGAGAGATTGTCCGTTTTGTACACGAAGTGCATCAGTTTTTGTCGTAGCCCTCTCAACTTTTTAACACATGCTATGTGGGTGAAATGATGATAGCATGCCAACTTTCAACATTTTCAGAGTTCATTTGTAGTGCTTTTCAATTTCAGGGTCAACTAGCTCAAAAAAAATAAGTAAATGCACGAAGAATACCAAATGAAGACAGAAATTGTTGAAATTTTGTGATGTGCCTTTGAATGGTGCATTTTGAACACACAAAAAGTATGGAGTTCAAATAAGTTCAAAAAAATGAAATCCCTTTGTAAGAGATGAGTTCTCGTTCGAAACGCTCATACTTCGAGAGAGATTGTCCGTTTTGTACAGGAAGTGCATCCAGTTTTTGTCGTAGCCGTCTCAACTTTTTAACACATGCTATGTGGGTGAAATGATGATAGCATGCCAACTTTCAACATTTTCAGAGTTCATTTGTAGTGCTTTTCAATTTCAGGGTCAACTAGCTCAAAAAAAATAAGTAAATGCACGAAGAATACCAAATGAAGTCAGAAATTGTTGAAATTTTGTGATGTGCCTTTGAATTTGTCCAATTTGAACACACAAAAAGTATGGAGTTCAAATAAGTTCAAAAAAATGAAATCCCTTTGTAAGAGATGAGTTCTTGTTCGAAACGCTCATACTTCGAGAGAGATTGTCCGTTTTGTACACGAAGTGCATCCAGTTTTTGTCGTAGCCCTCTCAACTTTTTAACACATGCTATGTGGGTGAAATGATGATAGCATGCCAACTTTCAACATTTTCAGAGTTCATTTGTAGTGCTTTTCAATTTCAGGGTCAACTAGCTCAAAAAAATAAGTAAATGCACGAAGAATACCAAATGAAGACAGAAATTGTTGAAATTTTGTGATGTGCCTTTGAATTTGTGCATTTTGAACACACAAAATGTATGGAGTTCAAATAAGTTCAAAAAAATGGAATCCCTTTGTAAGAGATGAGTTCTCGTTCGTAACGCTGATACTTCGAGAGAGATTGTCCGTGTTGTACACGAAGTGCATCCAGTTTTTGTCGTAGCCCTCTCAACTCTTTAACACATGCTATTTGGGTGAAATGATGATAGCATGCCAACTTTCGACATTTTCAGAGTTCATTTGTAGTGCTTTTCAATTTCAGGGTCAACTAGCTCAAAAAAAATAAATAAATGCACGAAGAATACCAAATGAAGTCAGAAATTGTTGAAATTTTGTGATGTGCCTTTGAATTTGTGCAATTTGAACACGCAAAAAGTATGGAGTTCAAATAAGTTCAAAAAAATGAAATCCCTTTGTAAGAGATGAGTTCTCGTTCGAAACGCTGATACTTCGAGAGAGATTGTCCGTTTTGTACACGAAGTGCATCCAGTTTTTGTCGTAGCCCTCTCAACTTTTTAACACATGCTATGTGGGTGAAATGATGATAGAATGCCAACTTTCAACATTTTCAGAGTTCATTTGTAGTGCTTTTCAATTTCAGGGTCAACTAGCTCAAAAAAATAAGTAAATGCACGAAGAATACCAAATGAAGACAGAAATTGTTGAAATTTTGTGATGTGCCTTTGAATGCTGCATTTTGAACACACAAAAAGTATGGAGTTCAAATAAGTTCAAAAAAAAATGGAATCCCTTTGTAAGAGATGAGTTCTCGTTCTAAACGCTGATACTTCGAGAGAGATTGTCCGTTTTGTACACGAAGTGCATCCAGTTTTTGTCGTAGCCCTCTCAACTCTTTAACACATGCTATTTGGGTGAAATGATGATAGCATGCCAACTTTCAACATTTTCAGAGTTCATTTGTAGTGCTTTTCAATTTCAGGGTCAACTAGCTAAAAAAATAAGTAAATGCACGAAGAATACCAAATGAAGTAAGAAATTGTTGAAATTTTGTGATGTGCCTTTGAATTTGTGCATTTTGAACACACAAAAATTATTGAGTTCAAATAAGTTCAAAAAAATGAAATCCCTTTGTATGAGATGAGTTCTCGTTCGAAACGCTGATACTTCGAGAGAGATTGTCCGTTTTGTACACGAAGTGCATCAATTTTTGTCGTAGCCCTCTCAACTTTTTAACACATGCTATGTGGGTGAAATGATGATAGCATGCCAACTTTCAACATTTTCAGAGTTCATTTGTAGTGCTTTTCAATTTCAGGGTCAACTAGATCAAAAAAAATAAGTAAATGCACGAAGAATACCAAATGAAGACAGAAATTGTTGAAATTTTGTGATGTGCCTTTGAATGGTGCATTTT
This sequence comes from Hordeum vulgare subsp. vulgare, assembly GCF_904849725.1. Lineage (NCBI taxonomy): Eukaryota > Viridiplantae > Streptophyta > Magnoliopsida > Poales > Poaceae > Hordeum > Hordeum vulgare. The sequence continues at coordinate 618,776,140 of NC_058519.1, read as the reverse complement.
GAACACACAAAAAGTATGGAGTTCAAATAAGTTCAAAAAAATGAAATCCCTTTGTAAGAGATGAGTTCTCGTTCGAAACGCTCATACTTCGAGAGAGATTGTCCGTTTTGTACAGGAAGTGCATCCAGTTTTTGTCGTAGCCCTCTCAACTTTTTAACACATGCTATGTGGGTGAAATGATGATAGCATGCCAACTTTCAACATTTTCAGAGTTCATTTGTAGTGCTTTTAATTTTAGGGTCAACTAGCTCAAAAAAAATAAGTAAATGCACGAAGAATACCAAATGAAGTCAGAAATTGTTGAAATTTTGTGATGTGCCTTTGAATTTGTGCAATTTGAACACACAAAAAGTATGGAGTTCAAATAAGTTCAAAAAAATGAAATCCCTTTGTAAGAGATGAGTTCTCGTTCGAAACACTCATACTTCGAGAGAGATTGTCCGTTTTGTACACGAAGTGCATCCAGTTTTTGTCGTAGCCCTCTCAACTTTTTAACACATGCTATGTGGGTGAAATGATGATAGCATGCCAACTTTCAACATTTTCAGAGTTCATTTGTAGTGCTTTTCAATTTCAGGGTCAACTAGCTCAAAAAAAATAAGTAAATGCACGAAGAATACCAAATGAAGTCAGAAATTGTTGAAATTTTGTGATGTGCCTTTGAATTTGTGCAATTTGAACACACAAAAAGTATGGAGTTCAAATAAGTTCAAAAAAATGAAATCCCTTTGTAAGAGATGAGTTCTCGTTCGTAACGCTGATACTTCGAGAGAGATTGTCCGTTTTGTACACGAAGTGCATCCAGTTTTTGTCGTAGCCCTCTCAACTCTTTAACACATGCTATTTGGGTGAAATGATGATAGCATGCCAACTTTCGACATTTTCAGAGTTCATTTGTAGTGCTTTTCAATTTCAGGGTCAACTAGCTCAAAAAAATAAGTAAATGCATGAAGAATACCAAATGAAGTCAGAAATTGTTGAAATTTTGTGATGTGCCTTTGAATTTGTGCATTTTGAACACACAAAAAGTATGGAGTTCAAATAAGTTCAAAAAAATGGAATCCCTTTGTAAGAGATGAGTTCTCGTTCGTAACGCTGATACTTCGAGAGAGATTGTCCGTTTTGTACACGAAGTGCATCCAGTTTTTGTCGTAGCCCTCTCAACTCTTTAACACATGCTATTTGGGTGAAATGATGATAGCATGCCAACTTTCGACATTTTCAGAGTTCATTTGTAGTGCTTTTCAATTTCAGGGTCAACTAGCTCAAAAAAAATGAGTAAATGCACGAAGAATACCAAATGAAGTCAGAAATTGTTGAAATTTTGTGATGTGCCTATTAATTTGTGCATTTTGAACACACAAAAAGTTTGGAGTTCAAATAAGTTCAAAGAAAATGAAATCCCTTTGTAAGAGATGAGTTCTCGTTCGAAACGCTGATACTTCGAGAGAGATTGTCCGTTTTGTACACGAAGTGCATCCAGTTTTTGTCGTAGCCCTCTCAACTTTTTAACACATGCTACGTGGGTGAAATGATGATAGCATGCCAACTTTCAACATTTTCATAGTTCATTTGTAGTGCTTTTCAATTTCAGGGTCAACTAGCTCAAAAAAAAAGTAAATGCACGAAGAATACCAAATGAAGTCAGAAATTGTTGAAATTTTGTGATGTGCCTTTGAATTTGTGCATTTTGAACACACAAAAAGTATGGAGTTCAAATAAGTTCAAAAAAATGAAATCCCTTTGTAAGAGATGAGTTCTCGTTCGAAACGTTGATACTTCGAGAGAGATTGTCCGTTTTGTACACGACGTGCATCCAGTTTTTGTCGTAGCCCTCTCAACTTTTTAACACATGCTATGTGGGTGAAATGATGATAGCATGCCAACTTTTAACATTTTCAGAGTTCATTTGTAGTGCTTTTTAATTTCAGGGTCAACTAGCTCAAAAAAAAAGTAAATGCACGAAGAATATCAAATGAAGACAGAAATTGTTGAAATTTTGTGATGTGACTTTGAATGGTGCATTTTGAACACACAAAAAGTATGGAGTTCAAATAAGTTCAAAAAAATGAAATCCCTTTGTAAGAGATGAGTTCTCGTTCGAAACGCTGATACTTCGAGAGAGATTGTCCGTTTTGTACACGAAGTGCATCCAGTTTTTGTCGTAGCCCTCTCAACTTTTTAACACATGCTATGTGGGTGAAATGATGATAGCATGCCAACTTTCAACATTTTCAGAGTTCATTTGTAGTGCTTTTCAATTTCAGGGTCAACTAGCTCAAAAAAATAAGTAAATGCACGAAGAATACCAAATGAAGACAGAAATTGTTGAAATTTTGTGATGTGCCTTTGAATGCTGCATTTTGAACACACAAAAAGTATGGAGTTCAAATAAGTTCAAAAAAAAATGGAATCCCTTTGTAAGAGATGAGTTCTCGTTCTAAACGCTGATACTTCGAGAGAGATTGTCCGTTTTGTACACGAAGTGCATCCAGTTTTTGTCGTAGCCCTCTCAACTCTTTAACACATGCTATTTGGGTGAAATGATGATAGCATGCCAACTTTCAACATTTTCAGAGTTCATTTGTAGTGCTTTTCAATTTCAGGGTCAACTAGCTAAAAAAATAAGTAAATGCACGAAGAATACCAAATGAAGTAAGAAATTGTTGAAATTTTGTGATGTGCCTTTGAATTTGTGCATTTTGAACACACAAAAATTATTGAGTTCAAATAAGTTCAAAAAAATGAAATCCCTTTGTATGAGATGAGTTCTCGTTCGAAACGCTGATACTTCGAGAGAGATTGTCCGTTTTGTACACGAAGTGCATCAGTTTTTGTCGTAGCCCTCTCAACTTTTTAACACATGCTATGTGGGTGAAATGATGATAGCATGCCAACTTTCAACATTTTCAGAGTTCATTTGTAGTGCTTTTCAATTTCAGGGTCAACTAGATCAAAAAAAATAAGTAAATGCACGAAGAATACCAAATGAAGACAGAAATTGTTGAAATTTTGTGATGTGCCTTTGAATGGTGCATTTTGAACACACAAAAAGTATGGAGTTCAAATAAGTTCAAAAAAATGAAATCCCTTTGTAAGAGATGAGTTCTCGTTCGAAACGCTCATACTTCGAGAGAGATTGTCCGTTTTGTACAGGAAGTGCATCCAGTTTTTGTCGTAGCCCTCTCAACTTTTTAACACATGCTATGTGGGTGAAATGATGATAGCATGCCAACTTTCAACATTTTCAGAGTTCATTTGTAGTGCTTTTCAATTTCAGGGTCAACTAGCTCAAAAAAAATAAGTAAATGCACGAAGAATACCAAATGAAGTCAGAAATTGTTGAAATTTTGTGATGTGCCTTTGAATTTGTGCAATTTGAACACACAAAAAGTATGGAGTTCAAATAAGTTCAAAAAAATGAAATCCCTTTGTAAGAGATGAGTTCTCGTTCGAAACACTCATACTTCGAGAGAGATTGTCCGTTTTGTACACGAAGTGCATCCAGTTTTTGTCGTAGCCCTCTCAACTTTTTAACACATGCTATGTGGGTGAAATGATGATAGCATGCCAACTTTCAACATTTTCAGAGTTCATTTGTAGTGCTTTTCAATTTCAGGGTCAACTAGCTCAAAAAAAATAAGTAAATGCACGAAGAATACCAAATGAAGTCAGAAATTGTTGAAATTTTGTGATGTGCCTTTGAATTTGTGCAATTTGAACACACAAAAAGTATGGAGTTCAAATAAGTTCAAAAAAATGAAATCCCTTTGTAAGAGATGAGTTCTCGTTCGTAACGCTGATACTTCGAGAGAGATTGTCCGTTTTGTACACGAAGTGCATCCAGTTTTTGTCGTAGCCCTCTCAACTCTTTAACACATGCTATTTGGGTGAAATGATGATAGCATGCCAACTTTCGACATTTTCAGAGTTCATTTGTAGTGCTTTTCAATTTCAGGGTCAACTAGCTCAAAAAAATAAGTAAATGCACGAAGAATACCAAATGAAGTCAGAAATTGTTGAAATTTTGTGATGTGCCTTTGAATTTGTGCATTTTGAACACACAAAAAGTATGGAGTTCAAATAAGTTCAAAAAAATGGAATCCCTTTGTAAGAGATGAGTTCTCGTTCGTAACGCTGATACTTCGAGAGAGATTGTCCGTTTTGTACACGAAGTGCATCCAGTTTTTGTCGTAGCCCTCTCAACTCTTTAACACATGCTATTTGGGTGAAATGATGATAGCATGCCAACTTTCGACATTTTCAGAGTTCATTTGTAGTGCTTTTCAATTTCAGGGTCAACTAGCTCAAAAAAAATGAGTAAATGCACGAAGAATACCAAATGAAGTCAGAAATTGTTGAAATTTTGTGATGTGCCTATTAATTTGTGCATTTTGAACACACAAAAAGTTTGGAGTTCAAATAAGTTCAAAGAAAATGAAATCCCTTTGTAAGAGATGAGTTCTCGTTCGAAACGCTGATACTTCGAGAGAGATTGTCCGTTTTGTACACGAAGTGCATCCAGTTTTTGTCGTAGCCCTCTCAACTTTTTAACACATGCTACGTGGGTGAAATGATGATAGCATGCCAACTTTCAACATTTTCATAGTTCATTTGTAGTGCTTTTCAATTTCAGGGTCAACTAGCTCAAAAAAAAAGTAAATGCACGAAGAATACCAAATGAAGTCAGAAATTGTTGAAATTTTGTGATGTGCCTTTGAATTTGTGCATTTTGAACACACAAAAAGTATGGAGTTCAAATAAGTTCAAAAAAATGAAATCCCTTTGTAAGAGATGAGTTCTCGTTCGAAACGTTGATACTTCGAGAGAGATTGTCCGTTTTGTACACGACGTGCATCCAGTTTTTGTCGTAGCCCTCTCAACTTTTTAACACATGCTATGTGGGTGAAATGATGATAGCATGCCAACTTTTAACATTTTCAGAGTTCATTTGTAGTGCTTTTTAATTTCAGGGTCAACTAGCTCAAAAAAAAAAGTAAATGCACGAAGAATATCAAATGAAGACAGAAATTGTTGAAATTTTGTGATGTGACTTTGAATGGTGCATTTTGAACACACAAAAAGTATGGAGTTCAAATAAGTTCAAAAAAATGAAATCCCTTTGTAAGAGATGAGTTCTCGTTCGAAACGCTGATACTTCGAGAGAGATTGTCCGTTTTGTACACGAAGTGCATCCAGTTTTTGTCGTAGCCCTCTCAACTTTTTAACACATGCTATGTGGGTGAAATGATGATAGCATGCCAACTTTCAACATTTTCAGAGTTCATTTGTAGTGCTTTTCAATTTCAGGGTCAACTAGCTCAAAAAAATAAGTAAATGCACGAAGAATACCAAATGAAGACAGAAATTGTTGAAATTTTGTGATGTGCCTTTGAATGGTGCATTTTGAACACACAAAAAGTATGGAGTTCAAATAAGTTCAAAAAAAATGGAATCCCTTTGTAAGAGATGAGTTCTCGTTCTAAACGCTGATACTTCGAGAGAGATTGTCCATTTTGTACACGAAGTGCATCCAGTTTTTGTCGTAGCCCTCTCAACTCTTTAACACATGCTATTTGGGTGAAATGATGATAGCATGCCAACTTTCAACATTTTCAGAGTTCATTTGTAGTGCTTTTCAATTTCAGGGTCAACTAGCTAAAAAAATAAGTAAATGCACGAAGAATACCAAATGAAGTAAGAAATTGTTGAAATTTTGTGATGTGCCTTTGAATTTGTGCATTTTGAACACACAAAAATTATGGAGTTCAAATAAGTTCAAAAAAATGAAATCCCTTTGTATGAGATGAGTTCTCGTTCGAAACGCTGATACTTCGAGAGAGATTGTCCGTTTTGTACACGAAGTGCATCAGTTTTTGTCGTAGCCCTCTCAACTTTTTAACACATGCTATGTGGGTGAAATGATGATAGCATGCCAACTTTCAACATTTTCAGAGTTCATTTGTAGTGCTTTTCAATTTCAGGGTCAACTAGCTCAAAAAAATAAGTAAATGCATGAAGAATACCAAATGAAGACAGAAATTGTTGAAATTTTGTGATGTGCCTTCGAATGGTGCATTTTGAACACACAAAAAGTATGGAGTTCAAATAAGTTCAAAAAAATGAAATCCCTTTGTAAGAGATGAGTTCTCGTTCGAAACGCTCATACTTCGAGAGAGATTGTCCGTTTTGTACAGGAAGTGCATCCAGTTTTTGTCGTAGCCCTCTCAACTTTTTAACACATGCTATGTGGGTGAAATGATGATAGCATGCCAACTTTCAACATTTTCAGAGTTCATTTGTAGTGCTTTTCAATTTCAGGGTCAACTAGCTCAAAAAAAATAAGTAAATGCACGAAGAATACCAAATGAAGTCAGAAATTGTTGAAATTTTGTGATGTGCCTTTGAATTTGTGCAATTTGAACACACAAAAAGTATGGAGTTCAAATAAGTTCAAAAAAATGAAATCCCTTTGTAAGAGATGAGTTCTCGTTCGAAACACTCATACTTCGAGAGAGATTGTCCGTTTTGTACACGAAGTGCATCCAGTTTTTGTCGTAGCCCTCTCAACTTTTTAACACATGCTATGTGGGTGAAATGATGATAGCATGCCAACTTTCAACATTTTCAGAGTTCATTTGTAGTGCTTTTCAATTTCAGGGTCAACTAGCTCAAAAAAAATAAGTAAATGCACGAAGAATACCAAATGAAGTCAGAAATTGTTGAAATTTTGTGATGTGCCTTTGAATTTGTGCAATTTGAACACACAAAAAGTATGGAGTTCAAATAAGTTCAAAAAAATGAAATCCCTTTGTAAGAGATGAGTTCTCGTTCGTAACGCTGATACTTCGAGAGAGATTGTCCGTTTTGTACACGAAGTGCATCCAGTTTTTGTCGTAGCCCTCTCAACTCTTTAACACATGCTATTTGGGTGAAATGATGATAGCATGCCAACTTTCGACATTTTCAGAGTTCATTTGTAGTGCTTTTCAATTTCAGGGTCAACTAGCTCAAAAAAATAAGTAAATGCACGAAGAATACCAAATGAAGTCAGAAATTGTTGAAATTTTGTGATGTGCCTTTGAATTTGTGCATTTTGAACACACAAAAAGTATGGAGTTCAAATAAGTTCAAAAAAATGGAATCCCTTTGTAAGAGATGAGTTCTCGTTCGTAACGCTGATACTTCGAGAGAGATTGTCCGTTTTGTACACGAAGTGCATCCAGTTTTTGTCGTAGCCCTCTCAACTCTTTAACACATGCTATTTGGGTGAAATGATGATAGCATGCCAACTTTCGACATTTTCAGAGTTCATTTGTAGTGCTTTTCAATTTCAGGGTCAACTAGCTCAAAAAAAATGAGTAAATGCACGAAGAATACCAAATGAAGTCAGAAATTGTTGAAATTTTGTGATGTGCCTATTAATTTGTGCATTTTGAACACACAAAAAGTTTGGAGTTCAAATAAGTTCAAAGAAAATGAAATCCCTTTGTAAGAGATGAGTTCTCGTTCGAAACGCTGATACTTCGAGAGAGATTGTCCGTTTTGTACACGAAGTGCATCCAGTTTTTGTCGTAGCCCTCTCAACTTTTTAACACATGCTACGTGGGTGAAATGATGATAGCATGCCAACTTTCAACATTTTCATAGTTCATTTGTAGTGCTTTTCAATTTCAGGGTCAACTAGCTCAAAAAAAAAGTAAATGCACGAAGAATACCAAATGAAGTCAGAAATTGTTGAAATTTTGTGATGTGCCTTTGAATTTGTGCATTTTGAACACACAAAAAGTATGGAGTTCAAATAAGTTCAAAAAAATGAAATCCCTTTGTAAGAGATGAGTTCTCGTTCGAAACGTTGATACTTCGAGAGAGATTGTCCGTTTTGTACACGACGTGCATCCAGTTTTTGTCGTAGCCCTCTCAACTTTTTAACACATGCTATGTGGGTGAAATGATGATAGCATGCCAACTTTTAACATTTTCAGAGTTCATTTGTAGTGCTTTTTAATTTCAGGGTCAACTAGCTCAAAAAAAAAAGTAAATGCACGAAGAATATCAAATGAAGACAGAAATTGTTGAAATTTTGTGATGTGACTTTGAATGGTGCATTTTGAACACACAAAAAGTATGGAGTTCAAATAAGTTCAAAAAAATGAAATCCCTTTGTAAGAGATGAGTTCTCGTTCGAAACGCTGATACTTCGAGAGAGATTGTCCGTTTTGTACACGAAGTGCATCCAGTTTTTGTCGTAGCCCTCTCAACTTTTTAACACATGCTATGTGGGTGAAATGATGATAGCATGCCAACTTTCAACATTTTCAGAGTTCATTTGTAGTGCTTTTCAATTTCAGGGTCAACTAGCTCAAAAAAATAAGTAAATGCACGAAGAATACCAAATGAAGACAGAAATTGTTGAAATTTTGTGATGTGCCTTTGAATGGTGCATTTTGAACACACAAAAAGTATGGAGTTCAAATAAGTTCAAAAAAAATGGAATCCCTTTGTAAGAGATGAGTTCTCGTTCTAAACGCTGATACTTCGAGAGAGATTGTCCATTTTGTACACGAAGTGCATCCAGTTTTTGTCGTAGCCCTCTCAACTCTTTAACACATGCTATTTGGGTGAAATGATGATAGCATGCCAACTTTCAACATTTTCAGAGTTCATTTGTAGTGCTTTTCAATTTCAGGGTCAACTAGCTAAAAAAATAAGTAAATGCACGAAGAATACCAAATGAAGTAAGAAATTGTTGAAATTTTGTGATGTGCCTTTGAATTTGTGCATTTTGAACACACAAAAATTATGGAGTTCAAATAAGTTCAAAAAAATGAAATCCCTTTGTATGAGATGAGTTCTCGTTCGAAACGCTGATACTTCGAGAGAGATTGTCCGTTTTGTACACGAAGTGCATCAGTTTTTGTCGTAGCCCTCTCAACTTTTTAACACATGCTATGTGGGTGAAATGATGATAGCATGCCAACTTTCAACATTTTCAGAGTTCATTTGTAGTGCTTTTCAATTTCAGGGTCAACTAGCTCAAAAAAATAAGTAAATGCATGAAGAATACCAAATGAAGACAGAAATTGTTGAAATTTTGTGATGTGCCTTCGAATGGTGCATTTTGAACACACAAAAAGTATGGAGTTCAAATAAGTTCAAAAAAATGAAATCCCTTTGTAAGAGATGAGTTCTCGTTCGAAACGCTCATACTTCGAGAGAGATTGTCCGTTTTGTACAGGAAGTGCATCCAGTTTTTGTCGTAGCCCTCTCAACTTTTTAACACATGCTATGTGGGTGAAATGATGATAGCATGCCAACTTTCAACATTTTCAGAGTTCATTTGTAGTGCTTTTCAATTTCAGGGTCAACTAGCTCAAAAAAAATAAGTAAATGCACGAAGAATACCAAATGAAGTCAGAAATTGTTGAAATTTTGTGATGTGCCTTTGAATTTGTGCAATTTGAACACACAAAAAGTATGGAGTTCAAATAAGTTCAAAAAAATGAAATCCCTTTGTAAGAGATGAGTTCTCGTTCGAAACGCTCATACTTCGAGAGAGATTGTCCGTTTTGTACACGAAGTGCATCCAGTTTTTGTCGTAGCTCTCTCAACTTTTTAACACATGCTATGTGGGTGAAATGATGATAGCATGCCAACTTTCAACATTTTCAGAGTTCATTTGTAGTGCTTTTCAATTTCAGGGTCAACTAGCTAAATAAATAAGTAAATGCACGATGAATACCAAATGAAGTCAGAAATTGTTGAAATTTTGTGATGTGCCTTTGAATTTGTGCATTTTGAACACACAAAAATTATGGAGTTCAAATAAGTTCAAAAAAATGAAATCCCTTTGTAAGAGATGAGTTCTCGTTCGTAACGCTGATACTTCGAGAGAGATTGTCTGTTTTGTACACGAAGTGCATCAGTTTTTGTCGTAGCCCTCTCAACTTTTTAACACATGCTATGTGTGTGAAATGATGATAGCATGCCAACTTTCGATATTTTCAGAGTTCATTTGTAGTGCTTTTCAATTTCAGGGTCAACTAGCTCAAAAAAAATAAGTAAATGCACGAAGAATACCAAATGAAGTCAGAAATTGTTGAAATTTTGTGATGTGCCTATTAATTTGTGCATTTTGAACACACAACAAGTTTGGAGTTCAAATAAGTTCAAAAAAAATGAAATCCCTTTGTAAGAGATGAATTCTCGTTCGAAACGCTGATACTTCGAGAGAGATTGTCCGTTTTGTACACGAAGTTCATCCAGTTTTTGTCGTAGCCCTCTCAACTTTTTAACACATGCTATGTGGGTGAAATGATGATAGCATGCCAACTTTCAACATTTTCATAGTTCATTGGTAGTGCTTTTCAATTTCACGGTCAACTAGCTCAAAAAAAAGTAAATGCACGAAGAATACCAAATGAAGTCAGAAATTGTTGAAATTTTGTGATGTGCCTTTGAATTTGTGCATTTTGAACACACAAAAAGTATGGAGTTCAAATAAGTTCAAAAAAATGAAATCCCTTTGTAAGAGATGAGTTCTCGTTCGAAACGCTGATACTTCGAGAGAGATTGTCCGTTTTGTACACCAAGTGCATCCAGTTTTTGTCGTAGCCCTCTCAACTTTTTAACACATGCTATGTGGGTGAAATGATGATAGCATGCCAACTTTCAACATTTTCAGAGTTCATTTGTAGTGCTTTTCAATTTCAGGGTCAACTAGCTCAAAAAAATAAGTAAATGCACGAAGAATACCAAATGAAGACAGAAATTGTTGAAATTTTGTGATGTGCCTTTGAATGGTGCATTTTGAACACACAAAAAGTATGGAGTTCAAATAAGTTCAAAAAAAATGACATCCCTTTATAAGAGATGAGTTCTCGTTCTAAACGCTGATACTTCGAGAGAGATTGTCCGTTTTGTACACGAAGTGCATCCAGTTTTTCTCGTAGCCCTCTCAACTCTTTAACACATGCTATTTGGGTGAAATGATGATAGCATGCCAACTTTCAACATTTTTAGAGTTCATTTGTAGTGCTTTTCAATTTCAGGGTCAACTAGCTAAAAAAATAAGTAAATGCACGAAGAATACCAAATGAAGTCAGAAATTGTTGAAATTTTGTGATGTGCCTTTGAATGGTGCATTTTGAACACACAAAAAGTATGGAGTTCAAATAAGTTCAAAAAAATGAAATCCCTTTGTAAGAGATGAGTTCTCGTTCGAAACGTTGATACTTCGAGAGAGATTGTCCGTTTTGTACACGAAGTGCATCCAGTTTTTGTCGTAGCCCTCTCAAATTTTTAACACATGCTATGTGGGTGAAATGATGATAGCATGCCAAATTTCAACATTTTCAGAGTTCATTTGTAGTGCTTTTCAATTTCAGGGTCAACTAGCTCAAAAAAATAAGTAAATGCACGAAGAATACCAAATGAAGTCAGAAATTGTTGAAATTTTGTGATGTGCCTTTGAATTTGTGCAATTTGAACACGCAAAAAGTATGGAGTTCAAATAAGTTCAAAAAAATGAAATCCCTTTGTAAGAGATGAGTTCTCGTTCGAAACGCTGATACTTCGAGAGAGATTGTCCGTTTTGTACACGAAGTGCATCCAGTTTTGTCGTAGCCCTCTCAACTTTTTAACACATGCTATGTGGGTGAAATGATGATAGCATGCCAACTTTCAACATTTTCAGAGTTCATTTGCAGTGCTTTTCAATTTGAGGGTCAACTAGCTCAAAAAAATTAGTAAATGCACGAAGAATACCAAATGAAGACAGAAATTGTTGAAATTTTGTGATGTGCCTTTGAATGGTGCATTTTGAACACACAACAAGTTTGGAGTTCAAATAAGTTCAAAAAAATGAAATCCCTTTGTAAGAGATGAGTTCTCGTTCGAAACGCTGATACTTCGAGAGAGATTGTCCGTTTTGTACATGAAGTGCATCCAGTTTTTGTCGTAGCCCTCTCAACTTTTTAACACATGCTATGTGGGTGAAATGATGATAGCATGCCAAATTTCAACATTTTCAGAGTTCATTTGTAGTGCTTTTCAATTTCAGGGTCAACTAGCTCAAAAAAAATAAGTAAATGCACGAAGAATACCAAATGAAGTCAGAAATTGTTGAAATTTTGTGATGTGCCTTTGAATTTGTGCAATTTGAACACACAAAAAGTATGGAGTTCAAATAAGTTCAAAAAAATGAAATCCCTTTGTAAGAGATGAGTTCTCGTTCGAAACGCTCATACTTCGAGAGAGATTGTCCGTTTTGTACACGAAGTGCATCCAGTTTTTGTCGTAGCTCTCTCAACTTTTTAACACATGCTAGGTGGGTGAAATGATGATAGCATGCCAACTTTCAACATTTTTAGAGTTCATTTGTAGTGCTTTTCAATTTCAGGGTCAACTAGCTAAAAAAATAAGTAAATGCACGAAGAATACCAAATGAAGTCAGAAATTGTTGAAATTTTGTGATGTGCCTTTGAATTTGTGCATTTTGAACACACAAAAATTATGGAGTTCAAATAAGTTCAAAAAAATGAAATCCCTTTGTAAGAGATGAGTTCTCGTTCGTAACGCTGATACTTCGAGAGAGATTGTCTGTTTTGTACACGAAGTGCATCAGTTTTTGTCGTAGCCCTCTCAACTTTTTAACACATGCTATGTGTGTGAAATGATGATAGCATGCCAACTTTCGATATTTTCAGAGTTCATTTGTAGTGCTTTTCAATTTCAGGGTCAACTAGCTCAAAAAAAATAAGTAAATGCACGAAGAATACCAAATGAAGTCAGAAATTGTTGAAATTTTGTGATGTGCCTATTAATTTGTGCATTTTGAACACACAAAAAGTTTGGAGTTCAAATAAGTTCAAAAAAAATGAAATCCCTTTGTAAGAGATGAATTCTCGTTCGAAACGCTGATACTTCGAGAGAGATTGTCCGTTTTGTACACGAAGTTCATCCAGTTTTTGTCGTAGCCCTCTCAACTTTTTAACACATGCTATGTGGGTGAAATGATGATAGCATGCCAACTTTCAACATTTTCATAGTTCATTTGTAGTGCTTTTCAATTTCAGGGTCAACTAGCTCAAAAAAAAGTAAATGCACGAAGAATACCAAATGAAGTCAGAAATTGTTGAAATTTTGTGATGTGCCTTTGAATTTGTGCATTTTGAACACACAAAAAGTATGGAGTTCAAATAAGTTCAAAAAAATGAAATCCCTTTGTAAGAGATGAGTTCTCGTTCGAAACGCTGATACTTCGAGAGAGATTGTCCGTTTTGTACACGAAGTGCATCCAGTTTTTGTCGTAGCCCTCTCAACTTTTTAACACATGCTATGTGGGTGAAATGATGATAGCATGCCAACTTTCAACATTTTCAGAGTTCATTTGTAGTGCTTTTCAATTTCAGGGTCAACTAGCTCAAAAAAATAAGTAAATGCACGAAGAATACCAAATGAAGACAGAAATTGTTGAAATTTTGTGATGTGCCTTTGAATGGTGCATTTTGAACACACAAAAAGTATGGAGTTCAAATAAGTTAAAAAAAATGAAATCCCTTTGTAACAGATGAGTTCTCGTTCTAAACGCTGATACTTCGAGAGAGATTGTCCGTTTTGTACATGAAGTGCATCCAGTTTTTGTCGTAGCCCTCTCAACTCTTTAACACATGCTATTTGGGTGAAATGATGATAGCATGCCAACTTTCAACATTTTTAGAGTTCATTTGTAGTGCTTTTCAATTTCAGGGTCAACTAGCTAAAAAAATAAGTAAATGCACGAAGAATACCAAATGAAGTCAGAAATTGTTGAAATTTTGTGATGTGCCTTTGAATGGTGCATTTTGAACACACAAAAAGTATGGAGTTCAAATAAGTTCAAAAAAATGAAATCCCTTTGTAAGAGATGAGTTCTCGTTCGAAACGCTGATACTTCGAGAGAGATTGTCCGTTTTGTACACGAAGTGCATCCAGTTTTTGTCGTAGCCCTCTCAAATTTTTAACACATGCTATGTGGGTGAAATGATGATAGCATGCCAAATTTCAACATTTTCAGAGTTCATTTGTAGTGCTTTTCAATTTCAGGGTCAACTAGCTCAAAAAAATAAGTAAATGCACGAAGAATACCAAATGAAGTCAGAAATTGTTGAAATTTTGTGATGTGCCTTTGAATTTGTGCAATTTGAACACGCAAAAAGTATGGAGTTCAAATAAGTTCAAAAAAATGAAATCCCTTTGTAAGAGATGAGTTCTCGTTCGAAACGCTGATACTTCGAGAGAGATTGTCCATTTTGTACACGAAGTGCATCCAGTTTTGTCGTAGCCCTCTCAACTTTTTAACACATGCTATGTGGGTGAAATGATGATAGCATGCCAACTTTCAACATTTTCAGAGTTCATTTGCAGTGCTTTTCAATTTGAGGGTCAACTAGCTCAAAAAAATTAGTAAATGCACGAAGAATACCAAATGAAGACAGAAATTGTTGAAATTTTGTGATGTGCCTTTGAATGGTGCATTTTGAACACACAAAAAGTATGGAGTTCAAATAAGTTCAAAAAAATGAAATCCCTTTGTAAGAGATGAGTTCTCGTTCGAAACGCTGATACTTCGAGAGAGATTGTCCGTTTTGTACACGAAGTGCATCCAGTTTTTGTCGTAGCCCTCTCAACTTTTTAACACATGCTATGTGGGTGAAATGATGATAGCATGCCAAATTTCAACATTTTCAGAGTTCATTTGTAGTGCTTTTCAATTTCAGGGTCAACTAGCTCAAAAAAATAAGTAAATGCACGAAGAATACCAAATGAAGTCAGAAATTGTTGAAATTTTGTGATGTGCCTTTGAATTTGTGCAATTTGAACACGCAAAAAGTATGGAGTTCAAATAAGTTCAAAAAAATGAAATCCCTTTGTAAGAGATGAGTTCTCGTTCGAAACGCTGATACTTCGAGAGAGATTGTCCGTTTTGTACACGAAGTGCATCCAGTTTTGTCGTAGCCCTCTCAACTTTTTAAAACATGCTATGTGGGTGAAATGATGATAGCATGCCAACTTTCAACATTTTCAGAGTTCATTTGTAGTGCTTTTCAATTTCAGGGTCAACTAGCTCAAAAAAAATAAGTAAATGCACGAAGAATACCAAATGAAGACAGAAATTGTTGAAATTTTGTGATGTGCCTTTGAATGGTGCATTTTAACACACAAAAAGTATGGAGTTCAAATAAGTTCAAAAAAATGAAATCCCTTTGTAAGAGATGAGTTCTCGTTCGAAACGCTCATACTTCGAGAGAGATTGTCCGTTTTGTACACGAAGTGCATCCAGTTTTTGTCGTAGCCCTCTCAACTATTTAACACATGCTATGTGGGTGAAATGATGATATCATGCCAAATTTCAACATTTTCAGAGTTCATTTGTAGTGATTTTCAATTTCAGGGTCAACTAGCTCAAAACAAATAAATAAATGCACGAAGAATACCAAATGAAGTCAGAAATTGTTGAAATTTTGTGATGTGCCTTTGAATATGTGCAATTTGAACACGCAAAAAGTATGGAGTTCAAATAAGTTCAAAAAAATGAAATCCCTTTGTAAGAGATGAGTTCTCGTTCGAAACGCTGATACTTCGAGAGAGATTGTCCGTTTTGTACACGAAGTGCATCCAGTTTTGTCGTAGCCCTCTCAACTTTTTAACACATGCTATGTGGGTGAAATGATGATAGCATGCCAACTTTCAACATTTTCAGAGTTCATTTGTAGTGCTTTTCAATTTCAGGGTCAACTAGCTCAAAAAAATTAGTAAATGCACGAAGAATACCAAATGAAGACAGAAATTGTTGAAATTTGGTGATGTGCCTTTGAATGGTGCATTTTGAACACGCAAAAAGTATGGAGTTCAAATAAGTTCAAAAAAATGAAATCCCTTTGTAAGAGATGAGTTCTCGTTCGAAACGCTGATACTTCGAGAGAGATTGTCCGTTTTGTACACGAAGTGCATCCAGTTTTTGTCGTAGCCCTCTCAACTTTTTAACACATGCTATGTGGGTGAAATGATGATAGCATGCCAAATTTCAACATTTTCAGAGTTCATTTGTAGTGCTTTTCAATTTTAGGGTCAACTAGCTCAAAAAAATAAGTAAATGCACGAAGAATACCAAATGAAGTCAGAAATTGTTGAAATTTTGTGATGTGCCTTTGAATTTGTGCAATTTGAACACGCAAAAAGTATGGAGTTCAAATAAGTTCAAAAAAATGAAATCCCTTTGTAAGAGATGAGTTCTCGTTTGAAACGCTGATACTTCGAGAGAGATTGTCCGTTTTGTACACGAAGTGCATCCAGTTTTGTCGTAGCCCTCTCAACTTTTTAAAACATGCTATGTGGGTGAAATGATGATAGCATGCCAACTTTCAACATTTTCATAGTTCATTTGTAGTGCTTTTCAATTTCAGGGTCAACTAGCTCAAAAAAAAAAGTAAATGCACGAAGAATACCAAATGAAGACAGAAATTGTTGAAATTTTGTGATGTGCCTTTGAATGGTGCATTTTAACACACAAAAAGTATGGAGTTCAAATAAGTTCAAAAAAATGAAATCCCTTTGTAAGAGATGAGTTCTCGTTCGAAACGCTGATACTTCGAGAGAGATT
This sequence comes from Hordeum vulgare subsp. vulgare, assembly GCF_904849725.1. Classification (NCBI taxonomy): domain Eukaryota; kingdom Viridiplantae; phylum Streptophyta; class Magnoliopsida; order Poales; family Poaceae; genus Hordeum; species Hordeum vulgare. The sequence continues at coordinate 618,759,498 of NC_058519.1, read as the reverse complement.
GTCCGTTTTGTACACGAAGTGCATCCAGTTTTTGTCGTAGCCCTCTCAACTTTTTAACACATGCTATGTGGGTGAAATGATGATATCATGCCAAATTTCAACATTTTCAGAGTTCATTTGTAGTGATTTTCAATTTCAGGGTCAACTAGCTCAAAAAAAATAAGTAAATGCACGAAGAATACCAAGTGAAGCCAGAAATTGTTGAAATTTTGTGATGTGCCTTTGAATGGTGCATTTTGAACACACAAAAAGTATGGAGTTCAAATAAGTTCAAAAAAATGAAACCCTTTGTAAGAGATGAGTTCTCGTTCGAAACGCTGATACTTCGAGAGAGATTGTCCGTTTTATACATGAAGTGCATCTAGTTTTTGTCGTAGCCCTCTCAACTTTTTAACACATGCTATGTGGGTGAAATGATGATAGCATGCCAACTTTCAACATTTTCAGAGTTCATTTGTAGTGCTTTTCAATTTCAGGGTCAACTAGCTCAAAAAAAAATAAGTTAATAGTTTGGATAGTCAAAATAATTACTTTTGGAAATAGAAAATATTTTTGCATTATTTATTCAATTTCAAACACTTTTCATTATCATAGTTTTGTCAAATTCTTAAATATGCAAAAAGGATTTTAATAAACATAGTTTTTAATTGAAAATAACGAAATAGTTAATAGTTTGGATAGTCAAAATAATTAATTTTGAAAATAGAAAATGGTTTTGAATTATTTATTCAATTTCAAACACTTTTCATTATCATAGTTTTGTCAAATTCTCAAATACGCAAAAAGAATTTTAATAAACATAGATTTTAATTGAAAATAACAAAATAGTTAATATTTTGGATAGTCAAAATAATTACTTTTGAAAATAGTAAATAGTTTTGAATTATTTATTCAATTTCAAACACTTTTCATTATCGTAGTTTTGTCAAATTCTCAAATATGCAAAAAGAATTTTTAATAAACATAGTTTTTAATTGAAAATAACAAAATAGATAATAGTTTGGATAGTCAAAATTATTAATTTTGAAAATAGAAAAAAATTGAAACTATATGAGAATTTATAGAGAAAATTCAACCTAAATTCAAAGTAAACTCACTTTGAATTCAGGTTGGATTTTCTCCATAATTTCGAATATAGTTTCAATTTTCAGTAAGTTTAGGCCCGTAAGCGTGCTTTAGAGAGGAGCTCGATGAAGAAGCTGCGACGGGGCTTATAAACAAGTGTTAGTCCCCCTCGCTGGGCGAGGTGGGACTAAACTTATCGTGCAGCCGAGGAGGGGCTTTAGTCCCGGGTGGAGCCACGCACCGGTACTAAAGACCCCCGTTAGTCCCGGTTGGAGCCCCGCGCCGGGACTAAAGGCCCCTGCTTCCTGCCTTCTGGTCTGCCCGAAAAGAGGCCTTTAGTCCCGGGTCGTGGCTCCACCCGGGACTAAAGGGGGTCTTTAGTCCCAGTTCGAGCCACGAACCGGGACTAAAGATCCACCTATATAAGCGGGAGTTAGAAAAATTCCAACCCAAATCGTTCGTTTCTCTTCTTCTTCCTCTCGTTCTCCTGCCCGGCGCGGCACACCGACCTCGACGACGTCGTCAGGCTGCCCGCCGTCCTCCTCGCCGCCGCCTGCCGTCCTCCTCGCCGTCGCCGTCGTCCTCCTCGCCGTCGCCGTCCTCCTCGCCGCTCGCCGCCCTCCTCGCCGCACGCCGCCGTCCTCCTCGCCGTGCGCCGTCGACACCTCCGGCCGGTAAGCCCCCCGCCCCCTCCTCCCCAACACTCCGGCCAGTAGAAGAAAAGAAGAAAAAGGAGAAGAAAAGAAGAAAAAGGAGAAGAAAGGAAGAAAAAGGAGAAGAAAGGAAGAAAAAGGAGAAGGAGAAGAAAAGAAGAAAAAGGAGAAGAAAAGAAGAAAAAGGGAAGAAAGGAAGAAAAAGGAGAAGAAAGGAAGAAAAAGGAGAAGAAAGGAAGAAAAAGATTTTTTTTGTCATTTAATTCCTATTGTTATTAGTTTTCTGCTAGATTATTAGGGTTAGTAATATTTAGAATTAGGAAAAAGGAAAATAAGAAGAGGAGGAGAAGAAAAGAAGAAAAAGGAGAATAAGAAGAGGAGGAGAGGAGAAGAAGAGGAAAAATAGAAGAAGAGGAGAAGTAGAAGAAGAGAAAAAATTAGAAGAGGAGGAGAGGAGAAGTAGAAGAAGAGAAGAGGAGAAGTAGTAGAAGAAGAGGAGAAGTAGAAGTAGAAGAAGAAGTAGAAGAAGAGGAGAAATAGAAGAAGAGGAAAAAATAGTTTAGGGTTACAAGAAGAAGAAATGTTTTTTTGTCATTTAATTTTGCTATTGTATAGTGTATATGCTTAAGCGTTAATAGTGTTTCTTAGATTATTGCTTAATTTTGCTACTGTATATGCTTAAGTGTTAATAGTTTAATTTTGCTATTGTATATGCTTAAGTCTTAATAGTTTATTTTTAGCAAGAAAAATAATAGAACTAGTTTATTTTTTTAGTTCATTTTACGATGCCTATCCCGCATCCTCGTCGTCGACTCGGCGGAGGACACCTGCTTGATCAGAGGGGCCCTGTCCGGGACTGGGCTCCGCCCGGCTGGTATTGGGAGGTGCTACCTTCCGGGGGGCGTAGGTTGGTGAGGAGCTAGCCCGTCGTTGACCCGATCCTTGTTTGGTGGCGGTCGCGTGGGCCAGTGAGGGTGCCGAGGCTTCCGGACACCGCGGAGGTGGTACGTCACCGTGTCAGCGAGGAGGATGAGCACGTCCGTCGCTACATGGTTGCGTTGGAGGGCAGGTTCGAGTATACCTGGCAGGTTCTTCGGGGATCTCACTGGAGCTATGATCCTGTGATGGTTCCTTCTCTTTGGGTGTCCACCGCCCGCGCCGATAACCGTCGGGCGCTACGGTTCTAGATGTATCAGTGATGCTATATGTATGATAGTATTCGAGGAGTATTAGTGATAATATTCGACGATGTACGGACAAAAGAGATGATGTATTTGCTTATAATTGAATGCATGCTAATTTGAATACTACTTTATTTTACGATTTGGTTTTGCTTATTGAATGCTCAAATTGGAAAAGTACTCCTACTTTGAATACTATGCAGAAATCTAGGAGTCCCGGGTGGAGCCACGACCCAGGACTAAAGTTGTTTTGGAACGGAGTTCCTGATAGAATAATTCTTTTTTGGTACAAAGGTTAAGAGAATCCGTTAGACATATTTTAGAGTTTAGGTTCTAGCCAAGACCTGGGACTAAAGGTCCTCCTATATAAAACGACACTTTGAAGTTTCCAACCCCTCTTATATAATTTGTTAGTTTATTAGTTAATCAAATGTCCGTTTTTTGCAGAACTATGGATCCACATATCAGGAACCTCGAAGAGGAAGAACTTCTCAAAGATATAATCAAAGACGGCCCCGACGTTGAACCAGCTGAATCTCCGTCGTCATATCTAAACCCCTCCGGATATGGAATGGAGGTCGACCGACACGAATATGAAGCCGATGGGGCAGGAGATAGGTCCAATGACGGAGAAGGTGATAGCTCCACTGATGGAGAAGCCGGTGGAGAAGCCGGTGAAGAAATAATAAAGTCCGGCAAGGTATACATATGAAGTTCGACAATCACTTGTAATATGTGAAAAATATTGGAGATAGCTCTATATTGTATACATATACATTCATTTGACGAATGTTTCTCCCTCTTAGGCCTCCACATCGAGCAAAGCTACGAAACGAGGCCCGACTAGAAAGTTGGATGCACGGACGCATTACACCTTTGAGGTGATATTGCCTACGGGCGAACCCAAGCTTCCTAAGAATGATGCTGACACATTCAAGAAGCAATGCGGAGTTCTCGTTAGGGATCACATCCCGATCAGCGTTCGGGAGTGGAACAAGCGCAAAGGGGCAGCCGATAGTGACTATGTCGCCGAACGGTACAAAGATAATCTTTGGAATGATCTCATGTCACATTTCAACCTGCCAGAATGTGAGAATGAAGACGCCGCAGATAAACTGAGGGCCAAAGTCAAGCAGTGGACTCTAAAGAAGATGGCCGAACTGTTCCGTAGCTGGAAGAAGAAGCTATGGAAAAACTATCTGAAGACAAAGAAAGTGCCAGTATTCAAGGGGTATCTAGCCAAGCAGGCAAATCACTGGAAGGCATTTCAAGAGTACAAAGAGTCAGAAGATGCCCAGGCATTATCAGAAAAGAACAAGATAAATGCCAACAAGAAGAAATATCACCACAAGATGGGGCCAGGGGGCTATGAGACTGCCATCCCAAAGTGGGATAAGAAAGAGCAAGATCTGCTAGATAAAGGCATCGTACCTGAACCACTCCGTGATGAGTGGGAATTGAGAGCAAGAAATTGGTTCCTTGCGCATGGTGGTTCGTACGACGAAGAAACAGGGGACCTCATCTGCAGTGACGGTCTTAGGATACCCAGGGAGAATTGGAAAAGGATAGTGAAATAAATTAAGGAGGGAAAAAGAAAGTTCACTGCAGATAGAGAGAAAGATTTGCTCACACTGGTCCTCGGCAATGACGAACATGGAGGACGAACGCGAGGCTTCGGTCCTTCTTACCCGTGGTGGCTTGGGTTTGCCAGAGACCAAGACACTTACAGAAGCCGAGAGAGAGCAAAGAAGCGGCAGCAGGATGAGGAGAATGACAAGTTCAACCAGTTGCTTGCCAGGATTAACGAGCAACAGAAGCAGATTGATGAGCTTAGAGGAGTAGCGCGCCAGGAAGATCCTGCATTTGATATTACCGGCGCCCCATCTAAGCGGAAAAGCAGCGTGGCTGAATCTGAGGCCCCGCCCGACGATGCACGAAGAATGATAGAGGGCGGTTCCGGCTACCCCGTGGATGGAATCAAGGAGTCAACATCATGTGAACTCCATCAGAAATTCAAGAACATATCCATGAAGGTGGCCGTCGGACAAGCTTTACCTTCTGGCCCTGATGCACGCTGGCATGGCCGTGAGATTCCAGCTGGCTTTGCTAAAGTCGGGGTGGATGAAATCATGGCGGGGTTTCATGATATGGAGCTCGACATAAATGGACCCGAAGATGAGAGGACACTCGGAGAAGTACTGGGTGGAGTCATCCTATGGGACAAGAACTACATCAAGCTTCCAGGCTCAGCCCCAAGGACAACACCGCCTCCGAGTCGTCGCAGGTCACCTACACCTCCATTACCTCCAAGCCCTCCACATGACGTCGGCCAGCACAACACGAGTCCATCTCGATCACCGCCGCCGGACTTGGGTCGTCCGTCTCCGCCGCCGCCCGCTCCGGATACCAAGCGGAAGCGTGCCAGCAAGAATGCTCCGCCGACGATTTCTAAGCGACGGAGCCCCCCAAAGCGCAAACGGTCGCCCCTCCCAAAGGTACCTCATGCTAATCTTCCTATCAGACCTTATGATCGTACCCCCAAGGAAAACGTCAGGATAGAAAAGGAACATCATGATGCGCAGATGAAAAAGAAGGAACCCGAGCCCCGCCCGGAATACACCGAGAAGCAAATAGCATTTGCAAAATACTTCACGACCCTTCCGTCACAGTACGACTTACACCATAAGCCTGGTGACTATACACGTACATTGCAGAAGGAAGTGAAAAAGAGCAGATCACGTGCAAGTGCAAGTGGGAGCAAACCAAGTTCAACTACAAGCAAGAAAAAATCAAACGTTCCTCAGCTTGGACAACATGCCAAACAGTCAATCCCACCCCTCAAGGTGTTAACCGAGAATGTCCCCCCTCCGGTGCAGGAGCAAGATTTCGAATTAGCAAAGAAGTGGGCGGCTGAATGGGGTATCTCGGTTGAAGACATTCTGGCTTCCCAAGACGACAGGTTACCCAAGGCTGTGGTAGCCCCTAAGCCACAGTTTATCATGGGAGCGCCTTTGGTCAGCAAAGATGATCTCCCAACAAATATGTGTTACTTGCATACATGGTACTTAAGTGAATCAAAGAATGGGAGAACGATGATCGTGGTGAGTGTCCCACGGGAGTACTACGGCTGCCCCGAAGAAATCCATATCGACTTTGATGAACTCTTCCAGATGTACAATGGCGACGCCCTCGACAAATCGCTTATGAGTTGTTATTGTCTGTAAGTTTTTCAATTCGTTGTCTACATATAACTTGTTTAGTTATTTTAATTCATTTTCTATATATAACTTGTACTCTATTATGCATAATGAAGATTCTGGATTGTAAAAGTAAGAGCATCCTAAATATTGGGTTTATTGAACCAGATAAAATACATATAGTGACGCTAACTGATAAACCCAAGGAGACGGAGGAAAACCTTCTAAGGTTTCTAACGGATCAAAATTTCTGTGACCACATACTGTTTCCATACAACTTCAGGTGAGGGCCTTTACTCTGTTGTGTCCATTCACTTATAAGTGTAATTGATAAGTTACTGACACACACACATATATATATATACATGTGCAGCTTTCATTGGATTCTGTTGGACATTCAAATTGATAAGGGAAGAGTTGATGCCTTCGACCCATTATCGAGACCCTTGGAACAGTTCCAAAGCCTGCAGGACATGCTCCAAGGGTAATTTCAATCATTCTTGCGCTCTATCGGTCTCTTTCGATGATTTTCTGATATATCAATTAATGAAAAACTTAGCAAATCATTATCCTTGTCGGGCAGGGTTTGTAAGCGGTTCAAGTGTGTGACTCCCGGTATCGAGCCTGAGAAGCTGACCTTTAGAGCGGCTCAGGTAAGTAGTAGTATGATATACTTCTATTTTCAATACATTTATGATGCTAGATTATTATTTTGATTATATATATTCTATTCTCGTAAAGTGCGACCAGCAGCCACGGAGAACGCATCTATGCGGATACTATGTTTGCGAGACCATTCGCACGTTTACCTCTGAGCACAAGGATCACAGATTCGACGTAAGCAATGAACATTCACATCTCTATTTTTACCCGTCATTCTTTGTTATCATGATTGATATTCATATTCATCTCTTCTTCTTATATAGTACACGGCCATGAGGACGAAGGTCCAACCAGAGCAACGCGCGATTGCTGTTGCAGAGGAGCTTGCGACCTTTCTGAGGACGGAAGCTATAGATGACAAAGGATGATTTAGTGTAGCTAGGGGCCATTACTGATGTTCGTCCATATAATCGAATAGACGGGCTCTAGTCCCGATAATTCAGATCTCCATATAATTGTATATATATGCTCGCTTGCAAGATAAGTTAATCTTATATATATATATGCATAATTATTTCTATTTAAATTATATGAAAACTAATTCCCGAATACCAAACGAGGCATCACGTTAATCTCCCAAACACCTAAACCCTAAAACCCTAAAATCCAAAAATAATTTCATTTAAAAAAACCCAAAAATAAACAAAATCTGAAACTTTTTAGTCCCGGTCCGTGTAACGAACCGGGACTAAAGGGCCTGCTCCTGGGGCGCTACGAGGCGCCCACGTGGAGCACCTTTAGTCCCGGCTTGTAACAGGGCCGGGACTAAAGGTTAGGCCTTTAGTCCCGCCCCGGGACTAAAGCCCCTTACGGGCCGGGGCTAAAGGCCCCGTCCCCACTAGTGTCATTGTCCAAGATGTGCAATCGGTTGCTTGGAAGATGAGGATAACAATGCGCAATGCCCAAAATGTTGCTTCGTCTTCTGCTCGTTGTGCAAGGATTCACGCCATCCAGGGAAGCAGTGTCTAACTCTAGAAGAAAAGATCCGGCAGCGACAGGTAGAAATGCATCTCTTACTCCCTCTTTCCTAAAATATAAGTCATTTTTTTTACCTTTTACAGTATCTAGTGTACAACTTTGACTCATTTTTCACTTAATATGGCTAAAATATTAGTAAAATGTTGTGGGGTTGGATGGTGACTGAGACTAAGATTATTTGTGTTCCAAACTTGCATTGCTGCTACAAAACAACTTGGAGTTCATTGGTAAGTCCTTCAAATATACATTTGATTTGCATTCTATCATAGATCTTTCAAGAGTCTCGTATGCTTTTGGCATCTTCCTATCGCATCACTGCCCCACCCGTCTAATTGGCCGCTGGATAAAATTTAAAGGTTACTGAATATCTCCCACTTGTTGTCCTCCATTTTATGCCGGCAGGCGGCAGGCAAGATGAGCGCAGGAGAGATGGTGGAGGAACTGATGAGCATCAAGGAGCTTTACAACGACGCTAGGTCGTGCCCAAAATGCAGAATGACCATCAGCAAAACTGAAGGGTGCAACAAGGTGGTGTGCATCAGCTGCGGTCAGGCATTCTGCTTCCTCTGTGGTAAGGCTATCATCGCTGGCTATGCCCATTTCAGGTAGGCCAGTCGTCTGATACATCCATGGTGTTTTAAATTAAAGAAAAGTGATGTTCCAGTGTCTCAGCCTTACTTATCATTATGCGTGTATGATTTGTGACGAACTGCACTAGGAACTGCGACCTCTTTGCGGAGAAAGAAAAGGACACGACCGACTGGCGGAAGCGCCTCGAACAGCTCGAAACCGGAAACCGCATGCGGGCTCAAAGCCAGCCGGTAGGCAGCACCGTGAAATGCCCAAAATGTCGTCAAAAGATTTACAAGGCAACGAGGCCCTATCTTTTTCAGTCCCTAAGATCGCATGAATGAGCACTAGTTTGCCTCTATTGCTTCGAAGTGTTGAGTAAATAGGCAATTTTCCGAGTACATTAATCCACAGAATAATAACTAGCATGGCATTGACTAGACTAATGACATACTGATCTTGAGCTAACCTAGCACATACTACGCATATAGTGGATACATCTATGCAAACAAGTAGTACTGCTAGGATAAATACGAACATGAGGATAAACGAGTCATACCCTCCAATCGGCCAGTTGGCCGTAACAGCAGCAGCGGCAGTATCCTCTGCCGTCTTCTTCTCGGCTTCCTCGCGGAGACGATCAGCTTCGCTTGGTGAAGACATGGCGATGACGAGGGTGACGCGGACGTAGACGAAGCAGACGGACGGAGGCGAGCAGTCGCGTGATCGCTCCCCAAAAACCTAATCGCCCCTCTCCCGTACAGGAACCGGAGAGGCGAGGTTTCGGAGGCCTGCTCTCCCGTCGACCGTGTACGCGGTAAACGGGGCGGAGTCGCCGACGGCAGCAGCAGTCAAGGAACGAAGGCGTGAGGCAGATGTGATCTGATTCTCGTGTCGGCTAGGGTAGGCGATCGCGTGCTTATAAAGGCGGCTGGGTGGAGAGACGTGGGCTGTTAGCACTGATCCCGTACGACACGCCTCGTACGAGTACTTTCCGTAGAGGATGTATACGTAGCAGTGGTAATAAGCAAGGAGGCAAGGAGCTGGATGGATTCTGGACGCGTACACTAGCTAGCTAGCAGCACCACTACGATCCGTCTCTCACACGTGAAATACTATACGCCGGGTCGCCGAGTTATGGCAACAGGAGCGTGTCGCTCCTGCGAATATTATTGCTTTGATCTTTCGATCTTGATTGTTTACAGGGGAGCCACGTACAGGTATATATAGTACTATTATCCTACCAATACATGACCGACTCGGCTAAAGCTACGAGTCCGTGCCGGACTCAGTTGCCTAATCGTGATTATGTCTAACAATCACCCCCCTAAACACGATGTCCTCACTTTACAGCTTGGACGCCGATCCTTCTCCGCATCTCTGTAAACTTCTGTCGTCCCAAAGACTTAGTCAGGATATCTGCAAGCTGGTCGTCGGTGCAAACGTAGTTGATTTCAATCTTGCCTTCTTCCACACACTGTCGTATGTAGTGATACCTTATATCAATGTGCTTACTCCTGTCATGATGCACTGGATTCTTGCACAGGGCAATCGCAGACTTGTTGTCAACATTGAGCACCACTCTTTCAGGTTCTTTATCTGTGAGGTCACCGAGTAGCCTTTCTAGCCACACACCTTGACCCGCTGCGGTTGCAGCTGCTATATACTCTGCTTCGCAGGATGATAATGCGACCACCTTCTGCTTTTGTGATAGCCAAGTTACTATGCTCCTGCCCAAGAAATATGCCAGACCCGAGGTACTTTTACGGTCATCCACATCTCCTGCCAGGTCGCTATCACTGAAGCCAAGTAGCTCCACCATCTCCTTCTTTTTCTCTCTCAAATAGACACAATCGAAGTTTGTTGTCCCTTTGATGTACCTGAGTATATGTTTGACAGCTGCCCAATGTTCAGTCGTGGGTGCTTCCATGAAGCGACTCACTATGCCAACGGAATAGGCCAAGTCCGGTCGTGTATTCACAAGATACCTTAGGCTTCCGACCACACTTCTATAATCCGTTGCATCAACCGCAGGGGCTTCACTCCTTTTGCTAAGTTTAAGCCGAGGCTCCATTGGAGCATAAGTTGGTTTGCAATCCTCCATGCTACAACTTTCAAGTATCTTCTTTGCATATGCCTCTTGACATATTGTGATCCTGTTCGGCTTTTGTTGTACCTCGATCCCGAGGTAGTATGTCAAGAGCCCTAGATCACTCATCTTGAATAGCTCCTTCATTTGTAGCTTGAATCTTGCAATCTCCTCTTCGTCTGCTCCAGTTATCAAGAGATCATCAACATAGATGCCCACTAAGAGACGATCCTTGCCTTTACCTCGCTTGTACATAGCATGCTCGAGTGGACTTTTCTCAAAACCAAGAGAAATCAATGTACGATCAAGCTTGATGTTCCATGCCCGAGGAGCTTGATGTAGCCCGTACAATGCCTTATGTAGCTTCAACACCTTGTGTTCTTCTCCTTCTTTGATGTACCCCGGTGGTTGCTTCACGTATACTTCTTCTTCCAACTCCCCGTTCAAAAATGCGGATTTTACATCCATGTGATGTAGCCGCCAAGATTCTTGAGCCGCGAGAGCTATAACTAGCCTCACCGATTCCATCCTTGTGACTGGAGCGAACACTTCCTCGAAGTCCACACCTTGCTCTTGCACGAATCCTTTAGCTACGAGCCGAGCTTTATGCTTGACCAAGTTTCCTTCAGCATCCTTCTTGACTTTGTACACCCACTTGAGCCCTATGGATTTGTGACCGTTGGGAAGATCAGCGAGCTCCCATACTTTGTTGTCTCGTATTGATCCCAACTCTTCATCCATAGCATGACGCCAACACTCCTCAGTATTTGCTTCTTCAAATTTCGTCGGTTCCTCGACGCTAAGCAAACATTGTCGTCCTCTTCTTATAACTTTGACAGGATTAATAGTACGAAGTGCTTCCTCCGGATATAAATCCACCACTGGTCGAAGACGAACTGGTGTCGGCGGACGTTCCCTTGTCTCCTGTTCTGTCGAAGACGAGGAATTTTCATCTTGTGGAGTTGCCAAACTCCTGTTTTCTGGCGATCCAGGTTCTCTTCCAGACGCAGCTCCCAGGCTGCTCCCCTGTGGTACGCAATCACTTGGTCGAGCGCTTCGAGCATTGCTTGGTGTGTTGCACGAGCCATCGTATGCCTCGTCTGCCGCGTCCTGCTGCGTGCCTTCGCGCGCCTCTATCCCTGCTTTATCTGGCGCGTTCGGCTGCGCTCCGTTGTCCAGAGAATCACTCGGCGTCGTTGTAGTCTCCGGTTGATTATCGGCATGCTCGTATTCGTTGTAAACAACGTGAAAGATTTCATCAGAGATCGGGTATACCGGCTCGGTAGAGTTCCAATTCCATGACCTTGCTTCTTCAAAGGCCACGTCACGAGTCACAACCACCTTATTGGTAGAGGGGTTGCACGCACGGTACGCCTTCGAGCCTGCTTCATAGCCAACCAATATCATTGGAGTACTCCGATCGGCCAACTTACTTGTATGCCCGGCCACCGTCTTCACATGCGCCACACACCCGAAAGTATGAAGATGATCAACCGCGGGCTTATGTCCGTACCATGCTTCGTACGGCGTCATCCCAACCACACTCTTGGTTGGAGCCCGGTTCAGCAAATAAACGGCTGTATTGACCGCCTCACCCCAAAACTTGCCCGGGACCCCTTTGCTCTTCATCATGCTTCGTGCCATCGCCACCACGGTTTGATTCCTCCGTTCCACAACACCGTTTTGCTGCGGTGAATATGGCGCCGTAAGATACCGCTTGATCCCATGTGCTTCGCAAAATTCTGTGAATTCACGAGACTTGAACTCACCCCCCCGATCGGTACGGAGGGCCTTCAGCTTGGCTTCGGATTCTACCTCGGCCGCCATCTTTACTTTCCTGAAGGCTTGCAAAGCTTGGTCCTTCGTCTTCAACAACACAATCCACATGTATCTGCTGAAGTCGTCGACGATGAGTAAGAAGTATTTGTTTCCAGCTGGGGTAGCCGGTGTAATGGGTCCGCACAAGTCTCCATGGACCAACTCAAGAGCTTTACTTGCTCTAAAGTTTCCCTCTCTCGGGAACGAGGCCCGCCTTTGTTTCCCAACAAGGCAACCGTCGCACACTTGCTCAACATGATCAATGCACGGTAGGCCACGTACCATCTCCTTTTGTCCAAGTTGCCGAAGAGCCTGGAAATTTAGATGACCGTAGCGCGCGTGCCACTTCCATGCCGAGTCCTCCATGCTTGACAAGAGACATACTGGATCCACATGATCCAAGTTGAGGACATAGAGTCTGTTTGGCGACCTCTGCACCTTCATGATCAGCATCCTCTGACGGTCATACCCCCATAGATAGCCATCTTCGAGCACAATCTTGCAACCACGCTCCTCGAGCTGGCCAAGACTTATGATGTTGCTCTTTAGCTTGGGAATATAGTACACATCTGTGAGTACCTTGTGACCGCCATTCTTCAGCTCAAACAGGACAGTACCTCGCCCTGTGATGTCAACGGTCCGCCCGTCACCGAATCGAACCGTGCCTCCAACCGAGAGATTTAGCTCAGAAAACTGGTCCTTGTCACCGGTCATGTGGTTGCTTGCTCCCGTGTCGAGGTACCACACGTGCCTCGCCGTGTTCACCCTCTTCTTGTCATGAAGGTAAACCTTCTCTTCGTCGAGCGTGACAACCTCGGTAGCCGGTGCCTTCGGAGCTGGACCATCCTCGTCCATAAGCTCGCATACTTCGACCATGAGCATCATATCGCTATCATCGCCTCCCTTGGCCATGAGAGCTTTTTCCTTCGGTGGACTCTTGCAATCAGACTTGAAATGACCGAGGATTCCACAATTGTGACACCTTACTTTTTTTATGTCAAATTTCTCCTTGGTTTTCTAGCCTTTTCTTCCTGTCCAGCGAGGTCCTTTTTCGCCGGGCTTTGCTTCTCCTTTGCTTTACTACCGCTTGTGGATCCACCTTGCTTTACTTTCGACAGGGCCATCCATTGCGCCATTGTAAGCATGAGATGCTCACTCTCCTTCGAATCGCCGAAGCTGAGGCGAATTCTCTCGTCGTGGGCCTTGAACCTTCCGACGAGATCCTCGACCGTGAGAGTGTTCAGGTCAAGACATTGCTCGATCGATGTGACGATTTGGATGTAGCGTGCCGGCGCGGCGCGCAAAAATCGTCGGACGATCGCAACTTCTTCTAGAGTTGAACCATAGCCGCGTATGCCGTTGACGAGGGTCTTGAGACGGGAGGCAAACTGATCAACCGTCTCACTTTCCTCCATCTTCAGGCACTCGTAGCTTCTCATGAGGGACTGAAGGTGTGCTTCCTTGACACGGTCATGACCCTGGTGCAGGATCTTGATGGTCTCCCATGCCTCCTTCGCCGTTTTCTTTCCGACGAGGTGTTGCAGCACATCCTTCGGCATGGCGGAGTAGATCGCCGTTAACGCCTGACGATCCGTCCGATACTTTGCTGCGCCCTTCGCGTACTCGGCGCCGCCGGGATCGACAGCTTCCCAGAATTCCGCTCCCTCCATCGCGACCTCCATGTTCATCGCCCATAGTGCGTAGTCCTCTCGATCCAGCCGGGGGAATTGCGACCCCCAACCATCGGCATCGGTGCTCTAGCTCCCGCCACAACGATCTCCTTGCCGGGGTTTGACATGATCCTTCGATTGCTTTCCGAAGATCACGCCAATAAACCAAGCTCTGATACCAATTGTTAGCACTGATCCCGTACGACACGCCTCGTACGAGTACTTTCCGTAGAGGATGTATACGTAGCAGTGGTAATAAGCAAGGAGGCAAGGAGCTGGATGGATTCTGGACGCGTACACTAGCTAGCTAGCAGCACCACTACGATCCGTCTCTCACACGTGAAATACTATACGCCGGGTCGCCGAGTTATGGCAACAGGAGCGTGTCGCTCCTGCAAATATTATTGCTTTGATCTTTCGATCTTGATTGTTTACAGGGGAGCCACGTACAGGTATATATAGTACTACTATCCTACCAATACATGACCGACTCGGCTAAAGCTACGAGTCCGTGCCGGACTCAGTTGCCTAATCGTGATTATGTCTAACATGGGCCAAGCCCACGTCCGAGTCGGTAACAGCCACGATCAGATATGAGCTCGGCTCGGCTCATTCCCGCAACCCGCGGCGCGTCGTGACGAGGCGTGGCGTGGCGAGGCGGGCGGCGGAGGAGGAGTGCGCGAGGGCACCTTCTCTTCTCACTCTCCAATAGCATGTGGAAGAGAGACCCTTATAAAGGGGTCCAAACTCTCCTCCACTAGCGGGGTGGGACTAAACTCCCACCACCTTGTCATGCCACCTACATGGGCCCTTGGAGATTTTTCTGAAATTCTCTAATGGGCCTAAAGCCCACCTCCAAATTTCAACAATCCCCCACCAGATCTCAAGGGCACATCGTGTTCCCTCGTTCCAATCACTGTTTTAATATACCAGCATTTCAGTGAAGACCTATTAAGGTTGAGCTTCACCTAGAACAAGTAGCTACACTCCTTTACAACTGAACAATGGACTATGCCTTGAATTGTTAGCTTGGCGTAAAAGAGCTTCACCACAAGTCTTACTAGTACTAGACTGCCGAAGGTGACCCCTCGGGTGGAGCATATTAGTCACACTCCTCGCCTATTCATGAGTTTACTAGAGATCACCCAAACCTCATAGACTGTGACCAGCAGTCAAGCTCATATATGTGTGTTCCTCCAAAGATCGCTCTGTAGGACAGAATCTTGCTTACATATAAGCTTTAGAACACATTAAGACAGTAGTCATCCTACCATACAGTATCCGAGAGTATTGCATCTCCAACGGAGTGGGTTAGTAAAGTTACTCTCCTCAGTTCACCACTGGCTTGTTTTCCCAGGTCCTACTTCACGGGATCTCCGATCATATAGGTTGGGTTACTACCATGGCAACTCATGTGGGTCTCATACCCATCTCCCTCGATGCACTATCTATCACAACACGTGATAGCCCTTTAGTAAAGGGATCTGCCAGATTCTTAGCCGTTTGGATATAATCCAACGCTATCACTCCGGAGTTTCTCAAACGTCTGACAGACTTCAATCTCATTCTTATATGTTTGTTGGACTTCATATTGTCCTTTGAACTCTTCACTTTAACAATAACCGTCTGATTATCGCAGTTCATAAGGATAGCCGGAACCGGCTTCTCAACCACAGGTAAGTCCATCAAAAGATCTCGAAGAAATTCTGCTTCGACACCAGATGTGTCTAATGCTGTTAATTCTGCTCCCATTATCGATCTTGTTAAGATCGTTTGCTTGCAAGACTTCCAGGAAACAGCACCACCCCCAAGAGTAAACATATGCCCAGTAGTGGCCTTCATCTCATCAGCATCAGAGATCCAATTCGCATCACTATACCCTTCAAGAACCGATGGGAATCCCGTATAGTGAAGCCCGTGGTTGACAGTACCTTTCAAGTAGCGCATAATTCTTTCAACGGCACGCCAATGAACATTGCCTGGGTTTGCAACAAACCGGCTAAGTTTGCTCACAGCAAACGCGATGTCAGGCCTCGTTGCGCTAGCTAGGTACATAAGTGAACCGATAATTTGAGAGAATCTCAATTGATCTATAGCTGTGCCTTTAAACTTTCTAATAAGCACACTAGGATCATATGGTGTTTGAGAGATCTTGCAGTCTGAATATCCAAAGCGACTCAAAATCTTCTCAACATAGTGGGATTGCAGAAGTGTAATCCCACCCTCATCATCTCTCAACAGCTTGATGTTCAAGATAACATCAGCCACCCCAAGGTCCTTCATCTCAAAGTTTTGAGACAGAAAAGACTTAACCTCCTCAATTACTTTGAGGTTGGTTCCAAATATCAGTATGTCATCAACATACAAGCACAATATAACTCCTTCGCCCCCACCATGGCGATGGTATACACATTTGTCAGCTTCATTAACAACGAAGCCAACAGATGTCAGAGTTGTATTAAACTTCTCATGCCATTGCTTAGGTGCTTGTCTCAGACCATATAAAGATTTCAGCAACTTACACACCTTTCCTTCCTGACCTTCTATCACAAAGCCATCTGGCTGTTGCATATAGATTTCCTCATTTAGCTCTCCATTCAGGAAAGCCGTCTTAACGTCCATTTGATGAACGAGAAGACCATGAGAGGCCGCCAATGAGAGTAGTACTCTAATGGTGGTCAGTCTAGCCACAGGTGAATAAGTATCGAAGAAATCTTCCTCTTCTTTCTGGGCATAGCCCTTGGCCACAAGCCTAGCCTTGTACTTTTCAATCGTACCATCGGGCCTAAGCTTCTTTTTGAACACCCACTTGCATCCCAATGGTTTGCAACCATAGGGACGATCAGTGATTTCCCATGTCCCGTTAGCCATGATGGAATCCATCTCGCTACGGACCGCAGCTTTCCAGTAATCAGCATCTGGAGAAGCATACGCTTCTGAAATAGAAGTGGTATTATCATCCACGAGGTATACGAAGAAATCATCACCAAAGGTCTTTGCAGTCCTTTGTCTCTTGCCCCTACCACGGGCTTCCTCGTCATCCTCCTCAGGATTTTCATCATGTGTTTGTTCATAATATTCCATAGGGATGGCAGGCTCAGGAGTTATCTCAGATTCCTGTCTAGAAGTGCTTTGCATATCTCTCATGGGAAATATATCCTCAAAGAATGTAGCATCCCTCGACTCCATTATTGTACCGACCTTCACGTCAGGTACCTCAGATTTCACTACTAGAAATCTATAGCCTACGCTATTCTTAGCGTATCCCAAATTAACGCAATCCACAGTCTTTGGTCCAAGCTTACGCTTCTTGGGGATCGGTACATTGACTTTCGCCAAGCAGCCCCAAGTACGTAAGTACGAGAGTGTCGTCCTTCTCTTCGACCACTCCTCGTAGGGAGTGACCTCATTATCTTTTGTAGGAACTTTATTCAGGACATGACACGCGGTCAATATAGCCTCCCCCCACCATGTCTTGGATAAACCCGATGTATCTAACATGGCGTTAACCAAATCAGTTAGAGTACGGTTTTTTCGCTCGGCAACCCCGTTTGACTGGGGTGAATAGGGAGGCGTCCTCTCATGAATAATGCCGTGTTCCGCACAAAATGAATCAAATTCGTTTGAGAAGTACTCTCCACCACGATCAGACCGGACTCGTTTAATTTTCTTTTCAAGTTGATTCTCAACTTCTGCCTTATAGATTTTAAAGTAGTGTAGAGCCTCATCTTTAGTATTTAACAGATACACATAGCAAAATCTAGTGGAATCATCTATCAATGTCATGAAGTATTTCTTTCCACCTTTAGTCAACACACCATTCATCTCACAAAGATCAGAATGTATGAGTTCTAATGGTGCCAAGTGTCTCTCCTCTGCAGCCTTGTGAGGCTTGCGAGGTTGCTTTGCTTGCACACACGAGTGGCACTTAGAACCTTTGGCTAAAGTGAAAGTTGGGATTAAATTCAGTTTTGCTAGCCACGACATAACACCGAAACTTATGTGACAAAGACGTGAATGCCAAACTTCAGATTCATTAACACTCGAATGAATATTGTTCACGACTTTATTACAAAAATCTGCTAGAGAAAGGCGGAACAGACCTCCGCATTCATAACCTTTTCCAACGAAAAGTCCATATTTTGTAACTACTACTTTATTAGACTCGAACACCAACTTAAACCCTTCTCTACACAGAAGGGAGCCACTAACGAGATTCTTCTTGATGGCGGGGACATGCTGCACGTTCTTCAGCTGCACGATCCTTCCCGAAGTAAACTTCAGATCGACCGTGCCAACACCAAGAACAGAAGCACTCGCGCCATTCCCCATCAATACGGACCCGCGACTGGTGGCCTGATAAGAAGAAAACAATGACAAGTCAGCACACACATGAATATTTGCACCCGTGTCCACCCACCAATCGGTGGACTGACAAACTGTAAATAGAGTAAGTAAATTACCGTACCCAGATGCACCACTTTCATTGTTGCCCACAATCATGTTTGCAGACTTGGAGTCCTGCGCCGGCTTCTTGTACTTGTTTGGGCATTTGTTCGCCCAATGTTCCTCTGAACCACAAGTATAGCAGCCATCTCCCTTCTTATTCTTCTTGAAGGGCTTCTTCCCCTTCTTCTTGAAGTCGGTATTCTGTTGGACAGAGTTCTTTCCCTTGGGCTTGTGAGAATTGAAGTTCCTCTGATGTACCATATTGGCAGCAGAAGAGCTTTCCACCGCTTTTCCATTGGAGTCCTTTGCTCTCGAGTTCTGCTCAACACTCAGATGGCCGATGATGTCCTCTACTGAGAACTCACGCCTCTGATGTTTCAGAGTAGTAGCAAAGTTCCTCCAGGAATTAGGGAGCTTAGCAATTATACAGCCCGCGACAAACTTGCCCGGCAAATTGCACTTAAGAACCTCAAGTTCCTTAGCTATGCATATTATCTCATGAGCTTGTTCCAATACAGAACGGTTGTCAACCATCTTGTAATCGTGGAACTGCTCCATAACATACATCTCACTCCCAGCATCGGTGGCCCCGAATTTAGATTCGAGCGCCTCCCACAAGTCCTTGGCAACATGCATATGTAAATATGCATCAACCAGCTTATCTCCGATCACGCTAATGACTGCTCCAAGGAATAGGACGGTGGCCTCCTTAAACATCTTCTCCTGTTCAGGAGTGATAGTTTCCGTAGGAGTGACACCGGCTACCCAGAACACGTTCATAGCCGTGAGCCATAAGGTGGTTCTCGTTTGCCAACGCTTGAAAAAAGTACCGGTAAACTTATCCGGTTTCAGTGCAGCAGCAAAACCATTACTCGAAAAATTCCTACAGACATTAGGTTTTTGGATTGTTGAGTAAATAGGCAATTTTCTGAGTACATTAATCCATAGAATAATAACTAGCATGGCATTGACTAGACTAATGACATACTGATCTTGAGCTAACCTAGCACATACTACGCATATAGTGGATACATCTATGCAAACAAGTAGTACTGCTAGGATAAATACGAACATGAGGATAAACGAGTCATACCCTCCAATCGGCCAGTTGGCCGTAGCAGCAGCAGCGGCGGCGGCGGCAGTATCCTCTGCCGTCTTCTTCTCGGCTTCCTCGCGGAGACGATCAGCTTCGCTTGGTGAAGACATGGCGATGACGAGGGCGACGCGGACGTAGACGAGCAGTCGCGTGATCGCTCCCCAAAAACCTAATCGCCCCTCTCCCGTACAGGAACCGGAGAGGCGAGGTTTCGGAGGCCTGCTCTCCCGTCGACCGTGTACGCGGTAAACGGGACGGAGTCGCCGACGGCAGCAGCAGTCAAGGAACGAATGCGTGAGGCAGATGTGATCTGATTCTCGTCGTTCCTTGTCCGTTACGTATTCTCCGTTCCTGACCGGCAAAAATATGCGCATAGATATGAGCTCGGCTCGGCTCATTCCCGCAACCCGCGGCGGGGCAGGCGGCGGAGGAGGAGTGCGCGAGAGCACCTTCTCTTCTCACTCTCCAATAGCATGTGGAAGAGAGACCCTTATAAAGGGGTCCAAACTCTCCTCCACTAGCGGGGTGGGACTAAACTCCCACCACCTTGTCATGCCACCTACATGGGCCCTTGGAGATTTTTCTGAAATTCTCTAATGGGCCTAAAGCCCACCTCCAAATTTCAACACTAAGTTCTAACAAATGTTTGCATGCATCCAGGGCGACGATAAGTATATTTTCTGCTGGGTGTGCCAATCCACCTATTGCACGATGTGCAGAAAGCAGGTCCAGTTTACCGGGATGCAGAGCGAGCATTGGGGGTCATCACAATGCGTGGGGATAAAGTTCTAGCCTGGATCATATATGTGATCTCATTGTTGCAGTTTTGAAGATAAATTAAAGTTTTGCAGATTAAGACTTCTATACCTTTGATGTATTCTGATTAGTTGATCAGACACGGTATATTGCAAACAAGGGTGACTAAGTTGGTACACGTTGTATATGAGATCATGCATGGTCGATACCCTTCGTGATAGTACTCTTTCATATGTCTTGCTATTTATCTCTTTTTTTGCGGCAAAAGCTTATGCGTCGGTGGCAGAGCATTTTGTGTCAATACTTTGTACAGGGAAGGCTGGCTGGTGTGCAGGGAGCCAAAGTACTTTGATAGCAGAAAGCAAGGGGAATAAATCGTGCTAGCGGCAGCAAAATAAGGAAGGGAAGTCGCAATCTCGGCGCGATTGCCCGCCATTTCCTGAAGAAATCAAATCGCGGGGAAGATTTCCAACAGCGATAGCGCCACGACTGCTGCAGTTTCGCCCGCGATTTATTTCCTTGACAGAAAGTGTATGATAATGAATAAAAAACCTAAATGATAACATCCACACATGTGGCGTGAGGCAACTTGGTCCACTCGTCTTTATAACCATTCATCTTCTCACATTGAACATATGACATCAACGATTTTTTTTTTAGATTTTGTAGACTTAAAAATATTTTATCTCTTAAATAAAAAATCCAACTAAAAATTCGTTTTCACCATTAAATCCGTCTCGACGAGATCTTTACAACTAGATCCCATATTATATGTTTCGACGAGTTTTTTTGGCAACAAGTTACCACATGTTTAAACTGAAGTTGCCATACTATTTACAATAAAGTTGTCATGACATGTTTCATCTACTTTTTTCTTTAGATTTAAAGCTACCATTGTATTTCAACTATTTTTTACAGTATTTTTTATTAATTGGCCATGGCAAATTTTACTAATTAACCACGACAAATTTAATATATGGATCATGTCAACTTTTGGTAATTCATCATGGCAAATTGAGTTTATAGAGCATGAGAATTTTAGTATTTTGACCATGAAAATTCTAATATTTTGAACATGGAAAATATTTTTTGTGTTAACCATGAAATTTTTTAGCGCATGTGTCATGGTAAATTTTAGTAATTAACCACACAAATTTAATTCATGGATCATGAAAACTTTTGGTAATTTATCATGACAAATTGAGTTTATAGAGAATGACAATTTTAGTATTTTGACCATGACAATTCTAGTATTTTGAACATGAAAACTATTTTTTGTATTAACCATGAATTTTTTTTAATGCATGTATCATGGTAAATTTAAATAATTCATCATGGAAATTTTAGTTTATGATTCATGACAAATTTAAACCAGTGACCATGCATTTTTTAAATAACTGATGACATATTTCTTTTTTACTTATGAACCATCTCGAAACTATTTTATGGATCATGGCAAATTTTAGTAATCCATCATGGCAAGTTTAGTTTGCTAATTTATTTTTTTATAACATGTCAAAGTTTATTTTAAACGTAGAAGAAAAAGTAGTTGAAATATATCATGGCAACTTCAATATAATCATCATGACAATTTATGTGCAATAGATATGACGACTTTTAACCCAAAAAAATCATCGAAGCATATCAGTATGAGATATAGTTTCGAAGATCTCGTCGCAACAAATTTAATGATAAAAACGGATTTTCAATCGAATTTTTTATTTAAGAGATAAAAAAATTAAAAACTAAAAAGAAAAAAGATTCATGTTGACATCATCAGTTTTATGACTTGTGCAAGCATGTGGTGACGTGGCGTAACTTATGATCGTTGAACATGTGGGCTATTGTTTCTCCTACCACATGTGTGGGTGTTATCACGACCCTTAAAAAATGCACTAATGAAATTCATAGATGCAATACACTTTAAGGTGTATGTAAAATACATGATTTCAGTATCAAGTCCCTGTCTTCTTTCCCTTTTTGTATCAGGGAAGAATTTGATACTCATATTCAAATGTTTATGCGGCTATGGTTACAAACTGTGTAGTAAAATGCCAAGAAACCACCACCAGAAAATCCATTTGTTTTCACAATTTCCTTTGCCATGTCTGCCATTGGGAGCAGCATTCAATCTGTAAGGGCATCCTAACGCTGATCATTAAATTTTTCTCATGCATCTGTTCGTGGATAGAGGGTGACCAGTCCATGAACGTCGATGTCGGAGGCCGTCATCCAACACTGCCAGCATACATTTTAACAACTATTTGAACTAACAAAATGAAATTCGTGCAAACATGACGGATTTCATACGAACTGGACAAAGACATTTACATTTTGAATATTTTTAACGAAAAAGGTAAAAGCATGTGCACGTTCGGCCGCACAGAGCTCCATTCCCACGATACAGAACGCTACACTAGTCTACGATTGGTTCGCTACATTGAATTATTTAGCGAGTCAATTTTCAGCATACTATAGCGCACTATTTTCTTTCAGTGAGTAAAACCTTCTATGGCGCGTTTGATATAGGTGTAATTTAATACAGGGATGTAAAATTTACAGATGTATTTTACTGGACATGAGTGTTTTCCGACTGAAAATTATATTGATGGGTGAAGGTGTGTATTTCTTTTACACTTGTATTGTGTAGAAAACGGTATCCGAAGCAGGGCCTAGGGAGCGAGCAACACCAGCATCGGGTGGAGCTATGCACGGTTCTTCCTGTGGAGGGGCGGCCGTGACCCGTGAGTCGCCTGAGAGTTATTTGCAAAAAAAAAAAATTCACCCGAGAGTTCATGACGACCGCATATAGGCTAGGATCGGCAGGAGGGCCTCAGCAAGCGCCTACCTAGCCCTTCAATCAATCAAGCAGAAAAAAATACTGTAATATATAAACCCTAGCCGTCCGCCCGCCTCCGCCAGTCCGCCTCCGTCTCCGCCAGAGCCCCACTGGAAGATGATGAAATCAACCGCGGGCGCCGCAGGTTGTGGGGGCATGGCAATATCATCATCCAAGAAGGATGATGCCAACAAGAGGACCGAGGAGGGGGCACAAGGGTGCTCTGCAGCTCCACCATCTGCCCCTTGTGAGTACTACATACACGCTACTCTGCTCTCCATCTCCCTATGTTCTTGTAGTAATTTGTTGTGATTTTAGTAAGGGGATCAGGGTTTCAATTAACTCATCGCCCTCCTCACCTTAGACATACTTAATTAATTAACAAATACTTATTGTGAAGTTCCTTGAAATTGGTAGACACACTGCTGGATCTTAGCAAGCTGTGTGCTCAAGCATCTCGGTTCGAATCCGAGTGGAAGCGCGCATCATGAGCAATGCTATACGATACGATAGAGCTTTGTTTTCTACTCTCCCCGTTTCAAAATATAAGACTTTCTAAAGATTCAACTAAATACTACATACGGATGTATATAGACATAATTTAGTGTGTAGATTCATTCTTTTTTACTCCGTATGTACTCGTAGTGATTTATATTTAGGAACGGAGGGAGTAACATGTAGATTGACACAGTTTTGTAGTTTAACCATATGATCTAGGTCCCTCCAATTATTCCAATTATCAATGTGCCTAGGAGGTCTTCCCATCAGATAACATATATGACGTCTTCCATTATTAATTAGCTTCCTTAAGTACATTGGAGCAAGCATAAAGTCCATGAATCATAGCAGTTCCATGTAACACATCAGTAGTTTCATATTAAGATATTCTGAATATTAATAATTCCAACCAATTGGAATATAGTTGCATGACACGCTGAAAAGAAATTTATGATCAAATTGTATTGCTGTCGCACGCAGGATACTCTAAGTGAGATGATGTCACTGTTAAGCTTCAAGGAGGCCGCGCGCATGAGCCTACTGTCAAGCCAGTGGAGACATCTCTGGAGATCATGCATCAGAGACTTGGTCTTCACTAGGGAGACAATGTGCCGCCCCACGGCCATGAGCCGAGAGGAACAGCATCGAGAAGCTTTCATCAGGAACGTTGAGTGCGTGTTGTGCCAGCTCGATCCCACCACTCCCAGGGACAAGTTTGTGCTCGAGTTCAAGCTCATCAACACAAATGTGCAGCCCCATGTTGACAGATGGGTCACCTTTTGTGCAGCATCGAGAGCGAAGCACATTGTCTTCAATTTCAAACCGGGGTCATGGGGCCGCCACGACAATTCGTTCAGCTTCCCGCTCCACCTTCTCATCAATGGCGCTCCTGCTGTCAGGTCTCTGTGCCTCATGTCTGCCTACCTAAAACCAATGCCTGGTTTTTGTGGCTTCACAAACCTTAGAAAGCTCAAGCTCGACTCGGTGTTTGGAGATATCCAGTGGCTGCTGTTGTCGGCGAGCTCCATGCTTGAGTGGCTTAGCATCACGCGTTGCACCCTCCACAGCTTGACTTCTTCCCACCCGTTGCGCCGGTTGCGGTACCTGTATGTGCACCACTGCTTCGATGTGCAGAGGCTTGAGCCTTGAGGTGCAAGCTCCGAACCTCAATACCTTCATGTATGCCAGCTTGGAGGCCCGCCCGGTGCCATTTATGCTTGATGGGTGTGTAGAGGTACAGGACGTCACCATCAAGTTGCCAACATGGAGGAGTGACCTTCTCGACTATGCCTTCGCGGATCATGGTATGGCGAATGCGTCCAAGCTCTCCGTGGAACTTGCAATTGATGCCAAGGTGATCCTTTTGATTTATATATATACGTTAACAAAAGTTAATATATTGCGGAAAGTGCTCTTCTACACGGGTGAACATTAAATTCGGAAGATATTTTTAAAATGTTCAAAAAAATCTGAATTTTTTTACAACAAACTTTTACAAATATTTTAATATATTGCAAAATTTCAATATGAAATCACATTCTTTGAAGTCGCTGCAAAAAAAACAAAATTTATGCTTCAAAATGCTTTTGAAAGTAGCATTTTTAGAGTTTCAATTTTGTTTATTTTTTATCATGATTTCCACAAATGTGATTTCATGATGAAATTTTAGGAGCATTTAAAACATTTGTGAAGGTTTGCCCAATTTTTTTCAGATTTTTCTGAACATTTTATGATATTTTTTTTGAATTTACTGTTCATCCAAGCTCATTTGAGCTCGGGTTTAGAAACATCACGTCCATATCTTGCATGTTAGTTATACTATTTTACTTTCAACTACTTCTAAAATTGCACCTTACCCTTTTTAGTGTCGATCCATAGTAATCAAATAATTGTTGTTCATGTTCTGATCATCCCATGTTTTTTTTTTGTCATGGTTGTGTGCGGTCATGTCAAGCAGCACGCAGGGGCGGGCCCAGTTCAATTCATGGGTATTCAAGTGAATACCCATTATTTTTGCCAAAATATGATGTATATATAGAATGTGTACATGTACTGTATGAAAGAAAACGAGATTTACACGGAATAACAGGTTGTATAGCTTCCAGCCGGCCCACCTCGTGCTTCCCTCCCCTTCCCCGCTCCAAGATGGCTTACTGGCCCAAATCTCTTTCACGTGGTAGGACAGTCCCAGCCCAACTCAAACACTACTAGATATCTAATCTTTTTCTACGGTGAAATTAAATAACCGACACACCATAGGGGATTCCCGTAATATCCGACCGTTCCCAAGTTCCCCTACAGTTAAAGTCATCCACAAGGCTATGATACTTAATTACCGACAGTCTTGATTAATAGCCGACGGGGATAAAAACACACATGTTCATAGGATACATCAACCGAGAGGTATGAAGAATAACCGACGGTTTCCAGTGCACACATAGTTATGCACCGTATTGCTCGACGGTGTTACTACTTAGCCGACTGGTACTTAGCAACTCATGGTTATCCCGTGTTATACCCGACAATTTATTCTTAGTGCATGGGTATCTGATCGAATAATCGATGGTCAAAACACATAACCGATGGGCACAACTAACTCTAAGTTATATGTAATTATAAATGACGGTTTTCTATAATAGTCGACGGTGTGGTAACATCGCTCAGTTATTTGTCATGATAGCTAACAGTGTGTGCAAATAGCCGACAGTGAAAACGTGGTAGGGAAAACCAACCAGTATTCTATAATCATATCTTCTTTTTATTCACCAACGGTGTATATTCACCGTCGATAATACATATACCCGACAGTGATCCTCAATAGCCTACTGTTAATCTCATCAAAGGTGATTAAACCGTCGTCAATGTTGAATGTTGCAATCTTGAGAAAGCATGGATATATTCTTTTAAAAACATTTAAGGATTTTCAAAACCAAAATTATCGATGTTTTACAACATATATGTAGAATCCCATTCTTTTGTAGTCTCATTGTTAGATATTTATAACCATTAGAACTCCAAAAATTATTCGTTGCATTAACTATAGGTTGCTTAACCAAACTGAACAATCTTGTAATTCTTGATCCCTTTTAATATTCTCTAACATTTTTCAAAGCTTGCAATAATATTGTTTAGCTAGGTTAGTCTCCGACCCTTTTTTCCGGTAGCGGAATGAATCCAAGGCTTGACTCGGCCCAAATCTCAAAGGAACCCAGTAGGTTGACTCGGCTCGACCTCTTCACTTGTCGGACCGAGGGCCTATGCTACCCCGAAGTGATCTTAACGCTCGCCTAGCTTGATGAGACCTACATAACCCTTTTCTATGTTTTCAACCTTTCATGTTGGGATGCTACGCGTGAAACCGCCGCGACATTGTCATCTGCATCAAAAAAGGCCCAATCCAGATCATTTTAACATAAGTTGAAGAACCAAATTTAGATTTTTAAAGTAGATGAGAGTCTGTCTTGCTTTTTCTAATATTAAAATGAGAACTTCAACATTATTGAAAAAGGAAAAAGGGATTAAAATTCAATCGATATTGCCGACTTGCTAATCGGATCTGCGAAATCCAATGCCATCTTGTGGGGACGACAAGAATTCAATCGTACCAACTACAGTGGAGTTCAATCAATAAATATATTCATTCGGTCGAGTATACTAAAAGATCAATTCAAACGAGTGACTGACGTGCACATTAGGAGGTGTCATGTTAAGAGTATATCAACCATACTAGAGGCCAATGGGCGCTTCGTCGCACCGCATTCTTCAGTGAAGAAGTGTCTTTTTTTACTAACAGGTTACTGTGATTAGTTGTTCTATTTTTATTTGGGTCTTAATTATGTTGGTAGCGTTTTTTCATTCGTATATCATGATGGGTTGATGTTAAAGTGTCCTTCGGCCTTGGTGTCAGCCGATGGTAGTTGTGTGAGCCCCTTCAAAACTGTTTTTTACATAACCTTGGGAGCTTCCATTCCATGGTGAAAACGTAGGATTTGGTACGCACACGAAACTCTCACCCGCTCAGTTAGGCTCACTTCTTTACTCGTTTTCTTAGTTTTTATTCACTTGCTCCACTGCTAGCTCATAAAGGCCGACTACCTGGACTTTTTTGTTAAATAAAAAATATGTTCATATATTTTTTTTAAATGAATTTCCATTTTTATATTAAAAAACATGTTTTTTCAAATAGTTTTGGATTTGAAAAATTATGTGCAAACTTGAAATAAATTAGCAAATTTAACAATATTCATAAAGTTAAAAAATTTCATGAACTTGAAATATGTTTGTGAATTTGGCCCCCCACGATGTTGATGCACCAAGAGGCTCCACATTATTTAGGGAGCATAATATCTTAATTAACTTATACAGATTTTTTCAATTTAAAATAAGTGTTTTAACTTTAATATAATTTTGTATTAAAGTTAGTATAAAACTGAGTATTTAATTTAGGATGAAGGGAGTAGGTGAATAGGAAGCATGTGCCAACTACCTTCTTTAAGAAACGAAATGTCATAGAGAGCCACCCATTTTTTAATTTAGAAGAGGAAGGGATAATGTCAGCTACAGTATTTGTCACTTACCTCAGTCCACTCGCTCTCCGGGCAACACCTTGCTCTTCTCCTTAAAAAAAGCAACATCTTGCTCGCCACCGCCCCAATTCAAATCATGTCTCATCAGAATCCAAGTACCCCCATGGTGAAGCGCCAAGCTGCAACAGCAGCAGCCAGATCGCGGGTCGTGAAGATGAACTGGACTGGGAAGGTGGAGATTTGTGGTGGGAGCCCCCGCGCGTCCGAGGTGTCATGGGTGCTGCTGCAGGGACCCGGCGAGGACTGGTTGGTTCTGCAGTCGCGGAGATGAAGGAGGGACTTCGCGGCTTGGTACCGTTTGTTGCGCCGCCGTCGCTATCACTCATACAGAGGCCAGGACAAGCAGGGCGCCGTCGACGACCAAACCAAGCCCAGTTTCCAGGTTTCATGATATTCCTCCCCTTCCCTAATTCTACTTTTTATTTCTTAATTTATTTCTTTGCATTCAGAGCTTTGGAAGGTCTAACTTGTTGAGAATTGATAAGAAGAACAATAAATTTGGTGATTGAGTTTTTTGGGGAAATTTTTGTGTCAATAGAACAGAGCAGGGATAGTTTGTTGCAAAATTAACATGTAAAGTCCGTGCAATTTTTGTTACTGTGCTAACAAGGAAGGATTATTACTTGTGATGAAGGAATTAATGAGAGGTTGACACCAAAATATATTCAGGTGGGGGATTATATTATCAAAAAAAAAATCAGGTGGGGCTTCTCGCACCCTGGTATTTTCTCAAAAAGAAAAAAAAGGTTGGACGGGTGGGCTAGCGGCTGATTTCCTTTTTGCGCGCGCACGAAAAGCGTTCGCGCCCTCACCCCCACTTCTTCCCAAAGTTTCGCGGTCTCCTCAATCCTCTCCCGATCATAACGAACTCATCCACCTTTCTCCAAAACAGATTATGTCCGGCCTCCAAGTCTGCTTCATCTACGACGTTTGAGGAGGAGTTCCTTTCCTGCCCCTGCGATGGACGAGGACTACCAAGCAACGCACGGCGGCTCCTCTGCTTCCGCGGCGATGGAGGAAACAACACGAGGCGACGATAGCGATGTGCCAAGGTATCTCTCTCTTTTCTTTTTTTGTGTGTTTCTCTACGCTTTGTTATCTGCCATGTGCCCGGTCTATGACTTTGTGTGTTGCCATCACACTTCTGAAACTGCATTCCTCATTGTGTTTCGTTGTGAACTGTGATTATGCTTTGCTAGCCATTGTGCATTGTTCTTTTGATCTACTTTTAATGACATCCCATTCACGGACTACGTTTTCACATGTCCGGTTTACACGTTTGCTTATCCAGCATGTAATTTGTTTTTTCGTTATGACTTTTAATCTTTCAAGATGCATATACAGATTTACTGAAACTGAACATAGATTTGTAACTTGAGCATGCCAATGTTACTTAATACATGTGCTTAGTTGTTTTCCTCCAATTACTTTGATGCCTCAATATGTCTAATTTTTAAACTTCAAATTGTCATATATATATATATATATATATATATATATATATATATATATATATATATATATATATATATATATATATATATATATATATATATATATATGTGTGTGTGTGTGTGTGTGTGTGTGTGTGTGTGTGTAGCACTATGGGCAACAACCGTAGTTGGATGTACAGAGAGAGAAAAGGAAAGTTGTTCAGTGAAACTTGGAGACAGGGTTTGGAGAATTTCCTGGATCATGCATTTTCATTGCCCGAAGCCACTGTAGATGAGAAATCCCATTGTCCGTGCACTAAGTGTTTCTGTCGTCATAAGCGCAAAAGGGATGAGATGACCATCCATTTGTGCGCCAATGGTTTTCAGTTAGGATATGAGAAATGGACTAGTCATGGGGAGCCTAATATACCTGAAAACATAGAGCAAGACGATTTTGTGAGAGATGTAGATAGAATGGATGATATGTTAGTTGATGCAATTGCTGCGGAAGGAGTTTTTCCAGGTGAAGAACCAACACAAGCTGCCCAAAAGTTCTACAAAATGTTGGTTGAAGCTGACACACAACTGCATGCGAAGACATCACAAACTCGTTTGTCTACTGTGGCACGGCTAATGACTATTAAGACACAACATAATTTGTCAGAAGCTTGTTACAATGAAACGATGACCCTAATACATGATGTTCTTGGAGATGATGCTGCAAAAGAACTCCCTACAAACTTCCATAGGTCAAAAAAGCTTGTGCATAGTCTAGCCATGCCATATGTGAAGATTCATGCATGCCCCAAAAACTGCATGATTTATTATAAAGAAAATGAAAACAAAGAGAAATGCCCAATCTGCAATGAACCTAGATACGAGGAAACAACCACAGGGAATAAATCTAGGAAGGTACCATGCAAAGTTTTGCGCTATCTCCCTATAACACCTAGACTGCAGCGGTTGTACATGTCACAGAGCAGTGCCAAGCACATGGACTATCATGCTAGGCCACGGAATAACAAGAAAGTAATGGTTCATCCTTCCAATGGAGAAGCCTGGAAGGAACTAGACAAACAATTTCCTGGTTTTGCTGAGGAGGTGAGGAATATTCGGCTGTGCCTAGCGACCGATGGATTCACACCTTTTGGTATTTCAGCAGCCTCATATTCTTGCTGGCCTGTCTTTGTTGTTCCCTACAATCTCCCACCTGAAATGTGCATGAAGCAAAATAACTTGATCCTTGCACTAGTAATTCCTGGACCAGATCATCCAGGGAAGAACTTAAATGTTTTCATGCAGCCCCTGATTGATGAATTAGATGATTTATGGAAAAATGGTGTTGTTACCTATGATTGTCATAGAAAGCAAAACTTGCTAATGAAGGCAGCCCTTTTATGGACTATTCATGACTTTCCTGCTTATGACTTAGTATCATGTTGGAGCACACATGGCAAACTTGCTTGTCCTATATGTGGATGTGACATAGATACGTTTTCCTTAAAGAATGGGCATAAACCATGTTGGTTTGATTGCCATAGGAGATTCCTTCCAGCTGACCATGTGTTCCGTAGGAGTTTGAATTGTTTCCGTAAGAAAACAAAAGTTCTTGATCCTCCACCGAAGCGCCTCTCCGGGGAAGAGGTATATGAACAGCTCCAAAGCCTTGTTCCTGATGAAAATGGAAAAAATACCTTTGCTGATTTCGGGAAGGGGCACAACTGGATTGGCATAAGTGGTTTGTGGCAGCTTGAGTACTTTAAAAAGTTGTTGCTTCACCATAACATTGACGTAATGCACAATGAGAAAAATGTTGCTGAGGCTTTGTTAAGCACGTGCCTTGATATTCCGGATAAAACTAAGGATAATATTAAAGCACGTCTTGATATGGCTGAAATATGCAACAGACCAAAACTTAAGTTAATACAGAAACCTAATGGTGGGTGGCAGAAACCAAGAGCAAAATATTGTGTGAGTAAGGATGACAAACTAATCATCCTGAAGTGGTTCAAAGAATTGATGTTTTGTGATGGTTTTGCGGCTAATTTGAGAAGAGCTGTTAACTTGACCCAAGGAAAGTTTGTTGGACTCAAAAGCCATGACCACCACATAATTATGGAGCGCCTCCTGCCAGTTGCTCTACGGGGCTTCATCCCAGAGAGTGAATGGCGGGCCATAGCAGAGTTAAGTTTTTTTTATCGACAGTTGTGTGCTAAAGAGATTGATCCAGAACGGATGCGTACAATTGAAAAGGAGATTCCTATTCTGTTATGCAAGCTTGAGAAAATGTTTCCACCTGGCTTCTTCAATGTGATGCAACATCTAATTGTACATCTCCCGTACGAGGCAAGGGTTGGGGGCCCTGTGACATACCGTTGGATGTACGTCTTTGAGAGGTATGTCAAATAACCTAATGTTGTGGATTTCTTCTAGCTATAATTTTCTTATGTCAAGTTATTTATTGCAGGGCAATGCACCATCTTCGATTGAAAGTTCGCAACAAGGCAAGAGTAGAGGGTTCAATTGTGGAGGCTTGCATAGTACAAGAGATAACAAACTGTGTATCTTTGTACTTCAGTGACCATGTTCACAATACATGGAATAGGAAGTCTAGATACAACAATGGAGGAAAGCAGGTTCAAAATGATGGTTGCTCACTAGATGTGTTCCAATATGAAGGCACCCTTCATGGTAGGGGTGAGTCTCGATACCTCACACGTGAAGAACTGAATGCTGCGAAGCTATACATTTTGACCAATTGCTCTGATGTTGATAAATTTCGAGAGTAAGTCATTTTATTTTTACACTTCACCCTTATATGCCATAATTTTCTAATTATATGCCATCTATAGAGCATTTTCTGAACAGAAGTATGCGAAGCACCCCAATTTGTCTCTGGAGGGCCTGGATAAAATGATGACGAAAGAATTCGTTGATTGGTTTAAGACTGTTGTAATCACTATCTCATTGATTTCTTGACTTAGATTGATCAATGTTATGTTTACTAACTTGAAATATTGTTTATTGATGGCAGTGTAAAAAAGACCCAAGTTCTGACGAGGACATGTGGAATTTAGCTAATGGATGCAGTTCTAGAGTATTTTCATATAGTTCCTATGACGTGAATGGCTTTCGTTTTAGGTCAGAACGATATGAGAAACTCCATAAAAGGTTGAGAACAGTGAACACTGGAGTTTGTTTGGCATCCTTCACGTCCGACAACAAACAACTTGACTACTATGGTGTGATCGAGGACATTATCAAACTATCCTTCACTCCAGGCCGAAAAATTGAGATGGTACTCTTCCAATGCCGCTGGTTTGATCCAACTAAGGGTACGAGGTGTGAAGAAAAATTAGGTTTGGTGGAGATTAGGCCATCTTCAAGGCTTGCGAACTTTGAACCATTTGCCATGGCTCACCAAGCTACTCAAGCTTATTATTTGAAATATGCTTCTCAAAGGCATGATCTTCGTGATTGGCGGGTTGTGTACAAGATACAGCCAAGTAGCAGCTTGAGCAACCTTGATGATAGTACACATGATCCATCCGCTGAAAATGATTTTTTCCAAGAAGATACAGAGCAGGGCATTTTCTCGGCAGATGTTGGGGACTTTATTGATGAAATTAGGACATCTACAAATCAGTACGATGATGTGCTTGATCCCTATGACATTGAAACCATAGAAAAGCGCAACAGTAAGGAAGATAGCAGTAAGGAGGATCCTTTGGACAATATCTATATCGATGACAGTAGCGATGGAGAAGAATTTCCACAGGGGGGAAGAGAAGAGGAGGATGAAGACAAGGATACCACATTGGATCATGATTTAGAATATGATAATGATGACTACTGAACATATAGTTTGTTAGTGCATGAGATATTCTATTATAGTTTTTTCTTGAAGTACCGTTAATTAGATATTTTGGAATTTCTCAGTTCATTTCTTAGCGTTGTTTCTTACTAATATTAAGTTTTACTCACTACAATTTAAGTGGTTACAAAGTGTTCCATTTTATTTTAATCTGCACACATGTTCTTCATAATGGTTTGTTCTCATTTTTGTATAGCTACTAACGAGCATGGAGCCTTGTAAACAGGATGACTAGGCGTTTGACTCATAGACCTATCTCAAGACCTATACGGAATGGACCTTCCACTGGTTCGGTTGGAAATAATGGGTCATCTCAGCCAGCTTCACAAACTAGGAAGGCTAGAACACCCAGGTCTAGGACAGGAAGTGGTGATAGACTTGAAGAGATTGATCGACCTCTCATTGTACCTTCTGGCATGTTAGTATTAAACTTTTTAAAGTGTTTTAGTTCTTCTTGGATGCATATTCAAATATTAATGCTTTGAAGTATGTGTTCATGACAGTCGATGGGAAAAGCACCCGTTCAAATCTCGTGAACCCTCCACGGTGCAAGGCGCATTAGTACGCCAGTATTATCCGGAACCAATTGGTCCAGATGATAATAAGAAACATGTATTGACTTGGGAGGACTACAAGTGGTCCAGCAATCCAAGAGTGCAAACTGCAGCATCTAGAATTAAAGATGAATTTTGGGTAAGTTGATTAGTTTTGCCAGCTTCTGGAGATTTTTCATTTCCCCACCACTTTATTAGAAACTTGGACTTTAATATGTGTGTTAGGAACAAATAACAGTTCTGATTTTCCCTAATGTAGTTATATCATATAAAAAGTGCCCATTTATGTTGTCAAAACTAGAAGTGCACTACACCATAATTCTCAGTTTGTACTGTCATCAGTCTAAAGCACTTAAATTGGTCTGATGGTAATCTGGATATCCATTATTATTTATGATTTCTTAGTAGATTCATTTGTTCTCAAATCAATCCATTATTATTTTGACAGTGGCGTTTTAAGTGCAATCCATCAGACCAACGTGATGCAGATGAAACCTTGGAGTTGAACCTTGCTGAAAAAGTGAGGCAAATGATACATGAGGAAAAGAAGGCAGCTATGAAAAGATTATACAAGCGTGGCAATGTAACTGAGGAAAAAGATGAGGAGGGTAATATCTGGCCAACTGTTGTAGAATTAATTTCAACCAAGCCAGATGACTTTGGTACCGATGATGGTTGGCGTTTACTATGTGAACATTGGAGTACTCAGGAGTCTAGAAACAATTCTTTACGTGGGAAGAGGAATAGGCTAGCTAATGGAGATACCATTTACCATTGCAGTGGTGCAAGAAGCATAGTGGCTACGCGCCAGTATCTGGTACTTTTTCACTAATGCATATTTCTATATTTCAATACTAAATAATAATATTTGATAACACTTATCACTTTTAATAAGCAGAAACAAAAAACTGGTAAAGACCCAGGACTTGCGGGTGCTTGGCAGCACACTCATAGATTGAAGCGAGGCAATGAACGTGTTGACATGTGTAGCCAAAAAGCTTCTGATCGCTGGGTTAGTCTTTGCGACTATACTTTATGGTGCGTGAACCTATGCATGTTGCGAGCAATCAATCTACAAATTCATATCCGGTTGCATTACATAGCTGGCTCAACATGTGTGCATATTATGTAGTTTGTAGTCCTTTTAGTTCCATTTTGCACTACTCTTCTACCAATCTTCATGTTACTTACTGGTTCTTCTTACTTGCAAAAGGAAACATTTGACAATGGAATGAAAAATATGCATGGGGAAAATTGGCAAGAAGAGCATCCGGAATTCGATGGATCTGTCATTTATGAAACAACTGGTAGAATGCCACATGGGAGACTAAGAATTGCTGATGAGGCATTTACCAAAATAGATAAGTCCATTATTAAGGCAACAAAGATCAGGGTATCACAGCAGGAACAATCAGCTCGTGAACAAGAGCGTTTACAGAGGGAAAATCGACAATTGAGGCATGAGAACAAAGAGCTACGAGGTGTGGCACAAGTTGTGCGGGTAAGGTTTACTACTGTTGTGAATAGGAGTATAAAGAAAGGTGATTTTGCTAATTGTGTGTATTTATAGGCATTGATATATAGAGGAGATCTGGACTATGATACTTTAATGGAGGAAGGTGCACAACATGAGTCGGTAAGTTTAACACAAAACGAACTGATTGTGATAAACAGTAATGATGACCTCAAATGTAGAGTTCCAGAAACTTGAATTCTAATGTCAATTTCTATTTTTGATCTCAAACCAATACTTAATATTTGTTTTTTAATATATAGGGTACATATGATTCTGAACATGAGTACTACAGTGATAGTGATTTGTATGACGAGTTAGCAAGGCAGCGAGATAAAGTTGATCAAACTGGACCCGAACTGGTATGAGAAACATGAGTTTGTTTATTGGTTCTCTCTGTTTCTTTGGGCATGGCTTCTTAGCCTGCTAATTAATATTCACATAGTGCAACTAATAATTGTTAATAAATTTGACAATTGGGGTAATTACAAGTCGTAGAAGAGAAATGCTATGGGCTATGTAAGATTTGGATTTATTATACATTGCCCAAGTAAATCCTTTTTATAAATTAACCACTGATCCTAGATATTGAATTTGCCTTGTGCTTATGCGTTTTACTGATTTGAAGTACTTATATATTGCTGCTTGTACGGACTACAGAGATGGTAAAGGAATGGTACTTTCCTTGGTTATACATAATTGATCAGTGTTGAGTTTTAAAACCTACTTGTTAATTTGTTGATTTAGATAATACTGATTGCAAACTGTACTATTTACTAGAAGCTGGTCATGATAAAAAAACTTTAGCATTCAGAACATCTGAAGTCCTGTTACGTACAGAAGATGTCTGGGCCTTGTTTTCTTGTTCCATTTACCCTTTTATATGTTCGCAAGTTGTATATTTGGTAACAGTTTCCATGAAAATATCTTCTCTCTTTTTGTAACATGTTGTGTATTTAAAAAAACAATTTCGTTATATTATCGCGTGTATTTCATCTCTTACAAGCAGTATGATCATTTTTAGGGCCCTGAAAGCAATGCTGGATCTGGTGACAATCATATGGAGGGTGGCAATATCAATGACGAGAGTGAAAGCACATAATTAAGACTTTGACTTCATGGAAGTGTTGAGATGAAGTGACGTTTTGATGGTGCAGTTTAGAGAGGGATTGATATTTCAAGATAATTTATCTAATGCAAAATGTTTAGGATGGATTGTTTTTATTTACCCTTTTATTTTCCATTTTCATGTTATCTATATGGATGATTCAGAACTTATGTAGTTTTCAACTTGGAACTAACTACCATTGGACCAATGTGATACCTTGTGAGTAAAGTATGCTCTTTTATCACATTGGGGTAAATTCTATTTATTTCCGTCACAAAAGAAGTTCTATTTATTTTGTTCATACTTGGCATTGTCAACTTATAGGATCGACACAAATTTCATTTTTGTAGTGCAAATTCTCTCTCTACCAGTGGCATTATAGAGTGCAGCTGATGGCTAACGGCGATATTTTTACTCTCGGTTATATACTATGCCTACAGTGACAAACGTCTCGGATTTAATCGATACCAAGGGTAGTGGATGCTCAGTTGATACAAATGCTGGCAGTATATATATACTGTAGGTCATAACCTAGTCTCACAGTGTATATATACTGTAGGTCATACCCTTATCTGACTGTGTATATGTACCGTTGGTTGTTCATATGCCGATGGGAGGACGACCGTCAATAACATGAACAACGATGGTCGTTGGGAACCGTCGGAAACGACAAAAAATGACGGTCACCGAGAACCTTCGGGAATGAGAACAATGACGGGTACACGAAACCGTCAAAATTTGCAATAACCAACGGGAGACCGTAGGATATGAGCGTCGTCAGATATGAAAGAGCCGACCATCCACCGTCGACTTCATGCCGTAGGCAATGACCATAAGCCACGGTACCGTCGGATATCATGTTAATGGCCGACCAAGCATCACCTACGGGAAATAGCCGAGGGGGCACCGTAGCTCATATAAGTAGACGACGGTTTTTGCAAATAGACGACGGTTTTTCAACCCTAGGCGAAGCTTAGGTTCCTAGTAGTGAAAATTATATACTGGATGTGGGCACAATGACACCCAACCCTGATCAATCGATCGGTCGCATGAATCGCGCCGCGCCGCCGCCCACGCTCCCAACTCTCATCGCTAGAAAATGCACGGTCCACAGCCGCACGTATGCAGGAGGGCACGGGGCGCGTTGGTGGGCTAGCACACGGCGACGCCGCACATGCATCCAGCTTGGAGATTGAGTCGAGCTCATTCATCACTTGAGAATTGACACATCAATCTTTTTCAGATACGTTCTTTTTTCTTAGATGTGTGTTACGGCCTTTTAGGTTAATTCTTGAATCCCCGCAGAAAAGGTTGATTCATGGATGATTGTCTAGATTCACTTTTATGGAGGCGCTTCAAAGTTGTTTGTTGGGAAAATTTTCTTTTGTTTTCGATGCTTTGGAGATGCATATTGTTGTCAGAAGTTGCCACTTCATATGTTGAATAATTAGTACTTTCATATGTTTAACAACTCAAAGTTATGATCCTATATCAAAAATTCAAGTTAAGATCAATTACATGAATCAATGATACTATTGCTAATCCATGTTTTATCTTTTATATATTATACAATTTGTATAAGAAATAGTGCTATAATCATTTCTACACGGCAAAAACAAGAGGCGGTCAAAAATCTATAAGCTTTTAAGATTTTGAATACACACTCTTAAAATCCTGGGCCCGCCCCTGGTAGCACGTGCCTGGATGTGCAAAATGCCCTAGCAAGTTTGTCAACCTGAAGCATCTTATATTGACGGTGGATATCGCTGTTCGTGATTGGCATACAAGTGGCATTCTTCGTTTGGCTTGCCTTTTGGAATTAAGCCCGGTTTTGAAGCATCTTGAACTGCATGTAGGTGATCCATCTCTTTGATGTTTTAATTATATGATCGAGCAAAACATCATCCATACACCTCATGGAGGCTATGTTTGGTTTTTTTTTACCAACTTCTGCTTTAAAAAGCTAAAAGCTAACCAAAGGGGTAAATGTTTAAAACAGCTTTTAAGAATACTAGCAAAAGGACCCGTGCATTGCAACGGATTAAAAAATCATAATCTCTAATGATGATGATCACATTATGCTCACACATCATCGCTTAATTTTGAAATTTTGTGCACAAATGCAAGAAAATGTTTCTTCTTTTAAATTTATTCACAAGTTGAAGCAATCTTCACATTTCCAAAAAAATATCATGGTTGTCAAAAATCTTGGTAATTCAAAGAATTATTCTGAATTTCAAGAATTATTTTTAGAAAACACATGATAATAATCCCATCCACCCGACAGTTAGTTCTTCAAAATTCACACGGGTATATTGTCACAAAGACTTAGAAGCATTACTGTTTAACTACATACCTTTGATCCTTCATGAACATTTTTACAAATATGAAAACAATTTTAAAATCAAGAACATTTTTTACAATTTACAAATATTTACTAAAAATCGTGAACATTTTTATATTTCGAATGGGTTTTAAGTACTTTCTTTTCAATTGCGAACAATTCTAGAATAGCCGAACATATTTTTTGAAGTTGGAGGACTTTTTTAAAATTCATGAACATTTCTTAAAACGCATGAAAATTTTCTGAATAAACAAACATTTTTATAAGTCAGTAATCTATTTTTTAAATTCACGGACATTGTTTTGGAATATGCAAAAAAATTACGAAAATCCCGAGCTTTTTTAGAATTCACAAACATTTTATGTTTTCATTAACATTTTAATTTAAAATTTCTCCCGTGCGTTGCAACGGAAGAAAAAATGACGTGCTTTGTTTGAAGCGACCGTCAATTATTGTTAATCAGGTTGGACAGATAGAGGATAAGTTTGATGATTGCTTCATTATAAAGTGGAGGAAAATCCTTTTTTGATGTTAGGATAAATTCAATAATAACAAAAAAATTGAAAAAAAACACAGTCAATATGCGTGCACGCTAGCTAGCTTAACACGTCTGCTAGACGGGTCCTTCTTCTCCAAGATCCCCGGCCGTCCATGGCGCGGGCACTCTGCCGCTGCAGCCTGTGCCCACCTCCGTCGGGCCCTTCCCCACTGGATCCCGGCTCTACCGTTCGGCCATGGCGCGAGCACTCTTCCGCTTCAGCCTCTACCGCCACCGGATCCCCAGCCGTCCATGGTGCGGGCACTCCGCCGATGCAGCCTGCGCCCACCTCGCTCGGCCCCTTCCCCGCTGGATCCTAGCTCCATCGTTCGGCCATGGCGCGAGCACTCTTCCGACCTCCGGATCCCTGGTCGTCCACGGCGCGGGCACTCCGCCGCTGCAGCCGGGCCCTTCCCCAAGCTCCACCACCGCCGGATCCTGGCTCCATCGGCCGACCATGGTGCGCGGCACTCCCTGATGCAGCCTACGACTGCCTCCCCCTCGATTGCTTTCGTTCATTGATTTTACCATCTCATTTTAATCGACGACGACTGCCCGCCTTGATTGCTTTCTTTGATCATGCCTCATCCTCCTCGTCTCTTTGCTTATTTCTGGGGTCGCTTGTTGAATTATCAATGGGTACCTATATGAACGTGTGAGATTGGGCGTAAAGAAGCGGTGTGGGATTATTATTTAGCATGATGGACTCGGGGCCGGGCGGCGCATCGGGTTGGATCTAAACGTTTTTTTTTCAGATTCACTAACACAGGGACTGCGGGTTGAATTCAAAAAAATAGTAGGGGTGTTTTTATAAAATTATCACGATGGGTTTTTCGATAAAAACAATAACCGCTTTAGTATTAGGTAAAGATGTAGCTTCTTCCTAGTGTAAACTTCAAAGCTGTGGACACTAACTTTTGAGCTTCCAGCTTTTTCACAGTAGCTTTTTTAGAATCTGCAGCTCAACCAAACACAACCGGAGTGTAAGTAAGTTATAAAGTCTGGCCTTATTCGCGCTTTACGATTGTAGTATATCCTGTCATAAGATGGTTTCTCCTTCGTGTATCCTAGTTACTATTAAGCTGTAAGAAACATGACTATGCACGTTGTACTCTCAGTTTTCTGTCATACACAGTAGTGGAGTACCTCAGCATGCTGATTGTATTACTACTTCTTTATAACATCAAGTAATTTCAGGATAAGATTGATTGTTTAAGTCAGATTGTTTAAAGGGAGTTGGCAGTGTTATTCTGATCAAGCAAGAATAACTTAGTTGCATTTTATTATTATTATTATTATTATCAGAGGGGTGCTTTTATGAAATAAGTAATTAATTGTGGCCCTTGTTTTCTTTACTGCTTTGATAATGCAGCTGACATTCATACTCCTAAAACGAGAGGTGTCGTGGCGTCCGGTAGAGGAGTTGCCCCCGGCCCGTGAGCCGCATTATATTATCATCTGAAGACATTACTGATGACGGGAGTCTACGGCTTCAATAACTTCTTCGTCCTTGCACTGTATTATGCTCGAACCGCCATGGCGCTCGAGTGCATGGTCATCGACCCGGAGGCAAGGAAGAGGTATGCCTTGGCTCGCCACGCCATAGAAGAGGACCCGGTTCATCAGGGCCGACGGATGGCCAATGAACACCTTCGGGGACGGGGTCTGGATGCCATCCTCACCATCTTGTAACATACCTGCCTTTTCTAGAACATGATAGTGTGACTGGTTTTGTAAAGTGTTTTCTGTTGAGAAGTTCAGAACCACAGACAATGGCTACATCCCCTGAAACTAGCAACTGAATCTATGTAACTGATTGCCCAGTAACTGTAAGCTGGTAGTATTTCTACTGCTGCACT
The DNA here is from genome assembly GCF_904849725.1 of Hordeum vulgare subsp. vulgare. Classification (NCBI taxonomy): domain Eukaryota; kingdom Viridiplantae; phylum Streptophyta; class Magnoliopsida; order Poales; family Poaceae; genus Hordeum; species Hordeum vulgare. Next base: position 618,718,167 of record NC_058519.1, on the reverse strand, counting down.
GCACGCACGCACGCACGCACTGGAGTTTGTGCATGTCTTAAATGAATCTCGCATTAACAGGCACCCAAAAGGTGTGTCGTAATGACCATTGCACCATCTTAAATTGAGATCCACGTAACAGCTGAAACCCCCGGCGGAGAGCGCTTATAAAACCCTCCCGGCCAGTTCCCGTCCATTTTCCCCAAGGCCAAGATCACCAACGGCGAGACCGGTCTCTTTCTCTTCAGCTGCCGCAACGCACCCTCAACCATGGCGAAACCCACAAGCCAGTCGGTGGCAGCGATCGCCATCCTGATGCTCGCCGTGGCCACCCTCGCCGTCCCCCAGGCGCCGCCGAAACGGAGCGGCCAGGAGATCCATCTGTTCGAGGTGACGGTTGGCCTGGTGGACGGGGCGGACGACGACTACAATTACCGCCTGCTCGCCGCCGTGCTCGGCAGGTCTGTCGCCTCGCCGTGTTCCTTCTGAACACATAGCTCTCCATTTTGCTGACGCTCTCTCTTCGTGTTTTGTATCCGGAACCTGAAGCGTCGAGGCCGCACGGAGCGTCACGTTCGAGACCTATCCTGGCACGTTCAGCGCGTTCCTCACCAACAACCAGGCCCGTAGGCTATCAAGTGAGTGAAAAATCCCTACCTTATTCCATCCTAGCTAGGAATTCAGAGATGTTTGATGTGTAAGTTATATATACGATTTGGCTGAGCAGGAGTCAAGGGGGTGCTGGGAGTTCGTCAGAGGGATGATCCTGTGCCTACCGGCGGGAAATGAAAAATGATACCAGCAGGGCGACCAGGAAAGATACGGATACGTGAGAGCATCAGATGAAGCATTATTTTTCTTTCTGTCACAATAAAAAGTGTTGCGGCCTTTGCACAATAAAGGATGCTTGAAAAGATCATGTTATAATGAAAAAAAAAATCCAGCAAGTTTTGCTGTTATAAACTTCTCGTGCAAAACAGACGCTCCTCAAAGTAAGAAAAAAACAAGATGATCTCTTCTCCGGGGTTCAGAGGTTAACCGATACCCAGTAACATGTTCGGTTTCAAAAAAGAGTTGTAAGGTTGACTGTCAATACTATCTGAAACTGTTAAACGACAGGGGTCAAAAACCTGTTCGCCGTAGGCAAAAAACCAGTGCTCGCCCTGGGATCATCTCACAAAAAACTCTGATTCATGATCGTCGCTCTTCTTTGATCCAGTCTATCTAAACGAAGTCGGGGTCGACGGTGTGCTGCTTGCACCCTCGGGGGCCGTAGTGCTCCTTGCTCTTGCGCACCACCGTGTGGCACAGGGCGCAGTAGTGAACCCGGCATGTCTCGCAGAAGATGTGGTTGTTGTTCCCAACCTGCTCAAATCAGAGACTGGCTTCATCTACTAGAGCCAAGTAAAAAAAAACTAGTGCCATCTTCACTGGAAGCCACAGAAATTTTACCTTGAAATTTGGCTGGCGGCAGCCCGGGCACGGATGCGCTCTGGACAGTGCCAGTTTCAGCTCTTTCTGCATGTTTCTGACGACATCATTCACCTCCACCTTCACTCTCAGCTTCTCCCTATCGATTTTGCATTGTTCACTGTCAAAAGGGAGCATTGGTTCAAAATTAGTATCTGGAGAATAGCTATGCTACATGATACTTGACAGATCAGACTTGCAGGGGACATCACAAGAAATATATATATACCTTGTATGACCTTGACTTGATGCCTTGCCACATGCATAACAGAACGACTTCTCACAGTTTCTGCAAAGCATCTGGTCGCAGCCTGACACGCGTGAGATGGCAAAACCACAATGCGGACACATAACAGAAGAACGGAGTATTTCCTTGATGCTAAATATATCACTCGCCGAGACTTTACGTCCAGCATTGCCTTTGCTCAAGTTGCGTGCCTTCTCACGCTCCTGTATACAAACAAACAGCGCAATCAAAATGTGAACTCAATATTGTTCTCATTGCATTGAAAGAGTCTAACACAGAATAGCCATAAAACAAATGACGGAACTTGGAATGCCCATCTTGCTGGAAATGGCACCATGTTTTGCAATAACCTTAAAGTGAAATGATGTGCTCTTCTGAAAACAAAATTACTTTGTGAATAGTTACTGTACCTATAACGTAGATATATTATATGCAAGTAGAGCTATAGCTTTTTCTAGAATATACAGAAAGGTCTGTGCATCTTTCTATTAAGAACGCCCTATTAAGAAGAACGCCATGATGCGTAGCTAGTACATTATCTTGTAATGGATTTTCCTTGAGTAATTTCCACTTAGACCAGGTATTGTGTTGCTAGTTGCATTTTGGGCCAGGTATGTTTAAATGTTGTATATAACACCAGGTCTGGTCGGTTTAGCAAAAACTAAACGCTTTACCAGCTCAGTCCCACCTGTCAGATTCACAGTGGCATCAGATCAGGTACCGCATGACATTCAAAGTGCCATGTTAAGTTCTCTAAATGATAATTCGGTAGGGAAAATACAACTAAACACTGCACAGACATTCCCATGTCCGGAACTTCACTAGATTCCATGATTCACCATTTAACAGTGAAGAGTTAAAGAAAACTATGTTTAAAGTTCTGAATAAATGAATAAGGTATCTATTTGATGAAATATCCAATAATAATTTTGGCATTCCCAATACTCGTGTTCTTATATGTTGGAAGTTATCTCTCTTATAGCTAAAACTTACAACAGATATGCACCGTTAGATGGACTTTAATCAGAACATGGACAGTTAGCTAACACTTATTTAAAAAAGAAAAGAATATGTCTTGTTTATATGGATTTTTAACCTGTACAGAAATAAGTTTTTCTTCTGGAGTCATGCATCTCTCCCCTACGTGGCGTCGGTTTCTGCAGCGGACGCAGAAGGTGAAGAGGCAATTGGAGCACTGGGCGCTGTCCTCATCTGCCAGGCAAGCTGTTTCACATCTTGGACAGTAAGCTATATCAGCCCTTGAGTCTAGAGTCTTCTGAAATACCAATCTTTCCCACCATTCAAAACCTGCATCTCCAAGCAACTTCTTCAATAGTTTAGGAGGAACAAAACATCCACATTTGTCATTAGGGCACACCAATTTCAGGACTGATCCTTCCTTGACATGCATCTTTGAGTATGTCTCCATGCACCTCCAGCAAAAGTAATGACGGCATGGAAGTTCTACGAAGTCGATGCCTGAGGAAAATCAAAAGAATAAAAATACAGATTAAACATTTTAAATATTCCAGACTCTAGGCATGATGGAACTTGGATTGTTCATGAGGATGTACCTCAGCAGCATGACACATGAACATGATTAATTGTGCTAATGTTGCAATTATAGAAACTGTGTAAAGAAGCTTACAAGTATTTATTTTTTACCGGGAAAGTATGCTTGTCATTGAATAAGGGATTAGTTTCATAGGTATTTGGGCTGTGCCTGGGTTCCTGCAGAACCTTTAACTTGTATTTCCTCACGGTATATGTGGTAAAGGGGCCACCCCAAACCTTTAGTTTCGCCTAGGTATGGGGTGCAAAATAATTTTACATTTCTTATCAGATTTAACTTGTCTACTAATTAGTTGAAAAAAGTTTGAACTAGAACCGAATTGTAGTTACTTTTTCTAATGATTGTTTGACTGCAGATATATGTTGATTTTATACAAAAACAGTATGGAATGCAAAAATAGATATACCCAGCAATATCCCAGAATGTAGAGTATTTGAATTATAATGATCAGGTATTATACCCCAGAACTAAAATTTCCAAAACAATACCAAAATTTGGTTTGGATTTGTGCATAAATCATGGTGCCCTGGCTCCATGGAGCACCAATTCAGTGTCCAATATATACTGTATCAGTAGTGCCCTCCCTTACTGTTTCAAAACAACAGATTTAAGTTATGATGGTGATATAGTTGTTAAATGAGCACCAGGGAGAGTATCCAAGCATCAAATGGAGCATCTGAATAATTACCTGGGTGCTCACTCAAACAAATTGTGCAGACATGGAGACCACGAAGAAATGTTTGAAGGCATTGCTCTTCATCGTAGCTCATCAACCGTTGAACAACATCCTCTACAGACAGAATCTCTCCAACAACCCGAGCATCCACAGGAGCCATCGTACTATCAGACTTGCATATGATTATCCCGCCATCAAAACCAAGATGAGAGAGTGTAGAGCTCTGCAGCCACTGCACCCACTCAAAAACAACTTCCTGTCCAGACTGCTGTGCCCAAATCGAGTCAAGCATGTGACAAAGGGTTGAGACCTTCACACGATCCAACCACTGTACACCGAGAGAGAAGTACGGAGGATGATGGCTCGGATATGATGGAGGCATAAGGCATGTCAGTGATATTGGAGCCAAGTGCTTGACATTGAATGTGAACTGGTCGTCTTGGTAATCATCAACACTCTGGAGTTCTGTGGACACACTGATACCATCTGGAATTTCACAGTGCACATGGATCTGCAAAGAATTGAAAACGAATGAGGAAAGAGTATCACAGATTCTGTTGATATTTTCGTAATTATTGAGTCCTGGAAGTCTGATTTTTTTTTAAACAACAATGGTTTGCTTGAGCAAATAAATATAGGAAAGCAGATATACCTGGAAAGAGCGTGGTACAGACTTTTCACCAAAAATATCCAAATTGTCTCCATAAATTGCCTCAAGTGCCAGTATCTGTGCAATCATATATCAGAGAAAAAGTACCATCAGAAGAAAGTCTCGAAATCTACTGAGTATTCAATTCATCTAATCTGAGAGAACTAGTTTGATTTTTCTACCAATTCCACTGTTTTGCATTCCTAATGGAGCCTACAAGTGTCACCCTAATTCTGCAACCATCTTTTCTAGACCATTGACATAGAGCTGTGTGCAACATGCATGCTTTTCAGTTCCAAAGGTGGTTTAGCTGATTAACAACCACTTCAATCTTACAATCAGGTTGCAGAAATTCCAAACCACAACCTAAGCATAACATACGAGGTCTACAAAAATGGCCTGCACGACTGGCCATGGGCACATCATGGTTGCATATAAACATTAACATGGTCAATGATGAGAAAACATGGTCAATGATCCCTCTCCCCTGCACCAACCATCATCTTCCTCGCAATGCCCCCCTCCCTGCTCGCCTCCACACACGCACACGCCCCTCCTGACTACCTCATCCCGTCCACCACCTATCTGGGCGCCGGTTATCCCATCCCCCATCCCCCCTCTTCCCTTCTGCTCTTCCTCCCGTGCCTTCTGCATTCATCCTCCTCCTCCTTCTGCAGAGGACGATCGAAAGTTCGTTCCCTAAGACTAGGGGCCTTGACTGCTAGAGACCGACCGTCGATCCCTAGATTGAAAAAAAGTGCTGCTTTTCACCCACTCCGCTTGAATAGCCTGGGCCTCTTCTACACCCAACCAAGTCACGACTCACGAGGCACAACTATGCCGCAATCGGACACTAGAACTGCCGCAATCCAGAGAGGGGTCAGCGATGCAGTTCCCACAGGGGGTTCATCCGTGAAGAGCGGGCAAAGGACCAATCGATTCGAGCAGGCAGTGGCAGTACCTCGTCTTGCTGCAGCTGGTCGTTGGAGAGCAGCAGCTCCTCCGGCAGATCGGGCCCCTCCCCCTCCTCGAGGTCCCGGAGCAACATCTCGCGCAGCATCCTCACGGCCTCCGGCGACGGCGAGAGGCCGCCCTCTCCGAGGGAGGCGTGATGAGGGCTCTCCATCGGCGGGATGCTGGTGGCGGCCGGCGGCCGGGGTGGTCTTTCTTTTTCAGTTTTGTCAGGCCGAGGCAGTCTTTGGGGTGTGGGCGTGGGTGTTGGCGCCGGTGGGATACGAATTGCTACGATTGGAGCAGTGCTTCTCGAACCATCTGTTCACACCTCAAATTTAATTTACTCGTTGACTAAGAGCAATCATTGGAGGAAGTTTTTTCATTTATTCTCCCTCCGTTTCTAAATATAAGACCTTGCAGAGATTTCATTATAGACTACATACGGAGCAAAATGAGTGGATCTACACTTTAAAATATGTCTATATACATCCGTATATAGTCCATAGTGCAATCCCTACAAGGTCTTATATTTAGGAACGGAGGGAGTAGAAATTTATCACGAACCATTGGATCTTACCACATCGAAATCGGCTAAGCTTGCTTTCACCATTGCAACATACACCTAGTTGCACAATTAGTTTTGCACCACAAGTCTTGTTGCAAACTTTTTTGCAACAGTTGGCTTGTTGCAAAAAATATGTGCAACTCGGGTTTCGTTGCATTTTTTTTGCAACTAGGATCTTGTTGCGGAAAATTTCTGAAACATAGATTTTGCTACAAAACATAAACCGGTCGTAAATCATTGCAACATCGTATATGTTTCAGAAACACAACCCTAGTTGCAGTAATGTATTTGACGAAGACACAACCCTTATTTGGACGCGTGTCACATAAAGAAGGTGGCGGATGCGGCCATGCTATCCGCCGGATGATGGTAAGCTTTTTTCCATTGAATTATGAAAAGTATTCCTTTCATCCGGCTGATCGAACATTGGGCGTCTGTGGCCTTCATCACGCGATGTGTGTCCCTCGCACCGCTACATCCTTCTTATCTTCTTCTCAATCAGCTCCTTTCCCCAGCTCCTGCAGCATGCCATGGCCACCACCACCTCAAGCTCCCGCAACGCCACTGCTCATACGAGCCAGCAGGTCGCCGCCATATGCCCACGCGCTCCCGTGCTCGCCACAGGCAGGGCCTCCCCTCCGCCATCGGGGAAGGGGAGGCCATGGATTTCCTGTAGGGGCGGAGCGTCGGGAGGATGCGGCCGCCGAGGAGGAGAACACCTTGGACGAGCTGGGCATGGTTGCGGCCGCGCTACCCTGCCGTGAGTGTGGCGAGCGGGCGGGCGGGGGCAGGGGCGCGTGATGCGGCCGGTTGGTGAGGCAGCGGCGGCGTCAGATCGGAGAAGGGAGAGACGAAATTTTTTCCGCAACTTGACCTTTGTTGCAAAAATTCCTGAAACATGACCTTTGTTGCAAAAAATTCTTCCGCCAAAGTACCTATGTTGCAGAAAGACGAAGAATTTTTTTTCTACAACAAGCAAATTGTTTCTGAAACTCGACCGTTGTTTCAGGAATTAACGGGTCCAAAGTTTATTTCTTGCAACAAAGCGGAAGTTTCTGCAACTCAACCATCGTTTCAGGAATTATGCTTAGCAGCGTGCTTGTTTCCGTAACTGGAGCGTTGTTTCGGAATTTTGTGTGGTGGACGGGAGGCGACCGAGCTGGTGATCAGACGGTGCACGCTATGCATCGGACGGCTAAAAGGGTGGTGGATGGTTACTACAAATCCATCGGTGGATGCCTAGCAGTCCCCTTGAATTATTCTTAAGTTATTGAAGTATTTTCCATGTGAGATACGTTAGGTCAAGGAACCAGACCACACATATCTACACTCATCATATCTTGCACCAGAGAAATCTAGGACATGTTTGGTAGCCCGCATACACCCGAATAAGGCTGAATTGAGTCCAGGAAAATGTGTTTGGTTGCATACAAGGTTGGCTTACTCGCATCGACATAAACCTTAAAGCAGGCCAGATTTGGGCTTGATGAAAACCCTCAAATCGACAGTTTCCAGCGATTCATGCTGAGTGTGACGCAAAGAGGGTGCAGCTTGCACGCAAGGGAGCAAGCCGAAATTAAGTGGGGATGGCGGAAGATGGAAATCGGTTGCGACGGGACGACACCAAATTTAGCCTCACCCCCTCCCCCCTCCCATTTACTCGGTCACCACTAGCTCTAGAACAAGCACTTCCTCTAGCCTCATCACCGACGGGGGCGGAAATTCATATATGCGCAAGCGGCAGAGGAAGAGGCGGCGGATGCTGCAACAAGATCTGATGCTCCCCTTCCTATTAGGCACCGTCTGGTCGTCCTTGAATCAGTCATGGGCTCATGCCCCCCTCCCTTGTCGTCGTCGTCTTCAATGCCGGTAAGCAACACCCCCCTCCCCCGGGGGGGATGCTTCAGATTGATCTGTTCTTCCCGCCTCATGTTATTCATCACCTTTTTGATACTTGTTGACAAAAGGGGGAAGGATTACATCGAGTTTTGATATATTTGTTATCTTCCTTCCATTTAGTTGAATTTTCTCTCAAGTTTACAACATTTTTTGTTCGCCTTTGACATTCGTTGTTGTAAAACTCTCGTTAAACTTCCGTGTCTGTAATACAAATAGTCCATTCTGTTGCACCATATGTCTTTCGATAATCTGTTTTGCAGGCGGGGATATTATTAGAAGTTACGAATGTTTGCAATGAACTATTATTGAAATTCTTTTAGCAGTGCTAAATCATTATGTTTGAATATTTGAAATGTCTCTCCAACAAGTTTACTCTAACATATGCAGTAAATCGATCTTACAAATTCTATCTCTGCATACATTAGGGGGGGGGCTTCATCTTCAATATACAGTAACACTAGTTCACTTTCGACATATACCTTATTATTATCTATCCTTACTTTGATGATTATCTGTTTTGTCAACACTCACCCAAAAAGGGGGAGATTTTTGGTGCAATAATTTGCCTCCTTATGTTTTAGAGATTGTTGGTTAAAAACAGTGTGAGACTAATGTGCTTGCTAGTGCAAGTGTTAAAGTCCCCGAAGTCATTCAAAGATTGGTACAAGCTCCGAAGATAATCTCCTACATGGCAATGAAGATTATCAACGAAGATTATGCTATCAAAAATGACCCCTCGAAATTGTTGGCACGAACCAATTGGTTCGGTATGTGTCCAAAGGAATTGACTGCAGCCGATAAGTTTGAAGACGAAGTGAAGTCGTAGCTTTCATTTCTTTGTTCTTCTTATATTTCTTGGGTCATAGGACCACTGTACTATGAAGAGGGGTATAGTGTTCGAAATTTAGGTTCGCTGATGTTAAACCCGAATGCTAAGTGAGGTGAGAGAAATCTCTTTGTTGCAATAGACAAAGTTCTTCTTCGTTGCAAGAGATTTCATTCAGGCCGAGGAGTTATCATTTCTTGCTTCGTAAGTCATGTTACCGTTGTGCTCAAAATTCAATCGTTGAGAACGTGTCGATTGGCCTTTGGCTGAGTGGTCATGTCCAAAATTTTCTTTTCCATCGGGAAGACCAGGGCTATAAATAGCCCACCCCATCCAATGTTGTCCTTTGGCTGCTCCATGATGTTTCGAGAAGATTAAGTGAGTGTTGGTGATATGTCCTAGAGGCAATCATGTGATGATTTCATTTCCTATGTATTCATGAGTATTTTGTTTTGTCCTTGAACATCATGAGCGGTATGTATCAATAAGTATGTGACTTATTTGTGAGACTATATTTGTATGATGATTGTTCTAATAGTCCCTAGTTGTTAAGGTTATGCGGACACATATCCTTTACTAGTATAAGATTCAGTTGATGACTATGTTTCACAAGTCATGTGCATAGAGATGCTAAACTGATAGTATGGACTCGGGGATTGAGATCACCGAGTCGGACAGACCCACTTTGAAAGGATCGATATGGTTGGCTAGAGGGGGGGTGAATAGACAACGTCCACTTTTTAATTAATCTTAACAAGTTAAGGTAAACACTATACGGGTTCACAAATAATATGACAAAGAGGTGACCCCTATAGAAGCTACCAACAAGACCTATTAAGACAAGTAAGATATAGTCACAAGTAAAAGCAAATACAAAGTAAAGGTTAGAGATAACCACAAGTGGAACCGATGGAGACGAGGATGTGTTACCGAAGTTCCTTCCCTTTGACAGGAAGTACGTCTCCGTTGGAGCAGTGTGGAGGCACAATGCTCCCCAAAAAGCCACTAAGGCCACCGTATTCTCCTCACGCCCTCGCACGATGCAAGGTACCGTGACTCCACTATAGGTGCCCTTGAAGGCGGCGACCGAACCTTTACAAACAAGGTTGGGGCAACTCCACACAAAGCTTGGAGGCTCCCAACAAGACCACGAAGCTTCACCACAATGGAATATGGCTTCGAGGTGACCTCAACCGTCTAGGATGCTCAAACACCCAAGAGTAACAAGATGCGCAAGGGATAGGTGGGGGAATCAACTTTTCTCTTGGTGGAAGTGTGGATCTAGGCCTTCTCAAGTAATCCCTAAAGAATCAACAAGTTTGATTGGTTAGGGAGAGAGATCGGGCACTTTTAAGCTTGTGGAGCAACAATGGAGCTTAGAGAGGTAAGAGATAGGGTTCCTCAGCTAGAAGAACCCTTTATATAGTGGGGGGAAAATTCAGACCGTTTTCCCACTCTCTGCCCGAGATCCAGCGGTACTACCGCTGGGAAGGAGCGGTACTACCGCTGCCTGGCGGTACTACCGCTGGATGCAGCGGTACTACCGCTGGGGCTTCCAGCGGTACTACCGCTGGCCCCTTGGTAGTGCATAAGCACTACTACCGCCGGGAAAGTCTTCGCAAAAGGGTCCGTCCACGAACTACCGCTAGGTAGGTGGAACAAGGCACCTGGAGCGGTACTACCGCTGACCAGGGGGCGGTACTACCGCTGGCTAGCGGTACTACCGCTGACAATGGGCGGTACTACCGCCATGCAGCGGTACTACCGCTGGCTGCAGCGGTACTACCGCTGGCACCAGCGGTACTACCGCTGGGGACCATTTTGCAGAGATGATCAAGACGAATAGGCGAGGGCCGCTCCAAAAGATAAGGAAAGGGAGAATGCAAAGTGTGCGTGTGAAAAGATAGATTCCACCCAAACCTTTCCACTACGGATCCCCTCTTAATAGTACGGCTTTCCTATGACTCAAATAAAGAGAATCGTAGAGAGCGCCGTGCTTCCGTTCCAGAAGAGAGGAGACGAGTCGTCTTGTGCCGTTGACGAGTGTTACCTGAAACCTTGACACACACGATTAGTCTTGTACGGTACTGTCATCAATCACCAAAATTACTTAGGCATAAACTATGCCTCAACAATCTCCCCCTTTTTGGTGGATTGATGACAATACCGGATTTGCACAGATAATAATATGAGAATAAAAAGATAGAGATATATGACATATGACTCACAGCATATGATGGAAATAAATCTAATCTCACATAAGAAAGATCATGTCTCACACAAGATAGCAAACGAATCAAACCAAGTTCAAGCAAACCATACGAGATAAAGCAAAGCAATGCAAAGTTCGAAATGAAAGCAAATCCTAGACTCTCTCCCCCTTTGGCACAAGACACCAAAAAGGGGGCACACCTAATGCCACAGGTAACTACTCCTCGTCTTCAGGATCACCAGACTCGTCTGTCCCCTCCTGGTCGGTCTGCTCCTCCTCTGCTGCCTCATCGCTAGACCACTGGTACCCCTGAGCCTGCATCCAAGTGGCCTCCGGAGTGATGTCGTCCTCGGAGCCGCTGGAGATGTCCACATCCAAGGTCCTGAGAACACGCTTATGCCTCTAGCGGCTCTGCTTCTGAGCCACGTGAGTCTGATACGGACCCTTGGCCTGCATACAGAAAAGTGTCTTCATCTTGTCCTGTAGTTTGATAGCCCAAGATGGCATGGCAGACGAGCGGGTCTGAGAGGCAGGTCCTCTGCCAGCAGCGGTCTCTGTATCAGTGTCCATGTGCTGAGAAGATGAAGATAGGTTGGCCCACTTGTCCTTGACGCGCAGCTTGATTGGGTCATGCACAATGTAATCAGACTGTGCGTAGAGCACCTCATCCGGAAACGCCTGTTGCCACTTATGGCTGATGTATGCGAACAGATAAGGCCCGTAGATAGGAACCTTACGGTTGATGATGCAGTTCCAGAGCTCTGTGAACATCACATCTGCAATATCCAGAGGAGCAGACTCCTGAGACATAGCTTCCTCACACGGTAACAGCATCTCAGCCAAGTAGCCATGGACCTCATCGAAGTTACCACTCCGAGGGAAGAGGGTGTTGCGAAAGATGCGATGCATGATGTCCAGGTGCTTGGGAAGCACCCCCTTCCTCAGATACAGTGACTGCAGTCTGTCCTTTGCGAGGGCCCTATCAGTGGGGGCTGGAGCGTGAGGACGCAGCCCAAGAGGAGTGTCAGCACCCTGAAAGTCAATGTGAAGGAACTGCATGAACTCTGCCCAAGAACCGGTCATCTTCTTTGACCCAGTCATCCATATCATGGAGCGCTGTTCATCATGGGAGAAATGGACTGTGACATAAAACTGAGCAACTGCCGTGGGATCAAAATCCGTCTTGAAGGAGATGATGTTTTTGATGCCCAGCTTGTCAATCAAAGCGAGGGCATCACCAAAGTACTCCGTGTTCCGCTGAAGATGTGCCAGATCAATCCACTGGATAGAGACAAAGTTCTTCTTGAAGTTGGCAATAACATCCCGATAGATCCTGCAATGGTCCCTTACCCAGACATGGTCAACACCATCAATCTCATCCCTCTCCTGGAGATAGTGGTTCTTGGTGCGAAATTGCAGAAAGTCCTTGGGGGACATTGTACGGACATTCACCCTCTTATGAGCGACCTTCTTGAAGGACTTCTTCTTGGGAGGCAGGCCAGACGTGGCAGACCCCTCGGGCGCCTCTGGGTTGCGAAACTGTTTGGATTGCGTTTCCCGTGGGGGGTTCGAACGGCGAGCAGAGCCACCTGTGACACAGACCACAAAGCAAAAAGAGGCGACAAGAAGAGTCAAGGCAATGAATCTTGAAAACGCGAAACAAGTAAACACGCATTGCTAAGCAAAAACAAGCAGAAAATACACTGTGAATGCTCTGGCGGTAGTACCGCCACCCCTGGCGGTAGTACCGCTGGGGGTCATAGCGGTAGTACCGCTACCCCTGGCGGTAGTACCGCTGGGGTCCTAGCGGTAGTACCGCTGGGGGTTTGACTTTCAGATCTGACAAATAATACTTGTTTTCGAGGGCATGGGCTGAATATGAACACTAAGACGTACAACCCAGCCCTACTGTCATGAGGAACACATAGCATTAAGAGATACAAACATGCCTAGGCAAGAGAGAGCACGTTTTAGATCTAATCCAAAAATTCAAGTGATCGATCTAAGACGAATGAATCCTAGGACATGGCAGCAAACACAACAACAAATCATCGGACCTATACCCCCCTCTAACATTTCCTCTATGCCATCCAAGAACTAGCCATAGGATCAAAAATATGAGTCCAATCCCCAATGCTCCTAACCCTAGAACACGAGTAATCAAAGAGAAGAAGGGAGGAGCCTTTTTTACCGGGATTCATGGCTTTGGAGGAGGAAGAAGAAGTGAAGCAGCCCTTCCACACCAACGGGGAGAAGGAGCTCCACGAAGAGAGATCCAATCGGGGGGTTTTCGGGCTAGGGGAGGGAGGAGCCGCGAGGAAGAAGAAACAGATGAAAAAACGGGCTCCCCCTCCCTTTATATAGCCCAAGGGGTACGGGCAGCGGTAGTACCGCTGGGGTGCAGCGGTAGTCCGCTGACCTGGTGGTAGTACCGCTGGGGTGTAGCGGTAGTACCGCTGGGATCCTAGCGGTAGTACCGCTCCCCTGGCGGTAGTACCGCTCCCCCTCGAAACCCTAGAAATATCCCAGCTGGTCGTGTTAGATTTTGAATCCTGGCGGTAGTACCGCTACCACTGGCGGTAGTACCGCTGGGGTCCTGGCGGTAGTACCGCTACCCCTGGCGGTAGTACCGCTGGGGGTCCTGGCGGTAGTACCGCTCCCCCTGGCGGTAGTACCGCTACCCTGGCGGTAGTACCGCTGTACATGTTCCAACACGGCTAGGAAAACGGGAAACTTGGGCACATGACAAGTGAGTAAAAAGGGATGACTTCCAAGAAAATGTACTGACTTGTCATTGTATATCCTCTCCTTTATACGCAAGAGAGGATGGAGGGGCCACCTATGTTTGAGACAATGGTATCACACCGTGAAGAATTATCCTTGGGTTCATGACCAATGCTCGTCTTTGAAGCACAAGTACCATTTGACAATGGCTAAAGTGAAAGACTAGATTGATTTACGCATAATGGGGGGAGGGAGAGTTCATTGAGAGAACAACACTCCCCCTATGTCCATGCCTACATCTAGACCAAGATGGAATGTGAAGTGAGGTGCAATATGCCTAGTTTCAATCCACATTACTTGAATCAATGATATTTAGCTCATGCCTTAACTCCCGGAACCTTGCTTCATCTAGTGGCTTGGTGAAAATATCTGCAAGTTGCTCTTCAGTGTGAATGAAGTGAACCTCAATATCACCTAGCTTGATATGTTCACGGATGAAGTGATGACGAATATCAATATGTTTTGTTTTGCTATGTTGCACTGGGTTGAGGGAAATCTTGATGGCGCTTTGATTGTCACATAGAAGAGGCACTTTGTCACAAGTGACACCATAATCCTTTAAAGTTTGCCTCATCCATAGCAATTGTGCACAACAACTTGCAGCTGCCACATACTCAGCTTCGGTGGATGATAAGGAGACACGGTTCTGCTTCTTTGAAGACCAACTTACCAAAGAGCGACCAAGGAATTGGCACCCTCCAGATGTTGACTTCCTCTCCACACAATCTCCAGCCCAATCTGAGTCAGAATAGCCAACTAGATTGAAGTTTGCTCCTTTGGGATACCAGAGGCCAAAGTTTGGGGTATGAGCCAAATATCGAAAGATTCGTTTGACAGCCATGTAATGACTTTCTTTTGGTGCGGATTGAAACCATGCACATATCCCTACACTCAACATAATATCCGGTCTAGATGCACAAAGGTAAAGGAGGGATCCAATCATGGAGCGGTATACCTTTTGATCCACTGCTTTACCATTGGGATCACTGTCAAGCTTGCATCTGGTTGGCATGGGGAACTTGACCGGTTTGACATCTTCGAGCTTGAACCGTTTGAGCATGTCTTGAGTGTACTTGGCTTGTTTGATGAATGTCCCTTCTAGACCTTGTTTAATCTCGAATCCGAGGAAAAACTTCAACTCTCCCATCATGGACATCTCAAACTTCTCAGTCATTAGCGCAGCAAATTCTTCATTGAATGAAATGTTAGGAGAGCCAAAGATAATATCATCAACATATAGTTGGCATATGAACAAATCCCCTTTAACCCTCTTAGTAAAAAGAGTGGGATCAATCTTCCCAATTTCAAACCCACGATCTTGTAACAACTCAGTAAGGTACTCATACCACGCGCATGGGGCTTGTTTAAGGCCATAGAGTGCCTTATTGAGTTTGTACACATGATTGGGGAGCTTGGGATGTTCGAATCCCGGGGGTTGTTTGACATATACCAACTCATTTAAAGGACCATTAAGAAATGCACTTTTCACATCCATTTGCTGTAATTTGAAGTTATGATGAGAAGCAAAAGCAAGTAGCATGCGAATAGATTCTAGACGAGCAACAGGGGCAAAGGTTTCACCGTAGTCGATACCCTCGACTTGGGAGTAGCCTTGAGCCACCAATCTTGCCTTGTTTCGAATCACAATTCCATTTGCATCTTGCTTGTTCTTAAATATCCATTTGGTCCCAATGACATTATGTTCCTTCGTTGGTCGTGGCACTAAATCCCAGACTTGGTTGTGCTCGAAGTTGTTAAGTTCTTCGTGCATGGCCATAAGCCAATCCTCATCATCGAGCGCTTCCTGTACCTATTGAGGTTCACAATACGAAACAAACGCGTGATGCTCACAATAATTCCAAAGCTGTTGACGAGTAGATACTCCCCTTTTTAAACTACCAAGAACATTCTTCATAAGATGTGACTTGGCTTTCAGCTTGTTCGCATTCTTGGCTGCTCGACGCTCCAAGAGTTCTTCATTAGATAACGGGGGAGCATCGACTTGTATCTTTTGTTTGCCCTTGCGTCTTGAGCTGGTTGTTGGAGCTCCAGACGGGAATTGTGAGACAGTCTCCTGATCACTTTGTCCTTCGACTTGAGCAGGTTCACTAGTTTGATCTTGTATTAGTGGTTGCTCTTGATCTTGATCTCGTGCTGGTTCAGAGTCTGGTAGTGCTTGAGTGGGCATATTACCATTGTTAGGCAATTGATCTTGACCGAGAGCTTGATCAACTTGTTGAGAGTCTTCTCTTTGTTCATCGGAAGCGTGTGGGGCTTGTGGGGGTGATGGCTCCACTTGAGTAGAGCATTGTCCTTCTCCTTCGGCCACAAGGGGTTCCTCAATGGGGAGTATTTGACCAATCCCCATTCTTCTTATGGCTTCGGGAGGAATTTCATCACCTATATCACAAAGACCACTTTGCTCCACTTGGGAGCCATTATTTTTGTCAAACTCTACGTTACACGTCTCCTCAATTAGTCCGGTGGACTTGTTGAGGACACGGTAAGCATGAGAGTTTGTAGCATAACCAACAAAGATACCCTCATGTGCTCTATAATCAAATTTAGCTAATCGAGCTCCCTTTTTAAGAATGAAACACTTACAACCGAATACCCGGAAGTACTTGAGATTGGGTTTGTTTCCAGTTAGAATCTCATACGGAGTATTGTTCAAGCCTTTGCGGATGTAGAGCCGATTGGACGCATGACATGCTGTGTTGATGGCCTCTGCCCAGAAATTGTATGGAGATTTGAATTCTGCCATCATTGTTCTTGCAGCGTCTATCAAGGTCCGGTTCTTCCTTTCTGCCATGCTGTTTTGCTGAGGGGTATATGGTGCAGAATATTGGTGCTTTATTCCCTCATCACCTAGAAACTCATCTAGGGTGTAGTTCTTGAACTCGGTGCCGTTGTCACTCCTAATCATCAAGATCTTCGCTTCATGTTGACGTTGCGCTTCATTAGCAAAGTTGATACCGTTTGTTGAGTTTCACTCTTCCTTTTGAAGAAATATACCCAGGTATATCTTGAGTAATCGTCAACAATGACTAAGCAATACTTTCTGCCTCCAAGACTATCAAATGTAGGAGGACCAAACAGATTCATGTGGAGAGGTTCCAATGGCCTCTTAGTGTAGATAAGAGTCATTGGACGATGAGCAGCTTCATGAATCTTTCCTTCAATGCAAGCACTGCAAACACGATCTTTAGCAAAGCTCACATTTGTTAGTCCACGAACATGGTCCCCTGTCAGAAGACTTTGCAAAGATCTCATATTGACATGAGCTAAACGGCGATGCCAAAGCCAGCCCACGTCAACTTTAGCCATTAAACATGTCGCAGTCTTAGTGGGTCGCTTTGAAAAGTTTACCACATAGAGACCATTTTCGACATGTCCAACATAGGCTACTTTAAGAGTCTTGCTCCTTAGGAGGACCACAGTGTCAATATTAAAGAATGTGGAAAAACCCATGATTGCAAGTTGACGAACGGAAAGTAAATTGTAGGCAAGAGACTCAACAAGCATGACCTTCTCAATAGACAAATCTTGAGAGACGATCACCTTACCAAATCCCAATACCTTTGACGAGGATGCATCGGCGAATTGGACATGGGTGGGCATAAATGGAGAAGGATGCACATCCACCACTAAGTCCTTGCTTCCGGTCATATGATTTGTTGCTCCACTATCGAGCAACCATGACACCCCACCGAAAGCAAACTCTTGCAATAGATCAAGGCTTGGTTTTAGGTACCCATTTTTTAATGGGTCCTTTCATGTTAGAGACAAGGGTCTTAGGAACCCAGATAGCCCATTCAATATCTTCATCGTAGGAACCTACAAATCTGGCATAAACATGCCCATCACTAGCACAACGTAACACATAAGAGGAATTGAGTTTGCCGGCTGTGTTAGTAGGAGCGGTTTTGCCCTTCTTGGGGTTCCCATAGTCCACCTTGTTCCTGTTCACCTTCTGAGTCCCCTCACCCTCCTTGACAAAGATGTCCATGAGGGTGAGAGATCGTTTGTTCTTGTTCTCCCTTTTACCTTTTGACTTGGAGGTAAGTCCAAGTCCTTCCTTTCCTACAACACCCTTTTGAGTGCTCAAGAGATCGTTCAGACTCTTCTCACCTTGTCTGCATGACACAAGGCCCTTCTCAAGTTTCTCCTTTAACTTGGCATTTTCCTCCACAAGATGAACATGCTCACAACAGGGGTTAGTTGCACAAGTATTATCAATTAACACAAAGGGAGGACAAGTAGAGATCTCCTTGGTAAGCTTTGCTTGGAGTTGATCATGAGACTCTTTCAGAGCGAAATGAACATCTTTCAAGGCTTTGTGGGCCTTGTCAAGTATGTCAAACTCTTCTTTGAGTCTGTCACGGCCAACCTCAAGAGCATACTTTTCAGATTTAAGCATGCGAGTAAGAACAACATCATGATCTAGTTTCTTTTGCATTTTAGTGCAGTCATCGTTATATGACTCCTCAAGAGCCAAACGAAGAGTGCGCTCTTCTTCTAGAGTACTAGATAATTCGGCAATTTCATCGGCATAGTCACGGCTATGTCCATGAAGCTCGGAGATGGTCTCCTCATGAGACTCAATGAGGTCAGTGGCCTCACCCAGTTGTTCCAAGAGAGCAACAAAATGCTTCTTGGTTTCTCCCTTAATAGTGCATAGAAACTTATCAAGATCATGCTCATTAAGTTCTCCAACATCACTATCTTCTACACAATTTAACAATGAAGGAGCAGAAGCAATGTTGGTCTTAATGATAGGAGTTACCTGATTGGTACCTTTTGCCATGAGGCACTTGGTGATGTGGTTCTCGTTGGGGGCGTTGAAGAGAGACACCATCTGGGAAGGGGTAGTGGCTATAGCAACAGTTGCCGTTGCCACTGTATCATCATCATCATCATCATCAGAAGGATACTCCTCCAGGGCCACCATTCCTTTTGGGTGAGGTTTCTTCATAAAGTTGTTCTTGATTGGAAATGATTTGGTTTTGTCTTTGCGAATGAGCTTGCCTCTGTTGTCTTCTCTCTTCTCATAGGGGCATTCTGCCACGAAGTGACTCACGTTGCCACAGTTATAACATGTCCTTACTCGTTGTTTGGGTTTGAATCCACTTGAGTTGTTCTTGTTGAAGGTTGGTCTTGAGTTCCTTTTATTTCCCCAGAATTTCCTTGATGCAAGAGCCATGTGCTCATGATAGGCATACTTTGTGTCTTCCGGGCAGCTCTCCTCTTCCACATCTTCCTCTTCTTCTTCAAGCATTGCTCTTGCTTTTAACGCAAGTTTGGGTGAAGTGGTTTTTGATCGGACACGAGCAAGTGCATTGTCGGTTGTTTCGTTCATGATTGACATAGCAATGAACTCATCCAACACATCACTGGAAGACAAGGAGTGGAAGTCTGGCCGATGACGAATGACAGATGACATGGCTTTGTTGAAAGGCATGATGGCTTTGAGAAACTTGCGCTTGACCCAAGTGTCATCCACATCCTTACTCCCATGGTCCTTTAGTGCCACAGCAATAGCAGTCACCCTCCGATAGAGATCACGAGGGTCCTCTTCTTCCTTCATCACAAACTCATCGGCCTGATCAAGTATCACTTCATAGTTGGATCGTTGAATACTTGAGCTTCCCTTATACAACACCATAATATGCTCCCAACAATCCTTGGCCAATGTGAAGGGACGTAAGTGGGGAAGATCTTCAGGTGGCACAGCAGACTGGAGAATAAACAGCGCAGAGTGATTATATTGATTGTCTGCATCTTCTCTTGGAGTGAGGTTGCTTGGGTCATTGGGGTAATATCCTTGCTCGATAATTCTCCACAAGTTTGTTGAGCTGTGATTCAAATGAGACTTAATAGAAAATACCCAGTTAGCAAAGTCACCTTTTACAAGTTTAGGAGGAGGACCAACAGGATTAAGACGAGGTGCGAGAACGGGTCCTCCATATGTCATGGGAGGTGGAACCGAAGCATATGTTCCAGTCCCATCTTTTTTGTGAGGTGAAGCAGGTTGCATACCTTTAGCCGCTTCCTTAGGAGTTGGCCTCCGAATCGGAAATGGTGGGTTTAACCACTAAAGCCGGTTCGGGTGAACTTTTAAGACCATCAATTAATTCTTTAAGCATGGTTTTGACTTCGCTCGTCAAGGACGTCTTGAGGGCGGCCATAGCCGTATTCAAGTCGTCCCTTGTGACCGAAGTCAAGTCCATGTCCTCGGGTTGCCCACGGTTAACTTCCTCTCCGCATTCCATACTCTTCGGGTGGTTAAACCCTTAATAAAGAGACGTGGCTCTGATACCAATTGAAAGGATCGATATGGTTGGCTAGAGGGGGGGGTGAATAGACAACGTCCACTTTTTAATTAATCTTAACAAGTTAAGGTAAACACTATACGGGTTCACAAATAATATGACAAAGAGGTGACCCCTATAGAAGCTACCAACAAGACCTATTAAGACAAGTAAGATATAGTCACAAGTAAAAGCAAATACAAAGTAAAGGTTAGAGATAATCACAAGTGGAACCGATGGAGACGAGGATGTGTTACCGAAGTTCCTTCCCTTTGACAGGAAGTACGTCTCCGTTGGAGCGGTGTGGAGGCACAATGCTCCCCAAAAAGCCACTAAGGCCACCGTATTCTCCTCACGCCCTCGCACGATGCAAGGTACCGTGATTCCACTATAGGTGCCCTTGAAGGCGGCGACCGAACCTTTACAAACAAGGTTGGGGGCAACTCCACACAAAGCTTGGAGGCTCCCAACAAGACCACGAAGCTTCACCACAATGGAATATGGCTTCGAGGTGACCTCAACCGTCTAGGATGCTCAAACACCCAAGAGTAACAAGATCCGCAAGGGATAGGTGGGGGAATCAACTTTTCTCTTGGTGGAAGTGTGGATCTAGGCCTTCTCAACTAATCCCTAAAGAATCAACAAGTTTGATTGGCTAGGGAGAGAGATCGGGCACTTTTAAGCTTGTGGAGCAACAATGGAGCTTAGAGAGGTAAGAGATAGGGTTCCTCAGCTAGAAGAACCCTTTATATAGTGGGGGGAAAATTCAGACCATTTTCCCACTCTCTGCCCGAGATCCAGCGGTACTACCGCTGGGAAGGAGCGGTACTACCGCTGCCTCGCGGTACTACCGCTGGATGCAGCGGTACTACCACTGGGGCTTCCAGCGGTACTACCGCTGGCCCCTTGGTAGTGCATAAGCACTACTACCGCCGGGAAAGTCTTCGCAAAAGGGTCCGTCCACGAACTTGTTGGAATTATGCCCTAGAGGCAATAATAAATATAGTTATTATTATAATTCCTGTATCAAGATAATAGTTTATTATCCATGCTATAATTGTATTGAATGAAGACTCATTTACATGTGTGGATACATAGACAAAACACCGTCCCTAGCATGCCTCTAGTTGGCTAGCCAGTTGATCGATGATAGTCAGTGTCTTCTGATTATGAACAAGGTGTTGTTGCTTGATAACTGGATCACGTCATTGGGAGAATCACGTGATGGACTAGACCCAAACTAATAGACGTAGCATGTTGATCGTGTCATTTTGTTGCTACTGTTTTCTGCGTGTCAAGTATTTATTCCTATGACCATGAGATCATATAACTCACTCACACCGGAGGAATGCTTTGTGTGTATCAAACGTCGCAACGTAACTGGGTGACTATAAAGATGCTCTACAGGTATCTCCGAAGGTGTTAGTTGAGTTAGTATGGATCAAGACTGGGATTTGTCACTCCGTGTGACGGAGAGGTATCTCGGGGCCCACTCGGTAATACAACATCACACACAAGCCTTGCAAGCAATGTAACTTAGTGTAAGTTGCGGGATCTTGTATTACGGAACGAGTAAAGAGACTTGCCGGTAAACGAGATTGAAATAGGTATACGGATACTGACGATCGAATCTCGGGCAAGTAACATACCAAAGGACAAAGGGAATGACATACGGGATTATACGAATCCTTGGCACTGAGGTTCAAACGATAAGATCTTCGTAGAATATGTAGGATCCAATATGGGCATACGGGTGCCGCTATTGGATATTGACCGAGGAGTCTCTCGGGTCATGTCTACATAGTTCTCGAACCCGCAGGGTCTGCACACTTAAGGTTCGACGTTGTTTTATGCGTATTTGAGTTATATGGTTGGTTACCGAATGGTGTTCGGAGTCCCGGATGAGATCACGGACGTCACGAGGGTTTCCGGAATAGTCCGGAAACGAAGATTGATATATAGGATGACCTCATTTGATTAGCGGAAGGTTTTTGGAGTTACCGGGAATGTACCGGGAATGACGAATGGGTTCCGGGAGTTCACCGGGGGGGGGGGGGGGGGGGCAACCCACCCCGGGGAAGCCCATAGGCCTTGGGGGAGACACACCAGCCCTTAGTGGGCTGGTGGGACAGCCCACAAGTTCCCTATGCGCCAAGGAGAAGAAAATCAAGAGAGAAAGAAAAAAAAGGAGGAGGTGGGAAGGAAGGGGGACTCCCTCCCACCAAACCTAGTCCAACTCGGTTTGGGGGGGGGGAGAGTCCTCCCCCTTGGACTCGGCCGACCCCCTTGGGGCTCCTTGAGCCCCAAGGCAAGGCCCCCTCCCTCCCACCTATATATACGGAGGTTTTAGGGCTGATTTGAGACGACTTTTCCACGGCAGCCCGACCACATACCTCCACGGTTTTTCCTCTAGATCGCGTTTCTGCGGAGCTCGGGCGGAGCCCTGCTGAGACAAGGTCATCACCAACCTCCGGAGTGCCGTCACGCTGCCGGAGAACTCTTCTACCTCTCCGTCTCTCTTGCTGGATCAAGAAGGCCGAGATCATCGTCGAGCTGTACGTGTGCTGAACGCGGAGGTGCCGTCCGTTCGGTACTAGATCGTGGGACTGATCGCGGGATTGTTCGCGGGGCGGATCGAGGGACGCGAGGACGTTCCACTACATCAACCGCGTTCTCTAACGCTTCTGCTGTACGATCTACAAGGGTACGTAGATCACTCATCCCCTCTCGTAGATGGACATCACCATGATAGGTCTTCGTGCGCGTAGGAAATTTTTTGTTTCCCATGCGACGTTCCTCAACAGTGGCATCATGAGCTAGGTTCATGCGTAGATGTCTTCTCGAGTAGAACACAAAAGTTTTTGTGGGCGGTGATGTGCGCTTTGCTGCCCTCCTTAGTCTTTTCTTGATTCCGCGGTATTGTTGGATTGAAGCGGCTTGGACCGACATTACTCGTACGCTTACGAGAGACTGGTTTCATCGTTACGAGTAACCCCCTTTGCTCAAAGATGACTGGCAAGTGTCGGTTTCTCCAACTTTAGTTGAATCGGATTTGACCGAGGAGGTCCTTGGATGAGGTTAAATAGCAACTCATATATCTCCGTTGTGGTGTTTGCGTAAGTAAGATGCGATCCTACTAGATACCCTTGGTCACCACGTAAAACATGCAACAACAAAATTAGAGGACGTCTAACTTGTTTTTGCAGGGTATGATTGTGATGTGATATGGCCAACGATGTGATGTGATATATTGGATGTATGAGATGATCATGTTGTAATAGAAATATCGACTTGCACGTCGATGGTACGGCAACCGGCAGGAGCCATAGGGTTGTCTTTATACTAACGTTTGTGCTTGCAGATGCGTTTACTATTTTGCTAGGATGTAGCTTTAGTAGTAATAGCATAAGTAGCACGACAACCCCGACGGCAACACGTTGATGGATGATCATGGTGTGGCGCCGGTGACAAGAAGATCGTGCCGGTGCTTTGGTGATGGAGATCAAGAAGCACGTGATGATGGCCATATCATGTCACTTATGAATTGCATGTGATGTTAATCCTTTTATGCACCTTATTTTGCTTAGAACGACGGTAGCATTATGAGGTGATCTCTCACTAAAATTTCAAGACGAAATTGTGTTCTCCCCGACTGTGCACCGTTGCTACAGTTTGTCGTTTCGAGACACCACGTGATGATTGGGTGTGATAGACTCAACGTTCACATACAACGGGTGCAAAACAGTTGCGCACGCGGAACACTCGGGTTAAGCTTGACGAGCCTAGCATGTGCAGACATGGCCTCGGAACACATGAGGCCGAAAGGTCGATCATGAATCATATAGTTGATATGATTAGCATAGGGATGCTTACCACTGAAACTATACTCAACTCACGTGATGATCGGACTTGGGATAGGGTAAGTGGATCATGAACCACTCAAATGACTAGAGAGATGTACTTTTTGAGTGGGAGTTTAGCATATAATTTGATTAAGTTAAACTCTAATTATCTTGAACATAGTCTAAGTCCACTTTGAATATATTTGTGTTGTAGATCATGGCTCACGCGACAGTCATCCTGAATTTTAATACGTTCCTAGAGAAAGCTAAGTTGAAAAATGATGGAAGCAACTTTGTAGACTGGGCTCGTAATCTTAAGCTAATCTTACAAGCTGGGAAGAAGGATTATGTCCTTAATGCTGCGCTAGGAGATGAACCACCCGCTACGGCTGATCAGGATGTTAAGAACGCTTGGTTAGCACGTAAGGAGGACTACTCAATAGTTCAATGTGCAGTCTTGTATGGCTTAGAACCGGGACTTCAATGTTGCTTTGAACGTCATGGAGCATTTGAGATGTTCCAGGAGTTGGAGTTTATCTTTCAGAAGAACGCCCGGATCGAGAGGTATGAGACCTCCGATAAATTCTATGCTTGCAAGATGGAGGAAAACTCGTCCGTCAGTGAACATGTGCTCAAAATGTCTGGGTACTCAAACCGTCTAGCTGAGCTGGGGATTGAACTCCCGCAAGAAGCTATCACTGACAGAATCCTTCAATCACTGCCGCCAAGCTACAAAGGCTTTGTGTTGAACTACAACATGCAAGGGATGAACAAGTCTCCCGGCGAGTTGTTTGCGATGTTGAAAGTCGCAGAGTCTGAACTCCGTAAAGAGCATCAAGTGTTGATGGTGAATAAGACCACTAGTTTCAAGAGAAACGACAAAGGCAAGAAGGGCAATTCGAAGAAGAGCGGCAAGCCTGTTGCCAATCCGCCGAAGAAACCCAAGGCTGGACCTAAGCCTGAAACGGAGTGCTACTATTGCAAGGGTATGGGTCACTGGAAGCGCAATTGCCCCAAGTATCTGGCAGATAAGAAGGCGGGCAAAGAAAAATCAGGTATATTTGATATACATGTTATTGATGTGTACTTAACCGGCTCTCGTAGTAGTGCCTGGGTATTCGATACCGGTTCTGTTGCTCATATTTGCAACTCGAAACAGGAACTGCGGAATAGACGAAGGCTGGCGAAAGATGAAGTGACGATGCGCGTAGGAAATGGTTCCAAGGTTGATGCAATCGCCGTCGGCACAGTGTCACTTCAGCTACCATCGGGATTAGTGATGAACTTAAATCATTGTTATTTAGTGCCTGCGTTGAGCATGAACATTATATCTGGATCTTGTTTATTGCGAGACGGTTACTCTTTTAAGTCAGAGAATAATGGTTGTTCTATTTCTATGAGTAACATCTTTTATGGTCATGCACCGAATGTGAGAGGATTGTTCATATTGAATCTTGATAGCAATACGCATATACATAACATTGAGACCAAAAGAGTTAGAGTAAACAATGATAGCACCATATTTTTGTGGCACTGCCGCTTAGGTCATATTGGTGTAAAACGCATGAAGAAACTCCATGCTGATGGACTTTTGGAGTCACTTGACTTTGATTCACTTGACACGTGCGAACCATTCCTCATGGGCAAGATGACTAAGACTCCGTTCTCCGGAACAATGGAGCATGCAAGTGACTTGTTGGAAATCATACATACCGATGTGTGTGGTCCGATGAGCGTGGAGGCACGCGGCGGATATCGTTATTTTCTCACCTTCACTAACGATTTAAGTAGATATGGTTATGTCTGCTTGATGAAGCACAAGTCTGAAACATTTGAAAAGTTCAAGCAATTTCAGAGTGAAGTGGAAAATCATCGTAACAAGAAGATCAAGTTCCTACTGTCTGATCGTGGGGGTGAATATCTGAGTTTCGAGTTTGGTGCTCACTTAAGACAATGTGAAATTGTTTCACAGTTAACACCGCCTGGAACACCACAACGTAATGATGTGTCCGAACGTCGTAATCGTACTTTATTAGAGATGGTGCGATCTATGATGTCTCTTACTGATTTGCCGTTATCGTTTTGGGGTTATGCATTAGAAACAGCTGCATTCACTTTAAATAGGGCACCATCAAAATCCGTTGAGACGACACCATACGAACTGTGGTATGGCAAAAGACCAAATTTGTCGTTTCTTAAAGTTTGGGGATGTGATGCTTATGTCAAAAAGCTTCAGCCTGAAAAGCTGGAACCCAAAGCGGAAAGGTGCGTCTTCATAGGTTACCCAAAAGAGACAGTTGGGTACACCTTCTATCTCAAATCCGAGGGCAAAGTGTTTGTTGCTAAAAACGGAGCTTTTCTCGAGAAGGAGTTTCTCTCGAGAGAATTGAGTGGGAGGAAGATAGAACTTGACGAGGTTGTCGAACCTCTCATCCCTCTGGATGGTGGCGCAGGGCAAGGGGAAACCTCTGTCGTTGCGACGCCAGTTGAGGAGGAAGTTAATGATGATGATCATGAAACTCCAGTTCAAGTTTCTGTTGAACCACGCAGGTCAACGAGATCACGTGCTGCTCCAAAGTGGTACGGTAATCCCGTCTTGTCAATCATGTTGTTAGACAACAATGAACCTGCAAATTATGAAGAAGCAATGGTGGGGCCAGATTCCAACAAATGGCTAGAAGCCATGAAATCCGAGATAGGATCCATGTATGAGAACAAAGTGTGGACTTTGGAGATACTACCTGAGGGCCGCAAGGCTATTCAGAACAAATGGATCTTTAAGAAGAAGACGGACGCTGACGGTAATGTGACCGTTTATAAAGCTCGACTTGTGGCGAAGGGTTTTTCACAAGTTCCAGGAGTTGACTACGATGAGACTTTCTCACCTGTAGCGATGCTTAAGTCCGTCAGAATCATGTTAGCAATAGCTGCATTTTTCGATTATGAAATCTGGCAGATGGATGTCAAAACGGCGTTCCTTAACGGTTTTCTTAAGGAAGAGTTGTATATGATACAACCCGAAGGTTTTGTCGATCCTAAAAATGCTGACAAGGTGTGCAAGCTCCAGCGATCCATTTATGGACTGGTGCAAGCATCTCGAAGTTGGAACAAACGCTTTGATGAGGTGATCAAAGCATTTGGGTTTATACAAGTGGTTGGAGAATCTTGTATTTACAAGAAAGTGAGTGGGAGCTCTGTGGCGTTTCTAATATTATATGTGGATGACATATTACTGATTGGAAACAACGTAGAGCTTTTGGAGAGCATAAAAGGTTACTTGAATAAAAGTTTCTCTATGAAGGACCTAGGAGAAGCTGCTTACATTCTAGGCATTAAGATCTATAGGGATAGATCAAAATGCCTGATAGGACTTTCACAAAGCACATACCTTGATAAAGTTTTGAAGAGGTTCAAAATGGAACAGTCCAAGAAAGGGTTCTTGCCAGTTCTACAAGGTACGAAATTGAGTAAGACTCAGTGCCCAGCAACTGATGAAGATAGAGAGCATATGCGCTCCGTCCCCTATGCTTCAGCCATAGGTTCTATCATGTATGCAATGTTGTGCACTAGACCGGATGTTAGCCTGGCCATAAGTATGGCAGGTAGGTTCCAGAGTAATCCAGGAGTGGATCACTAGACAGCGGTCAAGAATATCCTGAAGTACCTAAAAAGGACTAAGGAGATGTTTCTCGTATATGGAGGTGACGAAGAGCTCGCCGTAAAAGGTTACGTCGATGCAAGCTTTGACATAGATTCGAACGACTCTAAGTCGCAAACCGGATACGTATTTATTCTTAATGGGGGTGCAGTAAGCTGGTGTCTGGATGAAGCAGTTCATGACGGATCTTGGAGTGGTGCCAAGCGCACTGAATCCAATAACCTTGTTCTGTGACAACACTGGTGCCATTGCCTTAGCAAAGGAACCACGGTTTCACAAGAAGACCAGACACATCAAACGACACTTCAACCTCATCCGCGACTACGTCGAGGAAGAGGACGTAAATATATGCAAGGTGCACAGGGATCTGAATGTAGCGGACCCGCTGACTAAACCTCTTCCACGGCCAAAACATGATCGACACCAGAACTGTATGGGTGTTATATTTATTACAATGTAATTCACATGGTGATGTGAGGGCTGGATTATTGACTCTAGTGCAAGTGGGAGACTGTTGGAATTATGCCCTAGAGGCAATAATAAATATAGTTATTATTATAATTCCTGTATCAAGATAATAGTTTATTATCCATGCTATAATTGTATTGAATGAAGACTCATTTACATGTGTGGATACATAGACAAAACACCGTCCCTAGCATGCCTCTAGTTGGCTAGCCAGTTGATCGATGATAGTCAGTGTCTTCTGATTATGAACAAGGTGTTATTGCTTGATAACTGGATCACGTCATTGGGAGAATCACGTGATGGACTAGACCCAAACTAATAGACGTAGCATGTTGATCGTGTCATTTTGTTGCTACTGTTTTCTGCGTGTCAAGTATTTATTCCTATGACCATGAGATCATATAACTCACTGACACCGGAGGAATGCTTTGTGTGTATCAAACGTCACAACGTAACTGGGTGACTATAAAGATGCTCTACAGGTATCTCCGAAGGTGTTAGTTGAGTTAGTATGGATCAAGACTGGGATTTGTCACTCCGTGTGACGGAGAGGTATCTCGGGGCCCACTCGGTAATACAATATCACACACAAGCCTTGCAAGCAATGTAACTTAGTGTAAGTTGCGAGATCTTGTATTACGGAACGAGTAAAGAGACTTGCCGGTAAACGAGATTGAAATAGGTATGCGGATACTGACGATTGAATCTCGGGCAAGTAACATACCGAAGGACAAAGGGAATGACATACGGGATTATATGAATCCTTGGCACTGAGGTTCAAACGATAAGATCTTCGTAGAATATGTAGGATCCAATATGGGCATCCAGGTCCCGCTATTGGATATTGACCGAGGAGTCTCTCGGGTCATGTCTACATAGTTCTCGAACCCGCAGGGTCTGCACACTTAAGGTTCGACGTTGTTTTATGCGTATTTGAGTTATGTGGTTGGTTACCGAATGTTGTTCGGAGTCCCGGATGAGATCACGGATGTCACGAGGGTTTCTGGAATGGTCCGGAAACGAAGACTGATATATAGGATGACCTCATTTGATTACCGGAAGGTTTTCGGAGTTACCGGGAATGTACCGGGAATGACGAATGGGTTCCGGGAGTTCACCGGGGGGGGGGGGGCAACCCACCCCGGGGAAGCCCATAGGCCTTGAGGGTGGCACACCAGCCCTTAGTGGGCTGGTGGGACAGCCCAAAAGGCTCTATGCGCCATGGAGAAGAAAATCAAGAGAGAAAAAAAAAGGAGGAGGTGGGAAGGAAGGGGGACTCCCTCCCACCAAACCAAGTCCGACTCGGTTTGGGGGGGAGAGTCCTCCCCCTTGGACTCGGCCGACCCCCTTGGAGCTCCTTGAGCCCCAAGGCAAGGTCTCCACCCTCCCACCTATATATACGGAGGTTTTAGGGCTGATTTGAGACGATTTTTCCACGGCAGCCCGACCACATACCTCCACGGTTTTTCCTCTAGATCGCGTTTCTGCGGAGCTTGGGCGGAGCCCTGCTGAGACAAGGTCATCACCAACCTCCGGAGCGCCGTCACGCTGCCAGAGAACTCTTCTACCTCTCCGTCTCTCTTGCTGGATCAAGAAGGCCGAGATCAACGTCGAGCTGTACGTGTGCTGAACGCGGAGGTGCCGTCCGTTCGGTACTAGATCGTGGGACTGATCGCGGGATTGTTCGCGGGGCGGATCGAGGGACGTGAGGACGTTCCACTACATCAACCGCGTTCTCTAACGCTTCTGCTGTACGGTGTACGAGGGTACGTAGATCACTCATCCCCTCTCGTAGATGGACATCACCATGATAGGTCTTCGTGCGCGTAGAAATTTTTTGTTTCCCATGCGACGTTCCCCAACATCTCAAACCAATGATAAAAACCCCATCTTTTTACCCTTGATGGCAACTACTTGATGTGTGCCTTGTTGCCCCTACTGTCGCTGGGAAAGGTCACCACATGGTAGAACCCAAGACCAAGCACTTCTCCCATTGCAAGAATCATAGATCTAGTTGGCCAAACAAAACCCAAGACTCGGAGAGACTTACAAGGATATCAAATCATGCATATAAGAAATCAGCAAAGACTCAAATATATATCATAGATAATCTGATCACAAATCCACAATTCATCGGATCTCGACAAACACACCGCCAAAGAAGATTACATTGGATAGATCTCCATGAAGATCATGGAGAACTTTGTATTGAAGATCCAAGAGAGAGAAGAAGCCATCTAGCTACTAACTACGGACCCGTAGGTCTGAAGTGAACTACTCACGAGTCATTGGAGGGGCGATGATGATGATGAAGAAGCCCTCCAACTCCAAAGTCCCCTCCGGTAGGGCGCCGGGAAGGGTCTCCAAATGAGATCTCGCGGAAACGGAAGCTTGCGGCGGCAGAAAAGTATTTTCGAGGCTCCCCTAATTTTTTGCTGAATATTTGGGAATATATAGGCCAAGGATCTAAGTCAGGGGCGGCCAGGGAGGCCACAAGCCCTGACACCGCCGCCTCCCCCTGGTCGCGGAGTGGGGGCTTATGGGCCCCGTGGAGCCCACCTGGCTTGGCCCAAAGGCCCCCTGATCTTCTTCCGTTCGGGAAAAAATCATTTTGGGGTTTTTATTCCGTTTGGACTCTGTTCCAAAATCATATCTGAAAAGAGTCAAAAACACAGAAAAAAACAGGAACTGGCACTTGGCACTGAATTAATAAGTTAGTCCCAAGAAAGATATAAAAGGTACATAAAACATCCAAAGAAGACAAGATAACAGCGTGAAACCATCAAAAATTATAGATACGTTTGAGACGTATCAAGCATCCCCAAGCTTAACTCCTGCTCGTCCTCGAGTAGGGAAGTGATAAAGAATGAATTTTTGATGCTTTCATGCTACCTAGCATAGGTGTCCTTTGTAATTCCTCTTATGTGACGTGAATGTTCAGATCCATTAGATTCAAAACAATAGTTTGCTATTGACGTGGAAACAATAATAATTCAAGCAAACTAGCAAGGTAATCATGAACTTTCAAAATAACAAGGCCAAAAGAAAGTTATCCCTACAAAAGCATATAGTCTCGCTATGCTCTATCATCATTGCACAACGAATTTAAATCATGCACAACCCCCGGTATTGGCCAAGTAATTGTTTCACACATTTACTTTCTCAAACCTTTTCAACTCTCACGCAATACATGAGCGTGAGCCATGGTTATAGCACTATAGATGGTGTGGAGTGTGGTGGAGGTTGCAAGACAAAAAAAGGAGAAGATAGTCACATTAACTAGGCATATCAATGAGCTGTGGAGATGCTCATCAATAGATATCAATGTGAATGAGTAGGGATTGCCACACAAATGATGCACTAGAGCTACGAGTATGTGAAAGCTCTTAAAGAAAACTAGTGGGTGTGCATCCAACTTGCTTGCTCACGAAGACCTAAGGCAATTTTGAGGAAGCCTATCATTGGAATATACAAGCCATGTTATATAATGAAAATTTACCACTAGCTATATGATGGTGACAAAACGAGAGACTCTCAATCATGAAGATCATGGTGCTTAATATGCAGAAGTGTGGAAAAAGTGGTAGCATTGTCCCTTCTCTCTTTTTCCCTCATATTTTTTTTGGTGGGCTCTTTGGCCTCTTTTTTTTATTTTGGTGGGCTTCTTTGGCCTCTTTTATTTCCTCACATGGGACAATGCTCCATTAATGATGATCATCACACTTTCAACTCAAAACTTAGAGCAACTATGACTCTATATGGAATGCCTTTGGTAGTGTACCGTGGCAATGATCTAGCATGACATAGACATCAATGGAAACATCATGCTAGCTATCTTACGATCATGCAATGGCAATGTAGACGTGTTGGCACATGTCATGGTGGTAGTTGCATGGCAATATATCTCGGAATGACTTTGAGAAAGCCATAGTAGGTAGGTATGGTGGCTGTTTTGAGGGAGGCTAATGGTGGGTTTTGTGCACCGGCGAAAGTTGCACGGCACTAAGAAGATAGTGATGGTGAAAGGTGAAAGTGCATCTAAACCATGGACTCAACATTAGTCATGAAAAACTCATATACTTGTTGCAAAAGTTTTATTAGTAATCGAAACAAAGCATTCAACCCATACTCCTAGGGGAAGGGTTGGTAGGTATAAACCATCGTGCGATCCCGACCGCCATGCAAAGGATGACAATCGATATACTAATCATGCTCAGATTTCATCACATAGCGGTTCACCATACGTGCATGCTACGGGAATCACTAACTTCAACACAAGTATTTCTAGATCCATAACACCTTACTAGCATGACTTCAAAATTACCATAACCACAACTCAAAACTAATTGAGATGAATCAAACTTCTCTAACTATTCAATGCACATGAAGGTGGAAGTTTTCGTATCCCTTTGGATAACTACCCCTTTTGAGACTAATTTCAAAGAATAGATCAACTACCAAGCCACGCACCGCTGTGCTCTAAAATATATAAGTGAGGCATATAGAGCAAAAGTATCTAGCTCAAAAGATATAAGTGAAGCACATGTGAGCTGAATTATCTACCAAAAGATATAAGTGAAGCTCGACAAAATCACGGTGAGTGCATGTCTCTCTCTAGGTGTGCAGCAAGGATGATTGTGACACAAAAAAAATAAAAGAGTCCTACGATACAAGACGCTCCAAGCAAAAACACATAACATGTGGTGAATAAAAATATAGCCCCAAGTAACGTTACCGATGGATTGAAGACGAGAGAGGGGATGCCTTCCCGGGGCATCCCCAAGCTTAGGCTTTTACGACATCCTTGAATCTCTTGGGGTGCCTTGGGCATCCCCAAGATTGAGCTTTTGCCACTCTTTATCTCTTTGTCCATAAGAACTTCACCCAAAACTTGAAAACTTCACAACACGAAACTTAAACAGAAACTCGTGATAACATTAGTACAAGAAAGCAAACCACCACTTCCTTAGGTACTGTAGCAAACTTAAATTCTACTTGTGCTGATGTTGGGTTACTGTATTTTCAATCTTCCATGGCTAGTACCCCCTGATACTATCCATAGTTTCATCAAAATAAGCAACCAACACAACAAAAACAGAATCTGTTAACAGCAGACCAGTCTGTAGCAATCTGTATATTTCATATACTTCTGGTACTTCAAAACTTCTGAAAAATTACGATAGTCTGAAGAATTTGGTAGCAATCAGCAGCAAAAAGAATCAACTCAAAAGCTCTTACAGAAAAAAAATGAAAATTCTTTTCGTGAGCAGAAAGTTTCTGTCTTTTCCAGCATGACCAAACGATCATCCTCAAGACTAATCATAACGGTTTTGCTTGGCACAAACGCAGAAAGAAACACAAAAACACAATCATAACAGAATTATGAAAGTGTGGAAATCACAAAATAGAAAGAAAAAGGATAGATTCGTTGGGTTGCCTCCCAACAAGCGCTTTTGTTTAACGCCCTTAGCTAGGCAAAAAATGATGGAATCACGTATAGTCATCTTTGGTGCTCAAACCATAGGTAGCGTGATCATTTATCATCTTAAGATTTTCATCTTTATTAGATGACTCACCACTAGCTTTAGGAATAAAAACAGACTTGACGGTCTTTTTGAGAGTAAGATTTAGAGTATTTTGCACAGCGGCAAAAGCGGAACCCAAGTTGGTTATGACATCTTCTAATTTGCCAATTCTAGAAGAATCATTAACTATAAGTTCCTTCTCCTTTAAATTTTTCAAAAGGTTTCCCACTTTGGATCCGTACTGAGTAATTTGATTGTGGATCTCTCTATCCAAACCCTCAATAAGTTCAACTGTGGCAATTTTGTTTTCAATAGCGTCAAGGCTTTGCATCACGTGTTCCAAGGTCAAGATAGTTCCATTAACCATGAGCGGGGGCGAGCCTACCAAATTAATGATAGCTCTATAGGAGTCAACAGTATGGCTCCCCAAAAAGTTCCCACCTATAATGGTATCAAGGATATACCTATTCCAAGGAGAAATTCCAACATAGAAACTGCGAAGGAGGACGGTAGTGGATTGCTTACGAGTAGATCTACTTTGAGCATTGCAAATCCTGTATCAAGCGTCCTTCACATTTTCTTCCTCATTCTGCCTGAAATTGAGAACTTCATTTTCAGGGGTGTCGTTTGGAGTGGTGGGTCTAGCCATTGATGGACTATCTCACACACAAACGAGCAGGAAGAGAGAGTGAAACGGGCAAAAGAAAACGGCAAAAAGGCAAAAGAAAACGGTGAAGGAGAAAGGCAAATGAAAACAGCAAATGTGAAGTGGCGGAGAGGAAAACGAGAGGCAACTGGCAACAAAAGTAAATGCAAGAGAAGAGTTTGTGAGACCTACTTGGATAGATCTTGATTTGTCCTCCCCGACAACGGCGCCAGAAAAACTTCTGCTACCTCAACAAAAAGATCCCCGGCAACGGCGCCAGAAATGCTTCTGATGTCAGCTGTGCTTCCCCTTGCAACGGTGCCAAAAATAGTCGTGTCGACGGCACCAGGAATCCTTCAGCTGCGGCTACGCCTTAAGGGACTTCCTAGGCAAGTATGCAAAAGATTTCCCCCGTGGCCTTGGAGCCTTGCGTTGGTGTTCCCTCGAAGCGGAAAGGTGATGTAGCACAGCTGAGGTAAGTATTTCCCTCAGTTTGAGAACCAAGGTATCAATCCGGTGGAGGAGTATCACAAGATCCTGCACAAACACAAAAGCTTGCTCCCAACGCTATGAAGGGGTTGTCAATCCCTTATAGATTGTTTGCCAAGTGAGAACTGAAAGCAACAAAGTAACAAAGCAAAGTAAAAGCGGAGATGTAAACGATGGATGTGAATAGACCCGGGGATCGTAGTGTTTACTAGTGGCTTCTCTCATGAAAGCAAGTAGACGGTGGGTGAACAAATTATTGTCGAGCAATTGATAGAACCGCGCAAAGTCGTGACGATATCTATGCAATGATTATATCTATAGGCATCACGTCCAAAACAAGTAGACCGATACTTTCTGCATCTACTACTATTACTCCACACGTCGACCGCTATCCAGCATGCATCTAGTGTATTAGGTCCATAAGAACAGAGTAACGCCTTAAGCAAGATGACATGATGTAGAGGGATAATCTCAAACCAATGATAAAAACCCCATCCTTTTACCCTTGATGGCAACTACTTGATGTGTGCCTTGTTGCCCCTACTGTCACTGGGAAAGGTCACCACATGGTAGAACCCAAAACCAAGCACTTCTCCCATTGCAAGAATCATAGATCTAGTTGGCCAAACAAAATCCAAGACTCGGAGAGACTTACAAGGATATCAAATCATGCATATAAGAAATCAGCAAAGACTCAAATATATATCATAGATAATCTGATCACAAATCCACAATTCATCGGATCTCGACAAACACACCGCCAAAGAAGATCACATCGGATAGATCTTCATGAAGATCATGGAGAACTTTGTATTGAAGATCCAAGAGAGAGAAGAAGCCATCTAGCTACTAACTACGGACCCGTAGGTCTGAAGTGAACTACTCACGAGTCATTGGAGGGGCGATGATGATGAAGAAGAAGCCCTCCAACTCCAAAGTCCCCTTCGGCAAGGCGCCGGGAAGGGTCTCCATATGAGATCTCGCGGAAACGGAAGCTTGCGGCGACGGAAAAGTATTTTCGAGGCTCCCCTCATTTTTTGCTGAATATTTGGGAATATATAGGCCAAGGATCTAGGTAAGGGGCGGCCAGGGAGGCCACAAGCCCTGACACCGCCGCCTCCCCCTGGTGGCGGAGTGGGGGCTTGTGGCCCCCCTCGAGCCCACCTGGCTTGGCCTAAAGGCCCCCTGATCTTCTTCTGTTTGGGAAAAAATCATTTCGGGGTTTTTATTCCGTTTGGACTCCGTTCCAAAATCAGATCTGAAAAGAGTCAAAAACACTGAAAAAACAGGAACTGACACTTGGCACTGAATTAATAAGTTAGTCCCAAAAAAGAAATAAAAGGTACATAAAACATCCAAAGAAGACAAGATAACAACATGAA
This sequence comes from Hordeum vulgare subsp. vulgare, assembly GCF_904849725.1. Lineage (NCBI taxonomy): Eukaryota > Viridiplantae > Streptophyta > Magnoliopsida > Poales > Poaceae > Hordeum > Hordeum vulgare. The sequence continues at coordinate 618,682,012 of NC_058519.1, read as the reverse complement.
ACCATCAAAAATTATAGATACGTTTGAGACGTATCAGTAGCTTTCGGGTGAGTCTTCCCGATGGTCTTCCCGATGGAAAAGAAGATTTTGGACATGACCATGCGACATGTGTTAAGTGTTAACCTAGTTCAGGAATCTGCATGGCGGCGAGGAGGCGGTAGTTGCCCCTCCGTAAGAAGAGATATTCTCTGGGCCCTCTCGAATGATCAGATTCAAAAAGCATGGCCATGCGACATGTGTTAAGTGTTAACCTAGTTCAGGAATCTGCATCACGGTTTTGAGAAGAGATGTCGAGCTACCACAGGGGTGACAAGCACTCGCTTGGAGCTTGACAACCAATATCATGAGGCAAAGGAATGTTGTATATGACACATTGTTGAGGTTCGTCTAACGAATTTGCGCACACACGAGAGTTAGCATGTTCTGTTAGGAGCCACTACCGACTATCAACTCGGATCGTGTACATGCGTACGTGAATCTATAGGGTCGCACACTTAAGGGATTGCAGCCCATTCGGATTGGATCCTAATGAAAAATGGGACTAGACTCGTCGTGGGCCTCAAGTGTTGAGCTCACCTCGGAGGTCTATATAAAGGGGAGTGGGCACACTTTTTAGGGTTAATCCTTTTCATTCCCTCTACAGCCGCCGCCACTCCCCATGCCGCCATGCCGTGCGCTCGGACCTAGCAGTCTGCCGCTCGACGTTGCCCCTGTATGTGTGGATACCTTGGAGGCATCGCATCTGCGGTGCTTGGACGAGCCATTCGAGGGATCCGCGAGGAGCTATTCGTGGGAGATCGGCTGCACGAGAAGGAGACGAATCGGTTGAACGACTACGCGCGTCACCAACTCTACTTCCGTTGTGGTGACTACACGTCTAGCGGTAAACCCGACCCCGTGACCTATTTCCAGCAGCATGTTCTTGGGTGCGCGATAAATTTTTATTTTGCGCTAGCGTAGATTATCGCGTGTTCCCACAGTGAGCACCCTCTTTCCAGAGTGATCTGAGTTCAGAATCCACAAAGAGAAAATCCCAGAGCCAAAAAACTAGATAGTGGTTTTAGCATAACTTGAATATAAGTCAAGTGAGCTCCACATGTTACTCTTGAGAGGTTCCAACTCTCTAGACGGTTAGGTGTCGAGTTCTTCGGAGACCAAGAGTAACTGTGGTTCTCGAGAAGAAGTCTGTAAAGGTTTGGAGATCACCTCAAATATCTACCATGAGTAATCGACACTGATTGATGAATTAGTTGTCGACGAGGGTGAAGAGAGTTTATCTTGTGTGTTAAATCACAACCTCTCCAACTAGACATAGTCCTTTTGCACAAGGACAAACTGGTCTAGCAAATCCTTCATCGCCATTGAGCACCACTAGTTAACTCTGGCCTCTATTACAACTAGTTGTATGTTTGGATTTTACCATGTGATTCCTTTCTATGCACGTCATGTTTCTGTTCGTTAGTTTTTGTTCACTTACTGCAACCTATTTACCTTCATTCCTATGTTGGGTTCCGAGTTAAAAAAATTATGAAGAAACTTTTTAATCTTCCATTCACCCCCTTTTGGTAGACATACTTCGATCCTACAAGCTGGCAAGCTGCTCTTCAAGGTTCCTCAGCCATATGTACATTACTCCCCGAAGGAACGACACGACGATATCGTTGCCGATTGTCCATGGCGCCTGCACAGGACGACGACACTCTTTTTCTCCGACCTGTTCTGGCTCATTCTCCTCATGCTAGACGTAATCGATGAAGGGGCTGATGCTTTGGTAGCCTGGCATGCTTGGAATATGGTAGATGGGTATGGACTAGATTTTTGTATAGTGTCGCTATGGTGCGTTGCCGCGTGGCACTTATAACTAGCATTTGCTGGTGGCGGGAAACCGATCGGGGAAGAGGTGGGAAGTGGTGGCGTCGATTGCGAGACACGTGTATAGCACTATTAATTTTTGCGCCGGGACGTCTACGGGTTGGTACCACGCCATTAATGGTTGGACTAGGGTTAGTTTCTGGGTACGAGCTACTTGCACACGTCTTGTTTCTTCTCATTATTAGTATCACACATAATTATTTTAATTACACCATGTGTCTGTTGCAGCACACAATTTCCAACACACAAATGTATACGGTAACACGTGTTATCAAACATTGTTTGCATAAGGAACCGTATGTGTAACTTTTAAATCATCACACACAGAGTACTTGTACCATGCAACATGTGCGATGCTCCTAGCCATCACAAACAATTAGTTTATATGAAGCATTTACCAAAAAACATACAACCTTAGAACATTGAACCATGCGTGTTACACTACATATCACACATGTAATTTTGCATGTAACTGTGTGCCCACTAACACACATGGTCTGCATATCATCATCGTGTCTGATGGATGGTATGTCGGACATGTTTCATTTTCTGGCACACAACTTTATTTTATTAGCGTTTGCGATGACAAATCGCACACGGTTTGGTCGAATGGTCTCCGATACATGTATCGTCTTAGAATCTTCCTGTAGTAGTGTTGGGTTCAATATTGCAAGTAATGTACCGCATTAACAGAAAGTGAAAAATACTTGTATAGAATTGTTGCCACTAATGGTTAATGTTTATTTGAGGATTCATTGGAATCCTATAAACAAAATATGTCACCTTGCTTAAAGCAACTAAATATATTCACACTTAAGGTCCAGATGGTGCAGAGGAATTTCGATCTATGGACGAGCTATTTAGCTATAAGACACAAAGAGTATATTGGCCTAGTAGTATTATGGAGAAACTAGCTATGTGGAATCAACACATTCATATGTTTTTCATGAGCATAAAATATTTCATTATGTACTTTCCATATGATTATGTTACTTACCGCATTTTTGTGTATCGAAGAGATGCACTTGGTGGACCTGAACCCCGTTCATGTTTTTCATTTTATCACGAAAATAGAAGATAACATCTACCACACTGTATTTAACTATTGTGTGCAACTAGCAAGTCTAGCAAGGTTCATACCCTTGTTAGCTATGTTGGGTACACAAGTGAAGTTTTATTTGTGTTCTAGAACATTGAACTATTATAGGATACTAGTAGCTCCACAGGATTGATACCTTGGTTTCCGACCGAGTGGAAACTTGATGTGTACTACAAACTCCTACACTTTGGAGCCCAACAAGGCCATTTGCTATTAGCGGGCCTCTCCATTCCACTCCTCCCCTTGCTACCACCAGAGAGCCTGGTTGGGCGAAGCTCATGCGACGTTGGCGGCAGCGAGGATGCTCCTCCTCTCCCACTTGGATTGATGGTTGACGCATGCTTACCCTCTGATGCGGGTCGTGGGGTCTGTGGTGGTCTCGGGCAAATGATTGCGCTAGTGAGGCATCCTTGTGGAGTGCACCTGGAGGGAGATTGTGGATGGCATGAGGTGACGATTGGGGACGGCGAGCTACCCTAGGTGCACGCATGAGACGACATTTTCTCCTCACTCACCTGCATTTGTGTAGGTCTGGGTTGTGGCTCTGCCTCATTCCTCTGACGAGCTGGCACATGTGATTTAGGCCTTGTCCTCGGATCTCACCATGGATGCCACGACCTCATCCCATCCTCTCGGTTGGAGGCTTTTCGCTGCTGGTAGCTCACCTTTGCCCAATTGGGCAAGGGGTGTAGTCGGTGGTGACGACGGGTTTGCTTCCTCTCAATAGGAAGGTGTTGGGCCTCCAACTGCAAGGGTTTGCGGCAAGCAATAGTTTCCCTCAAGTCATCTCAAGGTTTATCGATTCCACCGGAGCTACACGATTACAATCAATGATGCACACACAAAACAAAAACCTTTTGTTGCGCCCCCAACAGACTACTGAGGTTGTCCATGTCACTTGCTTTGCTAGTTACAAAAGAAATAAAATGCAACAATGACAAAAAATGTATTCATTTTTAATGAGGATGTAAAATAAGAAAGTAAAAAAACATTTATGGAGATTGAAAGCTTTAGGAAAAAATATGGACCGGGGCTCATAGGTTCACTATGGTCTCTCTCAAAAAGATAGGCAACACTGTGGTAACAAATCACAGTTGGGGAGCGGTTAAATTGCAACATTATAAGTACTGTATGATTATGCATGACATAATTAGCATATGAGCACCACGCTCGTAAATCTATAGAGTGTTATCCAATTCCATCTAGAGTTAATAGTCCATCCAAGATCACTATCTAGCATGCATCTTAAAATATGTAAAACAAAGAATTGCAATAAAAACGAGGATATGGAGTAGATAACCACAAAAGTTTCGTCAAGAAATGACTTTGTTGTTCTTCCGGGTGAAAAAAGCAAAATTACAAGTTCAGAAAACTAGTATAGTAAATTTATATAGTTCTAATTTTGTTTTCTTTTGCGCATAGAAAAGCACGGAAGTCATTTCCTCCCGAAACTTTACACGTGACAGGGGTATAATAACACTATACAATATTCGTTACCAAGAAGTTTCATAATTATTTGACCTTTTTTTAATTAGGGTGTGCCTAGACCCAGGTTCATTTGGCTATTTTCGATTGATTTTTAAGGAATCTGCTAGTGGTGCTCAAATTCCTCGTACAAATACGAGATACATATCAGGTTCGGCAGTACTAGATCATACCATGAAGTTACTGATGTGTAGAATACGCTTTCAATGAGCAGAAGTGCCGGGGGTGCCAGTTAGGTAAAGGGATGACGAAGTTTACTGTCCAGAGATCTTTACAATGCACTCCCTCTGTCCGAAATTAGTTTACACTCAAAATGATGTATCTAGCGAGGAAGTATTAAGATATGTGAGCGCACAAAAGGAAGCAATGTATACTTAATTTTTCCAATAAAAACAAATTAATAAGTGTACAAGTTTCTTGCAGGAAAAGTTATGTTATACTGAATCCAGCAAACTTTACAGTTCTGAAGACCTTTTTCATAACTGTTTTTTCTTAACATAAATAAAATGATTCTCAGGGTTCATAGATTCACTAATCATCGATGACATGCTCGGTAAAAATGAAACTGCCGGCGCCTACTTGAGAACTGAAACCATATAGTACTTCTAAATGAGGAACGGCTTCACCGTAGCCGAAACAAATTCCTGCCCTGTGATATCCTTACAAGGATTCTGATTGAGAATCATCGTTCTTCTTTGATCTAGTCTGAGTGATCTCGAGGTCGGCAGTGTGCTGCTTGCACCCTCGAGGGCCATAGTGCTCCGAGCTCTTCCGCACCACCTTCCGGCACAGAGCACAGTGATGAACCTGGCATCCCTCGCAGAAGACGTGGTTGTTGTTTCCCAGCTGCTCACATCAGCGACAGAGAGTCAACATTTACCACAATCGAGTGAAGTATAAACTACAGCTATCTTCAGTTCACAGTAAAAAGGATCACCGATCCATATGATATTGGGAAGCCACACCAAAACCTCACCTTGTAAGTTATCAGGTGGCAATTCGGGCATGGATGCGGTTTGTATCCTCCCACATTCAGTTTTTTCTGTAGCTCTTTGATAGTGTCAACCAAATCCACCTTCGCTGTCCGCTTCTCATAATCGATACTGCATTGTTCACTTTCAAAGGGCAGCATAGGTTCAGATTCGGTATCCAGAGAATACCTACCGGACAGGATATTTGATAGATCGCATTTTTATCAGAAGAATGTACCTTGTATGAGCAGGAGTTAGTGGCTTGCCACAACCATAGCAGAACAACTTACCACAGTTCCTACATACCATGTGGTTGCAGCCTGACACACGTGTGATGCCGGTACCACAATGCGGACATGGAACACAAGAACGAAGTATTTCCTTGATGCTAGATAATTCGTTCACCAATTTACTAGGTCCAGTATCGACTTTGTTTAAGTGGCGTGCCTTTTCACGTTCCTGTACAAAAAAAAAAATAGAACACTGAACACTCTCAATACTGTTCTCATTGAACGGAACTCCACTATCACAAATGATGAGTAGCTCAAATAGGTGATGGGACTTGTAATGTCTGTTTGGTCGGTTAGCAATCAATCGACCACACCTGGCATCGGATCGGGCAACATATGGCATCAAAACCAAGTGTCGTAGAGGATAGATAATACTTACTACAAAAAGGAGAATATGTAGTGTTTAGAGGATTCTGAACCTGCAAGGAGAGAAGTTTTTCTTCTGCAGTAAGGCATCTCTCCCCTATGTGACGACGATCTCTGCAGCGGGTGCAGAAGCTGAAGAAGCACTTGGGGCACTGGGCGTTGTCCTCATCTTCCAGGCAAGCTGTCTGACATCTTGGACAGTAGGCTACATCAGCCATTGCATCTAGAGTCCTTTGAAGTATCAATCTTTCCCACCTTTCAAAATCTGCCTCTCCTAGCAACATCTGTAGTAGATTAGGAGGAACAAAACCTCCACATTTGTCATCAGGGCACACAATTTTCATTACTGATCCTTCCTTCACATGCATCCGTGAGTATGTCTCCATGCAATTCCGGCAAAAGTAATGAAGACATGGAAGTTTTATGAAGTCGATGCCTGGTAGTAATGAAGAGATACGGATTCAACTTTTAGATATTCCATACTCAGGATATGATGGAATTTGAATTGTTCATGCTCATGTTGGCAATTATAGAAATTATGTAAGCAATTTGGTATTTCCTTTGTCAGGATAACTTGTATAAAAAATTTCACTGAAACAAGTTTGAACCAATATCAAAATTGTATTTATTTTCCCTAATGATTATTTCCCTGCAGGCATGTGATGATTTTATATGAATACCGTATGGTATGCGAATAGATATTACTATGCACTATCCAAATTCGAGTGTTCCCATTGAAATGTATGTGGATTGCAAAGTATGTTAATTCTTATAACGAGGTATATACCCAGGGACAAAAATTTTCGAAAAATGTGTCTAACTTTTGGATTAGATTTGTGCATTTGAAACCATGGTGCCCGGACTCCATGGAGACCCAGTGTGGTGTCAAATATATACTGTTTATAGGTAGCACTCTCCCTTACTGTTTGAGAACGAACAAATTCACGTTATGACAGAGCTGGAGTTGCGAAATACTAACAAAAACAGCAATTCCCGCTAAAGTTTATCTAAACATGGTACAGCAACGAGCACTGGTGGGAGTACATGAGCATCGATAGAGCATCTGACTTACCTTTGTACTCACTGAAACAGACCATGCAAACATGAAAGTCATGGAGAAACGATTCTTGGCATTGCTCTTCATTGTAGCTGATCAACTGTTGAACAACATCCTCTACAGGCAGAATCTCTCCAACAACGCGAACATCCACATGATCCATGGTACTATCAGACTCCCGTATTACTATTCCGTCATCAAAACCAAGATGAGAGAGCATAGAGCTCTGCAGCCATTGCACCCACTCAAAAACAACTTCATGTCCAGGTTGCTGCGCCCAGAGCGAGTCGAGCATGCCACAGAGGGAGGAAATCTTCACACTATCCAACCATTTTACTGCGAGAGTAAAGTATGGAGAGTGATGGCTCGGGTAAGATGGAGGCATAAGGCATGTCAGTGATATTGGAGCCAAGTGCTCGACACTGAATTTCTCAAAGAACCGGTTGTTTGGGTGATCATCAACAGCCTGGAGAAGTTCCACCGACACAGTGATACCATCTGGGATTTCGCAATACACATATATCTGCAAAGAATTGAAGACGAAAATAAAAGAGTAACACATTTTTTGTTGATTTTTTGGCAATTGCTCAGTCCTGGGAGTCTGAAACCAATTAAAACAGCAATAATTTCCTCAAGAAAGAATACCTGGAAATACCGTGGTGCAGAATTTTCACCAAAACCGTTTAAATTGCCTCCATAAATTGCCTCCAGTGCCAGCATCTATGCAATCATATATCAAAGAAACATTATATGTCGGCAGAGTTACGAAATTTACTGTAATATCCATTCATCTAAATTTGAGAAAACTAATACTAATCACCATGTGTTTTTTAATGCGTGTTTTTGGCACAAAATTTTCTTCTGTTTCGTCACGTGGAATGGCGTATGTAAAGTACGAGTAGAACTTATCCATATTCGTGGATTAATTGTTTGTTTAATCAATTCTCTCATTCTTTTTCCATTCTAAAGGGAACCTGGAAGTGTCCACTCTAATTCAGTAACCATGTACCGTATGCACTAAACTTGGCATTCCAAAGCCCGTTTAGCTGATTGGCAGCGCAGCAACTACATTTCAGCTATTCCGAATCACAATCTATACAGCCTGCTGGTTGTTGTTCATGGACACATTAATCACGATTTGCAACGGCTGCTCGCAATTTCCAGCTTGCGAGCTACGAACCGCCGCAATCGGCCAATCGCGAGAGGGATTCCCGATGGAGTTCCGAAAATATGACCCGAGGGTTAATCCCTAGCGAGGTAGCAGTGGCGGTACCTCATCTTGCTGGAGCTGGTCGTTGGAGCGCAGCTGCTCGTCGGGCAGATCGGGCTCCTCCCCCTCCTTGCCGTCCCGGAGCGCCATCTCGTGCAGCATCCTCACCGACTCCGCCGGCGGCGAGAGGGCGCCGCCTTCTCCGAGGGAGCCGCCGTGAGGGCTCTCCATAAGCGGGTCGCGGGTGGCGGCCGGAGCGGCCTTGGTAGTTGGTATGGTGCGCGTACTACGGAGGGGTTTGGTGTGTGCTCTCGCCCCGATTTGGTGTGTGTGTGTGTGTAATGTAAACGGTTGGATACAAATCGCAACGGATACGAATTGCTTATGAGACATGTCTATAGTCCGACGGATTCATCAAAACACGAGTTCAATTCGAGTATCACTTCCCTCAAAAAAGAGAATATCGGGTATCATGGGTGTGAACATACTGAAAATTGCTAAGAACATCTCTAGCAAACCCCAAATAATTCCCCTGCCTATAAAATAATCGTCAAAACAAGTGTCAGCGCGAAAAAACTGCCCGATCAGACCTTTAGATTTACGGGATGGGAGGCCGATCCGAGCTCGCCCCTATCCGCGGCGAGATTTGGCGCGAGGAAAATTTCCACGCGATCGTTCCCGCTTCCCACCCCCTTCGCCTCCATTGCCCTGCCTCCGCCCAATCCGGTCTATCTTCCCGGGCCATTCTTCGTCGTCATGGAAGCATCACAGCCGTCCCACATCATCGTGGTGGTCGCGCACGCGCAATCCCCTCCGACAGATCTCGTCGCCGGCCATGTCGCCCCCGCCGTCGCTCAAGGCACCATTGTGCCTGTCCGCAAGCGGCATGTCAACGTTGTTGTGCAGGGCGGAAATCTGGCTGGCCCTGCCGGAAAGGCACGCGCCCGGCAGCGTGACCGCTGCGCGATCTGCCCCGCCGCTGTCGGAGAAGATGGGCAAGGTTTCGGGGATGAAGCCCAAGAAGGTTCCTACGAAAAGGTCGGGGGCTTCATCCTCTCCCTCCGCCCCGGCAACAGGTATGCCGACGATACCCTTCAATGGCTTCCATGGCAAGCAAGGTGATACCGGCGAGGATCCCGATCTTTCAATGGGATGATGGCTACCGATTTGGTGGAGACGACTTGGACGATCCGACTACAAACGTGCATGACGTTGCGACTTAGCAATCACTGAACCAACTCCAAGAGGTTATTGACCACGCCGGAGCACGATCAACCTGACCACGAAGGTCTCTTCCTGCAAGCAATCGAAGAACAAGCAAGAATATGATAAAAGCAACCTGAATATTGCGAATATATATGAAATATTGATAAGGGTGAGGATCCAAAAGCGGTCTTGGTCTCTTCATTGGATACGAACGAAGTACACGAAGTTGCAATGGCCAAGGAGGTGGGAGGATGTCTCAAGGCAGCATAAAACCAACCCTAAGTCGTACAAGGCATATGGGCCCAAATGAAGGTGATGCAACATCTTTGGACTTATAATTTGACTCGGATTCTCATGCAACGTCGGATTGTTTCGTCAATATCTCCACGCTCCGAACAAATTTTAAGGTGATTCCAATTGGGCTGGAACATACATTAAATCTAATTTTCAGCAAAAAAAAAAGAATCATCCAATTCGGAGTCCGTATGAAAAAGTTGTTGACGTTTTGAGACACGTATGTTTGTGCAGTCCGAATCTGAGTCCAAAACATGAGAGACTTGGACTTCATCTTCTCTTGGGCTAAAAGTGATATAAGAGAACTTCTTAAACATCATATAATCATTTTTTTTGATGTGAGAGGACTTCTTGAACATGACCTAATAATTTGCTCTTCCTTTATCTTCACACGTGGTTCGTGCAAGCGTTCAACAATTTTGCATTTAGGCACAGAATAAAAATAGGTGAAGTATTTTTGTTCCGAGTAATATAAATAAATTATTGCATAGTTATTATAAGAAATCACCTCACAAATATGCAAATATGAAATATTTTTGGTCGTATCCAAGGTAGCCATGTCCTCATCACGAGGTGTTCGACGAAATGGCTGGTTTTGAACAATGTCACTGCCGAGTTCGTCAACTTGTTCGACACCAACACCGTCGACATCGATTGAGTCCCGCTGATGCTTTTAGTGTGCCCGGCTATGCTTTCGTTGCTGGAGTTGGAACAAGTGCGATGATGAACTCAGAGGCGGCGATGGCATCGATGGCGGTGATGCGGAGTGAAGATCATGACGACGGGCGAAAAGCGACCAAGATGCTGATGGACGTGGTCGTTGCTTTTGCGTGAAGTCCTTTTGCGTTTATCAAAAAAACTATGTTTTTATTTGCGCGCGAACCATGTTTTATTCTTTGAATTTGAACTCAATTGTCAAAATCGTTGTAAATTGGTTGATCTGGGTTTTTCGGTTTACAGGCCAAAGCGGGTTGCGGCCGAGCAACCCCATGTAGCCGAATATGCTATTTTACGGGTCTGCTACGCAGGTCAGCTCCACCGCAGCCCGTTTCAACCCGCAAAACCTTTTTTTGCAAACTGTAAATGATTTTTGCGCTCTGCGTTTTAAGGGTTCTCTAACATTTGAGCCAAAATTATGCAGAAATGTTATAGACCCTAAGTTAAAAATTTTGTCTCCCAGCGTGAACATCTTAATATCCACCCGATTAGCCGCACAAATCCCAAGCAGGTTTCCTCGACACATCAAAGTTACCATCCTTTCGCGCTGGTGGTGAACCTTCTTAATACTATCCATCCACTATTCCTATAAAAACACAAAAAAGCATACCCAATCTCTCCCTAATAATAAGGAAAAGTCTATCCTTCAACCGGCGGATCTGCGCGATCCATCCACCACCTGCTCGTCCGTTCGATCCCGCCATCGCAATCGTTTCTTGACCTTTTCTGAAACTGGATCGTTGTTTCCGCAACTGGAGAGTTGTTTCGAAAAATTGCCCAGTCCATGTCTTCGCCTCCGCCTCGGCCCCGACAACCTCACCGCCGCCGGCCTGCTACGGCTCGCCGCCCTCCGCCGTCGGCCTCCGGCGTCGGCCTGCCCGCGGCCTCGCATGCCCTCCGTCGCCGCCCCTGCTCGTCGCCCGCCCGCGGCCCCGCCGGCCTGCCACAAGGCCCGTCATCCCTGATCGGCAGCCCGCCGGCCTGCGTGTGGCCCGGCCGCACTCCGCCGCCGGTTTGCGCGCGGCACCGCCAGCCTGCTCGCGGCCTCGCGTGCCCCTCCGTCGCCGCCCGCCGCCCCTGCTTCTGCAACGTGACTTTCGTTGCAAAATTTTCTGAAACTCGACCATTGTTGCAAAAAATTCTTCCGTAAAAATACTTATGTTACAGAAAGACGAAGAAAAATAATTCTGCAACAAGCAAATTGTTTCTGAAACTCGACCATTGTTTCAGGAATTAACGGATCCAAAGTTTATTTCTTGCAACAAAGCGAAAGTTTCTGCAACTCGAGCGTCGTTTCAGGAGTTAAGTACAGGAGCGGATCGGACGCTACGCGCGAGATCTAACGGTTGTCGAGGCGGTGGATGTTTAATAAATATCCACCGATAGATGCATAGCAGCCCCCTAGTCTCTCCATAATAATAAAGCAAATTGGGTTTCTGGTCGTCCGTCCTGGTCTTTTTACATAAACACCCTTATGTTCTATTGATTTTAACCCGCAGTCCTCCTATCAGCCGCCAAGAGGCGACCGAACCCGATGACCCTGGATCCGGCATTACGCCGGCCGCCAGTCGACGCGACGGCAGGCGGCGGAGCAACCTCGGCGACGGAGGCGGCGCTGGTCAGTCCATTATCCTCTCCATGCTCTCATTATCTCCCCTCCATGGCTCCATGTGCGGCACCCCTCATCCTCATTCTCCTCTGCAAACAGTACTCACGCTCCCCGTCGACTTCGTGCGGACCCGACCGAAGGCGCCGGCCATGGGCTGCTCCTCCTCCGCGCCAGGTCGGTTCGCGTGCCCCTCTGCCCCCCTTCTCGATGGGATTCGTCGGGCACGCTCTGATGCCGCTGTTGTGGTCGCCCGAGCTTAGGTCGGAGGTTCGGTGATGTTCTGCCGGGGGTTTAATTTGGACCTCGATTATCGCCCCGGTCCACGGCGTCGGTCGTTCGGCCGCACGCACATTTTTTTAGTTTCTAGGGTTTGGAGCGCTGCTTAGTGGTAGATTTGTATGATTGCTTGGAGCGGTGTGTGCGCGGTCGGTTTGTGGGTGCGTATCAGTGGGGATTGGGAGAGTTTGTAGCTGGGGCAGAAGAATTAGGCGCTTGCTCACTTTAGCGTCATGTTTGAGCACACACCTATTTTTATCTTGCAGCTAGAAACACTGGAGGGCTGAACTGTATCAACGGTGGCTCTTCCGCCACCGATTCAAACGACTTGCGTGCCAAGGTACTCCTTCTATCCTTTTGGCTGCCTTTATTCACATTGCTTGCGGTACCAGCACAAGCAATTGTATTGTGGTTGTGCATTCGTACGACATTAGAGCCACCCCATTGTACGGTACGGTATTATAGACAGGATGGCCACTTTCCAGATTCAGATATACGAAATCCCTGAAACAGCATTCCAAACATAGTTTCCCCCCTGCAATCTTGAGTAAAATACATTAGAAATATGTTAATTGCGGTTGTATTGTCTACTTGTTTGTACTGTATCACCTATATTTTCTGGCATATGTGTGAAACATGAAATAATTTTATTGTGGAGAAGCTCTGGTATACAAGGTGGGAAATATGTAATTGCTCAGCTCAATATTTGAAATGTAGGATATCTTGGGTCGTACTGGACTAATTTGTTTATATCTGTGGCGAATGTCGAATGAAATAAAAGGCTGTCAACTGCTCTAACTGATTCACAATTGTTGTGGTCTAACGAGCATATCAGGGTACCACTATTCTGAACCTGAGCCAAAAAGAAGAAATGAACTAGAAAGTCAGCAAACCTATTTAAAATCAGCTGTATCTCACGCGACGCCTCGCCCTGTGATCCACCTGTCGCAGGCCTCCTTCCGATTCCCTTCATCGCCCACGACGAGCACGCACCGATGAGATGTTCCCCAATCCAGTCGACGAGTACTGGATCAAGGCTGTGGGATCCAGCCGTAGAGTCCCCCGGCCACATCACTTTGTTGAACGTGTGGTGCGGGGAAGCAAGGACGAGCTACTCATTGGCGTCCATCACGTGCACCCAGCCCCACCGACGACGGCCGCCGAAACCCCTCTACGGCGCGCGTCTCCTGCTCGTTGCCTGGTGTGTCCCCTCTGCTTGCCGCCCCTGTATCACGCATTACCCCCACCATGATATTATTATTTCGAGGGAGGCAAACTGTTTGATGAAATGTGACTACAGAATTTGTTTTCTGTGCTGCTACATGGTCAATTTAGAGAATGTAGAAAATGATATCCTCGGTGTATAGACATGCATGTGTGGTTTCTTGTGTGTGTGTGGACGCACATATATGTTAATTCGTGGCTGGTGTGTATGCAGGATGCCAACGAGGACAATGAGTAGAAGGCAAGTGATATGATGATCCATCGTCAGCTATACAAAGGTTCTGATTTTAAAATTTTGTAAAGTTCAATTTAGATATAGTTTGATTCCACCTCTTTTTGCATGTACAATGTGTGTGGTGCTTAAACTACCACTATGTGAAATTCATAGGCATTGTGAGGACATGGAGAATGGATTCGATTTTGATTCTTTTTTTCAGGGTTCAGAGATGCTACTTGCTACACCCACACACTTGGTAAACTTACACTTGGCAGTCCAAAATTAAGCAGCAAACTTTATTGTTGGTCATCTAAAAATTCAATGACAACTACTAACACCCAAGCTTCATTTTTAGTAGAGATAGTAGATGAAGCAGATGACAGCTCTACCTCTCTGACTAAAACAAGAACTTTCTCACCAAGAAAAACACACACATAAATGGGGCATACCTGCAGGAGGTCCTAAGGCATGCATCACACATTCACAAGAGATATGGAGCTGACATACTGAACTACTTCCTGATTGGTCTTATGCCAGCAAAAAGGATATTGCAGTTGAGTCTGCCAGATACATATGTGGAGTATTCGCTTTGACAGTATTTCAACGATTTTGATTTTAGGTGACATGTGTGGTGGCACAAGAAAATGGAAGTCCATCAGCTAAAAGATAGCAAAATATATTTATGAGTTGACAGAATACACCAATTGCTACGATACACTCTACTTTTCCTTTTGTGATTTGGTGTCCCATATTTTTGGAATCCAGTAATTCCGGTAAATATAACAAGCGTAGTATTTTGTATCTGAGAAATATTTTGGATTCATTTATTTTTGTATGTTGCATTTTTGGTCAGCCCTTTTTCTATATCAATGACGCATTTGGTTAGCCTCCTCAGACCTCGGTCTGGTTTTGGAATACATAAGCTAGACTGTGGCCTACCTGCTTATCCAAAAAAATAGGGACACGGACATAGTGCACAGGTGCCAAGTTGTAGTTCAGGCTACACTGGTACTCCTTGGATTATAGTCTTACACTGATAGATTGTTGATGTACACTTGGAACCTGAGCAAAATTAGAATACATTACACAATAAGCTTACAGTTGCATTGCTGCTGCATTGGCATGCAGTTAGAAGGCATGACCGTCAGCATTCATACATACTACACAAGCAAATACACACATGAGAACAAAAGATGACCAGGTGTACTCTGGAGATTGAGAACCTGAATAAGGGTGACTTAACATGATGCTACAAACCATTGCCTGGTGTTCCATGAGGTGTAAAATCTGGAGTTGATTGGACTTCTGAACATGGGCTTGTGAGTTCTCTAGATATCTCTATCTCTTGCTGGCAGGCGTAGCTATCTGAAACATCTGGTACAGTTAACTGCATATCGTGGGACGGGTTAGAATCTGCAGTCGTTTCAATCTGACCTGTGTTGTTCTTTTTCTTGTACCTCTTGTAGAGAAACATCACGAGGGCTATCAAAAGGGCAGATGTTGAAGCAACTCCAGTGAGCAGAAAGAGCTCTGAAAAGTTTTGAACTTTAGACTGCTTGAGCCGATGGTGGGGCCGTCATTCTAACAGGTATTTTGATCTCCTATCCATTTCCGTTCTATCTGAATGATAGTATCTCCCTCTGTTATGCTGAGGATTGCCCTTGAGAAGTCGTCGACCAGAGGGGATCGTTTGGGCAATGCCTACACAAGTAAACATATTCAATATTATAGAAACTACTCAAGTATAATAAGGATTAAAAAAATATTTTCTACACGGAAGTGGATACAAATAGCATGGTACATATTTACACTTTCTGCAAACAAGTGCTTCTGGATTGAAGTGTTTTCCTTTTCTTTTAAGTGATGTACTTTCAAGTTTTGGTTAATAGAAGTTGTCAACCTCATACTAGCTATGATATATGCCACTCTGCTACCTACTCCCTCCGTTCTTAAATAATAGTCTTTTTAAAGGTTCCACTAGAGGACTACATCCTTCTCGCAACATTTTAGAAATATAAATATGTTTAGTTGTTTTCTTATCAAGTTAACTCCATGTAGGTACAAATTGTGGAGGATAGCTTAGTATTCAATGTTTGAAAGATAGGTATTGGAAGTTAGGCCCAACCTAAACAGTAATATATATAGCATTAGTAAAATAGTGATATAAATTTATTTGTAGACAACTGATACATATTTGCTGGATTTCTTTCGAATGTTTGATGAAATATGAGAACCTGAATTTACTCATAAACTTACCTTCAATATTAGACTCAATTATTATTAAATTTGGTTTTGACTATCCAAAGACAATTTCTCGACTCGGCCAACAATGACTAATAGAAATTGTGTGTATTCCCCGTTGCAACGCACGGGCATATTTACTAGTAATAATCAGTTTCGTACGTCGTGGCATTTTTACGAAAAAATCCTTCCATTTTCAGTTAATCATCCCGCAGTTCTTTTTTAAGTGAAAAAAAACGTTTCGTTTTTCAAAACTGCCCCTGTCCTCCACCGGTCCTGGGATGGGTGGATCTAAGCCCCGTGCGCCCCCGCCCGGCGCCTCCTCCGCCACGGCGTCGGAGACCGTCGCCCCCTGCTGCCGCTGCTCCGTCTGCTGATGCGACGGGCACCCGCACACCGGCGACGTGCCGTTGTAGCCGCACACGCCCATGTTGCCGCAGTAGCCGAACACCTCGCACTGGTCCGCCACCGCGGACCACTGCTCGGTGGCCGTGCCGCTGCCGCGCCCGGCGCTGTAGGCGCGGAAGTTGCCGTCCGAGTCGAGGCGCACGAAGCGCAGCATGTCGCCGCTCTCGCCGTAATTGCTGCTGTAGGCGACGACGACGGGTGCGTTGAGCGTGCCGTCGGTGAGGGAGACGATGTCGTTGGTCTGCATCGTGAGCGTCGGGGAGCTGAGCGTCCTGTTGGCGGTGAAGGTGGAGTTGTAGTCCTTGTTGAAGTAGGTGACGGTGGCGGAGCCGGCGTTGGCCCACCTGAGCGTGAGGTTGCCGGTGGCCCGGTCGACGGTGAAGACGTAGGAGCCGGAGGTGAGGTTCATGCCGGACGCGAAGTTCTGGGACATGACCACGGTGTCCGTCGGGTGGTCGAAGGACTGCCACACGGCGCCGCCCGTGGAGTTCTTGAGCACGAGGATGCCGCTCTCCTGGAGGGCGGCCGCCGAGACGCCCCGGCCGGCGGTGCCGGACGACCAGAGCACGACGCCGGAGCCATTGACCAGCTGCAGGTCGCCGGTGGAGGAGAGGAGGAGCGAGCCCCCCGAGTCTACGGGCGCGCCGGCTCCCGCGGACCAGATGGAGATGCCGCCGGCGTAGGTGACCGAGGCGACGAAGAGCGACGGGGATGTCGGGGACGGCGCGAAGGCGAGGGAGAAGGTGGAGTTCGGCGACGCCCACGCCGCTGAGTTGCCGCCCGGCGTGAGGGTGGAGCCGAGGGGCATGTCCTTGCCATGGGACGGGAAAGGGAGGAGCAGGAGCAGGAAGCCGCGGCAGAGGACGCCGAGATCCCCCCGTGACGGCCGCATCTTTCTTGGACGGACGGGAGCGTGGAAGAAGGCCGTGGATTATTGCGGCGGGAGCTGCTGCGGAGAGGCTAGCGGGGGCTATGTAGGTCGGGTTCCCCTCTCATGGCGTCAGTTGCGGCTGTGAATCGGGGCTTGGGAAGAGGGGGGAAGCAGGGGAGGGGATGAGCTTGACTGCTTGAGCGAGGGAGGGAGGGAGGAAGGGAGGAGGAACTAGCCGGAGGAGAAGGAGAGCGACTGTGAGTCTGTGACGCACACGCACGCACGCTACTGACCGTGCTTGGTCCTTGTAGTTGTTCGGTCAAATTCCCGTATGTTTTGTGGACTGTGATTTTTTTAGAATTCTACTGGTAAATAACAGCTGTCTAGACCAATGCTTCCTGATGAGAAATTTAGCCGAGTAAATCGACCCTCGTTTGGGCTTGTATTTCACTTCACGAACTCAAAATCATAAGGCGCATCATTTTGAAAATTTAAGAAAGTGGGAATTTTGAAATAGAATGTTTGGTAAATTATAAAATGTTTGTGGATTCAAAAATACCCGCGGTTTTGCAGAAAATGTTTGAAATTTTGAAAACAAATATCCGAGAAATCAAACAATGTTCATGATTTTTTAAAAGTTCATGAAGTACTTTTTATAATGAAATTGTGCAAAATTTTGTCAATTCTAAAAATGATCATGAATGGAAAAATATTCTAAAAGTTCAAAAAAACAATGATTTGTGACTTATAAAATAGTTTTTCATTTATAAAATGTTTGCTGATTTAAAAAATTATCACGCATTTCTTTGTCCCGTTGCAACGCACGGGCCCTTTTGCTAGTGATCTAAAATCTTCGTTAATGAAATTAACCTCACTAACGAAAAGCTAATCCCTCACCGCTTTGGCTCACCCCACACGTCCATTGTCGCCCTGTCAATCGCTTCCGCATTCACCGCTGAGCCCCGCCTCCCTTCACATCGATAGTTTCTCTAGATCGACTGGTCGCACTCGCCTTCATGCCGCCAGCTGCCCAGCCTCGCTGCACCCACCGCTCAGCCCCGCCTCCCTTCACGCGCCAGCCCCTCCGCCCGATCACACCCTCCGCCCAGCTCCGCCGCCCCTTCTCGAAGCCACCCGCTCAGCCCCTCCGCCCCTTCTTAAATCTCCGCCCTTCTCCGGATGCTTGGGACAATATCCTCTCCCAAACATGATGCCTGGGCAGTTTGCCGCTCGCGGACGCCTGCCACTGCCCCCACGCCTCGCATGCCGCCTCGACGACTAGACGCACCGGTGGACCGGCAGACCTACGTCTCCACACGTCGGCGGACCTCCGCGAGAAGACCTCTGTCCCAACACACTGGCGGACTGGTATACCACCGTCACTATGCGTCGGCGAACCTCCGCCTCAACCTGTGCCGCCCCCACCTACTTCCCAACGCGTCGGCGGACTGATAACCTGTTGGAAATATGCCCTGGAGACAATAATAAAGTGGTCATTATTATATTTCCTAGTTCATGATAATTGTTTATTCTTCATGCTATAATTGTATTAACCGAAAGCTGTAATACATGTGTGAATATATAGATCACAATGTGTCGCTAGTGAGTCTCTAGTTGGCTAGCTCGTTGATTAATAGATGATCACGGTTTCCTGATCATGATCATTGGATGTCATTGATAATGGGATCACATCATTGGGTGATGGACAAGACCCAATCCTAAGCATAGCACTAGATCGTGTTGTTCGTCTGCTAAAGCTTTTCTAATGTCAAGTATTGTTTCCTTAGACCATGATATTGTGCAACTCCCGGATATCGTAGGAGTGCTTTGGGTGTATCACACGTCACAACATAACCGGGTGATTATAAAGGTGCACTACAGGTATCTCCGAAAGTGTGTGTTGGGTTGTACGAATCGAGACTGGCATTTGTCACTCCGTGTGACACAGAGGTATCTTTGGGCCCACTCGGTAATCCATCATCATATTGAGCTCAGTGTGACTAAGGAGTTAGCCGCGGGATGATGTGTTACGAAACGAGTAAAGAGACTTGCCGATAACGAGATTGAACAAGGTATAGGGATACCGATGATCGAGTCTCAGGCAAGTATCATACCGATAGACAAAGGGAATTGCATACGGGATTGATCAAATCCCCGACATCGTGCTTCATTCGATGAGATCATCGTGGAACATGTGGGAACCAACATGCATATCCAGACCACGTTGTTGGTTATTGACCGGAGAGGTGTGTCGGTCATGTCTCCATGCTTCCCGAACCCGTAGGGTCTATACACTTAAGGTTCAATGACGCTAGGGTTATAGGGGAATAGTGTACGTGGTTACCGAAGGTTCTTTGGAGTCCCGGATGAGATCCCGGACGTCACGAGAAGCTCCAGAATGGTCCGTAGGTGAAGATTCATATATAGGAAGTGAGGATTTGATCACCGGAAATGTTTCGGGCGACACCGTTAATGTACCGGGACCACCGAAAGGGTTCCGGGGGTCCACCGGGAAGGGCCACCAGCCCCGAAGGGGTATATGGGCCAAAAGGTGGAATGGAACCAACCCATATGTGGGCTGGTGTGCCACCACCAGCAGCCCAAGGTGCAAGAAGAGGGGAGGTGGGCTAACCCTAGGTGTGGTGGGCTAGCCCACCCTAGGGCGCCACCACCTCTCCACCCTTGGCCGCCGCCCCTTGCCCTAGATGGGCTGCCGCACCCCTTAGGGTGGGAAACCCTAATGGTGGGAACCCTCCTCCCTCTCCTCCTATATATAGTGAGTGTTTTGGGGCTGATTGGAGACACAATTGCCTCTCTCCACGGCGCAGCCCTACTCCTCCTCCTCCTCGTCCTCCGTAGTGCTTGGCGAAGCCTTGTCGGAGTGCCACGTAGCTCCACCGTCACCATGCCGTCGTGCTGCCAGAGCTCTCCCTCAACCTCTCCTCCCTCCTTGCTGGATCAAGGCGTTGGAGACGTCACCGGGCTGCACGTGTGTTGAATGCGAGGCGCCGTCGTTCGGCGCATAGATCGGAATCCACCGCGATCTGAATCACTGCGAGTATGACTCCATCAACCACGTTCTAGCAACGCTTCCGCTTAGCAAACTTCAAAGGTATGAAGATGCTCTACTCCTTTTCTCGTTGCTGGTTTCTCCAAAGATAGATCCTTGTATGGCATAGGAATTTTTTTGAAATTACTATGTTCCCCAACAGTGGCATCTGAGCCAAGGTTCTATGCGTAAATTGTATGCACGAGTAGAACACAAAAGTTGTGGGCGCTGATTTGTCAATTGCTTGCTGTTACTAGTCTTATCTTTTTTTGGTAGTATTGTGGGATGAAGCGGCCCGGACCGACCTTACACGTACGCTTAGGTGAGACTGATTCCACTGACTGACATGCACTTGGTGCATAAGGTGGCTAGCAGGTGTCTGTCTCTCCCGCTTTAGTCAAATTGGATTCGATGAAAAGGGTCCTTATCAAAGGTAAATAGCATTGGCATATCAACGTTGTGGCTGTCACGTAGGTAAGAAGCGTTCTTGCTAGAGACCCAAATCAGCCACGTAAAACTTGCAACAATAATTAGAGGACATCTAACTTGTTTTTGCAGGGTATGCTATGTGATGTGATATGGCCAAAAGTGAAAGTGCATGCTATGCCCCTAATCATCTTTTGGTGTTAATGACAACACATACATAGGAAACTAATCCTATTTGTTGAGTGTATCTCAGGATGGCAAGTACTTTAGTAGATTGAGAATTATGTGCCAAAGGTTGTCTGAAAAGATTGGGGATTTATATTTCGAGAAGGCTCGGGATTAAGAAAAGATGATGTAGACTAATCTTTTGAGTTTACTGATATTGAGTATAGGGATCCCGCACTATTAAGAGGGGATCACAGGTTTTGCGATGAACTTTCTCATACCACATCTTTACTATCATACCCAATACCACATACTCTCCACTCTGTTCTCAATTAAAAACAGGTCTATTGCCTCGGACATCCGGCTCCCTCCGGACGTCCGAGGGCCGGACGACCAGCAGGCTTCGGAAATCCGGAAGCCTGCACCAGTAGAAGTTGAGTTCTATAACTCGGAAATCCGGCTCCCTCCGGACGTCCGAGCGCCGGACGTCCGACCCCCGTCAGAAATCCGGAACCTACCACCAGAAGAAGTTGAGTTGTATAACTCAGATTTCCGGTCCTCTCCGGACGTTCA